>NC_136073.1:872830216-873430216 GCF_964261635.1 Lissotriton helveticus
AAGCTTAAGGGAGCTTTCATAGGACTTGGCAGAGAGAGAGACCATTATATTTAGGAGTTTACATTTTACATTTAGTTTAAGGGAGCTATTGCAGGACCTGGAAGAGAGAGACATTAGACTTAGGAGGTTAAGGGAGCCATCATAGGGTCTGGAAGAGAGAGATACATTAGACATAGGGGTTAAGGGAGCTCTCTTAGGGCCTGGAGGAGAGAGAGACATCAGATTTAGGAGCTTAAGGGAGCTATCATAGGGCCTGGCAGAGAGAGAGACATCAGACTTAGGAGCTTAAGGGAGCTATCATAGGGCCTGGCAGAGAGAGAGACATCAGACTTAGGAGCTTAAGGGAGCTATCATAGGGCCTGGCAGAGAGAGAGACATTATATTTAGGAGTTTAAGGGAGCTATTGCAGGACCTGGAAGAGAGAGACATTAGACTTAGGTGGTTAAGGGAGCTCTCTTAGGGCATGGAGAAGAGAGAGACATCAGACTTAGGGGGTTAAGGGAGCTCTGGTGGCGCTGGAAGAAAGAGAACCATCAGACTAGGGGGTTAAGGGACCAGCCAAGGGACTCTGCGTCAAAGAGTACAGACCCGTGGGTGCGGCCTCCACTCAGGGGTACTCAGTTGTTCCAAGCCTCCACCCATGGGCTAAGTACCAGGTCCCACCCCCCTGTCTGTGCCGCGGCTCCCCAACCCCCTACTCCAACAGCACCGGTTATAGTGATGCCCAGTAGGACAGGAGGCCTAGCATGAGAGATGAGGTCACTCAAGTGGCTCCACAAGAATCCCTGCAAGCGGTCATGCAAACATTCATGCAACATGCAAGCAGGCATGGAAGCGTATCCATTCTCTGTTTCACTCCTTTACCTCCAGGAAGACCAGGCCCAGTGCTACTCCGGCCACCATCAGCAGGTTTCCCTTGCCCCAGGCCACCATCTTCTCAAGGCAGCCGTCCACGTTGACGCGCTCTGCCGCGTGCCAGGACCTCACGTTCTGCGTCTCGTAGCCACACATGGTGTTGATGATAATCTGGGGTGTGGGGGAGCGGAGAGAATACGCAAATTAGGAATACTGTACAAAGGCTTGGGCTCTCAGGAGATTTAAGTGGTTCAAGTGAGTGGCTCAGAGGAAGAAGATGTGGCCTAATGGCCAGAGCTGATGACTTGGGAACTGGATTTGAGTCTCAGGCCCTGATTATGATGTCGGGCAGCCCGACCATAGGTCGGCAGTTCCTACAATCTAATTAAGCTGGCACCGCACATAGTGCGGTCGGAAACTTCAATTTTCCAATGGGCTGAAAACAGCCACAGCACAAGCTCCCATTAAAAAATGGAAGTTTGTAAACATCCCTTCACCGTGTGGCAGGACCTCAAGGTGCAGAGATGTTGAGGGGGGCCCATAGGTGAAAAAGTCCACATTTGTAAAGCGCACAATCACCCGTAAGGGTCTCTAGGCGCTGGGGGCCGTCGGGAAGATTAAGCGAGCTATTGCCCAGAGTCACATGGTGCTGGGCTAACCTGCCGCCGGAGCCGGGGATCGAACCGTGGTCCCCAGGTGTCCCCCACGGCAGTATGCGGAAGCCGCGGAGGGATGTGGGCCCTGCTAGGGGCCCCGAAGACACTTTCCGACAGCAGTTCCATGCTGGAAAGGCCGACATGGAACTGCTGTCGGAAAGTGATGCCATCATAATCCTGATGGCAGTAACCTGTCCATAACCCCTTGCAAGCTCGTGACGGAAACGTTCCATCACGAGCCACAGTGGTGCTGTGCTGGTGACGGAATGGTTCCGTCACGGCCCGGCCGCCGCGCCTGCGCGGCACTGATTTCGTGCCTGCAATGAGCGTTCTATTAGGCGGGCGGGGCCGTGACGGAACCATTCCGTCACAAGCTCAGCGCCACCGCAGCTCGTGACGGAGTGGTTCTGTCACGAGCATGGTGACACCGCGTGGCCCCCCTCCCCCCTAGCGCCGCGGCGGAATTACCGCCGCGGCCAAGGGGTTAAAGGATTATGAAGTGTTTCCACATGACGGACGGGAGCCCGACGGGAGCCCGTCGGAATCTCCCTGCAGGTTTAAACTCCAACCGCCGTCATCCTAATACGATGGTCAGACTTTAAACCCACCATGTCGGGCAGGTTGCCTCCAACCGCTGGTTGGAGACTTTCCACCTGACATAGTAATCAGGCCTTTAGTGTCGGCTCAACATCTTGTGATCCTGGACAAATCACTGAATCTCCCAATGCCTAAAAAACATGAATCTGGCCTTATGTAATGTAATTAGGTGCTGCTCATGTATGACACTCTAATGTACCTTGGGCCCTGTATAAAACTGCAACCAGCTAGATTCCAGGCGTGCACCTCCTCCTCCTCCTGTGGGAGAGGTTGAGAGGCTGGGCCTGGGAGAAGGGTGTAAGTAGCACACTAAGAGCAGTATTTGTGATCTGACACAAAAATACACATGATCGGCCTGGCTTTGGGTAGAGAAACACTTACCTTTAGATAGGTAGAAAGAGAGATATACACACACACAGACAGAGCCATGAACAGAAAGAGACAGACATATACACACACACACACAGGCATGGATGGAGAGAGAAAGTGTTATAAATAAACACTCAGAGGTATAGGCAGATAGAGATGTAGGCAGACACACAGACGTGGACAGAAAGAGGCAGGTACAGGCACATACAAACACAAAGGGATGGACAAAGAGAGACACAAAGGTACATACAAGGACACAGGCATCGTAAGGAACAGGCAGATGCTGGTATAATTAAATAGACACAAATAAAATAGACATGTGTAATGAGAGATAGGGACACACTGACACATGAGCAGGTGGTACACACATGGTCAGGTGACATGTACACACACATATAGGTACTGACACGCAAAGGTAGGCAGTCTAAGGACTCACACAACCATTGATAGATGCAAGACAGATCCACAGAGGGAGAGAGATGCATTCACACAGGCACAGAGACACACAAACACACAGATTCAGACAGTGACACACACACTCACAGGCACCCACACACTCACCCTAAAGTAATTGGTCTGCTCATCCTTTTCTCCCACCATGTCCTTCGGCTCACCTGTGTCTTGGGCCTGAGGCAGCAGGAGTAGGGCACGGCACAGCGCTCCAGGCTCGGGTTCAAGTCGTCACAGGCAAAGTAGACATTCTGGGACCAGTCGGTGAAGGAGGTCACCCCACAGCACTCGAACTGAAAGAAAGGGCAGCTAGTTGCAGGATCTCTGATGATGCTCAGTGGATGCGAGGCACTTTGTGAACCACAAACAGGCAAATACACTCATAAATAATGCGTGAAAGCTAAAGTAAGAGGTTGGAGGCAACATCTACACCTGCTCTCTAATCCTCCTTCCGGTTCCGACTCTGTCACGAGGACAATCTGCCTCCTCAACACTCCTGTCCCATGAGAACCTTCCACAAACCAACCCTGGTGAGTGACCATCTGCATCGTCCACGAGGTCATCCCAGGCTTTGGACTGACCTTCCTACAACACAAACTGGGCACCTACCACCTGGAAAGACCCCTGGATTCATTGTGCCCTGCTTGTGACCATCCTCAGGTTCAGAGAGTCCGCATCTGCAGCCTCATGTGCAATACTGGCACCATTCTTTAGAACTCCATCACAGCAAGAACACTTTACAACCACCTGGATTTCCAAAAATCTGCAAGCCTTGGTTCTCACCAGGCACCCAACTCTGCCATCTAAACGTAGGCCACCCATCATTATAGTCCTTCCGTGTACACTAACTCGAAGCAATCAATCACCGGAGAACAGTAGCTGATTACAAGGTCAAACTTTAACACACAACATTCCTACCCTGCAGAGCAACAGATGAATTTAAGGTCCATCTGTAACACAAACAATCAAACACAGGAGACCAGCTGATGGTTGTGTGTAAGGCCCAGCTTTAACACAGAGGAATCCAACCCTGGAGACCAGCTGATGATTGTGTGTAAGGCCCAGCTTTAACACAGAACAATCAAACACAGGAGACCAGCTGATGGTTGTGTGTAAGGCCCAGCTTTAACACAAAGGAATCCAAACCTGGAGACCAGCTGATGATTGTGTGTAAGGCCCAGCTTTAACAGAGAAGAATCCAACCCTGGAGACCAGCTGATGATTGTGTGTAAGGTCCAGCTTTAACAGAGTAGAATCCAACCCTGGAGACTAGCTGATGATTGTGTGTAAGGCCCAGCTTTAACAGAGAAGAATCCAAACCTGGAGACCAGCAGATGATTGTGTGTAAGGCCCAGCGTTAACACTGAGGAATCCAACCCTGGAGACCAGCTGATGATTGTGTGTAAGGTCCAGCTTTAACACAGAGGAATCCAACCCTGGAGACCAGCTGATGATTGTGTGTAAGGTCCAGCTTTAACAGAGAAGAATCCCACCCTGGAGACCAGCAGATGATTGTGTGTAAGGTACAGCTTTAACAGAGAAGAATCCAACCCTGGAGACCAGCAGATGATTGTGTGTAAGGCCCAGCTTTAACAGAGAAGAATCCAAACCTGGAGACCAGCTGATGATTGTGTGTAAGGCCCAGCTTTAACAGAGAAGAATCCAAACCTGGAGACCAGCAGATGATTGTGTGTAAGGCCCAGCGTTAACACTGAGGAATCCAACCCTGGAGACCAGCTGATGATTGTGTGTAAGGTCCAGCTTTAACACAGAGGAATCCAACCCTGGAGACCAGATGATGATTGTGTGTAAGGTCCAGCTTTAACAGAGAAGAATCCAACCATGGAGACCAGCTGATGATTGTGTGTAAGGTCCAGCTTTAACAGAGAAGAATCCCACCCTGGAGACCAGCAGATGATTGTGTGTAAGGTCCAGCTTTAACACAGAAGAATCCAACCCTGGAGACCAGCTGATGATTGTGTGTAAGGTCCAGCTTTAACACAGAGGAATCCAACCCTGGAGACCAGCTGATGATTGTGTGTAAGGTCCAGCTTTAACACAGAGGAATCCAACCTTGGAGACCAGCTGATGATTGTGTGTAAGGTCCAGCTTTAACACAGAAGAATCCAACCCTGGAGACCAGCTGACGATTGTGTGTAAGGTCCAGCTTTAACAGAGAAGAATCCAACCCTGGAGACCAGCTGATGATTGTGTGTAAGGCCCAGCTTTAACACTGAAGAATCCAACCCCGGAGACCAGCTGATGATTGTGTGTAAGGCCCAGCTTTAACAGAGAAGAATCCAACCCTGGAGACCAGCTGATGATTGTGGGTAAGGCCCAGCTTTAACACTGAAGAATCCAACCCCGGAGACCAGCTGATGATTGTGTGTAAGGTCCAGCTTTAACACAGAAGAATCCAACCCTGGAGACCAGCTGATGATTGTGTGTAAGGCCCAGCTTTAACACAGAGGAATCCAAACCTGGAGACCAGCTGATGATTGTGTGTAAGGCCCAGCTTTAACAGAGAAGAATCCAACCCTGGAGACCAGCTGATGATTGTGGGTAAGGCCCAGCTTTAACACAGAGGAATCCAACCCTGGAGACCAGCTGACTATTGTGTGTAAGGCCCAGTTTTAACACAGAAGAATCCAACCCTGGAGACCAGCTGATGATTGTGTGTAAGGTCCAGCTTTAACACAGAGGAATCCAAACCTGGAGACCAGCAGATGATTGTGTGTAAGGTCCAGCTTTAACAGAGAAGAATCCAACCCTGGAGACCAGCAGATGATTGTGTGTAAGGTCCAGCTTTAACACAGAGGAATCCAACCCTGGAGACCAGCTGATGATTGTGTGTAAGGCCCAGCTTTAACAGAGAAGAATCCAACCCTGGAGACCAGCTGATGATTGTGGGTAAGGCCCAGCTTTAACACTGAAGAATCCAACCCCGGAGACCAGCTGATGATTGTGTGTAAGGTCCAGCTTTAACACAGAAGAATCCAACCCTGGAGACCAGCTGATGATTGTGTGTAAGGCCCAGCTTTAACACAGAGGAATCCAACCCTGGAGACCAGCTGATGATTGTGTGTAAGGCCCAGCTTTAACAGAGAAGAATCCAACCCTGGAGACCAGCTGATGATTGTGGGTAAGGCCCAGCTTTAACACAGAGGAATCCAAACCTGGAGACCAGCTGATGATTGTGTGTAAGGCCCAGCTTTAACAGAGAAGAATCCAACCCTGGAGACCAGCTGATGATTGTGGGTAAGGCCCAGCTTTAACACAGAGGAATCCAACCCTGGAGACCAGCTGACTATTGTGTGTAAGGCCCAGTTTTAACACAGAAGAATCCAACCCTGGAGACCAGCTGATGATTGTGTGTAAGGTCCAGCTTTAACACAGAGGAATCCAAACCTGGAGACCAGCAGATGATTGTGTGTAAGGTCCAGCTTTAACAGAGAAGAATCCAACCCTGGAGACCAGCAGATGATTGTGTGTAAGGTCCAGCTTTAACACAGAGGAATCCAACCCTGGAGACCAGCTGATGATTGTGTGTAAGGCCCAGCTTTAACAGAGAAGAATCCAACCCTGGAGACCAGCTGATGATTGTGGGTAAGGCCCAGCTTTAACACTGAAGAATCCAACCCCGGAGACCAGCTGATGATTGTGTGTAAGGTCCAGCTTTAACACAGAAGAATCCAACCCTGGAGACCAGCTGATGATTGTGTGTAAGGCCCAGCTTTAACACAGAGGAATCCAACCCTGGAGACCAGCTGATGATTGTGTGTAAGGCCCAGCTTTAACAGAGAAGAATCCAACCCTGGAGACCAGCTGATGATTGTGGGTAAGGCCCAGCTTTAACACAGAGGAATCCAACCCTGGAGACCAGCTGACTATTGTGTGTAAGGCCCAGTTTTAACACAGAAGAATCCAACCCTGGAGACCAGCTGATGATTGTGTGTAAGGTCCAGCTTTAACACAGAGGAATCCAAACCTGGAGACCAGCAGATGATTGTGTGTAAGGTCCAGCTTTAACAGAGAAGAATCCAACCCTGGAGACCAGCTGATGATTGTGTGTAAGGCCCAGCTTTAACACTGAAGAATCCAACCCCGGAGACCAGCAGATGATTGTGTGTAAGGCCCAGCTTTAACAGAGTAGAATCCAACCCTGGAGACCAGCTGATGATTGTGTGTAAGGTCCAGCTTTAACACAGAGGAATCCAAACATGGAGACCAGCTGATGATTGTGTGTAAGGTCCAGCTTTAACAGAGAAGAATCCCACCCTGGAGACCAGCAGATGATTGTGTGTAAGGTCCAGCTTTAACACAGAAGAATCCAACCCTGGAGACCAGCTGATGATTGTGTGTAAGGCCCAGCTTTAACAGTGAAGAATCCAACCCTGGAGACCAGCTGATGATTGTGTGTAAGGCCCAGCTTTAACAGTGAAGAATCCAACCCTGGAGACCAGCTGATGATTGTGTGTAAGGCCCAGCTTTAACACAGAGGAATCCAACCCTGGAGACCAGCTGATGATTGTGTGTAAGGCCCAGCTTTAACACAGAGGAATCCAAACCTGGAGACCAGCTGATGATTGTGTGTAAGGTCCAGCTTTAACAGAGAAGAATCCAGCCCTGGAGACCAGCTGATGATTGTGGGTAAGGCCCAGCTTTAACAGAGAAGAATCCAACCCTGGAGACCAGCTGATGATTGTGTGTAAGGCCCAGCTTTAACACAGAGGAATCCAAACCTGGAGACCAGCTGATGATTGTGGGTAAGGCCCAGCTTTAACAGAGAAGAATCCAACCCTGGAGACCAGCTGATGATTGTGTGTGTAAGGCCCAGCTTTAACACAGAGGAATCCAAACCTGGAGACCAGCTGATGATTGTGTGTAAGGTCCAGCTTTAACAGAGAAGAATCCAACCCTGGAGACCAGCTGATGATTGTGTGTAAGGCCCAACTTTAACACAGAAGAATCCAACCCTGGAGACCAGCTGATGGTTGTGTGTAAGGCCCAGCTTTAACAGAGAAGAATCCAGCCCTGGAGACCAGCTGATGATTGTGGGTAAGGTCCAGCTTTAACACTGAAGAATCCAACCCCGGAGACCAGCTGATGATTGTGTGTACGGCCCAGCTTTAACAGAGAAGAATCCAACCCTGGAGACCAGCTGATGATTGTGGGTAAGGCCCAGCTTTAACACTGAAGAATCCAACCCCGGAGACCAGCTGATGATTGTGTGTAAGGTCCAGCTTTAACACAGAAGAATCCAACCCTGGAGACCAGCTGATGGTTGTGTGTAAGGCCCAGGTTTAACACAGAGGAATCCAAACCTGGAGACCAGCTGATGATTGTGTGTAAGGTCCAGCTTTAACACAGAAGAATCCAACCCTGGAGACCAGCTGATGATTGTGTGTAAGGCCCAGCTTTAACACTGAAGAATCCAACCCTGGAGACCAGCTGATGATTGTGTGTAAGGCCCAGCTTTAACACAGAGGAATCCAACCCAGGAGACCAGCTGATGATTGTGTGTAAGGCCCAGCTTTAACAGAGAAGAATCCAGCTGATGATTGTGGGTAAGGTCCAGCTTTAACAGACAAGAATCCCACCCTGGACACCAGCAGATGATTGTGTGTAAGGCCCAGCTTTAACACAGAGGAATCCAAACCTGGACACCAGCTGATGATTGTGTGTAAGGCCCAGCTTTAACACAGAGGAATCCAAACCTGGAGACCAGCTGACGATTGTGTGTAAGGCCCAGCTTTAACACAGAGGAATCCAACCCTGGAGACCAGCTGATGATTGTGTGTAAGGCCCAGCTTTAACACAGAAGAATCCAACCCTGGAGACCAGCTGATGATTGTGTGTAAGGCCCAGCTTTAACACAGAAGAATCCAACCTTGGAGACCAGCAGATGATTGTGTGTAAGGCCCAGCTTTAACAGAGTAGAATCCAACCCCGGAGACCAGCTGATGATTGTGTGTAAGGCCCAGCTTTAACACTGAAGAATCCAACCCTGGAGACCAGCTGATGATTGTGTGTAAGGCCCAGCTTTAACAGAGAAGAATCCAACCCTGGAGACCAGCTGATGATTGTGGGTAAGGCCCAGCTTTAACACAGAGGAATCCAACCCTGGAGACCAGCTGATGATTGTGTGTAAGGCCCAGCTTTAACACAGAGGAATCCAAACCTGGAGACCAGCTGATGATTGTGTGTAAGGCCCAGCTTTAACACTGAAGAATCCAACCCTGGAGGCCAGCTGATGATTGTGTGTAAGGCCCAGCTTTAACACTGAAGAATCCAAACCTGGAGACCAGCTGATGATTGTGTGTAAGGTCCAGCTTTAACAGAGTGGAATCCAACCCTGGAGACCAGCTGATGATTGTGTGTAAGGCCCAGCTTTAACACTGAAGAATCCAACCCTGGAGACCAGCTGATGATTGTGTGTAAGGCCCAGCTTTAACAGAGAAGAATCCAACCCTGGAGACCAGCTGATGATTGTGTGTGTAAGGCCCAGCTTTAACACAGAGGAATCCAAACCTGGAGACCAGCTGATGATTGTGTGTAAGGCCCAGCTTTAACACAGAGGAATCCAACCCTGGAGACCAGCTGATGATTGTGTGTAAGGCCCAGCTTTAACACTGAAGAATCCAACCCTGGAGGCCAGCTGATGATTGTGTGTAAGGCCCAGCTTTAACACAGAAGAATCCAACCTTGGAGACCAGCAGATGATTGTGTGTAAGGTCCAGCTTTAACAGAGAAGAATCCCACCGTGGAGACCAGCAGATGATTGTGTGTAAGGTCCAGCTTTAACACAGAAGAATCCAACCCTGGAGACCAGCTGATGATTGTGTGTAAGGCCCAGCTTTAACACAGAAGAATCCAACCCTGGAGACCAGCTGATGATTGTGGGTAAGGCCCAGCTTTAACAGAGTAGAATCCAACCCCAGAGACCAGCTGATGGTTGTGTGTAAGGCCCAGCTTTAACACAGAAGAATCCAACCCTGGAGACCAGATGATGATTGTGTGTAAGGCCCAGCTTTAACACAGAAGAATCCAACCCTGGAGACCAGCTGATGATTGTGGGTAAGGTCCAGCTTTAACAGAGAAGAATCCAAACCTGGAGACCAGCTGATGATTGTGTGTAAGGCCCAGCTTTAACGGAGTAGAATCCAACCCCAGAGACCAGCTGATGGTTGTGTGTAAGGCCCAGGTTTAACACAGAAGAATCCAACCTTGGAGACCAGCTGACGATTGTGTGTAAGGCCCAGCTTTAACAGAGTAGAATCCAACCCTGGAGACCAGCTGATGATTGTGTGTAAGGCCCAGCTTTAACACTGAAGAATCCAACCCTGGAGGCCAGCTGATGATTGTGGGTAAGGCCCAGCTTTAACACAGAAGAATCCAACCTTGGAGACCAGCAGATGATTGTGTGTAAGGCCCAGCTTTAACACAGAAGAATCCAACCCTGGAGACCAGCTGATGATTGTGTGTAAGGTCCAGCTTTAACAGAGAAGAATCCAAACCTGGAGACCAGCTGATGATTGTGTGTAAGGTCCAGCTTTAACACAGAAGAATCCAACCCTGGAGACCAGATGATGATTGTGTGTAAGGCCCAGCTTTAACACAGAAGAATCCAACCTTGGAGACCAGCAGATGATTGTGTGTAAGGCCCAGCTTTAACACAGAAGAATCCAACCCTGGAGACCAGCTGATGGTTGTGTGTAAGGCCCAGCTTTAACACAGAAGAATCCAACCCTGGAGACCAGCTGATGATTGTGTGTAAGGCCCAGCTTTAACACTGAAGAATCCAACCCTGGAGACCAGATGATGATTGTGTGTAAGGCCCAGCTTTCACACAGAAGAATCCAACCTTGGAGACCAGCAGATGATTGTGTGTAAGGTCCAGCTTTAACAGAGAAGAATCCAACCCTGGAGACCAGCTGATGATTGTGTGTAAGGTACAGCTTTAACAGAGTAGAATCCAACCCTGGAGACCAGCTGATGATTGTGTGTAAGGCCCAGCTTTAACACAGAGGAATCCAAACCTGGAGACCAGCTGATGATTGTGTGTGCGGCCCAGCTTTAACACAGAAGAATCCCACCCTGGAGACCAGCAGATGATTGTGTGTAAGGTCCAGCTTTAACACAGAAGAATCCAACCCTGGAGACCAGCTGATGATTGTGTGTAAGGCCCAGCTTTAACACTGAAGAATCCAACCCTGGAGACCAGCTGATGGTTGTGTGTAAGGCCCAGCTTTATTACAGAAGAATCCAACCCTGGAGACCAGCTGATGATTGTGTGTAAGGCCCAGCTTTAACACTGAAGAATCCAACCCTGGAGACCAGCTGATGATTGTGTGTAAGGCCCAGCTTTAACAGAGTAGAATCCAACCCCAGAGACCAGCTGATGGTTGTGTGTAAGGCCCAGCTTTAACACAGAAGAATCCAACCCTGGAGACCAGCTGATGATTGTGTGTAAGGCCCAGCTTTAACACAGAAGAATCCAACCCCGGAGACCAGATGATGATTGTGTGTAAGGCCCAGCTTTAACACAGAGGAATCCAACCCTGGAGACCAGTTGATGATTGTGTGTAAGGCCCAGCTTTAACACAGAGGAATCCAACCCTGGAGACCAGCTGATGATTGTGTGTAAGGTCCAGCTTTAACACAGAAGAATCCAACCCTGGAGACCAGCTGATGATTGTGTGTAAGGTCCAGCTTTAACACAGAGGAATCCAACCCTGGAGACCAGCTGATGGTTGTGTGTAAGGCCCAGCTTTAACACAGAAGAATCCAACCCCAGAGACTAGCTGATGGTTGTGTGTAAGGCCCAGCTTTAACACAGAAGAATCCAACCCTGGAGACCAGCTGATGATTGTGGGTAAGGTCCAGCTTTAACACAGAGGAATCCAACCTTGGAGACCAGCTGATGATTGTGTGTAAGGTCCAGCTTTAACACAGAAGAATCCAACCCTGGAGACCAGCTGACGATTGTGTGTAAGGTCCAGCTTTAACAGAGAAGAATCCAACCCTGGAGACCAGCTGATGATTGTGTGTAAGGCCCAGCTTTAACACTGAAGAATCCAACCCCGGAGACCAGCTGATGATTGTGTGTAAGGCCCAGCTTTAACAGAGAAGAATCCAACCCTGGAGACCAGCGGATGATTGTGGGTAAGGCCCAGCTTTAACACTGAAGAATCCAACCCCGGAGACCAGCTGATGATTGTGTGTAAGGTCCAGCTTTAACACAGAAGAATCCAACCCTGGAGACCAGCTGATGATTGTGTGTAAGGCCCAGCTTTAACAGAGAAGAATCCAACCCTGGAGACCAGCTGATGATTGTGGGTAAGGCCCAGCTTTAACACAGAGGAATCCAACCCTGGAGACCAGCTGACTATTGTGTGTAAGGCCCAGTTTTAACACAGAAGAATCCAACCCTGGAGACCAGCTGATGATTGTGTGTAAGGTCCAGCTTTAACACAGAGGAATCCAAACCTGGAGACCAGCAGATGATTGTGTGTAAGGTCCAGCTTTAACAGAGAAGAATCCAACCCTGGAGACCAGCTGATGATTGTGTGTAAGGCCCAGCTTTAACACAGAGGAATCCAAACCTGGAGACCAGCTGATGATTGTGTGTAAGGTCCAGCTTTAACAGAGAAGAATCCAGCCCTGGAGACCAGCTGATGATTGTGGGTAAGGCCCAGCTTTAACAGAGAAGAATCCAACCCTGGAGACCAGCTGATGATTGTGTGTAAGGCCCAGCTTTAACACAGAGGAATCCAAACCTGGAGACCAGCTGATGATTGTGGGTAAGGCCCAGCTTTAACAGAGAAGAATCCAACCCTGGAGACCAGCTGATGATTGTGTGTGTAAGGCCCAGCTTTAACACAGAGGAATCCAAACCTGGAGACCAGCTGATGATTGTGTGTAAGGTCCAGCTTTAACAGAGAAGAATCCAACCCTGGAGACCAGCTGATGATTGTGTGTAAGGCCCAACTTTAACACAGAAGAATCCAACCCTGGAGACCAGCTGATGGTTGTGTGTAAGGCCCAGCTTTAACAGAGAAGAATCCAGCCCTGGAGACCAGCTGATGATTGTGGGTAAGGTCCAGCTTTAACACTGAAGAATCCAACCCCGGAGACCAGCTGATGATTGTGTGTACGGCCCAGCTTTAACAGAGAAGAATCCAACCCTGGAGACCAGCTGATGATTGTGGGTAAGGCCCAGCTTTAACACTGAAGAATCCAACCCCGGAGACCAGCTGATGATTGTGTGTAAGGTCCAGCTTTAACACAGAAGAATCCAACCCTGGAGACCAGCTGATGGTTGTGTGTAAGGCCCAGGTTTAACACAGAGGAATCCAAACCTGGAGACCAGCTGATGATTGTGTGTAAGGTCCAGCTTTAACACAGAAGAATCCAACCCTGGAGACCAGCTGATGATTGTGTGTAAGGCCCAGCTTTAACACTGAAGAATCCAACCCTGGAGACCAGCTGATGATTGTGTGTAAGGCCCAGCTTTAACACAGAGGAATCCAACCCAGGAGACCAGCTGATGATTGTGTGTAAGGCCCAGCTTTAACAGAGAAGAATCCAGCTGATGATTGTGGGTAAGGTCCAGCTTTAACAGACAAGAATCCCACCCTGGACACCAGCAGATGATTGTGTGTAAGGCCCAGCTTTAACACAGAGGAATCCAAACCTGGACACCAGCTGATGATTGTGTGTAAGGCCCAGCTTTAACACAGAGGAATCCAAACCTGGAGACCAGCTGACGATTGTGTGTAAGGCCCAGCTTTAACACAGAGGAATCCAACCCTGGAGACCAGCTGATGATTGTGTGTAAGGCCCAGCTTTAACACAGAAGAATCCAACCCTGGAGACCAGCTGATGATTGTGTGTAAGGCCCAGCTTTAACACAGAAGAATCCAACCTTGGAGACCAGCAGATGATTGTGTGTAAGGCCCAGCTTTAACAGAGTAGAATCCAACCCCGGAGACCAGCTGATGATTGTGTGTAAGGCCCAGCTTTAACACTGAAGAATCCAACCCTGGAGACCAGCTGATGATTGTGTGTAAGGCCCAGCTTTAACAGAGAAGAATCCAACCCTGGAGACCAGCTGATGATTGTGGGTAAGGCCCAGCTTTAACACAGAGGAATCCAACCCTGGAGACCAGCTGATGATTGTGTGTAAGGCCCAGCTTTAACACAGAGGAATCCAAACCTGGAGACCAGCTGATGATTGTGTGTAAGGCCCAGCTTTAACACTGAAGAATCCAACCCTGGAGGCCAGCTGATGATTGTGTGTAAGGCCCAGCTTTAACACTGAAGAATCCAAACCTGGAGACCAGCTGATGATTGTGTGTAAGGTCCAGCTTTAACAGAGTGGAATCCAACCCTGGAGACCAGCTGATGATTGTGTGTAAGGCCCAGCTTTAACACTGAAGAATCCAACCCTGGAGACCAGCTGATGATTGTGTGTAAGGCCCAGCTTTAACACAGAGGAATCCAACCCTGGAGACCAGCTGATGATTGTGTGTAAGGCCCAGCTTTAACACTGAAGAATCCAACCCTGGAGGCCAGCTGATGATTGTGGGTAAGGCCCAGCTTTAACACAGAAGAATCCAACCTTGGAGACCAGCAGATGATTGTGTGTAAGGTCCAGCTTTAACAGAGAAGAATCCCACCGTGGAGACCAGCAGATGATTGTGTGTAAGGTCCAGCTTTAACACAGAAGAATCCAACCCTGGAGACCAGCTGATGATTGTGTGTAAGGCCCAGCTTTAACACAGAAGAATCCAACCCTGGAGACCAGCTGATGATTGTGGGTAAGGCCCAGCTTTAACAGAGTAGAATCCAACCCCAGAGACCAGCTGATGGTTGTGTGTAAGGCCCAGCTTTAACACAGAAGAATCCAACCCTGGAGACCAGATGATGATTGTGTGTAAGGCCCAGCTTTAACACAGAAGAATCCAACCCTGGAGACCAGCTGATGATTGTGGGTAAGGTCCAGCTTTAACAGAGAAGAATCCAAACCTGGAGACCAGCTGATGATTGTGTGTAAGGCCCAGCTTTAACGGAGTAGAATCCAACCCCAGAGACCAGCTGATGGTTGTGTGTAAGGCCCAGGTTTAACACAGAAGAATCCAACCTTGGAGACCAGCTGACGATTGTGTGTAAGGCCCAGCTTTAACAGAGTAGAATCCAACCCTGGAGACCAGCTGATGATTGTGTGTAAGGCCCAGCTTTAACACTGAAGAATCCAACCCTGGAGGCCAGCTGATGATTGTGGGTAAGGCCCAGCTTTAACACAGAAGAATCCAACCTTGGAGACCAGCAGATGATTGTGTGTAAGGTCCAGCTTTAACAGAGAAGAATCCCACCCTGGAGACCAGCAGATGATTGTGTGTAAGGCCCAGCTTTAACACAGAAGAATCCAACCCTGGAGACCAGCTGATGATTGTGTGTAAGGTCCAGCTTTAACAGAGAAGAATCCAAACCTGGAGACCAGCTGATGATTGTGTGTAAGGTCCAGCTTTAACACAGAAGAATCCAACCCTGGAGACCAGATGATGATTGTGTGTAAGGCCCAGCTTTAACACAGAAGAATCCAACCTTGGAGACCAGCAGATGATTGTGTGTAAGGCCCAGCTTTAACACAGAAGAATCCAACCCTGGAGACCAGCTGATGGTTGTGTGTAAGGCCCAGCTTTAACACAGAAGAATCCAACCCTGGAGACCAGCTGATGATTGTGTGTAAGGCCCAGCTTTAACACTGAAGAATCCAACCCTGGAGACCAGATGATGATTGTGTGTAAGGCCCAGCTTTCACACAGAAGAATCCAACCTTGGAGACCAGCAGATGATTGTGTGTAAGGTCCAGCTTTAACAGAGAAGAATCCCACCCTGGAGACCAGCAGATGATTGTGTGTAAGGTCCAGCTTTAACACAGAAGAATCCAACCCTGGAGACCAGCTGATGATTGTGTGTAAGGCCCAGCTTTAACACTGAAGAATCCAACCCTGGAGACCAGCTGATGATTGTGTGTAAGGTCCAGCTTTAACAGAGTAGAATCCAACCCTGGAGACTAGCTGATGATTGTGTGTAAGGCCCAGCTTTAACACTGAAGAATCCAACCCTGGAGACCAGCTGATGATTGTGTGTAAGGCCCAGCTTTAACACAGAGGAATCCAACCCTGGAGACCAGCTGATGATTGTGTGTAAGGCCCAGCTTTAACACAGAGGAATCCCACCCAGGAGACCAGCAGATGATTGTGTGTAAGGTCCAGCTTTAACAGAGAAGAATCCAACCCTGGAGACCAGCTGATGATTGTGTGTAAGGTACAGCTTTAACAGAGTAGAATCCAACCCTGGAGACCAGCTGATGATTGTGTGTAAGGCCCAGCTTTAACACAGAGGAATCCAAACCTGGAGACCAGCTGATGATTGTGTGTGCGGCCCAGCTTTAACACAGAAGAATCCCACCCTGGAGACCAGCAGATGATTGTGTGTAAGGTCCAGCTTTAACACAGAAGAATCCAACCCTGGAGACCAGCTGATGATTGTGTGTAAGGCCCAGCTTTAACACTGAAGAATCCAACCCTGGAGACCAGCTGATGGTTGTGTGTAAGGCCCAGCTTTAACACAGAAGAATCCAACCCTGGAGACCAGCTGATGATTGTGTGTAAGGCCCAGCTTTAACACTGAAGAATCCAACCCTGGAGACCAGCTGATGATTGTGTGTAAGGCCCAGCTTTAACAGAGTAGAATCCAACCCCAGAGACCAGCTGATGGTTGTGTGTAAGGCCCAGCTTTAACACAGAAGAATCCAACCCTGGAGACCAGCTGATGATTGTGTGTAAGGCCCAGCTTTAACACAGAAGAATCCAACCCCGGAGACCAGATGATGATTGTGTGTAAGGCCCAGCTTTAACACAGAGGAATCCAACCCTGGAGACCAGTTGATGATTGTGTGTAAGGCCCAGCTTTAACACAGAGGAATCCAACCCTGGAGACCAGCTGATGATTGTGTGTAAGGTCCAGCTTTAACACAGAAGAATCCAACCCTGGAGACCAGCTGATGATTGTGTGTAAGGTCCAGCTTTAACACAGAGGAATCCAACCCTGGAGACCAGCTGATGGTTGTGTGTAAGGCCCAGCTTTAACACAGAAGAATCCAACCCCAGAGACTAGCTGATGGTTGTGTGTAAGGCCCAGCTTTAACACAGAAGAATCCAACCCTGGAGGAGACCAGCTGATGATTGTGGGTAAGGTCCAGCTTTAACACAGAAGAATCCAACCCTGGAGACCAGATGATGATTGTGTGTAAGGCCCAGCTTTAACACAGAAGAATCCAACCTTGGAGACCAGCTGATGATTGTGTGTAAGGTCCAGCTTTAACAGAGTAGAATCCAACCCTGGAGACCAGATGATGATTGTGTGTAAGGCCCAGCTTTAACACAGAAGAATCCAACCCCAGAGACCAGCTGATGGTTGTGTGTAAGGCCCAGCTTTAACACAGAAGAATCCAACCCCGGAGACCAGCTGATGATTGTGTGTAAGGCCCAGATTTAACACAGAAGAATCCAACCCTGGAGACCAGCTGAAGATTGTGTGTAAGGTCCAGCTTTAACAGAGAAGAATCCAACCCTGGAGACCAGCTGATGATTGTCTGTAAGGTCCAGCTTTAACACAGAAGAATCCAACCCTGGAGACCAGCTGATGATTGTGTGTAAGGCCCAGCTTTAACACAGAAGAATCCAACCCTGGAGACCAGCTGATGATTGTGTGTAAGGCCCAGCTTTAACAGAGAAGAATCCAACCCTGGAGACCAGCTGATGATTGTGTGTAAGGTCCAGCTTTAACAGAGAAGAATCCAACCCTGGAGACCAGCAGATGATTGTGTGTAAGGTCCAGCTTTAACACAGAAGAATCCAACCCTGGAGACCAGCTGATGATTGTGTGTAAGGTCCAGCTTTAACAGAGAAGAATCCCACCCTGGAGACCAGCTGATGATTGTGGGTAAGGTCCAGCTTTAACACAGAAGAATCCAACTCTGGAGACCAGCTGATGATTGTGTGTAAGGCCCAGCTTTAACACAGAGGAATCCAACCCTGGAGACCAGCTGATGATTGTGTGTAAGGCCCAGCTTTAACAGAGAAGAATCCAACCCTGGAGACCAGCTGATGATTGTGTGTAAGGCCCAGCTTTAACACAGAGGAATCCAACCCTGGAGACCAGCTGACTATTGTGTGTAAGGCCCAGCTTTAACACAGAGGAATCCAAACCTGGAGACCAGCTGACGATTGTGTGTAAGGTCCAGCTTTAACAGAGAAGAATCCAACCCTGGAGACCAGCTGATGATTGTGTGTAAGGTCCAGCTTTAACACAGAAGAATCCAACCCTGGAGACCAGCTGACGATTGTGTGTAAGGTCCAGCTTTAACACAGAGGAATCCAACCCTGGAGACCAGCTGATGATTGTGTGTAAGGTCCAGCTTTAACACAGAGGAATCCAAACCTGGAGACCAGCTGACGATTGTGTGTAAGGTCCAGCTTTAACAGAGAAGAATCCAACCCTGGAGACCAGCTGATGATTGTGTGTAAGGTCCAGCTTTAACACAGAAGAATCCAAACCTGGAGACCAGCTGACGATTGTGTGTAAGGCCCAGCTTTAACAGAGAAGAATCCAACCCTGGAGACCAGCTGATGATTGTGTGTAAGGCCCAGCTTTAACACAGAAGAATCCAACCCTG
The DNA here is from genome assembly GCF_964261635.1 of Lissotriton helveticus. NCBI lineage: Eukaryota > Metazoa > Chordata > Amphibia > Caudata > Salamandridae > Lissotriton > Lissotriton helveticus. The sequence goes on from NC_136073.1 coordinate 872,848,892, forward strand.
GAGACCAACTGATGATTGTGTGTAAGGCCCAACTTTAACACTGAAGACTCCAACCCTGGAGACCAGCTGATGATAGTGTGTAAGGCCCAACTTTAACCCTGAAGACTCCAACCCTGGAGACCAGCTGATGATTGTGTGTGCGGCCCAGCTTTAACACAGAAGAATCCAACCCTGGAGACCAGCTGATGATTGTGGGTAAGGTCCAGCTTTAACAGAGAAGAATCCCACCCTGGAGACCAGCAGATGATTGTGTGTAAGGTCCAGCTTTAACAGAGAAGAATTCCACCCTGGAGACCAGCTGATTATTGTGTGTAAGGTCCAGCTTTAACACTGAAGAATCCAACTCTGGAGACCAGCTGATGATTGTGTGTAAGGCCCAGCTTTAACACAGAGGAATCCAACCCTGGAGACCAGCTGATGATTGTGTGTAAGGCCCAGCTTTAACAGAGAAGAATCCAACCCTGGAGACCAGCTGATGATTGTGTGTAAGGCCCAGCTTTAACACAGAGGAATCCAACCCTGGAGACCAGCTGACTATTGTGTGTAAGGCCCAGCTTTAACACAGAGGAATCCAAACCTGGAGACCAGCTGATGATTGTGTGTAAGGCCCAGCTTTAACACAGAGGAATCCAACCCTGGAGACCAGCTGATGATTGTGTGTAAGGCCCAGCTTTAACACAGAAGAATCCAACCTTGGAGACCAGCAGATGATTGTGTGTAAGGCCCAGCTTTAACAGAGTAGAATCCAACCCTGGAGACCAGCAGATGATTGTGGGTAAGGTCCAGCTTTAACACTGAAGAATCCAACCTTGGAGACCAGCAGATGATTGTGTGTAAGGCCCAGCTTTAACAGAGTAGAATCCAACCCTGGAGACTAGCTGATGATTGTGTGTAAGGTCCAGCTTTAACAGAGAAGAATCCCACCCTGGAGACCAGCTGATGATTGTGTGTAAGGGCCAGCTTTAACAGAGAAGAATCCAACCCTGGAGACCAGCTGACGATTGTGTGTAAGGTCCAGCTTTAACACAGAGGAATCCAACCCTGGAGACCAGCTGATGATTGTGTGTAAGGTCCAGCTTTAACACAGAGGAATCCAAACATGGAGACCAGCTGACGATTGTGTGTAAGGTCCAGCTTTAACAGAGAAGAATCCAACCCTGGAGACCAGCTGATGATTGTGTGTAAGGTCCAGCTTTAACACAGAAGAATCCAAACCTGGAGACCAGCTGACGATTGTGTGTAAGGTCCAGCTTTAACACAGAGGAATCCAACCCTGGAGACCAGCAGATGATTGTGTGAAAGGTCCAGCTTTAACAGAGAAGAATCCAACCCTGGAGACCAGCTGATGATTGTGGGTAAGGCCCAGCTTTAACACAGAGGAATCCAACCCTGGAGACCAGCAGATGATTGTGTGAAAGGTCCAGCTTTAACAGAGAAGAATCCAACCCTGGAGACCAGCTGATGATTGTGTGTAAGGCCCAACTTTAACACTGAAGACTCCAACCCTGGAGACCAGCTGATGATTGTGTGTACGGCCCAGCTTTAACACAGAAGAATCCAACCCTGGAGACCAGCTGATGATTGTGGGTAAGGTCCAGCTTTAACAGAGAAGAATCCAACCCTGGAGACCAGCTGACGATTGTGTGTAAGGTCCAGCTTTAAGACAGAGGAATCCAACCCTGGAGACCAGCAGATGATTGTGTGTAAGGCCCAGCTTTAACAGAGAAGAATCCCACCCTGGAGACCAGCAGATGATTGTGTGTAAGGTCCAGCTTTAACACAGAAGAATCCAACCCTGGAGACCAGCTGATGATTGTGTGTAAGGCCCAGCTTTAACACAGAAGAATCCAACCCTGGAGACCAGCAGATGATTGTGTGTAAGGTCCAGCTTTAACACAGAAGAATCCAACCCTGGAGACCAGCTGATGATTGTGTGTAAGGTCCAGCTTTAACACAGAGGAATCCAACCCTGGAGACCAGCAGATGATTGTGTGTAAGGCCCAGCTTTAACAGAGAAGAATCCCACCCTGGAGACCAGCAGATGATTGTGTGTAAGGTCCAGCTTTAACACAGAAGAATCCAACCCTGGAGACCAGCTGATGATTGTGTGTAAGGCCCAGCTTTAACACAGAGGAATGCAACCCTGGAGACCAGCTGATGATTGTGTGTAAGGCCCAGCTTTAACACTGAAGAATCCAACCCTGGAGACCAGCTGATGATTGTGTGTAAGGCCCAGCTTTAACAGAGAAGAATCCCACCCTGGAGACCAGCAGATGATTGTGTGTAAGGTCCAGCTTTAACAGAGTAGAATCCAACCCTGGAGACCAGCTGATGATTGTGTGTAAGGCCCAGCTTTAACACAGAGGAATGCAACCCTGGAGACCAGCTGATGATTGTGTGTAAGGCCCAGCTTTAACAGAGAAGAATCCAACCCTGGAGACCAGCTGATGATTGTGTGTAAGGTCCAGCTTTAACAGAGTAGAATCCAACCCTGGAGACTAGCTGATGATTGTGTGTAAGGCCCAGCTTTAACACAGAGGAATCCAAACCTGGAGACCAGCTGACGATTGTGTGTAAGGCCCAGCTTTAACACAGAGGAATCCAAACCTGGAGACCAGCTGATGATTGTGTGTAAGGTCCAGCTTTAACACAGAGGAATCCAACCCTGGAGACCAGCTAATGATTGTGTGTAAGGTCCAGCTTTAACAGAGTAGAATCCAACCCTGGAGACCAGCTGATGATTGTGTGTAAGGCCCAGCTTTAACAGAGAAGAATCCCACCCTGGAGACCAGCAGATGATTGTGTGTAAGGCCCAGCTTTAACAGAGAAGAATCCCACCCTGGAGACCAGCAGATGATTGTGTGTAAGGCCCAGCTTTAACACAGAGGAATGCAACCCTGGAGACCAGCTGATGATTGTGTGTAAGGCCCAGCTTTAACAGAGAAGAATCCAACCCTGGAGACCAGCTGATGATTGTGTGTAAGGCCCAGCTTTAACAGAGTAGAATCCAACCCTGGAGACTAGCTGATGATTGTGTGTAAGGCCCAGCTTTAACACAGAGGAATCCAACCCTGGAGACCAGCTGGTGATTGTGTGTAAGGTCCAGCTTTAACACAGAGGAATCCAAACATGGAGACCAGCTGGTGATTGTGTGTAAGGTCCAGCTTTAACACAGAGGAATCCAAACATGGAGACCAGCTGATGATTGTGTGTAAGGTCCAGCTTTAACAGAGAAGAATCCAACCTTGGAGACCAGCAGATGATTGTGTGTAAGGCCCAGCTTTAACAGAGTAGAATCCAACCCTGGAGACCAGCAGATGATTGTGTGTAAGGTCCAGCTTTAACAGAGAAGAATCCAACCTTGGAGACCAGCAGATGATTGTGTGTAAGGTCCAGCTTTAACAGAGTAGAATCCAACCCTGGAGACCAGCTGATGATTGTGTGTAAGGCCCAGCTTTAACACAGAAGAATCCAACCCTGGAGACCAGCTGATGATTGTGGGTAAGGTCCAGCTTTAACAGAGAAGAATCCAAACCTGGAGACCAGCTGATGATTGTGTGTAAGGCCCAGCTTTAACGGAGTAGAATCCAACCCCAGAGACCAGCTGATGGTTGTGTGTAAGGCCCAGGTTTAACACAGAAGAATCCAACCTTGGAGACCAGCTGACGATTGTGTGTAAGGCCCAGCTTTAACAGAGTAGAATCCAACCCTGGAGACCAGCTGATGATTGTGTGTAAGGCCCAGCTTTAACACTGAAGAATCCAACCCTGGAGGCCAGCTGATGATTGTGGGTAAGGCCCAGCTTTAACACAGAGGAATGCAACCCTGGAGACCAGCTGATGATTGTGGGTAAGGCCCAGCTTTAACACAGAAGAATCTAACCTTGGAGACCAGCAGATGATTGTGTGTAAGGTCCAGCTTTAACACAGAAGAATCCCACCCTGGAGACCAGCAGATGATTGTGTGTAAGGCCCAGCTTTAACAGAGAAGAATCCAAACCTGGAGACCAGCTGATGATTGTGTGTAAGGCCCAGCTTTAACACAGAAGAATCCAACCCTGGAGACCAGATGATGATTGTGTGTAAGGCCCAGCTTTAACACAGAAGAATCCAACCTTGGAGACCAGCAGATGATTGTGTGTAAGGCCCAGCTTTAACAGAGAAGAATCCAAACCCGGAGACCAGCTGATGATTGTGTGTAAGGCCCAGCTTTAACACAGAAGAATCCAACCCTGGAGACCAGCTGATGATTGTGGGTAAGGTCCAGCTTTAACAGAGAAGAATCCAAACCTGGAGACCAGCTGATGATTGTGTGTAAGGCCCAGCTTTAACGGAGTAGAATCCAACCCCAGAGACCAGCTGATGGTTGTGTGTAAGGCCCAGGTTTAACACAGAAGAATCCAACCTTGGAGACCAGCTGACGATTGTGTGTAAGGCCCAGCTTTAACAGAGTAGAATCCAACCCTGGAGACCAGCTGATGATTGTGTGTAAGGCCCAGCTTTAACACTGAAGAATCCAACCCTGGAGGCCAGCTGATGATTGTGGGTAAGGCCCAGCTTTAACACAGAGGAATGCAACCCTGGAGACCAGCTGATGATTGTGGGTAAGGCCCAGCTTTAACACAGAAGAATCTAACCTTGGAGACCAGCAGATGATTGTGTGTAAGGTCCAGCTTTAACACAGAAGAATCCCACCCTGGAGACCAGCAGATGATTGTGTGTAAGGCCCAGCTTTAACAGAGAAGAATCCAAACCTGGAGACCAGCTGATGATTGTGTGTAAGGCCCAGCTTTAACACAGAAGAATCCAACCCTGGAGACCAGATGATGATTGTGTGTAAGGCCCAGCTTTAACACAGAAGAATCCAACCTTGGAGACCAGCAGATGATTGTGTGTAAGGCCCAGCTTTAACACAGAAGAATCCAACCCTGGAGACCAGCTGATGGTTGTGTGTAAGGCCCAGCTTTAACACAGAAGAATCCAACCCTGGAGACCAGCTGATGATTGTGTGTAAGGCCCAGCTTTAACACTGAAGAATCCAACCCTGGAGACCAGATGATGATTGTGTGTAAGGCCCAGCTTTAACACAGAAGAATCCAACCTTGGAGACCAGCAGATGATTGCGTGTAAGGTCCAGCTTTAACAGAGAAGAATCCCACCCTGGAGACCAGCAGATGATTGTGTGTAAGGTCCAGCTTTAACACAGAAGAATCCAACCCTGGAGACCAGCTGATGATTGTGTGTAAGGCCCAGCTTTAACACTGAAGAATCCAACCCTGGAGACCAGCTGATGATTGTGTGTAAGGTCCAGCTTTAACACAGAAGAATCCAACCCTGGAGACCAGCTGATGATTGTGTGTAAGGCCCAGCTTTAACAGAGTAGAATCCAACCCTGGAGACTAGCTGATGATTGTGTGTAAGGCCCAGCTTTAACACTGAAGAATCCAACCCTGGAGACCAGCTGATGATTGTGTGTAAGGCCCAGCTTTAACACAGAGGAATCCAACCCTGGAGACCAGCTGATGATTGTGTGTAAGGCCCAGCTTTAACACAGAGGAATCCCACCCAGGAGACCAGCAGATGATTGTGTGTAAGGTCCAGCTTTAACAGAGAAGAATCCAACCCTGGAGACCAGCTGATGATTGTGTGTAAGGTCCAGCTTTAACAGAGTAGAATCCAACCCTGGAGACCAGCTGATGATTGTGTGTAAGGCCCAGCTTTAACACAGAGGAATCCAAACCTGGAGACCAGCTGATGATTGTGTGTGCGGCCCAGCTTTAACACAGAAGAATCCCACCCTGGAGACCAGCAGATGATTGTGTGTAAGGTCCAGCTTTAACACAGAAGAATCCAACCCTGGAGACCAGCTGATGATTGTGTGTAAGGCCCAGCTTTATCACTGAAGAATCCAACCCTGGAGACCAGCTGATGGTTGTGTGTAAGGCCCAGCTTTAACACAGAAGAATCCAACCCTGGAGACCAGCTGATGATTGTGTGTAAGGCCCAGCTTTAACACTGAAGAATCCAACCCTGGAGACCAGCTGATGATTGTGTGTAAGGCCCAGCTTTAACAGAGTAGAATCCAACCCCAGAGACCAGCTGATGGTTGTGTGTAAGGCCCAGCTTTAACACAGAAGAATCCAACCCTGGAGACCAGATGATGATTGTGTGTAAGGTCCAGCTTTAACACAGAAGAATCCAACCCTGGAGACCAGAGGAGGATTGTGTGTAAGGCCCAGCTTTAACACAGAAGAATCCAACCTTGGAGACCAGCTGATGATTGTGTGTAAGGCCCAGCTTTAACACAGAAGAATCCAACCCCGGAGACCAGATGATGATTGTGTGTAAGGCCCAGCTTTAACACAGAGGAATCCAACCCTGGAGACCAGTTGATGATTGTGTGTAAGGCCCAGCTTTAACACAGAGGAATCCAACCCTGGAGACCAGCTGATGATTGTGTGTAAGGCCCAGCTTTAACACAGAGGAATCCAACCCTGGAGACCAGCTGATGATTGTGTGTAAGGCCCAGCTTTAACAGAGAAGAATCCAACCCTGGAGACCAGCTGATGATTGTGTGTAAGGCCCAGCTTTAACACAGAGGAATCCAACCCTGGAGACCAGCTGACTATTGTGTGTAAGGCCCAGCTTTAACAGAGAAGAATCCAACCCTGGAGACCAGCTGATGATTGTGTGTAAGGCCCAGCTTTAACACAGAGGAATCCAACCCTGGAGACCAGCTGACTATTGTGTGTAAGGCCCAGCTTTAACACAGAGGAATCCAAACCTGGAGACCAGCTGACGATTGTGTGTAAGGTCCAGCTTTAACAGAGAAGAATCCAACCCTGGAGACCAGCTGATGATTGTGTGTAAGGTCCAGCTTTAACACAGAAGAATCCAACCCTGGAGACCAGCTGACGATTGTGTGTAAGGTCCAGCTTTAACACAGAGGAATCCAACCCTGGAGACCAGCTGATGATTGTGTGTAAGGTCCAGCTTTAACACAGAGGAATCCAAACCTGGAGACCAGCTGACGATTGTGTGTAAGGTCCAGCTTTAACAGAGAAGAATCCAACCCTGGAGACCAGCTGATGATTGTGTGTAAGGTCCAGCTTTAACACAGAAGAATCCAAACCTGGAGACCAGCTGACGATTGTGTGTAAGGCCCAGCTTTAACACAGAAGAATCCAACCCTGGAGACCAACTGATGATTGTGTGTAAGGCCCAACTTTAACACTGAAGACTCCAACCCTGGAGACCAGCTGATGATAGTGTGTAAGGCCCAACTTTAACCCTGAAGACTCCAACCCTGGAGACCAGCTGATGATTGTGTGTGCGGCCCAGCTTTAACACAGAAGAATCCAACCCTGGAGACCAGCTGATGATTGTGGGTAAGGTCCAGCTTTAACAGAGAAGAATCCCACCCTGGAGACCAGCAGATGATTGTGTGTAAGGTCCAGCTTTAACAGAGAAGAATTCCACCCTGGAGACCAGCTGATTATTGTGTGTAAGGTCCAGCTTTAACACAGAAGAATCCAACTCTGGAGACCAGCTGATGATTGTGTGTAAGGCCCAGCTTTAACACAGAGGAATCCAACCCTGGAGACCAGCTGATGATTGTGTGTAAGGCCCAGCTTTAACACAGAGGAATGCAACCCTGGAGACCAGCTGATGATTGTGTGTAAGGCCCAGCTTTAACACTGAAGAATCCAACCCTGGAGACCAGCTGATGATTGTGTGTAAGGCCCAGCTTTAACAGAGAAGAATCCCACCCTGGAGACCAGCAGATGATTGTGTGTAAGGTCCAGCTTTAACACAGAAGAATCCAACCCTGGAGACCAGCTGATGATTGTGTGTAAGGCCCAGCTTTAACACAGAGGAATGCAACCCTGGAGACCAGCTGATGATTGTGTGTAAGGCCCAGCTTTAACACTGAAGAATCCAACCCTGGAGACCAGCTGATGATTGTGTGTAAGGCCCAGCTTTAACAGAGAAGAATCCCACCCTGGAGACCAGCAGATGATTGTGTGTAAGGTCCAGCTTTAACAGAGTAGAATCCAACCCTGGAGACCAGCTGATGATTGTGTGTAAGGCCCAGCTTTAACACAGAGGAATGCAACCCTGGAGACCAGCTGATGATTGTGTGTAAGGCCCAGCTTTAACAGAGAAGAATCCAACCCTGGAGACCAGCTGATGATTGTGTGTAAGGTCCAGCTTTAACAGAGTAGAATCCAACCCTGGAGACTAGCTGATGATTGTGTGTAAGGCCCAGCTTTAACACAGAGGAATCCAACCCTGGAGACCAGCTGATGATTGTGTGTAAGGTCCAGCTTTAACAGAGTAGAATCCAACCCTGGAGACCAGCTGATGATTGTGTGTAAGGCCCAGCTTTAACAGAGAAGAATCCCACCCTGGAGACCAGCAGATGATTGTGTGTAAGGCCCAGCTTTAACAGAGAAGAATCCCACCCTGGAGACCAGCAGATGATTGTGTGTAAGGTCCAGCTTTAACAGAGTAGAATCCAACCCTGGAGACCAGCTGATGATTGTGTGTAAGGCCCAGCTTTAACACAGAGGAATCCAACCCTGGAGACCAGCTGGTGATTGTGTGTAAGGTCCAGCTTTAACACAGAGGAATCCAAACATGGAGACCAGCTGGTGATTGTGTGTAAGGTCCAGCTTTAACACAGAGGAATCCAAACATGGAGACCAGCTGATGATTGTGTGTAAGGTCCAGCTTTAACAGAGAAGAATCCAACCTTGGAGACCAGCAGATGATTGTGTGTAAGGCCCAGCTTTAACAGAGTAGAATCCAACCCTGGAGACCAGCAGATGATTGTGTGTAAGGTCCAGCTTTAACAGAGAAGAATCCAACCTTGGAGACCAGCAGATGATTGTGTGTAAGGTCCAGCTTTAACAGAGTAGAATCCAACCCTGGAGACCAGCTGATGATTGTGTGTAAGGCCCAGCTTTAACACAGAGGAATCCAACCCTGGAGACCAGATGATGATTGTGTGTAAGGCCCAGCTTTAACACAGAAGAATCCAACCCTGGAGACCAGCTGATGATTGTGGGTAAGGTCCAGCTTTAACAGAGAAGAATCCAAACCTGGAGACCAGCTGATGATTGTGTGTAAGGCCCAGCTTTAACGGAGTAGAATCCAACCCCAGAGACCAGCTGATGGTTGTGTGTAAGGCCCAGGTTTAACACAGAAGAATCCAACCTTGGAGACCAGCTGACGATTGTGTGTAAGGCCCAGCTTTAACAGAGTAGAATCCAACCCTGGAGACCAGCTGATGATTGTGTGTAAGGCCCAGCTTTAACACTGAAGAATCCAACCCTGGAGGCCAGCTGATGATTGTGGGTAAGGCCCAGCTTTAACACAGAGGAATGCAACCCTGGAGACCAGCTGATGATTGTGGGTAAGGCCCAGCTTTAACACAGAAGAATCTAACCTTGGAGACCAGCAGATGATTGTGTGTAAGGCCCAGCTTTAACACAGAAGAATCCCACCCTGGAGACCAGCAGATGATTGTGTGTAAGGCCCAGCTTTAACAGAGAAGAATCCAAACCTGGAGACCAGCTGATGATTGTGTGTAAGGCCCAGCTTTAACACAGAAGAATCCAACCCTGGAGACCAGATGATGATTGTGTGTAAGGCCCAGCTTTAACACAGAAGAATCCAACCTTGGAGACCAGCAGATGATTGTGTGTAAGGCCCAGCTTTAACACAGAAGAATCCAACCCTGGAGACCAGCTGATGGTTGTGTGTAAGGCCCAGCTTTAACACAGAAGAATCCAACCCTGGAGACCAGCTGATGATTGTGTGTAAGGCCCAGCTTTAACACTGAAGAATCCAACCCTGGAGACCAGATGATGATTGTGTGTAAGGCCCAGCTTTAACACAGAAGAATCCAACCTTGGAGACCAGCAGATGATTGCGTGTAAGGTCCAGCTTTAACACTGAAGAATCCAACCCTGGAGACCAGCTGATGATTGTGTGTACGGCCCAGCTTTAACAGAGAAGAATCCCACCCTGGAGACCAGCAGATGATTGTGTGTAAGGTCCAGCTTTAACACAGAAGAATCCAACCCTGGAGACCAGCTGATGATTGTGTGTAAGGCCCAGCTTTAACACTGAAGAATCCAACCCTGGAGACCAGCTGATGATTGTGTGTAAGGTCCAGCTTTAACAGAGTAGAATCCAACCCTGGAGACTAGCTGATGATTGTGTGTAAGGCCCAGCTTTAACACTGAAGAATCCAACCCTGGAGACCAGCTGATGATTGTGTGTAAGGCCCAGCTTTAACACAGAGGAATCCAACCCTGGAGACCAGCTGATGATTGTGTGTAAGGCCCAGCTTTAACACAGAGGAATCCCACCCAGGAGACCAGCAGATGATTGTGTGTAAGGTCCAGCTTTAACAGAGAAGAATCCAACCCTGGAGACCAGCTGATGATTGTGTGTACGGTCCAGCTTTAACAGAGTAGAATCCAACCCTGGAGACCAGCTGATGATTGTGTGTAAGGCCCAGCTTTAACACAGAGGAATCCAAACCTGGAGACCAGCTGATGATTGTGTGTGCGGCCCAGCTTTAACACAGAAGAATCCCACCCTGGAGACCAGCAGATGATTGTGTGTAAGGTCCAGCTTTAACACAGAAGAATCCAACCCTGGAGACCAGCTGATGATTGTGTGTAAGGCCCAGCTTTATCACTGAAGAATCCAACCCTGGAGACCAGCTGATGGTTGTGTGTAAGGCCCAGCTTTAACACAGAAGAATCCAACCCTGGAGACCAGCTGATGATTGTGTGTAAGGCCCAGCTTTAACACTGAAGAATCCAACCCTGGAGACCAGCTGATGATTGTGTGTAAGGCCCAGCTTTAACAGAGTAGAATCCAACCCCAGAGACCAGCTGATGGTTGTGTGTAAGGCCCAGCTTTAACACAGAAGAATCCAACCCTGGAGACCAGATGATGATTGTGTGTAAGGTCCAGCTTTAACACAGAAGAATCCAACCCTGGAGACCAGAGGAGGATTGTGTGTAAGGCCCAGCTTTAACACAGAAGAATCCAACCTTGGAGACCAGCTGATGATTGTGTGTAAGGCCCAGCTTTAACACAGAAGAATCCAACCCCGGAGACCAGATGATGATTGTGTGTAAGGCCCAGCTTTAACACAGAAGAATCCAACCCTGGAGACCAGCTGATGGTTGTGTGTAAGGCCCAGCTTTAACACAGAGGAATCCAACCCTGGAGACCAGCTGATGATTGTGTGTAAGGCCCAGCTTTAACAGAGAAGAATCCAACCCTGGAGACCAGCTGATGATTGTGTGTAAGGCCCAGCTTTAACACAGCGGAATCCAACCCTGGAGACCAGCTGACTATTGTGTGTAAGGCCCAGCTTTAACACAGAGGAATCCAAACCTGGAGACCAGCTGATGATTGTGTGTAAGGCCCAGCTTTAACACAGAAGAATCCAACCTTGGAGACCAGCAGATGATTGTGTGTAAGGCCCAGCTTTAACAGAGTAGAATCCAACCCTGGAGACCAGCAGATGATTGTGGGTAAGGTCCAGCTTTAACACTGAAGAATCCAACCTTGGAGACCAGCAGATGATTGTGTGTAAGGCCCAGCTTTAACAGAGTAGAATCCAACCCTGGAGACCAGCTGATGATTGTGTGTAAGGTCCAGCTTTAACACAGAGGAATCCAACCCTGGAGACCAGCTGATGATTGTGTGTAAGGTCCAGCTTTAACACAGAGGAATCCAAACATGGAGACCAGCTGACGATTGTGTGTAAGGTCCAGCTTTAACAGAGAAGAATCCAACCCTGGAGACCAGCTGATGATTGTGTGTAAGGTCCAGCTTTAACACAGAAGAATCCAAACCTGGAGACCAGCTGACGATTGTGTGTAAGGTCTAGCTTTAACACAGAGGAATCCAACCCTGGAGACCAGCAGATGATTGTGTGTAAGGTCCAGCTTTAACAGAGAAGAATCCAACCCTGGAGACCAGCTGATGATTGTGTGTAAGGCCCAACTTTAACACTGAAGACTCCAACCCTGGAGACCAGCTGATGATTGTGTGTACGGCCCAGCTTTAACACAGAAGAATCCAACCCTGGAGACCAGCTGATGATTGTGGGTAAGGTCCAGCTTTAACAGAGAAGAATCCAACCCTGGAGACCAGCTGACGATTGTGTGTAAGGTCCAGCTTTAAGACAGAGGAATCCAACCCTGGAGACCAGCAGATGACTGTGTGTAAGGCCCAGCTTTAACAGAGAAGAATCCCACCCTGGAGACCAGCAGATGATTGTGTGTAAGGTCCAGCTTTAACACAGAAGAATCCAACCCTGGAGACCAGCTGATGATTGTGTGTAAGGCCCAGCTTTAACACAGAGGAATGCAACCCTGGAGACCAGCTGATGATTGTGTGTAAGGCCCAGCTTTAACACAGAAGAATCCAACCCTGGAGACCAGCAGATGATTGTGTGTAAGGCCCAGCTTTAACAGAGAAGAATCCCACCCTGGAGACCAGCAGATGATTGTGTGTAAGGTCCAGCTTTAACACAGAGGAATCCAACCCTGGAGACCAGCAGATGATTGTGTGTAAGGCCCAGCTTTAACAGAGAAGAATCCCACCCTGGAGACCAGCAGATGATTGTGTGTAAGGTCCAGCTTTAACACAGAAGAATCCAACCCTGGAGACCAGCTGATGATTGTGTGTAAGGCCCAGCTTTAACACAGAGGAATGCAACCCTGGAGACCAGCTGATGATTGTGTGTAAGGCCCAGCTTTAACACTGAAGAATCCAACCCTGGAGACCAGCTGATGATTGTGTGTAAGGCCCAGCTTTAACACAGAAGAATCCAACCCCGGAGACCAGCTGATGATTGTGTGTAAGGCCCAGATTTAACACAGAAGAATCCAACCCTGGAGACCAGCTGAAGATTGTGTGTAAGGTCCAGCTTTAACAGAGAAGAATCCAACCATGGAGACCAGCTGATGATTGTCTGTAAGGTCCAGCTTTAACACAGAAGAATCCAACCCTGGAGACCAGCTGATGATTGTGTGTAAGGCCCAGCTTTAACACAGAAGAATCCAACCCTGGAGACCAGCTGATGATTGTGTGTAAGGCCCAGCTTTAACAGAGAAGAATCCAACCCTGGAGACCAGCTGATGATTGTGTGTAAGGTCCAGCTTTAACAGAGAAGAATCCAACCCTGGAGACCAGCAGATGATTGTGTGTAAGGTCCAGCTTTAACACAGAAGAATCCAACCCTGGAGACCAGCTGATGATTGTGTGTAAGGTCCAGCTTTAACAGAGAAGAATCCCACCCTGGAGACCAGCTGATGATTGTGGGTAAGGTCCAGCTTTAACACAGAAGAATCCAACTCTGGAGACCAGCTGATGATTGTGTGTAAGGTCCAGCTTTAACAGAGAAGAATCCAACCCTGGAGACCAGCAGATGATTGTGTGTAAGGTCCAGCTTTAACAGAGAAGAATCCAACCCTGGAGACCAGCAGATGATTGTGTGTAAGGTCCAGCTTTAACACAGAAGAATCCAACCCTGGAGACCAGCTGATGATTGTGTGTAAGGTCCAGCTTTAACAGAGAAGAATCCCACCCTGGAGACCAGCTGATGATTGTGGGTAAGGTCCAGCTTTAACACAGAAGAATCCAACCCTGGAGACCAGCTGATGATTGTGTGTAAGGCCCAGCTTTAACACAGAGGAATCCAACCCTGGAGACCAGCTGATGATTGTGTGTAAGGCCCAGCTTTAACAGAGAAGAATCCAACCCTGGAGACCAGCTGATGATTGTGCGTAAGGCCCAGCTTTAACACAGAGGAATCCAACCCTGGAGACCAGCTGACTATTGTGTGTAAGGCCCAGCTTTAACACAGAGGAATCCAAACCTGGAGACCAGCTGACGATTGTGTGTAAGGTCCAGCTTTAACAGAGAAGAATCCAACCCTGGAGACCAGCTGATGATTGTGTGTAAGGTCCAGCTTTAACACAGAAGAATCCAACCCTGGAGACCAGCTGACGATTGTGTGTAAGGTCCAGCTTTAACACAGAGGAATCCAACCCTGGAGACCAGCAGATGATTGTGTGTAAGGTCCAGCTTTAACACAGAAGAATCCAACCCTGGAGACCAGCTGATGATTGTGTGTAAGGCCCAGCTTTAACACAGAGGAATGCAACCCTGGAGACCAGCTGATGATTGTGTGTAAGGCCCAGCTTTAACACTGAAGAATCCAACCCTGGAGACCAGCTGATGATTGTGTGTAAGGCCCAGCTTTAACAGAGAAGAATCCCACCCTGGAGACCAGCAGATGATTGTGTGTAAGGTCCAGCTTTAACAGAGTAGAATCCAACCCTGGAGACCAGCAGATGATTGTGTGTAAGGTCCAGCTTTAACAGAGTAGAATCCAACCCTGGAGACCAGCTGATGATTGTGTGTAAGGCCCAGCTTTAACACAGAGGAATGCAACCCTGGAGACCAGCTGATGATTGTGTGTAAGGCCCAGCTTTAACAGAGAAGAATCCAACCCTGGAGACCAGCTGATGATTGTGTGTGTAAGGCCCAGCTTTAACACAGAAGAATCCAACCCTGGAGACTAGCTGATGATTGTGTGTAAGGCCCAGCTTTAACACAGAGGAATCCAACCCTGGAGACCAGCTGATGATTGTGTGTAAGGTCCAGCTTTAACAGAGTAGAATCCAACCCTGGAGACCAGCAGATGATTGTGTGTAAGGCCCAGCTTTAACAGAGAAGAATCCCACCCTGGAGACCAGCAGATGATTGTGTGTAAGGCCCAGCTTTAACAGAGAAGAATCCCACCCTGGAGACCAGCAGATGATTGTGTGTAAGGTCCAGCTTTAACAGAGTAGAATCCAACCCTGGAGACCAGCTGATGATTGTGTGTAAGGCCCAGCTTTAACACAGAGGAATCCAACCCTGGAGACCAGCTGGTGATTGTGTGTAAGGTCCAGCTTTAACACAGAGGAATCCAAACATGGAGACCAGCTGGTGATTGTGTGTAAGGTCCAGCTTTAACACAGAGGAATCCAAACATGGAGACCAGCTGATGATTGTGTGTAAGGTCCAGCTTTAACAGAGAAGAATCCAACCTTGGAGACCAGCAGATGATTGTGTGTAAGGCCCAGCTTTAACAGAGTAGAATCCAACCCTGGAGACCAGCAGATGATTGTGTGTAAGGTCCAGCTTTAACAGTGAAGAATCCAACCCTGGAGACCAGCTGATGATTGTGTGTAAGGCCCAGCTTTAACACAGAGGAATCCAACCCTGGAGACCAGATGATGATTGTGTGTAAGGCCCAGCTTTAACACAGAAGAATCCAACCCTGGAGACCAGCTGATGATTGTGGGTAAGGTCCAGCTTTAACAGAGAAGAATCCAAACCTGGAGACCAGCTGATGATTGTGTGTAAGGCCCAGCTTTAACGGAGTAGAATCCAACCCCAGAGACCAGCTGATGGTTGTGTGTAAGGCCCAGGTTTAACACAGAAGAATCCAACCTTGGAGACCAGCTGACGATTGTGTGTAAGGCCCAGCTTTAACAGAGTAGAATCCAACCCTGGAGACCAGCTGATGATTGTGTGTAAGGCCCAGCTTTAACACTGAAGAATCCAACCCTGGAGGCCAGCTGATGATTGTGGGTAAGGCCCAGCTTTAACACAGAGGAATGCAACCCTGGAGACCAGCTGATGATTGTGGGTAAGGCCCAGCTTTAACACAGAAGACTCTAACCTTGGAGACCAGCAGATGATTGTGTGTAAGGCCCAGCTTTAACACAGAAGAATCCAACCCTGGAGACCAGCTGATGATTGTGTGTAAGGCCCAGCTTTAACACAGAGGAATCCAACCCTGGAGACCAGATGATGATTGTGTGTAAGGCCCAGCTTTAACACAGAAGAATCCAACCTTGGAGACCAGCAGATGATTGTGTGTAAGGCCCAGCTTTAACACAGAAGAATCCAACCCTGGAGACCAGCTGATGGTTGTGTGTAAGGCCCAGCTTTAACACAGAAGAATCCAACCCTGGAGACCAGCTGATGATTGTGTGTAAGGCCCAGCTTTAACACTGAAGAATCCAACCCTGGAGACCAGATGATGATTGTGTGTAAGGCCCAGCTTTAACACAGAAGAATCCAACCTTGGAGACCAGCAGATGATTGCGTGTAAGGTCCAGCTTTAACAGAGAAGAATCCCACCCTGGAGACCAGCAGATGATTGTGTGTAAGGTCCAGCTTTAACACAGAAGAATCCAACCCTGGAGACCAGCTGATGATTGTGTGTAAGGCCCAGCTTTAACACTGAAGAATCCAACCCTGGAGACCAGCTGATGATTGTGTGTAAGGTCCAGCTTTAACAGAGTAGAATCCAACCCTGGAGACTAGCTGATGATTGTGTGTAAGGCCCAGCTTTAACACTGAAGAATCCAACCCTGGAGACCAGCTGATGATTGTGTGTAAGGCCCAGCTTTAACACAGAGGAATCCAACCCTGGAGACCAGCTGATGATTGTGTGTAAGGCCCAGCTTTAACACAGAGGAATCCCACCCAGGAGACCAGCAGATGATTGTGTGTAAGGTCCAGCTTTAACAGAGAAGAATCCAACCCTGGAGACCAGCTGATGATTGTGTGTAAGGTCCAGCTTTAACAGAGTAGAATCCAACCCTGGAGACCAGCTGATGATTGTGTGTAAGGCCCAGCTTTAACACAGAGGAATCCAAACCTGGAGACCAGCTGATGATTGTGTGTGCGGCCCAGCTTTAACACAGAAGAATCCCACCCTGGAGACCAGCAGATGATTGTGTGTAAGGTCCAGCTTTAACACAGAAGAATCCAACCCTGGAGACCAGCTGATGATTGTGTGTAAGGCCCAGCTTTATCACTGAAGAATCCAACCCTGGAGACCAGCTGATGGTTGTGTGTAAGGCCCAGCTTTAACACAGAAGAATCCAACCCTGGAGACCAGCTGATGATTGTGTGTAAGGCCCAGCTTTAACACTGAAGAATCCAACCCTGGAGACCAGCTGATGATTGTGTGTAAGGCCCAGCTTTAACAGAGTAGAATCCAACCCCAGAGACCAGCTGATGGTTGTGTGTAAGGCCCAGCTTTAACACAGAAGAATCCAACCCTGGAGACCAGATGATGATTGTGTGTAAGGTCCAGCTTTAACACAGAAGAATCCAACCCTGGAGACCAGAGGAGGATTGTGTGTAAGGCCCAGCTTTAACACAGAAGAATCCAACCTTGGAGACCAGCTGATGATTGTGTGTAAGGCCCAGCTTTAACACAGAAGAATCCAACCCCGGAGACCAGATGATGATTGTGTGTAAGGCCCAGCTTTAACACAGAGGAATCCAACCCTGGAGACCAGTTGATGATTGTGTGTAAGGCCCAGCTTTAACACAGAGGAATCCAACCCTGGAGACCAGCTGATGATTGTGTGTAAGGTCCAGCTTTAACACAGAAGAATCCAACCCTGGAGACCAGCTGATGATTGTGTGTAAGGTCCAGCTTTAACACAGAGGAATCCAACCCTGGACACCAGCTGATGGTTGTGTGTAAGGCCCAGCTTTAACACAGAAGAATCCAACCCCAGAGACTAGCTGATGGTTGTGTGTAAGGCCCAGCTTTAACACAGAAGAATCCAACCCTGGAGACCAGCTGATGATTGTGGGTAAGGTCCAGCTTTAACACAGAAGAATCCAACCCTGGAGACCAGATGATGATTGTGTGTAAGGCCCAGCTTTAACACAGAAGAATCCAACCTTGGAGACCAGCTGATGATTGTGTGTAAGGTCCAGCTTTAACAGAGTAGAATCCAACCCTGGAGACCAGATGATGATTGTGTGTAAGGCCCAGGTTTAACACAGAAGAATCCAACCCCAGAGACCAGCTGATGGTTGTGTGTAAGGCCCAGCTTTAACACAGAAGAATCCAACCCCGGAGACCAGCTGATGATTGTGTGTAAGGCCCAGATTTAACACAGAAGAATCCAACCCTGGAGACCAGCTGAAGATTGTGTGTAAGGTCCAGCTTTAACAGAGAAGAATCCAACCATGGAGACCAGCTGATGATTGTCTGTAAGGTCCAGCTTTAACACAGAAGAATCCAACCCTGGAGACCAGCTGATGATTGTGTGTAAGGCCCAGCTTTAACACAGAAGAATCCAACCCTGGAGACCAGCTGATGATTGTGTGTAAGGCCCAGCTTTAACAGAGAAGAATCCAACCCTGGAGACCAGCTGATGATTGTGTGTAAGGTCCAGCTTTAACAGAGAAGAATCCAACCCTGGAGACCAGCAGATGATTGTGTGTAAGGTCCAGCTTTAACACAGAAGAATCCAACCCTGGAGACCAGCTGATGATTGTGTGTAAGGTCCAGCTTTAACAGAGAAGAATCCCACCCTGGAGACCAGCTGATGATTGTGGGTAAGGTCCAGCTTTAACACAGAAGAATCCAACTCTGGAGACCAGCTGATGATTGTGTGTAAGGTCCAGCTTTAACAGAGAAGAATCCAACCCTGGAGACCAGCAGATGATTGTGTGTAAGGTCCAGCTTTAACAGAGAAGAATCCAACCCTGGAGACCAGCAGATGATTGTGTGTAAGGTCCAGCTTTAACACAGAAGAATCCAACCCTGGAGACCAGCTGATGATTGTGTGTAAGGTCCAGCTTTAACAGAGAAGAATCCCACCCTGGAGACCAGCTGATGATTGTGGGTAAGGTCCAGCTTTAACACAGAAGAATCCAACTCTGGAGACCAGCTGATGATTGTGTGTAAGGCCCAGCTTTAACACAGAGGAATCCAACCCTGGAGACCAGCTGATGATTGTGTGTAAGGCCCAGCTTTAACAGAGAAGAATCCAACCCTGGAGACCAGCTGATGATTGTGCGTAAGGCCCAGCTTTAACACAGAGGAATCCAACCCTGGAGACCAGCTGACTATTGTGTGTAAGGCCCAGCTTTAACACAGAGGAATCCAAACCTGGAGACCAGCTGACGATTGTGTGTAAGGTCCAGCTTTAACAGAGAAGAATCCAACCCTGGAGACCAGCTGATGATTGTGTGTAAGGTCCAGCTTTAACACAGAAGAATCCAACCCTGGAGACCAGCTGACGATTGTGTGTAAGGTCCAGCTTTAACACAGAGGAATCCAACCCTGGAGACCAGCTGATGATTGTGTGTAAGGTCCAGCTTTAACACAGAGGAATCCAAACCTGGAGACCAGCTGACGATTGTGTGTAAGGTCCAGCTTTAACAGAGAAGAATCCAACCCTGGAGACCAGCTGATGATTGTGTGTAAGGTCCAGCTTTAACACAGAAGAATCCAAACCTGGAGACCAGCTGACGATTGTGTGTAAGGCCCAGCTTTAACACAGAAGAATCCAACCCTGGAGACCAACTGATGATTGTGTGTAAGGCCCAACTTTAACACTGAAGACTCCAACCCTGGAGACTAGCTGATGATAGTGTGTAAGGCCCAACTTTAACACTGAAGACTCCAACCCTGGAGACCAGCTGATGATTGTGTGTGCGGCCCAGCTTTAACACAGAAGAATCCAACCCTGGAGACCAGCTGATGATTGTGTGTAAGGTCCAGCTTTAACAGAGAAGAATTCCACCCTGGAGACCAGCTGATTATTGTGTGTAAGGTCCAGCTTTAACACAGAAGAATCCAACTCTGGAGACCAGCTGATGATTGTGTGTAAGGCCCAGCTTTAACACAGAGGAATCCAACCCTGGAGACCAGCTGATGATTGTGTGTAAGGCCCAGCTTTAACAGAGAAGAATCCAACCCTGGAGACCAGCTGATGATTGTGTGTAAGGTCCAGCTTTAACAGAGTAGAATCCAACCCTGGAGACCAGCTGATGATTGTGTGTAAGGCCCAGCTTTAACACAGAGGAATCCAACCCTGGAGACCAGCTGATGATTGTGTGTAAGGTCCAGCTTTAACAGAGAAGAATCCCACCCTGGAGACCAGCAGATGATTGTGTGTAAGGTCCAGCTTTAACAGAGTAGAAACCAACCCTGGAGACCAGCTGATGATTGTGTGTAAGGCCCAGCTTTAACACAGAGGAATCCAACCCTGGAGACCAGCAGATGATTGTGGGTAAGGTCCAGCTTTAACACAGAGGAATCCAACCCTGGAGACCAGCTGATGATTGTGTGTAAGGTCCAGCTTTAACAGAGTAGAATCCAACCCTGGAGACCAGCTGATGATTGTGTGTAAGGCCCAGCTTTAACAGAGAAGAATCCCACCCTGGAGACCAGCAGATGATTGTGTGTAAGGCCCAGCTTTAACACAGAGGAATCCAACCCTGGAGACCAGCTGATGATTGTGTGTAAGGTCCAGCTTTAACACAGAAGAATCCAACCCTGGAGACCAGCAGATGATTGTGTGTAAGGCCCAGCTTTAACAGAGAAGAATCCCACCCTGGAGACCAGCAGATGATTGTGTGTAAGGTCCAGCTTTAACAGAGTAGAATCCAACCCTGGAGACCAGCAGATGATTGTGTGTAAGGCCCAGCTTTAACAGAGAAGAATCCCACCCTGGAGACCAGCAGATGATTGTGTGTAAGGCCCAGCTTTAACACAGAGGAATCCAACCCTGGAGACCAGCTGATGATTGTGTGTAAGGTCCAGCTTTAACAGAGAAGAATCCCACCCTGGAGACCAGCAGATGATTGTGTGTAAGGTCCAGCTTTAACACAGAGGAATCCAAACATGGAGACCAGCTGATGATTGTGTGTAAGGCCCAGCTTTAACAGAGTAGAATCCAACCCCAGAGACCAGCTGATGATTGTGTGTAAGGTCCAGCTTTAACAGAGAAGAATCCAACCTTGGAGACCAGCAGATGATTGTGTGTAAGGCCCAGCTTTAACAGAGTAGAATCCAACCCTGGAGACCAGCTGATGATTGTGTGTAAGGTCCAGCTTTAACAGAGAAGAATCCAACCCTGGAGACCAGCTGATGATTGTGTGTAAGGTCCAGCTTTAACACAGAGGAATCCAACCCTGGAGACCAGCTGATGATTGTGTGTAAGGCCCAGCTTTAACAGAGAAGAATCCAACCCTGGAGACCAGCTGATGATTGTGTGTAAGGTCCAGCTTTAACAGAGTAGAATCCAACCCTGGAGACCAGCTGATGATTGTGTGTAAGGCCCAGCTTTAACACAGAGGAATCCAACCCTGGAGACCAGCAGATGATTGTGTGTAAGGTCCAGCTTTAACACAGAGGAATCCAAACATGGAGACCAGCTGATGATTGTGTGTAAGGTCCAGCTTTAACACAGAGGAATCCAAACATGGAGACCAGCTGATGATTGTGTGTAAGGCCCAGCTTTAACAGAGTAGAATCCAACCCCAGAGACCAGCAGATGATTGTGTGTAAGGTCCAGCTTTAACAGAGAAGAATCCAACCTTGGAGACCAGCTGATGATTGTGTGTAAGGTCCAGCTTTAACAGAGTAGAATCCAACCCTGGAGACCAGCTGATGATTGTGTGTAAGGTCCAGCTTTAACAGAGTAGAATCCAACCCTGGAGACCAGCTGATGATTGTGTGTAAGGCCCAGCTTTAACACAGAGGAATCCAACCCTGGAGACCAGCAGATGATTGTGTGTAAGGTCCAGCTTTAACACAGAGGAATCCAAACATGGAGACCAGCTGATGATTGTGTGTAAGGTCCAGCTTTAACACAGAGGAATCCAAACATGGAGACCAGCTGATGATTGTGTGTAAGGCCCAGCTTTAACAGAGTAGAATCCAACCCCAGAGACCAGCAGATGATTGTGTGTAAGGCCCAGCTTTAACAGAGTAGAATCCAACCCCAGAGACCAGCAGATGATTGTGTGTAAGGTCCAGCTTTAACAGAGTAGAATCCAACCCTGGAGACTAGCAGATGATTGTGGGTAAGGTCCAGCTTTAACACAGAGGAATGCAACCCTGGAGACCAGCTGATGATTGTGTGTAAGGCCCAGCTTTAACAGAGAAGAATCCAACCCTGGAGACCAGCTGATGATTGTGTGTAAGGCCCAGCTTTAACACAGAGGAATCCAACCCTGGAGACCAGCTGACTATTGTGTGTAAGGCCCAGCTTTAACACAGAGGAATCCAAACCTGGAGACCAGCTGATGATTGTGTGTAAGGCCCAGCTTTAACACAGAGGAATCCAACCCTGGAGACCAGCTGACTATTGTGTGTAAGGCCCAGCTTTAACACAGAGGAATCCAACCCTGGAGACCAGCAGATGATTGTGTGTAAGGCCCAGCTTTAACACAGAAGAATCCAAACCTGGAGACCAGCAGATGATTGTGTGTAAGGCCCAGCTTTAACAGAGAAGAATCCAACCCTGGAGACCAGCTGATGATTGTGTGTAAGGCCCAGCTTTAACACTGAAGAATCCAACCCTGGAGACCAGCTGATGATTGTGTGTAAGGTCCAGCTTTAACAGAGAAGAATCCAACCCTGGAGACCAGCAGATGATTGTGGGTAAGGTCCAGCTTTAACACTGAAGAATCCAACCTTGGAGACCAGCAGATGATTGTGTGTAAGGCCCAGCTTTAACACTGAAGAATCCAACCCTGGAGACCAGCTGATGATTGTGTGTAAGGCCCAGCTTTAACAGAGAAGAATCCCACCCTGGAGACCAGCAGATGATTGTGTGTAAGGCCCAGCTTTAACACAGAAGAATCCAACCTTGGAGACCAGCAGATGATTGTGTGTAAGGCCCAGCTTTAACACAGAAGAATCCAACCCTGGAGACCAGCTGATGATTGTGTGTAAGGCCCAGCTTTAACACAGAGGAATCCAACCCTGGAGACCAGCTGATGATTGTGTGTAAGGCCCAGCTTTAACACAGAGGAATCCAAACCTGGAGACCAGCTGATGATTGTGTGTAAGGTCCAGCTTTAACAGAGTAGAATCCAACCCTGGAGACCAGCTGATGATTGTGTGTAAGGCCCAGCTTTAACACAGAGGAATGCAACCCTGGAGACCAGCTGATGATTGTGTGTAAGGCCCAGCTTTAACAGAGAAGAATCCCACCCTGGAGACCAGCAGATGATTGTGTGTAAGGTCCAGCTTTAACAGAGTAGAATCCAACCCTGGAGACCAGCTGATGATTGTGTGTAAGGCCCAGCTTTAACACAGAGGAATGCAACCCTGGAGACCAGCTGATGATTGTGTGTAAGGCCCAGCTTTAACACAGAGGATTGCAACCCTGGAGACCAGCTGATGATTGTGTGTAAGGTCCAGCTTTAACAGAGAAGAATCCAACCCTGGACACCAGCTGACGATTGTGTGTAAGGCCCAGCTTTAACACAGAGGAATCCAAACCTGGAGACCAGCTGACGATTGTGTGTAAGGTCCAGCTTTAACAGAGAAGAATCCAACCCTGGAGACCAGCTGATGATTGTGTGTAAGGTCCAGCTTTAACAGAGAAGAATTCCACCCTGGAGACCAGCAGATGATTGTGTGTAAGGCCCAGCTTTAACACAGAGGAATCCAACCCCAGAGACTAGCTGATGGTTGTGTGTAAGGCCCAGCTTTAACACAGAGGAATCCAACCCTGGAGACCAGCAGATGATTGTGTGTAAGGTCCAGCTTTAACACAGAGGAATCCAAACCTGGAGACCAGCTGACGATTGTGTGTAAGGTCCAGCTTTAACAGAGAAGAATC
Organism: Lissotriton helveticus; assembly: GCF_964261635.1. Classification (NCBI taxonomy): domain Eukaryota; kingdom Metazoa; phylum Chordata; class Amphibia; order Caudata; family Salamandridae; genus Lissotriton; species Lissotriton helveticus. The sequence continues at coordinate 872,872,608 of NC_136073.1, forward strand.
CAACCCTGGAGACCAGCTGATGATTGTGTGTAAGGTCCAGCTTTAACAGAGAAGAATTCCACCCTGGAGACCAGCAGATGATTGTGTGTAAGGCCCAGCTTTAACAGAGAAGAATCCAACCCCAGAGACTAGCTGATGGTTGTGTGTAAGGCCCAGCTTTAACACAGAGGAATCCAACCCTGGAGACCAGCAGATGATTGTGTGTAAGGTCCAGCTTTAACACAGAGGAATCCAAACCTGGAGACCAGCAGATGATTGTGTGTAAGGCCCAGCTTTAACAGAGAAGAATCCAACCCCAGAGACTAGCTGATGGTTGTGTGTAAGGCCCAGCTTTAACAGAGAAGAATCCCACCCTGGAGACCAGCAGATGATTGCGTGTAAGGTCCAGCTTTAACACAGAAGAATCCAACCCTGGAGACCAGCTGATGATTGTGTGTAAGGCCCAGCTTTAACAGTGAAGAATCCAACCCTGGAGACCAGCTGATGATTGTGTGTAAGGCCCAGCTTTAACAGAGAAGAATCCCACCCTGGAGACCAGCAGATGATTGTGTGTAAGGTCCAGCTTTAACTCAGAGGAATCCCACCCTGGAGACCAGCAGATGATTGTGTGTAAGGTCCAGCTTTAACACAGAGGAATCCAAACCTGGAGACCAGCTGACGATTGTGTTTAAGGTCCAGCTTTAACAGAGAAGAATCCAACCCTGGAGACCAGCTGATGATTGTGTGTAAGGCCCAGCTTTAACAGAGAAGAATCCCACCCTGGAGACCAGCAGATGATTGTGTGTAAGGCCCAGCTTTAACACAGAAGAATCCAACCTTGGAGACCAGCAGATGATTGTGTGTAAGGCCCAGCTTTAACAGAGAAGAATCCAACCCTGGAGACCAGCTGATGATTGTGTGTAAGGCCCAGCTTTAACAGAGAAGAATCCAACCCTGGAGACCAGCTGATGATTGTGTGTAAGGCCCAGCTTTAACACAGAGGAATCCAAACCTGGACACCAGCTGATGATTGTGTGTAAGGTCCAGCTTTAACACAGAGGAATCCAACCCTGGAGACCAGCTGATGATTGTGTGTAAGGCCCAGCTTTAACAGAGAAGAATCCAACCCTGGAGACCAACTGATGATTGTGTGTAAGGCCCAGCTTTAACACTGAAGAATCCAACCCTGGAGACCAGCTGATGATTGTGTGTAAGGTCCAGCTTTAACACAGAGGAATCCAACCCTGGAGACCAGCTGATGATTGTGTGTAAGGCCCAGCTTTAACAGAGAAGAATCCAACCCTGGAGACCAGCTGATGATTGTGTGTAAGGTCCAGCTTTAACAGAGAAGAATCCCACCCTGGAGACCAGCAGATGATTGTGTGTAAGGTCCAGCTTTAACAGAGAAGAATCCAACCCCAGAGACTAGCTGATGGTTGTGTGTAAGGCCCAGCTTTAACACAGAGGAATCCCACCCTGGAGACCAGCAGATGATTGTGTGTAAGGTCCAGCTTTAACACAGAGGAATCCCACCCTGGAGACCAGCAGATGATTGTGTGTAAGGTCCAGCTTTAACACAGAGGAATCCAACCCTGGAGACCAGTTGATGATTGTGTGTAAGGCCCAGCTTTAACACAGAGGAATCCAAACCTGGAGACCAGCAGATGATTGTGTGTAAGGTCCAGCTTTAACACAGAGGAATCCAACCCTGGAGACCAGCTGATGATTGTGGGTAAGGCCCAGCTTTAACACAGAGGAATGCAACCCTGGAGACCAGCTGATGATTGTGTGTAAGGTCCAGCTTTAACACAGAGGAATCCAAACCTGGAGACCAGCTGATGATTGTGTGTAAGGCCCAGCTTTAACACTGAAGAATCCAACCCTGGAGACCAGCTGATGATTGTGTGTAAGGTCCAGCTTTAACAGAGAAGAATCCCACCCTGGAGACCAGCAGATGATTGTGTGTAAGGTCCAGCTTTAACAGAGTAGAATCCAACCCTGGAGACCAGCTGATGATTGTGTGTAAGGCCCAGCTTTAACACAGAGGAATGCAACCCTGGAGACCAGCTGATGATTGTGTGTAAGGCCCAGCTTTAACAGAGAAGAATCCAACCCCTGAGACTAGCTGATGGTTGTGTGTAAGGCCCAGCTTTAACACAGAGGAATCCAACCCTGGAGACCAGCTGATGATTGTGTGTAAGGTCCAGCTTTAACAGAGAAGAATCCAACCCTGGAGACCAGCAGATGATTGTGTGTAAGGCCCAGCTTTAACACAGAAGAATCCAACCCTGGAGACCAGCTGATGATTGTGTGTAAGGTCCAGCTTTAACACAGAAGAATCCAACCCTGGAGACCAGCAGATGATTGTGTGTAAGGCCCAGCTTTATCACTGAAGAATCCAACCCTGGAGACCAGCTGATGATTGTGTGTAAGGCCCAGCTTTAACACAGAGGAATCCCACCCTGGAGACTAGCTGATGATTGTGTGTAAGGCCCAGCTTTAACACAGAGGAATCCAAACCTGGAGACCAGCAGATGATTGTGTGTAAGGTCCAGCTTTAACAGAGAAGAATCCCACCCTGGAGACCAGCAGATGATTGTGTGTAAGGTCCAGCTTTAACACAGAAGAATCCAACCCTGGAGACCAGCTGATGATTGTGTGTAAGGCCCAGCTTTAACACAGAGGAATCCAAACCTGGAGACCAGCTGACGATTGTGTGTAAGGTCCAGCTTTAACAGAGAAGAATCCAACCCTGGAGACCAGCTGATGATTGTGTGTAAGGTCCAGCTTTAACAGTGAAGAATCCAACCCTGGAGACCAGCTGATGATTGTGTGTAAGGCCCAGCTTTAACAGAGAAGAATCCAACCCCAGAGACTAGCTGATGGTTGTGTGTAAGGCCCAGCTTTAACACAGAAGAATCCAACCCTGGAGACCAGCTGACGATTGTGTTTAAGGTCCAGCTTTAACAGAGAAGAATCCAACCCTGGAGACCAGCAGATGATTGTGTGTAAGGTCCAGCTTTAACACTGAAGAATCCAAACCTGGAGACCAGCTGACGATTGTGTTTAAGGTCCAGCTTTAACAGAGAAGAATCCAACCCTGGAGACCAGCTGATGATTGTGTGTAAGGTCCAGCTTTAACACTGAAGAATCCAAACCTGGAGACCAGCTGACGATTGTGTTTAAGGTCCAGCTTTAACAGAGAAGAATCCAACCCTGGAGACCAGCTGATGATTGTGTGTAAGGTCCAGCTTTAACACAGAAGAATCCAACCCTGGAGACCAGCTGACGATTGTGTTTAAGGTCCAGCTTTAACAGAGAAGAATCCAACCCTGGAGACCAGCTGATGATTGTGTGTAAGGTCCAGCTTTAACACTGAAGAATCCAAACCTGGAGACCAGCTGACGATTGTGTTTAAGGTCCAGCTTTAACAGAGAAGAATCCAACCCTGGAGACCAGCTGATGATTGTGTGTAAGGCCCAGCTTTAACACAGAGGAATCCCACCCTGGAGACCAGCAGATGATTGTGTGTAAGGTCCAGCTTTAACAGTGAAGAATCCAACCCTGGAGACCAGCTGATGATTGTGTGTAAGGTCCAGCTTTAACAGAGAAGAATCCCACCCTGGAGACCAGCAGATGATTGTGTGTAAGGTCCAGCTTTAACACAGAAGAATCCAACCCTGGAGACCAGTTGATGATTGTGTGTAAGGTCCAGCTTTAACACAGAAGAATCCAACCCTGGAGACTAGAAGGTTATTCTCTTTATGGTCAAGCAGAGCTCTATCTACCTTACTCTCTTTTGCTGCACAAACGTGTAAGCTCTGTGGCAGGTTTGCAGCAACACAATTGTTGCACCAACCCTCCCTCACGTATGAGACCAAATGCTTCCCCTGGATGTCACACTACACACATACAATACCCCAGATACATACAGCAGGTGGGTTCATCCCTTACCCTTCTGCCGAAGAGAGTACTGTGGGATCCTACCAGTTTACGAAGTGCAATGCAAATGTTACCACACAATACAACTCTAAGACCTCCTTCTAAAGAAAAACACATCAGATGTCAGGGACCCCTTCTGCAAGCAAGTGTGTGGCCATGCTCAAAGAGGCTCATGGAGTTATACAGAGATCATGCATCAGGCCTACGCTCTCTGCCTTCATGCACCCCTTTGGAACACCCAAATGGAAGAACCCGCAAAATTCACACAATGTCTGAACAAACCAACAGAGGCCAGACAGAAACTCAGAAGATGATTAATGTCAACACACTGGAATGTTCAGCATTAGCCGAGAAGGGTTGAACCTGTGCCAGATGTTACGATGGATACTGCTTGTGTGAGTTGGTTTCATGGACATTTATTGTATGTAAATGTATGTGATGCATGAATTTGCCGTCCGTACCTACAGAAAAAACACCCATTTCCAGGGTCTGCTCTAATGGGCACACTCACCTCTTGCAGATGGCATCTACAATCAATACCCCATACAACACCAAACAACCATGTAATTGGCAAATGCTGTGCTATACCCTTTAACATAACAATCTGGGTGCTCAGCCAATGAACTATCAGACTGACTCATAATAATAGTTGTATCCAAGCCAGCATTTTATTTTCTGCAGGTGCATGCATGCCTTACCAGAGTTCTGAATACTTTGCTTTTTATTGGAGTCGTTATCCTAAAATCAAGTGAAATATACCATTGAGTTGTCCTGATGGCCCGCAGTTAATCACAAATCACACAGGCAAAAGATCACGTTTAAGCAACATTGACCCAGATCCATAGAGAAAATCAGTGATGTTGCATCCTCCTACCTTTTTCTGGACATAATCGATGAAATTCTGCAGATCGAGGTCCTCGCGGTACCGCGATATGGCTCTGACCATCACCGACGCAGTCTTCTCCAGCACCTGATAAGTGTGTAGACCATTAAACAAACTGAATCATCACATAAAGTCAGATTCTCAAAGGTGATTGTACACTCAAGCTGAACTTAGATGCAAAAAAAGTCCAAAAAACTCCAGCGCAAATACTATCTTATTAGATTTCACTCTCGTTTGTGATGTCATCGACTGGCAATGCTGCCTGATGATGTCATTACAGATAAGCAGTGGAGTAGAGACAGGTTGAGCCATGCTAATGCTTAATTTATGCGGGTGGTTACAGGTAGTGGGCACTATCACTAATTTTTGGGAACCGTAACTTATAGTTCATCATCAGACCTTAACCCAGAGCAAAAGAGCGAACGGCAGAAACATGAGAAAGAAGAAGTAAGTGAGAAGAAAACAGTGACCATGGGAGAAAGAAGGAGCAAGAGTAAGATATCAAAAGTGTAACAAAGTGTGAAAGAGGGGATGAAAAATAACCCATTAGAGTGAGATAAAGGGACAGTAAGTGAAGGGTGGTTGAAGAAAGAGGCATGAGGTGGATTCAAGACTAAGAAGCCTGAGTGTTCATGAGATAAAGAGACTGGACGTGTAGGTGGTGGAAGAAAGAGGCATGAGGTGGAATCAAGACCAGGCAGCCTCAGTATTCATGAGATAAAGAGACAGGAAGCGTAGGGTGGTGGAAGAAAGAGGCACAAGGTGGTAAAGACCAGGCAGCCTCGGTATTCATGAGACAAAGAGACAGGAAGTGTAGGGGGTGGAAGAAAGAGGCATGAGGTGGAATCAAGACCAGGCAGCCTCGGTGTTCATGAGACAAAGAGACAGGAAGTGTAGGGGGTGGAAGAAAGAGGCATGAGGTGGAATCAAGACCAGGCAGCCTCGGTATTCATGAGATAAAGGGACAGGAAGTGTAGGACGGTGGAAGAAAGAGGCATGCGGTGGAATCAAGACCAGGCAGCCTCGGTATTCATGAGATAAAGAGACAGGAAGTGTAGTGAGTGGAAGAAAGAGGCGTGAGGTGGAATCAAGACCAGGCAGCCTCGGTATTCATGAGATAAAGAGACAGGAAGCGTAGGGTGGTGGAAGAAAGAGGCACAAGGTGGTAAAGACCAGGCAGCCTCGGTGTTCATGAGATAAAGAGACAGGAAGCGTAGGGTGGTAGAAGAAAGAGGCACAAGGTGGTAAAGACCAAGCAGCCTAGGTATTCATGAGATAAAGAGACAGGAAGTGTAGAGTGGGGGAAGAAAGAGGCATGAGGTGGAATCAAGACCAGGCAGCCTCGGTGTTCATGAGATAAAGAGACAGGAAGTGTAGGACGGTGGAAGAAAGAAGCATGAGGTGGAATCAAGACCAGGCAGCCTCGGTATTCATGAGATAAAGAGACTGGAAGTGTAGGGGGTGGAAGAAAGAGGCAGGAGGTGGAATCAAGACCAGGGAGCCTAAGTGTTCATGAGTTTAAAAGGCAGGGAGAGTAGAGGGTGGAAGAAAGAGGCATGAGGTGGAATCAAGAGTAGGCAGCCCTGGAATTAATGAGCTAAAGAGACAGGAAGTGTAGGGTGGAGGAAGAAAGAGCATGAGGTGGAATCAAGACCACAGTGCCTCGAAGTTCATGAGGTACAAAGACAGGAAGTACAGGGGGAAGAAGAAAGAGGCGTGAGGTGGAATCAAGACTAGGCAGCCTCGGTATTACTGAGATAAAGAGACAGGAAGTGTAGGGGGTGGAAGAAAGAGGCATGAGGTGGAATCAAGACCAGGCAGCCTAAGGATTCATGAGATAAAGAGACAGGAAGTGTAGGGGTGGAAGAAAGAGGCATGGGGTGGAATCAAGACCAGGCAGCCTCGGTATTCATGAGATAAAGAGACAGGAAGTGTAGGGGGTGGAAGAAAGAGGCATGAGGTGGAATCAAGACCAGGCAGCCTCGGTATTCATGAGAAAAAGAGACAGGAAGTGTTGTGTGTTGGATGAAAGATGCATTGCGTGAGGTAGAATAATGACTCGGCACTGTCAGTAATCGGCATTCGACCACATTATCGGCAGGTTCCTATGAAAAACTTTACACCAAAGCACTGTGCCACAGTGTACATTAAAATATTTGCCCAGTCTAGATGCACTCCTTAGGAATGGCATGTTTCATTGTCCTTAATTTTGGGGGAGTGGGAGCCCGATGGGTACCACGCTGCCTCTCCTATGTGTAAAAGAAGAGCGGACAACAGGCTTACCTTGCTGGAGAAAATGAATCCAAGCACGGCTGCCAGGATCTGAAGGCTGAGGATGATGAGCATCAAGCCAACAAACTGAGGAGAGAAGAGGCAAACAAGTGCAGAGTCAGCAGTTTGGACTTTTTTCACAAGGAGGAAAAACACTACAGGGTTCAATGAGGAGTTTCCTAAAGCAGAAACTGAAAATTTTAATTTTATTAAAGAGAAAAGGCCTAAATTTAGAGTTTGGTAGAAAGGTGCTCTGCCACAAACTTGATGAAGTACCCTATCCCCTATATCCTTGGTCCACCCGCTCTATTTTGAGTTGGTGGGCTGTCATTTTTACAGTGATAGTGCCCTGGCTTGCTCCGCTCTGGCAAAACACGTGAAAAGTCCATTAGAATGAAGCCGGAATCTCACTGTGCCTTCATAGTGCCAGCAATAGAATGAATGCATCTTTAGTACGCATTCGTTCAGCCTACAAGTCCTTATAACAACTTGCTTTAGGCGGGCCATTGGTGGAATGGAGTTGAATTTAAAGTCCAGCACCTTCCCTACTGTTGCGCAGACTGGAGCTGGAATAGTAAATTAACCTATTCCATAACCAGCGCCACCCTCAGGCAAGTCATTATAACAACTTGCGTGCTGAACGAATGCATTCTAAAGACGCGTTTGTTCTCATGACGGTGCTGTGAAGGCACAGTGTGATTCCAGTTTGCAGGATACCGGCATACATTCGGCCTGAAAGAGTAGGGACTATCGGTGTCGAACGTCAGAATGTTCGCCCTATTTGGAGCCGACATGTCCTTTTTTTTCTGTCAATCACCGCCATGAACAGAACAAGCATTTACAATGCAATGGTCTCGGCATTCTTAAAGTTAGAGCTATTGGCATTGCTCATGACATTATTTTTATTTATGTTTTTATTTTTAAAACATAAATAAATGTCATTGTCATTTACAATGCCAATAGCAGGGCAGGAAAGCAAGCACAACGAACGAGGGGGCAGGACAGGAAGCACAACCAACTAGGGGGCAGGAGAGCAAGCACAAGCAATGAGGGGGCAGGACAGCAAGCACAAGCAACGAGGGGGGGCAGGAGAGCAAGCACAACCAACGAGGGGGGCAGGAGAGCAAGCACAACCAATGAGGGGGGCAGGAGAGCAAGCACAACCAACGAGGGGGGGCAGGAGAGCAAGCACAACCAACGAGGGGGGGTAGGAGAGCAAGCACAACCCACGAGGGGGGGGCAGGAGAGCAAGCACAACCAACGAGGGGGGGGCAGGAGAGCAAGCACAACCAACGAGGGGGGCAGGAGAGCAAGCACAACCAACGAGGGGGGGGCAGGAGAGCAAGCACAACCAGCGATGGGGGGGCAGGAGAGCAAGCACAACCAACATGGGGGCAGGAGAGCAAGCAGGAGAGCCAGCACAACCAGCGAGGGGGGCAGGAGAGCAAGCACAACCAACGAGGGGGGGGCAGGAGAGCAAGCACAACCAACGAGGGGGGGCAGGAGAGCAAGCACAACCAACGAGGGGGGGCAGGAGAGCAAGCACAACCAACGAGGGGGGAGCAGGAGAGTAAGCACAACCAACCAGGGGGGCAGGAGAGCAAGCACAAGCAATGAGGGGGAAGGACAGCAAGCACAAGCAACGAGGGGGCAGGACAACAAGCACAAGCAACGAGGGGGGGCAGGAGAGCAAGCACAACCAACCAGGGAGCAGGAGAGCAAGCACAACCAATGAGGGGGGGGGCAGGAGAGCAAGCAGAACCAACATGGGGGGGCAGGAGAGCAAGCAGGAGAGCCAGCACAACCAGCGAGGGGGGGCAGGAGAGCAAGCACAACCAACGAGGGGGGGTAGGAGAGCAAGCACAACCAACGAGAGGGGGGCTGGAGAGCAAGCACAACCAACCAGGGGGGCAGGAGAGCAAGCACAAGCAACGAGGGGGCAGGACAGCAAGCACAAGCAACGAGGGGGCAGGACAGCAAGCACGAGGTGGCAGGAGAGCAAGAACACCCAATGAGGGGGGGCAGGAGAGCAAGCACAACCAACGAGAGGGGGGCTGGAGAGCAAGCACAACCAACCAGGGGGGCAGGAGAGCAAGCACAAGCAACGAGGGGGCAGGACAGCAAGCACAAGCAACGAGGGGGCAGGACAGCAAGCACGAGGTGGCAGGAGAGCAAGAACAACCAATGAGGGGGGGCAGGAGAGCAAGCACAACCAACGAGTGGGGGGGGGCAGGAGAGCAAGCACAACCAACGAGGGGGGGGGGCAGGAGAGCAAGCACAACCAACAAGGGGGGGCAGGAGAGCAAGCACAAGCAACGAGGGGGTGGTAGGACAGCAAGCACAAGCAATGAGGGGGCAGGACAGCAAGCATAAGCAACGAGGGGGCAGGACAGCAAGCTCCCTGGTTCAGGAATGCTGAGAAATAGAAGTACCGATCGCCGAGCTGTGTGCTGACAAGACTGCAGTATGGAGCTTCAGCCATCCAGTCTTCCGAATGTCCACTCGGAGGGAAGCCTCGGACAATAGTGGTATATTGTCAGGACTACCGAACAAGAGAAACACAGCACAGAGGATTGACGAGAAGCCATTTTCCTGGGCAACATAGCAGATAATGGGTTACAGAGGATTGACTAACTCTTTGATAAGGGAAACCTTAAACCATTCCCAGTAAAACAGCAGGTGTATGGCCTTAGAGTGCTCAACGTGTGGCAATACCGTCAACTGTCCAATTGCATGCGTTCCACGTTGGGGTTCCAGTCCACTAGTACCTACGCCTATGTGATCAATTCCGTGGACTAGTCTTGGCCCACTATGGAGTTCCTCATCATATCTGTTCATTCCGACCCTAAAGCCAACTGCACATGCCATGATGTGGCAGACATTCATAGGTATGAAGTACTCCACTGACGACTGGGTGTCGCTGCTATTTGATCACAGTAGAGTATTCCAGGAGTCCAGGTTTACGTTTTTATACTTCTTTTTTATTTCAATATAATTTTTTATTGACATTTTTATAAGACAAGAAATATAGATATAGTACAGGACAGAGATGAGCAATCATTTAGTGCGGTCTTACATTGATATAAGGTACACCCTCAGTTCCTATGTAGAGGTACCGTCATGGAGTAGATGTGATCTATTGTAGCATGTAACATGGTAGTATTGATTCCTAGTAGCTAAAGATTATTATGCGAGAGAGAAGAGAGAGATACTATGAAGGTCGGGTATAGAAAAGAGTAGCTAGAATACCCAAGAGTAGTATTGAGGAATGGACCTGAAGCAAGAAAGAGAGATGAGAGGATACACACAGGAGAGGGACTGCAAGCGAGCAAAGAAGAAATAAAAGATGGAAGATGAGGCGGCGGGGTGAAAAAGGAGGGTGATGGGGTGGGGAAAGGTCTGGGGAGGGAGGGATAGGGAGTGTGGGTTTGGGGTGAGAGCTGAAGGAGGGGATGAGGTGGGGTAGGGTGGGGAGGGCTGGCAACTAAGGTGATGTTGAGTTGGTAATGAACGTATCCAGACTAGACCAGAAAGGTCTTTCCATTCAGATATAATGGGTTTTAGACCGGTTGAGATGAGGATATCCCACAAAATGCGTTCTTATTTGCCCAGTATAGAGGATTTATCGGAGGCCAAGATCTACAAAGCAATGGAGGCAAGGTCAAGGGTTCAGTTATCTGAAGTATTTGTGAGATGGTAACGCTGTGTTCAGACCAGAAATTCTTGGCAAAGGAGCAGCTGAGTAGCATGTGTTGTAGGTTACCTGACTCTTTTCCGCAGCTCCGGCATATATCTCCGGCAGGACAGCAAGCACAAGCAATGAGGGGGCAGGACAGCAAGCACGAGGTGGCAGGAGAGCAAGCACAACCAACGAGGGGGGGGGGGGGCAGGAGAGCAAGCACAACCAGCAAGGGGAGGCAGGAGAGCAAGCACAACTAGCGAGGGGGGGGCAGGAGGGCAAGCACAGCGAGGGGGCAGGGGAGCAAGCACAACGAGGGGGCAGACGCACAACAGAGGGGACAGACGCACAATGAGGGGACAGAGGTAAGAACACGGGCACAATCAGGGAAGATAGGCAGGAAAAGCGAGCACTCACCGGAGGACTCAGCAGCTTCTCGACTTCTTCCGGCGGCGGTCGGGCAGAAATGGCGTCAGAAAAGCGCCGCCATTTTCGCATTCGGGGGCGTGGTTTTTGCTCTTGGGTGACGGATGATGTCACGGAGTTAAAAACTGCAAAAAACACGCCCCCAAATCCGAAAAAGATGGGGCTTGAACGGAGTGATGCCCCTCTCCTCCAATGGCTGGCCTCCGTTTAGGAAGCTAGCCAATGGAGGCGGGTTCAAGCCCCCGTACTAAGAAACATAAAATCTCGGCTGCGCAGTATACGCTAGGCCGAGACCTAAAAAATTATTCCCCCTACATCGTGGGAAAAATCACCTAGGGTACGGGGTATTTGTTTTTTGTTTTTCAGCAACAAACCCTAGCATTTGTAATAGTTTTCTGTGGTTTGTTTCTGAATGAAGATGAATGAAATGCACACGCCCCTTAAAGGTACTGGAATGTGTAATAGGAAAACAATGACCAAGGGAAAAGGCAGGGATGAAAAACATCCTGGAAAAGTGGCATGGAGACATGAAGTGTAGGGTGGAATCAAGAAAAGGCACGCCCTGTAATCAGCAATGAACCATCAGACTTACAATTTTCAGCAGGATTTGCATGTCCCGCAGCGCCCCCATGCAGCCGAAGAAGGTGACGACAAACATGAATATCCCGACTGTCAGCAGGATGATTGACGGGTCAGTAAGGGGCGAATTCACAGAGCCTGTAGGAAGAAGGATACAGTTCAGGGGGCGTGGTCTCAGAGAGCACAATCTGATTGGCTCGGAGCAGGTGATGGAAAGACTCTTCAAGTTTGCCTCAAGTCTTACACAAAAGAGTATGTTCTAGCTGTAAAACAGTCTATAATTGGCCCGTTCTATAGAGTGGCCAGATTTCTAAAGATAAAAACCGGGGCATTTCAGGAAAATAGAAGAAGGAACACAGTTTTACTTGAAGCAGTGCTCAAAATGACAGCGCTCCTCAGCAGAGAATTACAGAAAAAGGAAGTTAGAACATATATAAAATGCAATTTTTAAACCCAAAAGCTTGCCTGTTAATTAACTTGCTTTCTAGAAACAACTGCTAACTATCCATGCTTTGTACAAAAAATCACCTCCCGCCGTTTTCAGTCGACCCTCTCTAAAAACCGGGACATGACCTAAATTTCCTGAAATCTGCCGGGACAGCTGGTGAAAACCCGGGACCGTCCGGGCAAATCCGGGACGCCTGATCACCCTACCGTTGTACTTAGTGGCATCATACACTGCAAAGCATGATTTCTGTGTTCAAATATTCAACTTTGGTCCAACACCCGAAAAGCTCGCTATTGTGGGACTTTTAACAAGATATGTTCAGCAGGGGACAAGTTGCACTCTTGAGGTAGACTCTGTGATTTCGGAACTGATGGCCTTCCTTGGCTCACTGTTTGATCTTGAGCAAGTGAAGACCTCAAACTGCTTTGACTGTGGTAGAGGGGCGACTAAAAAGTAGAGAACACTCGGGCCCTGATTACAAGTTTAGGTGTTATTTATCACACATGATAACAATATCATGGGGTATTTTATTTATTGTGTTCGATAAATAATACTTATCACAAGTTTGTGGAGAATACCGTGGATTTTGGTGCTTACCCCGTTGCATGCTCATGGCGAGCTCAGCTCGTCATGAGCCACGGTGGCCGTGTGCTCATGACGAGCTGAGCTCGTCATGACCGTAGTGATTCGCCTATGGGGGGATAATTCCCCTGCTGTGCTGGGCGTTCCATTGGAACGGGCGTGGTCATGACGAGCACCGTGCTGCATGACGAGCCAAGCTCATCATGAGCACTGGGGCGCTGCGCGCGCCCCCAGCACAGCGGGGAAATTAGACCCGCAGAGGAGAGGGCAAAGCACCATAATCCGGATGGTAGGGTAAATACCGTAGAATTTCCTGTAAAATTCAATCGACCTTGTAATTCCGACCAGTGTTTAAACAGGGGATTACGCCCGGGTTGAAATTTACCAGCCCACTCATAATCAGGGCCTTAATAGCACATTTTATAAAAATGTATTTGATCACACGACTACCCGGAGGTGTCTCGGCGCTAAGACTGTGAACGAGACATGTTCGGATAAAATCGTTGACAGTTACGGACAGCTAGTTATGGAGCGCCACCCTGGTTCTCAGAGGTCTCAAGGCAGCAACAACAGAGATGTGTACTGTCTCTAGTTTGGACTCTCTTCCTGGATCAACTCAGCAGCAAATAGGATTCGGTTGGGGGTCTAAGTTCGGGATAAGTGTTCAACCCTAAGATGTCGTTAGCGGTGAAAGGACACACAATCCTATTTTCGCTACCATTTTGGTCATTCGTTATCCATCTATATTAACAAAAGTAAGGAGTACCACCAGAAAAAATGCTCAGAGAGCGATTTCTGCGGGATGGTTCACTATCAAAAGAGAAGAAAGTCCTTCTTTGTTTCTTAGTAACCCCTCACTCACCGACCTAGTCGGTGACATGCTTCATCATCGGGGCCACCTTGATGGCCGAGTGCCATCAAGGTGTGCTTCAACACCTGAACTACAGTGGAGCTGGTATGTGAGTGATGAATGTGAAAAAGAAGTAAGTGAGTTAAAAATTGTCCTGGTATGACTTGTATGAAAAAACTTTATTCTTAAGACTACTGGACAATAGTAAAATATAAGTGTCGATACAATTAAAGGTTTAGTTATGACCAAGTGTATCTGGAGAATAACTAAACCTTTAATTGTATCGACACTTATATTTTACTATTGTCTTCTTTACTATTGTTGAAGCACACCTTGATGGCACTCAGCCATCAAGGTGGCCCCGATGATGAAGCATGTCACCGACTAGGTCGGTGAGTGAGGGGTTACTAAGAAACAAAGAAGGACTTTCTTCTCTTTTGATAGTGAACCATCCCGCAGAAATCGCTCTCTGAGCATTTTTTCTGGTGGTACTCCTTACTTTTGTTAATATAGATACCTAACCCAGGGGACTAGGAGTATTGTTCCGTCCACTTCGGTGGATAAAATCCCTTAACTCTCTCCTATTGTTTATGTCATTCGTTATCCATGTCATATTACCCAACTACGAGGTCCCTGGAAAGCCAAGTGCAAGCCCAGTTTTTAAAGTCTCTCCCAGTACATATAAGAACTAACCCATCCTTTGTGAGCTTTCAAGAGAGAATTAAAACAATTCCTCCATAATCGGCACCTTAACCCTTCGGGAAATAAGGCCTAGCTCACTCTGGAATCACTACCTCGTTCTATGATTGTTTCTCTCAAGGACAATAGAATGGTTCCACGCTTGACTCTACAATTATACTATAGTGTTATTGGCTGATAATGCCTTGACCATGTTTAAAGTGCTCTGATACCCTTGGGTCTTGCCAGCACTATATAAAAATCTTTAAATAAATAAAACAAATTATATTTTAAACAGGTTATTTGAACACGTATGGTTCTAAAAAAAGTTATCACCCAGAGGTTTATGCATTTTTTCACTTTTTAAAGTTGGCATTGCACATTTGATCTGTTCCTATTTTCACAAAGGTTAAAAAGGTGCAAAATCATGGTAAAAATTATTTTGGGCAAACCCTGCGACAGTCTAAATGTTATTAGTGAAAAAAGGGAAGGCTTGGGTCCTGTACTGCCCAGATTGGACCACCCAAATATTGAAATCACAGAAAGGTGTCAAGGGAGGTTTATTTGAAATTTCACGATAAACCAGAAATTAAACCAGTCCTACATTTGCACTGAAGACACAAGTCGGACAATTGCTCATTCAAAGACACATGTCTACTGTCCGGCCTGTGGGAGGGTGGGGATGCATGTCTTACTTAAGGGTGTTGTCAACCTAGAAAAGGGGGAAATAATTTCTATTCAGTTCCCTCGTGGCACACCCTATTCTACCTTCCCCCACACTCAAGCGCCAACACGTTTCGAATCCCCAACAATTACGGGATTCTCTTCAGGACTCAGACTTGGTTTTGTTTGTGCTCTCAATTGTGTTGCAGACAGATGTCCATTATCTGTTCTTCAATTCATAGTATTAAGCGAGGCTTACATTTTATGGGTGTGTGGAAGCTCTTGATAATGATTTAAAAATGGTCCAGGATCTTGAGATTTGTGAAATGTAATTAGAGCTCACGGGTGCGTCGCCGTGAATTTCTTCTGCAATAATCCTGACTGTTTCCTTTCATTTCAGCCATGCGACAGCAGATAGAAAGTCATATCGCTCCTCTGATTGAAACCGACATTACTGTTTTCAGTGCAAATGCAGGACTGGTTTAATTTCAGGCTGGCACACATAATTTATCGATGTTTGTCTTGTGATCATTGCTTTGCTGTATATATTTTTGTCACAAATAATGTTTTCGTATTATGCATCTGTTCAATATATTGTCTCACAAAAGAAATGGTTCTAAATCATGCATACAATGTGTTACAATTGTGAGATTTACTAATGTGGTGTTTCCTTTTAAAAGACATGTCCAATTGATTTATCAATGTCTTTTTGAAGTATCAAAACTAAGCAGAATAAATGCTCACAAATCTCAGAATTAGTGGTCTCAGGTTTATCGCGAATATTTAAA
Source organism: Lissotriton helveticus (assembly GCF_964261635.1). Classification (NCBI taxonomy): domain Eukaryota; kingdom Metazoa; phylum Chordata; class Amphibia; order Caudata; family Salamandridae; genus Lissotriton; species Lissotriton helveticus. The sequence continues at coordinate 872,888,376 of NC_136073.1, forward strand.
ATAAACCTCCCTTGACACCTTTCTGTGATTTCATCAGTGTAAATGTTATAGCATCATTAGAGACCCCCCGTGTAATTTCACCATAACCCCCCTCCATCACCTCACCAGACTCCAAGCTGCCGCTTATTGCTGCAGGCAGAATTTAATGTGCTTCAGAATCAATGAACATATTGGTAATCGATTAATGAAGAACTCACCAGGTTCTTTAGCCATCCTGGCGTACACGCCCACGGCAATCATCAGCCCACTGGCCACCTGGGAAGAGAACAGTAAACAAACACATCCCTCAGTAGCATTACTAAAAAAGAAACAATACAATAATGAGAAAAAAATAGAAAAACAGGTGACTTAAGGGGTTTTCAAAACGTGGGCGGTGCCACCCAAAACTCCCTCTCCATCACTCTATACATTTGATTTATCTTTCATTGGTATCTTCCTTGATTGCAATTACTTTCTCTGCTACCTTATCATGGATCAGTGCTGCCATTGAGGGGTTCTGGTGGTAGAATACATCATATAGCCGAAGTTTGAGTGGTGTCTAACTGTCTCCAGCAGGTGGGAGTGGCTTTGTTGCTGTCAATAATTTACTTATTGTACATTTTGTTTTGTAGTATGTGGTATGTGTTTCTGTGGACCATATAGCCTGGAAAAAATATATTCTTTAAACAAGAATATTTCATTGAAAACTCTCAGTTGAAGTCTATGCTATACTTTTGGAGTGTCTGCAATATAAACAATGTTCAGCTATGTTGTTGAGGGTGATATTTTAGGGAAGGCATGTTTTGCTGAGTTAAGAAGCCCACTCTGTCTGTAGAAGTGCTTGCTTTTTTGAAGCTCCTGTCGGCAAGGTTCGTGTAACAAAAGAACCCGATTGCCGCTAGAATGTCCAGGCTTAGATCCGTGAGAAAATTCTAATTAAATAAAAGACAATGGCGAAGAGCAGTTGCGATCCTAATGCATAGTCATGCTTAGAGACTAATTAGCTGGTGAGAAGGGAGATGAGACTGAGGCGGGGCCTGCCATTGGCTGAAATCCATAACTCATGGGAATTATGCCTTTTTGCAAATGAGGATAATAACGCATGGGAATGGAGCATCCTTGTGAAATACGAATTCTGAACCACTGGTTTTCATGAAAAAATAGTTCCAGTATGTCATATAAATATGAAATGTGCTTAATCTATATATGTAACAGGCCATAGAACAACATGGCGCATTAAACCCTAAAGTCGAAGGACGGTTATGTTGGAATGTTATTTTTTCTGTAAGGAATACATTACTTGCCAGGCATATTTAAAAGAAATCAGTGCTTTATTTGAGCTGGTGGTTTACAGTGCTCTGCACTGACACTTAATTGTCAACACTGAATGTATGACAGTCTGCCACATGGTGGTGCTGTTTGCCTAATATAGAGAGGAGCCCAACACCAAATGTAGATTAAATCAATATAAATTAGAAAATGACTAATACCTGAGCTCCCACGCCATTCTTATAGCTTTGCGGGCTGGGATAGTCTGAGTGCTCACATTTGTAGTAATTCGATGATTAGTAGTTGTGGTGGTACTGTCATTGGCAGCGTTCGGAGGGGCAGTGGGTGGTGCAAGCTGCAGTGGCTTCGTACCTTTTACAAATTAAACACTGAAAGCAAGTAGCGTGTTGACTGCTTGCTCTCACTAACCAGCACAATGGGGTTAACTTGGTTATTCAATTGGAATGAAATAGTATTTTGGTCCCCAGGTCAGAAATGGTAACGAACAGTATAAACGCCACATTGCACCCTTCCTGTCCCAAAGGGCAGTTCAGGTGCAGTTCTGGCTTTAACCCGTTGGCTGCTTCCGCTTTTTTGCAGCATTGTGGCCGTTTAAAAAAACGGGCGCGGTTGCGTCGGCCATTGGCCGACGGCAGCACCAGCCAGGTAGTGCTGCCGTCGGCCAATGGCCGACAGCAGCAGCCAACGGGTTAAACCGGCAAAAGACCGAAGGAGAGTGCCCTATCGAAGCCTGGTTCAATGTCCATTTTTCGTTGACCAATGCCAGCCCTGGCCCACATAGAGCACTGGGTTTACATTAAATCTCTCATGACCATGCATTAGGTTGACCCTTTGAATATACAGTTGGAATGCCAACCTTGGATGTTATTTTTCCCAAACAGACCTGATCATATTCGGCAGAAAGCAAGCCTGTTATTAATTTCCAGCTTGATTATTGCAATGCCTTGTATTGTGGTTTGTGCAGTACCCGAGTCTGAAAAATGAGTCGCCCCACTGAATTTAATAATAGAAAATCTACATCCAATGGGACGATATTTTTGTAAACTATATTTAAGACACACAATTAAAGCCAAGAGATAGTTTTGTATAAGATATTCTGGCACACAACCTATTGGACTACCCAAACCTTGGTGGAGCGGCTGCAGAGAGCACTAAATGCGTGTGTGTTTCAGCCCTCACTGCCCACCGGATGAGAGATCACCCTGTCTCCCACCTCAAATATCACTGCATTGCCTGCTGGTGGTAGCCCAGGTTGGTTTTAAAATACCATATAAATGCCTTAACCATAAGGCGCAATGCTACCTGCCCTCTAGACTCTGGCGAGGGAGCTTGGGAGTGAAGACGAGGTCCTTCTAACAGGCCCTGGGTTGTACTTCTCACCTGGCCAGAGGTGGGGCTTTTGGTACAGAACCCTGAAGCCTAAAGAGTGGCACGAGACTCCCAGGATGTGATTTGTGCGCTATACAAATGTACCTGACTTGACTTGACTTGGCACTAGTTCTATAGGCTAAAGAGAGACGGGCGATCACACAACTACAAACATGCTACAAAATGCTGTTTACTACCCTACTTGCAAAAAATCAATTGAGGAAGTGTAGAGGAGATGATATAATCATCCTCCTGAACTGGAATAGTAAACAATGGGATTCTATCAATGTAAGTGGTGACTAATTTTATATGATTTTCTCTAAACTTGTGAAAACACTATAATGTGAAAATAGGGCCTCTCTGCGGGTGGCAGAATGAGGGCACTGTGTGTTTTTAAAATACCCCTCACACACTATGAATCCCATAGTGTCATTCTCCCATCATTGGGGTCTTCCTGTCCCTCTACGGGGCGGGGCGTGCTTCAACCTACGAGTGACGCGGGAGCACTTATATTTTTTGACAATAGGCTATGTGATGTGATGAGGATAGTGATATGTGTTAGGGAGTGTAGGGACCTGTTTACGTGAATGGTGGTGTAAAAAAAGGTTAAAAATTCCCTGGCTAGTAATTAATTTTAATGGCTTCGCAAGCTGGGAACATTAAAAAGGGGTTAGTAAGTAGAATTACAAGTGTAGTCTACTTTGTCAATCAGTGACAAAGTAGACTACACTTTCCTCATCACATCACATAGCCTATTGTCAAAAAATATAAGTGCTCCCGCGTCACTCGTAGGTTGAAGCCCGCCCCGCCCCGTAGAGGGACGGGAAGACCCCAATGATGGGAGAATGACACTATGGGATTCATAGTGTGTGAGGGGTATTTTAAAAACACACAGTGCCCTCATTCTGCCACCCGCACATTATAGTGTTTTCACAAGTTTAGAGAAAATCATATAAAATTAGTCACCACTCACATTAATAGAATCCCATTGTTTACTACTACCCTACTTGCACAGAGCTCTGCCTCTACTATCATTACTTTGCGGAAATATGAGCACGGTGGTGGCACACGCCTACATTATAGTAGTAAACGTGGGAGGGTCAGGGAGTAGTGGCTGGAAGATGGGGAATACATACTATAAAATTGGATGGGTTTACGGAAATATAAAGAAGGGTTTACAGAGAGACAGGCAACTACAAAAACCCATGCACAAGAGAGAGCCCATCGCTATTCACAAACTACACGTCTAAAGTTACTACAACTCTAAAGGTGACAAAACAGTAGTAAATGTACTCCAGCACTGCCTTGGAGGCAAGCACTGCGTGTGTTCCGCAACACACTCCTATTGAAAATAATGCAAGCAGGAACTTAAAATAACGCCCTAGAGAAAATATATATAAATATTACATTTGTGTTCAAACATTACAAATAATTTAAAATAAATAAACATACATTTTAAAAACATTTAACACTTTTCAAATACAATTTTTTTTATTGTGAATGGCATTCTTTTCAATTATTCTTTATAAAATATTATTTAATATATTAAATGCATTTTGATCAAATATTTAGTGTACATTTAACTTAATGGACTTAATTGCTGCATCATTTTATTTTGATTGTTCTTGGTTTATATTAAATATCTGGAGTTATTTTACATTTATGCTTCATATTATAATATTTGCACTGTACCTATATTTGAGATTTCATTAATAGCCTGATTCCACTGTGTTCACAGGCTCTCAAATGCATAGGGTGGTCAATAAAGAGAAGTATACACATACAGCAGATCATATTGAAACTGTAATGTTTTCCTCTATACTTCCCTGTAAGTAGATCTCCACCACGTCAACTGAGGAGTGAGAAGTTAATCTATATAAATGTAAACTTGGTGAAAATCTACCCTGGGAAATGATGCTAAGTACAAATGGCCACTCACCCAGAACAGGAAGCAGGAGGCGAAGAGCACGGCCTTGAGCAGCTGGTTGGTTTTCATGGCTCTCAGAGGGGGTGTCCACCGACAGTCCAGGAGAGAGCTGCAGGGGTACAGTCCAAGCCCCCTTCCTCAGCTTCAGTATAGAGACCTGCTGGGTTACAGTACTACAGCAGAGCGCTGCTGGGAGATCCGTGCCACAGAAGAGAGCTGCTTGTAGTACCATAGCAGAGAGCTGCTGGAAGTACAGTGCCACAGCAGAGACCTGCTGCGGGGACAGGACCACAGAGAAGGTCTACTGAGAGAACAGTACCACAGCGTAGAGCTGCTGGGAAGTCTGAACTACACAAGGGAGCGTCTGGGAGTAGGGCACCACAGCAAAGTGCTTCTGGGAGTGCAGTATCCCATCAGAGGCTTCTGGGGGTACAGTACCATAGCAGAGAGATGCTAGCATACAGCAGAGAGCTGCTAGCAGTACAGGACCACAGCAGAGAGCTGCTACCAGTACAGCACCACAGGAGAGAGATGCTAGGGGCTCAGTACCACAGAAGAGAGATGCTAGCAGTACAGTACCACAGGAGAGAGATGCTAGGGGCTCAGTACCACAACAGAGAGATGCTAGCAGTACAGGACCACAGCAGGGAGATGCTAGCAGTACAGCACCACAGGAGAGAGATGCTAGGGGCTCAGTACCACAGCAGGGAGATGCTAGCAGTACAGTACCACAGCAGAGAGCTGCTGGAAGTACACTATCACAGCAGAGAGCTGCTGGGAGGACCCTATCACAGCAGAGAGCTGCTGGGGGTGACAGTACCACAGCAGAGAGCTGCTGGGGTACCGCCGAGCCCACACTTCCCACCCTTGCCCGGCTCCAGCTCTGTGTTCCTTCTGTACAGACAGAGCCTGGGCAGGGCTGGAGGCGGCCTGACGAACCCGGAAGCGCACCCTCGGCGTGTGGGAGCACGCTGGCGGCATACCTTCTTGACAGGAATCCAGCTGCCTCCATCCTCGGAAGAGGCCTGGCCATGTATGGTTCCTGCCCGCTGCAACGCTCGCAGGAAGTGAGTTCATTCCATTCGGCAGAGCATCTCTTGTCCAGTCCTGGACTTTCCATGCACACATCATTGCTGTCAGATGTGATAGGCCACTGGGTTTGGCTAAAGCAAATGATGACTACATCCCCCAGAATGCACTGTGGTGCTAATGAAAGCCAAGCACTGGCAATGAGGTTACGAGCTGAGAAGGGGCGAGTTTGTGTGAGAGATTATAAGCATAGCGACTTGTCTGATATGTAAGTGGCTGCCTCATCTGAGTATGTATTAGAGAAAGATTATATCCATGGCTCCCTTCTGGTTCTGTGTGAGAGATTGTATACACCACTGCCTTGTCGGGTTGAATGTGAGAGTTTATAGTCAAATCTTTGCAGAAGGGCCAATCGCCCACTGGACTTCGGCTCTGGCTGACAGCCCTTTTCTGGTATAACTTTTGAGAGGAGCTAGTCTCAAAATACGTCCCCGGGGCAGATTCCACATGGATACCGCCCAGTAACCGCAGTCCGCCCCAGAATCCGAAGACTGGTTTCTGGCAGATGCCTCTCTATCAGCTGCTCCTGGCTCTGTGTCCATCTGGTCAGGTTCTTCTCCTTACCACACCCCACAGTCCAGTTCTCTCTTCTTCCTGGTCAGGTCACCGCAGAAGGAACTATTCAGAATCCAGACCGTCTCTTGGCCTAGCCTGGCCCAACATAGCACACTTGACTGCCATTGTTTACCATGAGTCTGTACATAGGGTACCTCCCAGGTCACTGTCAACAGCACCAACCACAGAGAAGCCACACTACAAACACAAACAACACATTAGAAGGAAACACCCTAGACATGACCAGCACAGCTCAAACATGACATAGAAAAGAATGTACCAGGCATGGACTAACCCATGGAACCTCCATTTTGGGTTCAAGAGTACCTGAGTCTCTGCGCCTCCCTTCCAGAGCTCTACGCATATTAACTTCGCTCAGATCCGCTGCACCGAAAGTTCAGTTTATCCTACAGGATTCCAGTGACTCTCAGCCATGGCCACATCCCTCTGGAATCCTCTCTGTTTAGATCTGCTGAATACTAACGGTCATTGAGATTATCAAGAGCGGAGAACCATACGACGTGGCAGGGTGGACTTAATTAAGTAGCAAGGAAAGAAACTTACACAGCAAGGAAAAGAAATTAGGCACCATAATATGTGATTAAAGGCAAATTGTAGGGGTTGTACCGTAAACTCACTCATCAGACGCCGCTCTGGCATGGCACCTGGCTTCGGGAGGTTTCATCCTTGAACGGATTCAGCCGTTGGGATCTAATTGGCATCTCGGTCCTGGGTGGCGGATCATATCTTTGCCTTTGCAGATCTGCAGCAGCGTCACGCCCTCCCTCACACCCAGCACTTTCGATATCTGCAGCTGCGCAAAGCCATCCACGCTCATCTCCCCTCACCGGTTTCCCTCCCAGAGTTCAGTCCGTTAGAAGCCCAGGTGATGATGGGGAATCTGGGCAGAGGTGGAGTATCCCGAATCTACTGCTCCCTAGTGAATAATGGCCCTGCATCCCTAGATAAGCTGCGCGCCCGGTGGGAGGAGTGGGTGGGCCCTCTAGAAGAGGCTGATTGGAGAGATGCCCTCATGGCACCTAGAACCCTAACCACGTCTTCCAGGCTACGCCTAGTGCAGATATACTACCTACATGCGGTTTACCTTACCCCTGAGAGACTCTTCCGTGCCCGTTTGCGACCCTCCCCAGACTGCCCGAAATGTGGCTCATCCCCTGCTGATTTTTACCGTATGGTCTGGCTCTGCCCGGTGCTGGAGAGATTCTGGACGGTGGTGGAGCGAGAGCTCACACGGGCCCTGGGGTGGGAGGTTCCTCATGACCCGTTGCGGCTGCTGCTGGGGATCTTCGACGGCCTGGATGGTTCCAGGATGGACAGGCGCCTACTGGGGACAGCGGTGGCTGTGGCCAAAAGGGACATAGCAAAGTACTGGTCGCGTGCCGCTGCTCCTACTGTGGGGGGGTGGAGGAGGGGGGTGGACTGGTGTGGCACCCAGGAGGAGGCCCTGTTCGAATCACGAGGCTCCCCAGAATTGTTCCACAAAATATGGGGGAAATGGTTCAACATGATCCCGCCATAATTCTTATTATGTCTAATCCTATATGCTCCACCGTTAATGTAATGCAAGATCGGATGCTGGGCTGGATTGGACTGCACCTGCCTCCATGTCTTATTGATTTACTTCCAATGTATATGTTGATCTCTGAGCTGCAACTAATGAATTCTTCTTTGTTTTTCATATACTCAATAAAGTTGATTATCAAAATAAAAAGGCAAATTGTAGCACCTTACATACCTATATTTGATATTTAATTAATAGCCTGATTCCAATGTGCTCACAGGCTCTCAAATGCATAGGTTGGTTAATGAAGAAAAGTATACACATTCAGCAGATCATATTGAAAGTATTTTTCACCATCAATTAATCATTTTGTCTTGTAGCTACACCATTTTATTAACACATCCTTTCTACACCCCACATTAAATTGTGTAAAATATGTAGTAATATTCATCAGAAAACAAGCTTGAGGACTTCTTGTAATGAAAGGTATACCTAACATCTCAGTTTTGTTATAAAACCTGCCTTCAGTTATATCTTTAGTCTGTGTTCAAAACATTACCCTCTAAAAGCATCTTTCCAAGAAGAACCAGAGTATTGCTGTTTATGATGCAGGTGTCTCAGCAGACGGCAACTTAAGTTGATGACATAAGATCTTTAAATGACTGGAATATATATTTGGGATTATTCTAACGGCAGGGTGTCCTCTTGATAATTCCAAGTTTTTGTGTAGCATACCTTTGATAAGAAACACACATTGTTTACATTCTCTTAAAGAGGTTTCATATGTAAAAATCAAATATACATACTACAAATTTTATTATGATGTTGTGGTTTAATTTATTTTAAGACAAATATTTCCACATCATCAAGATGCAAGAGGTAATACCCATTGTTTTAACATATGATGTCATCCAGAGAGGCTACATAGCTCCTTTATTCAGGCTATTGAATAATGGAGATAGCCGAGATGTGTTTTGTCCCATCCAGCAGGACCTTTTCAAAGTAGTGAATATTAACAAACAAATAATAATATAATTTCAGTTAGCGATAACAAATCTGGATTAGAAGAATAAACAATTGAGAATTTCTATCCACAAACATCTGTTTTGTCCAAGTTTCAGTCCAATGAACAGACTCACCTATAGTCATTAAGTCAGAAAAAGATCAACATAGAAAGAATATGTTGCATTCCGTGGCAGTAGAATTGTGAAGAGATGGGTTATGAAAAGAACAACAATTCTTAAAATGTAGGTGCAAGGAGAGATTAAAAAAGAAGAGAAATTGTGAATGATTTTTATATCATTTTTTTCCTATGATTAAAAAACAAACTGAAAATAAAAGAGAAACGAATTGTTAGGATATCATATGCGGCGTACCCCAAGGATCGTCCCTCAGCCCCACCTTGTTTAACACCTCCATGACCCCCCTTGCAGATTTCATCAGATCCCATGGCCTTACATAATTTCATACTCAGACGACAATCAACTTGTCCTCTTGCTCACCAAAGACCCCTCCACCACCTGCAACACCATGACCACTGTAGCCAACTAAATGAGATGCAACTGCCTTAAACTCTATTTTGACAAGACAGAAGTTCTGATCATCAGGAAGAACACCTCCATATTGGACCACAGGTGGTGCCCAGCAGAACTCAAACCCACACCAACAGCCTATGCACACAACCTAGGCATCATCCTCAACAGCGAATTGACAACGAAACGTCAAGTCAATGTAGTCACCCATTCATGCTTCCACACCCTTTGCACGCTCTGCAGAATCTTCAGATGGATCCCAGTCAACACCAGAAAGACAGTCACACAGGCTCTCGTCCCCAGCTGCCTCGACTATGGCAACGCCCTCTACGTCGGCATTTCCACCCAGCTCCTCAGAAGAATCCAGACCATACAGAATGCTGCAGCCAGACTCATCCGGAAGCTCCCAAAACGGACCCCCCACCTCTGAAACCTCCACTGACTCCCCATCCAGAAAAGATGCCAGTTCAAGATCCTCACACATGCCTACAAAGCGCTACACGAACAAGGACCTGCCACATCAACCATCGACTGAACTGCCATCTACCTGCAAGACACCTGCGCTCATCCTCACTAGCCCTTGCGCACACCCCCTGCACCTGTTGCAGCCACTGCAGGGGCCCCTCTAACTCTTATATTGTCAACAAGACTTGCTACGACCAGCCCCTCCATCTTCGAGCAGCTCCATCCCATGCGGACTTTAGAAAGAAACTCAAGACCTGGCCTTTTTTCGACAGAGACGTCACTCCCACAGCACCCAGAAACCCCTAGGGGTGACAGTGCTGAGCTATACAAATGCTAATTGATTGATTAGATTGATTACAGATAGGAAACTGGGTTACGGTACCTAGCATAAGTGTTTCTCCAGGTTCTTAATCTATTTGTAATAATAATTCTCAATTTGGCATCATTAGTCTTAATGGTGTAAGATGCGGGATGTAGAAAATATGGTAATTAAATGGGAACATTCTATCGTTCTGTGTGCTATACAGAAGATGATCATTTTAATGGGTCACTTATGGCGTCAATTTGTTCATGGTCCAAGTACCAATGCACCTGTACTAAAAACAAGTTTAATCATAAGAAAATCATACAAAATTATGAAAGGGGCTTTTTTAAATTCAAATGATTCATATGGTCTATAGGAATCCATTCAAATTAAATATTGTTACCTGGATTGAATCTCTCCAGTATGAGTTGTGAGTAACAGTGATACAGTCAAAACCATAATTGTCAGCCTGTAACCTGGACAGAGCGGATGTCTCATGCTAGGTGCCATATTGTGTGTATCAAATAGGTTTGAATGATTTGCCGTTCACACTAGTGGTTCCCAAAATGTTCAGAACCACAACTTACTTTTTAGAACAACTAACATTTGTGACCCACGTAGCTTTAATAGACATGAGGAAGCCGATTTGTTAATGTAACTAAAGCATTGTGTGGTAGCGCACTGTCATTCACAGACAGCACATTGTCCATTGAAATAATCATGCACAGACATACGGTTTTGCGTATAAAACTAAACAATAAACACAAACAATAATGTGTGGGCATTGGGTTTCTGTGCCACCAAGTAAAGCAATTTGATTTGTTTTGATCCTATTAAAAAAAAATTTCCATCACATTTCAGAATTACACAAAAAATGTGCTTCAGATGTTGCTTTCCAAACTGCTGAATGTGTACAGTTCATTTACAGGTATTTATATGTTGTTGTGTGTTACAAAAAACAGATTGTCACAGAATTCACTTTACTTTTGTTTCTCTGACAGTAAAGTGAGAGGAGTTCATATACACCAATCCTCATGTTTAAAAAAGTTGCAGTTTCTCAGAAGATGTCTGTCTTTGAAGTGCAGCAGAAGTGGCAAGATAAATACAGAATTTAAACCCATCTTTATTTTATTGCTTGGACTTTCGCGAACTGCCAAAACTAGGCTTGTGACCCTGCAGTGGGTCGTGACCCAGAGTTTGGGAAACATTGAATTATACCATTTGTATTAAAGGTACAGCTTCTTTGGTGTTTATATAAGATCTTAAGCAGTGGATTGGTTTAAGAAACTCATCTGAATTGAGCTAAAAACAATGGTTAAATTGATGAACAATAGTATGTGAGCATCCACGCAGGATATTGTGGTACATGTAGAAACTTGTGTGGGGGCACCTTTTTTATAAGGTTTTTGAGGGTAACAGGCATTAATGAAAAGAAGGTATGGATATAGTAGTGACCTGAATAGTTAGACGTTACCAGGGCCTTAGTAGTCAAAAAGTGTTTGATTTCCTTTGCTAAAGCTGTTTATTAGACTCTGATTTAAACCCAATGTAATGCCTTGTCCAACCACATGTAACTAGGCACTGATCATGTTCATAGATCTGTCAACAGAAATTGGCAACAGCAAAACCCAAATCAAAGTCTAAGAGAATATTTCACAGAAAACATTTATTGTCATCAATTCTGAATCTTTCTTGCCATGTAAAAAGGCTTTGCATCAAAAATCCTCAAGACCAATGTGTCATAAATAATATAGAAAAATGTTTAAAACACCTTATAAATATAATATGATACTAGCTTCCTTCTGGCACCCTGGTCTCAAAGTACTTCCTTCTCACAGGGGCGTAAGAGACTTGGGATTCGGTTTTTAAATAAGTTACAGTGCATTGATTTTATTAGAAACTATGGTTTTGACACATGTTGTCTTTCATTGATGTGTAGACTGCAGCACAGGGGCATCAGTGCAGGAGTTCATTCCAGTGTGGACATGTGCAACTGGGGTCGCTTCTCATTCGGCCTTCTTTGCCTTCCGCTTTCTGGTGCTTTCGTTGAGCTCCTCCTTGGACTTGGCGGCGGGCGGTGCTAGCGCGTGGGCACTGCTGTGGGAGCTGTCGTGGGAAGACCCATGGTCGTCATGGTGAAGGTCATCATGGCTCCAGCCAATGGAACCGAAGATGATGGGAGACACGAAGGCCTCGATGGGAGTGAAGGGCGAGGCGTGAGAGTGGGTGGCTGTCATGAAGATCTGAAATGAAACGGGAAATTGGTGAGCACAAAACACAAGCCGACCAAAAGATGAATGGGTGTATTTCCCCCACTGCAGTAATGGAGACAGGGACTTCTCGGCTTGGAGTGCCCACATATAGAAGAAGTTCTGATTATGCACTGAATAGAGAATCTGAGCCGTGGAATTTCAGGCGACTTTTAAAGAGTATTATATTACCCAGTGTATGTTTCATCTTTCCAAGTAGCAAAAAGAAGTATAAAGTTCCCCGGTAGGACTATGCAAATGGAGTGTGTGTATATAAAGTGTAGAGAGAGGTATTCAAGAGGGAGGGGGGATTCCCTCTTGGGAACTAAAACCCTCACACACCCAGCAAGCTAGGTGTCATGCTTCATCATATGGGTTCTGCTCCTTGTCAGACTGGCGCTGCAATGTCTGACGGGCACCCGCGAAGGGGCTCTTTATCGGGATCTTTTGTTCCAGCCATATGGTGCATGCGTGTGAGAGGGCAGGTGAATGTGTAGTTGTGAAAAAGTGGTGGTGAATTAAAAAAGGTGGGTTAGTCCACAAAGAACTTTAATGGTGTGGCTCGCTCCCTTGGTTAAAATGGTGGGAGGGGAGATATACGCCACGTAAGTTGGCGGCGAAATATCTACAACCCTCTATTTAGGTCGACATGTTTCTTGCAATTCAAGCAATTCCTCAGGACCTCAGTGCTCAGTACTACACAGTGAATTAAAATAAATTAATACAACCTTTAGTCTTAAGGTCAGTAGTGGTGCAGGCCAACTGGTCCTGCCTATAATGATGCAACCCTAAGTGTATCCCTAAGGTGCCCCGCAGTCTGCTCCTGTGGGACCTGCACAGATGAGTCAGGTACCCAAGCGGTGTGCGGTCTCTGCCTGCAAACCTACCCCTACGCGTAATCCGTGGTGGATCAGGGGCGATGTTTCATCTTTCCGCCATGTGGCATCTGGCATTCCTGCCACTCAGCCATCATGGCGGCCAGTAGGTCTGTAGAGGTACCCTTGTGTGCTCGTTCAGACAGACAGACATTGGAGTGCCCTGGATTTTCCCCTTGAACGTCCCTTAAGTGGTTGGAACTTCAAGTAAACCAAAGGAATTCAGTGGGGTCGTCTTGTCCTCTCAACACATTCCACGTCCTACTATCACCTGGCGATCATCATGTGGCTGTCTTTTGGTTTTCTGCACTGACTCTTACAGCATCCCCTTGCTTGTATTTCTTGTATTTCCAAGGGAAGGATATTAATAACAAGAATGTGGATTAAACTCAAACTTTTGCCTGGCTTGATACATCTTTTGTGACTTTGAATTATTTGAAACCAGATATGTGAGGTGCAGCCTCTGATTCTACTCAGCATTCTAACTGAGATGCCTTTCAAATCCTCTTCTTAATGCATTCTGGTAATTATAGTTTGTGGCTTTGCCAGCCACTGAGACATCATTAATCAAGTCCCATTGATTCTGTCACGATTCACTACCTGTGCTCTTGTGCCCACCACCAGGGGGCCAAATTGTGGGGCTTTCCAGTGTTCTAATATGCCTCCAGACACTCCCCTGTATGCCTATCCTGACTCTCAGGCATTTGGACATCATTTAAGAATTGTCATCCATTCCCAATCCATGCCGGGTTTGTGGAAGCCAGTCTGCTCATGCTGGAAACTCTATTACCTAGAATTCCCTGCTCTCTGCTTCGTCTACACCCCTGCAGGCCAAGGATGGGTAGAGGAATTCAGCTCACCTGTGGCTGGCTGCTGCTAGCCTCCTCACACCTGATGCATATGATTACTGTGAGCTCTTTTAAGCTCCAGCTCCCTTCAGGCCAAGGTTGGTCATTGTAGCTGTTTACCGGTGAGACCGATCCTTGTTTCCAGTGCTAACTGAGCTTTTGCTATTCTTGTTTCCTGAGCTTTAGTTATACCTTGTTCCTGACCTGCTGCTGTTTTCCTTGTTCCTGAACTAGCACTGCTTGCAGTGCTACCTTGTTTCCTGAGTTCCTGAGCTATAGTTATTCTTCCTGTTCCTGGGCTTCAGCTATTTCTTGTTCCTGATTTGCATTGCTCTTGACTCCTTGTTTCCTGAGCTGTAGCTAATTCCCTGTTCCTGAACTCGCACTGCCTGCAGTGCTACCTTGACTCATAAAGCCTTAGTAATTTCCTATTCCTGTACTGGCACTGCCTGCAGTGCTACCTAGACTCCTGAGCTTTAGCTCAATTCTTGTTCCTGCCCCAGCACTGCCTTCTATGCTACTTTGTTTTCTTGATTCCTTAACCTTCACTATTCTAGTATACCCTTGTAGCCTCCCCTTCTGTATATCCCTTTCCAGTCCCTGCCTTTCTTCCCATTTCCTTGGTTCCAGTTCTAGTTTGCTATCTTTCTATTCTGCTGTCTTGCTTCTGTTACCTTGTATGTTTGTTACCTGCTTTCTGCCAAGTGTGCCCTGTGATTTCCTTCCTTCCTTTCCTTTTAAGCACTCCTCCTTGCTAGCTCCTTGTCTATTGTGCTAGTGTTTAGTTCTACCCCCTTGCTGTTTCTGCCTTGCATGTTCCTGTTCGATCGCCAGGGTCCGTGGGCTCAGCTGACTACCTAGGTGGTGTTTCTTGTTCACTGTGTGTGTTGTCTTTGAGTTGCATTTATAATATCACCATAGGTATAAGCTCCACAGACCCTGCCTTTACATGCATATCCTATATGTGGGTATTTGCAGTCAGTATGTGTAACAGCAATAGTGGGTGAGAAACTTACTGAGCTTCAGTCTTACCGTGTGAAGCTCCTGAGTGCTTTATCCCACATTCCCCTTTATTGTTAATATTGTATTATATATATGTCTTGCACGTCTGTCCTGGGTGTAGTTAGTCTGAACCCTAAAATTACCTTGTGAGTGCCCTTCCTTTTTGAGTCTTACCCATCTTGTTCACTTATACAGGCTTCCCCTTTGGATCCCTTTTTCTCCTCTAACTCCCTGTATGATCCTGGGCAGCGCTGTTCTCCTCTTCCTGTGTACGTTTTCTACCCAGATCCCAGTCCTTGCCCAAGTCCCTGACTGTGTTCCCCACATAGTCCCGGACAGTCCCTGACAGATTCAACATTGTGGCATCAGGTACCATGAAGAGAGCTTTTGAAAAATATTTTGTAAGCGTTGTGAGGCCACAAAAGAAAATGGTTTGGAACCACAATATGTTATGGCATTTCCTTTGAATTTTAAGATTGGGCTTACAAAAGACAGATACTTCACTAAGTGGTAAAAATCACAAATTGTGGAGAATGTTTTGGGTTATATTAAAAACTAATGTAGGAATCTTGAAATAACTGCTTTGTATGGTAGATTATATTCAGTTCTAATAAAATGTCAGAACTTTATTTTTTCTTCACTTACACCAAAGGTATAAATGATTTTCGTTGTACCCAGTTTCAATAACACTACAGACCTCTTCTTTTAAATCATTTCTAAAAAAAAAATCACTATTTCGCTACGTATTTAGTTCTAATAAAACTATAGATTTTTCCTTTTTAGTCCCTTCTTCTAAAACTATTTAAAACCGTTTTTTAATTCTTATAAAACAATAGATTTTCTTTGTATTCTGTTCTTATAGAACGCCATCCCTTTTTTGTATTCTTTGTAAATAAAATATAAAACTCTTCATTCTATTCAGGTCTAATAAAACTACAAAAAAAAGTCTTTGTATTCAGTTCTAGTAAAACTATAAAACTTTCCTTTAATTCAGTTCTTATAAAACTATAGACATTTACTTTGTAATTATTTTCCTATGAAACAACAAAACTGAAATGTTACTGATTAATTCTAAAGTAAAGAGCATTTGTCATCTTGCTTAAACTTTCCACATCCCCCCTACCCCCGCCCACCCGCAAAAACGTCTCAAACTTTGGTCTTGTAGTGTTGTGCAGTATGCTTGACCAGAAGCTGCCGACACATACCTTGGAGGCGGCCATGAAGAGTGTGAAGAAGAAGATGAGGTTGGCTTTGGAGACGGGGAGCCAGTGGGTCTGCTGCATGGTGAAGAGGATGGCTCCGTAGAGACTTGCTTTGGTGGGGCTGCAAAGGAAGCGCGCTGCAGTTAGTTTCAGTAGAATACCACCCAACGGACTCATGAGGAGGCTAGCTGAGTAAAATGCATGGCAAAACTTGGAATAACTGGATCTTAAGTTTGAAGGTTGCTAGTGGAAGCCAAGTGGCTAGCAACTACCACATAACATGCCAATTCACTGGGACACTTGCTTGTCGGTATCCAGTCCCAAGCCAGTATAGTGAAATAAATCTTCCATGTTACAATAAATAATAACGCTTTGCCCCACAAATGATACTCAAAACCTTGAGTCAATCCAGGATTTAAAGTTTCCTATCGGCCAGTTTACAATTCACGCATCTTATTTGCACAAATGTTTTTTTTGTGTAAATTCGGGTTTTGTTTTCACAAATCATGAATTTACATTCAGTTCAGTATATTGTAAAAAACATTGGGTCTTCGAGGACTTTTAAAGTTCCCAAATCCAGTTCCTCATGTTCTGCAATCAAAATGTCAAATCAAAGTCCTACATTTTGGATCTCTCTAAATATTTTGATCACAGCGCTGAACAATCTTTAAAATTAATTGATGTGGTGCAGTTAGAGAGAAATGGGACCAAACTGAGCAACTGATTTGCTTGCATGCGTAATATTTCAGAATGCTGAACCATCCCACAGAATCACTGTAAATGGCTTTACAGATCATTTAATATACAAAAAAACTAAAAAGGAACCCAACATTAGACCAGCGGGAGCAAGATCCCTAACCAATTGCTAAATATGAGAAGATTTGGTTTCAATCACGCATTAAAATATTGTGCCCAGGATATTGACTACCAAAATACCTTTTAGGTAAGAATATAGAGGTAAAGGTAGGTTTACTATACTTATCCCGCATTTAAATCAAGTGACAGACCACAGTCTTGGCGATATGGATACTCCGTCGCCGTTGTGACGGAATATCGAAACCGCCAAGATATAAATCAGGCCATTCCTCTGTAAACTGTTTGATTTAATTGTTCTTTGAATTACTGTGCTCTTTATGAAGCACTGGGATGCCCTTAAGCTAATTTTAGTGGCACACAACACCAAAACATAAATGAAATACTTAATAAACTTCCTTACAAGGTCATGTGCATAACTTCATTTGTTTCTGGTTTCCAGACTCCCCGAATCAGCTGCTCGAAGTTAGACATCAATGCCACGCCGGAGCCTGTGAAAGAAGCAGAGAGTGAGACTTAAAGGCCAGTGTGAAGGGCTCCCCCCACCCCTCACGTGTCTTATAGATGAGCCCTAGCACATGCCTGATCCTACCTCATGAGTCAACAAGCAGCGCCGCATCCGACTGCATGAATCAGTGCAAAGCACCTCATCCTAGCTCACGAGTCAGCAAGCAGCACCTCATCCAACTGTATGGACCAGTGCAAAGCGCCTCATTCTACCTCATGAGTCAACAAGCAGCGCCTCACCCGACTTTATAAAGAAACGCCTCATCCTACCAATGCATGGACCCCTTCAAATCTCATGAGCCAATGCATGGACCCGTTCTAATCTCATGATCCAAAGCATGGACCCGTTCTAATCTCATGATCCAAAGCATGGACCCGTTCTAATCTCATGATCCAAAGCATGGACCCGTTCTAATCTCATGAGCCAATGCATGGACCCATTCTAATCTCATGAGCCAAAGCATGGACCCTTTCTTTCTAATCTCATGAGCCAAAGCATGGACCCTTTCTTTCTAATCTCATGAGCCAAAACATGGACCCTTTCTTTCTAATCTCATGAGCCAAAGCATGGACCCTTTCTTTCTAATCTCATGAGCCAAAGCATGGACCCTTTCTTTCTAATCTCATGAGCCAATGCATGGACCCCTTCAAATCTCAAGAGCCAAAGCATGGACCCGTTCTAATCTCATGAACCAAAGCATGGACCCATTCTAATCTCATGAGCCAATGCATGGACCCGTTCTAATCTCATGAACCAAAGCATGGACCCATTCTAATCTCATGAGCCAATGCATGGACCCGTTCTAATCTCATGAGCCAATGCAAGGACCCGTTCTAATCTCATGAGCCAATGCATGGACCCGTTCTAATCTCATGAGCCAATGCATGGACCCGTTCTAATCTCATGAGCCAATGCATGGACCCGTTCTAATCTCATGAGCCAAAGCATGGACCCTTTCTAATCTCATGAGCCAATGCATGGACCCATTTTAATATCATAAGCCAATGCATGGACCCGTTCTAATCTCATGAGCCAATGCATGGACCCGTTCTAATCTCATGAGCCAAAGCATGGACCCGTTCTAATCTCATGAGCCAAAGCATGGACCCTTTCTAATCTCATGATCCAAAGCATGGACCCGTTCTAATCTCATGATCCAAAGCATGGACCCGTTCTAATCTCATGAGCCAATGCATGGACCCATTCTAATCTCATGAGCCAAAGCATGGACCCTTTCTTTCTAATCTCATGAGCCAAAGCATGGACCCTTTCTTTCTAATCTCATGAGCCAAAGCATGGACCCTTTCTTTCTAATCTCATGAGCCAAAGCATGGACCCTTTCTTTCTAATCTCATGAGCCAAAGCATGGACCCTTTCTTTCTAATCTCATGAGCCAATGCATGGACCCCTTCAAATCTCAAGAGCCAAAGCATGGACCCGTTCTAATCTCATGAACCAAAGCATGGACCCATTCTAATCTCATGAGCCAATGCATGGACCCGTTCTAATCTCATGAACCAAAGCATGGACCCATTCTAATCTCATGAGCCAATGCATGGACCCGTTCTAATCTCATGAGCCAATGCAAGGACCCGTTCTAATCTCATGAGCCAATGCATGGACCCGTTCTAATCTCATGAGCCAATGCATGGACCCGTTCTAATCTCATGAGCCAATGCATGGACCCGTTCTAATCTCATGAGCCAAAGCATGGACCCTTTCTAATCTCATGAGCCAATGCATGGACCCATTTTAATATCATAAGCCAATGCATGGACCCGTTCTAATCTCATGAGCCAATGCATGGACCCGTTCTAATCTCATGAGCCAAAGCATGGACCCGTTCTAATCTCATGAGCCAAAGCATGGACCCTTTCTAATCTCATGAGCCAATGCATGGACCCATTCTAATTTCATGAGCCAATGCATGGACCCATTTTAATCTCATGAGCCAATGCATGGACCCATTTTAATCTCATGAGCCAAAGCATGGACCCTTTCTAATCTCATGAGCCAATGCATGGACCCATTTTAATCTCATGAGCCAATGCATGGACCCATTCTAATCTCATGAGCCAATGCATGGACCCGTTCTAATCTCATGAGCCTAAGAATGGACCCACTCTAATCTCATGAACCAAAGTATGCACCCATTCTAATCTCATGAGCTAATGCATGGACCCGTTCTAATCTCATGAGCCAATGCATGGACCCGTTCTAATCTCATGAGCCAATGCATGGACCCCTGCAAATCTCAAGAGCCAAATCATGGACCCGTTCTAATCTCATGAACCAAAGCATGGACCCATTATAATCTCATTAGCCAATACTTAGAATCTAATTCCAGTTTCCTGAGTATACTGACTGACTGTACCATCTTCCTATGTAACGAGTTAATGCATAGCACCTCTTTATCTCATGAGCCACTGCACAGCACTCATGAGCCAATGCATAAAAATCACTCCCAATCTTAAAAGCCAACTCACACCGCTATCTTGCGATCTCACTGGCCAAATCACCGGGCCCATATCAATTGCATAAACCCAGTACAATATTTTGAGCCAACAGAGAGCGCCTCTTCCAAACTCATCGGCCAACATACAGCGCACCTCCTTCCTTTTGGATGGGAGGGATCAAGAAGGGCAACGTAACCTGAAAGGCGCCCCAGTTACCTTTGACCCATCCGGTGAGGACCATGATGAACCAGCCGTGGTGGTAGTGATGGTGAGCATGGTGAATGCCGACAGCGATCTTGCGCACTCGGACCACTTCCTTCAAGGCCACAAAGATGAGTTTCACTGGCATGAAACTCACACACTTGTAGAAGAGGTTCAGGGGGCAGAAGAAAATCAGGTACCTGCAAAGGCGGGAAGAGAACATATGCTGTTCACAAGGAGTCCACCTGGTGACAATGTTGAGCCGTAAACGACACAGAATGGCTGGTGCAGGCTTCAGGCGACAAGCCCAAAGGCACTGCAGAAACACACTTCTTATCTCTCTTACCACCTCGCTTAATTTTAAATAGCGCGCTATTGCCCTGTGTTTTTTTTTCTCCACAGCAAAATATTTTTCCCTAGAAGAAATCCTTTGCCCAAACAAGCCCACCTGTTTTGGGAGCCTCTCATCCCATTCCCACCTTGAAAACAAACTTATTCCTGCCATTGACAGAAGTAAATCTTAGAAGGCTTTAGATTGTTATGTGGTTCTGAGAGAGCTGGGGAGTTGTTTATGAAAACCCACAAACACTTGAATTTGTGAGAACATTTTCCATTAAATCCCTGCCACGGATGGCCACTTACTGTCCTTTCAAGAAGACACCTTCATGTGTAATATTGGGTGCAAATTCACATTTAGTGAATTTTCACAGTGAGTTTGCACTTCCTATTTTTTAGGGATTTACAAAGATCCCTAGGACTATGCATGGATTTCTACTTAGGTCTTGTGTTTCCTTGTGTCCCCTATTACTCCAGGAAGCGGACAATCTGTCGGTTTATACCTGCTAGTAATGTGCATTTGAGCAAGGTTTTTTTGTTTCACTTTTTGTGCAGGCAAACCATTTTCCCAGTGGAAAAACACCTTCCCCTATATTCCTATGAAATACTGGGGTTTCCCTTCCCTATCGGACCCTTGAAAAACACTTACCACTGCCTTTCACAGAAGTAGTTTTATCAGTGTTTCCTGAGTTGTAAATGTCTGTAGATCCTTAATTGCCCAACCAGAAGCTGGAAATTTACACACACTATTCAATTTTTGAGCAAATAAGTTCCATTTATGTTCTCAACAAAATAAATTGTAAATGAGAGCTCCAATTTTGTTGCTGGAGGCCCAGCTCTAGAGGTGCTTGCTTTATAGCCAGGAGCACTGAAATTATGCGATTCTGTGGTTGCTGCAATTTCCATATAATTATGGATTTGCTGCACTTGCCACATGCTGCATCATTTGAATATTTTGACACAAAAACGTATTTTTAGTTCAGATGGATCAAAAGTGCATAAAAACCATGCTGCACATGTTGTCGCGCAGTGGCAGGCCATCTGCACTGGTTACCTGGCAACATTTGGGTTGCGGACTGCTTTAAGTGTTAAACTGTAACATGTCATTTGTTTTTTGTAGGTTCTGTGACATATCAATGTCTTAAATCACTTAAAGAAATGAGGTTTCCCTAATACCTCAAGAAGCAGAACCAAATGAAAACCAAACACTGGGGCCACGTTCAGCAAAATCAGTCATTATATCTGCCAAATGGTACAGCATCCGTGCTTAATTTGAGCCACAGGTTTCTGGTGCACGTCACTAGCACTGAATTGTCAACACCAGCACTTTTGACAGTCTGCCACAAGGTGGCGCTGTCTGGCTAATTTAGAGATGACCACAACAACAGTTAATTATTAATTCAATATATGTTAAAATGACTATTACCTGCCACCCAAGCCATTCTTATTGCTTTGGGGGTCTGAAATAGTCCGAATTGTCACACTTGTAGGCGTGTGATGGTTAGGAGTTGTGTTGGGGCTGTCATTGGCAGCGCTGGCGGGGGCAATGTGTGTTGCAAGCTGCAGTGGCCTCCTGATAAGAGCCCTGTCACTTATTCTTTTACAAATGAAGCACTGAGAAGCCCCAGAGGCAACATTTCTGATGTAAGATGTACTCACCAGACTGCAGAGGCCAGCAGCACATGGGAGTTGTTGCTGAAGTAGTCAATGGGCGATTCGCCAAGCAGTATGTCGGCTAAGATGTAACTGCCGAAGCAGTACAGCATGGCGCAAAGCCAGGACGCGACCGGGCTCCGCCGGGACAACTCCACTGCGCCTGGGAAAAAAAACAGAAAAACTGCTTGAGTTTCTCAGGTACATAGGAATGTATAGACTGGAAGTACCTGGAGACCAGTTTTACTACTTACATGCATAGTATCTACACTAGTCCGCGTTTTTCACATTTTTCCAATTACATAGTTCTACGACCATTGCACCTTTTGCTTTATGGTGCATAAAGGTAAGTTATGCAGAACATGTTTAACACAGCCACACCTTAACATACCTATGTAAAAGAAAGCAAATTTGCTGTTTTACTATATGGCGCAATGGCTGGTTGTTTCACACACATGCAGAAACACATCCTGGGTAGCAGGCTATACTTATAACGTCCTAACTTCTGAAGTCTGGCAATACAAATGTGTGTACTTATGAAAAAGGCCTTGAGGCCTTTGCCTGCACTGACGTAGTTGTAACACTATAAATCATTCCTGAGGCGGACGGAAATAACCCAGTACTATAATCAGGTGAAGCAAGGCTGTGTATTTTCTGGTAATGCACGTCCAATAAGAAACCAGTAGGTGGGTAACAGACAGGCCCCTCCCCTTTATGTGCCTAGAGGCCTTATCCATTTCTAAGCTCTTGTAAAGTGTCAATATCTCTTGCACACCTCTGGAGTTCTAGTAATTTCACCCATATGAACATTCCAGGACGCCCCAGAAAACCTATATATATATAATACACGTGGGCCTCCCGTGTACAGAGGTTTAGATAATGTGCAGATTTTAACAGGGGTCTGCATATGATCAAAATGCTTATCAACATTTTTTGTTTTTACAGAGAAACATATTTTTCTGCACTACAATCTTCACTTGTACCTTGTGTTTTTAAAATGTTCCATGTTCAGTCATGGAATGTATTGTTTTTTTTAAGTCTCATCAAAGTATGCTGCTCAATTAATGTTTAATTCTGTAGATGTTTTACTTATTTTTTAATTCTGCAGAGGTTGAAAGATGTGCCATGCTGCACAAAAACTATTTTAGTTTTCCTTCTATCAGTTTCGTACTGTATTTTAATAACATTCAATTAAAATTATTTACAATTGCTCTGTACTTTACGATGCTTTGTGGATATAATATTCCGAAATAAATATAATGAATGATAAAAATCGCTTTATTGACAAAATCCTCATAAGCAAAATAAAGAAAAATATTGCTTCTTGTGGGAACCAATGCTTTTTGGAAACAGCCTAGGTGCCACATTTTGCAGTTATTAACTGTTCAATCCATTGCAGCACTATGTATCAAGCCGTGAAAAATTACGGTCACTGGGGCATATGTACAAGGAAATTGTGCAGCGCGGCACTGTGGCAAATTGTGCATCAGTGCGCTGCACCATTTCCAAAATGCAGCGATACGCCATATTTACAAGAATACTATGCACCCCTGTGTTTTCTCTAGCGCTACCACTAAAAATAGCTGCCTAGCACCAACTCAGACACGTTTGCGCCATAGTGCAAGGGTGCATGTGTCGCAGGAATGATTGGTTATGTGCAGGAAGGTGTCCCATCCTGCATATAAACAACGAATAATGGCAATTTGCTAATTCTATGTAATATTAGCGATTTGCTACTTCGATGTGTGCTGCATTCTGCACCACCCCCTTTTCTGTATCGTTTTTGGCCACTATAGGTGTGGCAGGGTATACTCAGACATGAGTCCCTTGCTCACTGCTCCATCAGGATTCAAGCAAGCCGGGCCGACGAGGCTGAAATGCCAGAAACCGGTCCCCGGTAGCTTGTCTCCTTTCTGGTGAAGAATTGGCTTGGTAGTTTGGTCTGCCCTGTTCCCATGATGCACTGGGCCAGGGACAGACTAATTTGCATATAGCCAGGTTCTGAGCTGGGATGGGGCAGTGAGCTAAATAACGGTGATGGATCAAGCCCTGATCTTTGGACTGGGTAAGAGTGGTCTGCTTAATTCAGACACTCTGTTCATCACCACCCCCTTTTCTGAATCGTTTTTGGCCACTATAGGTGTGGCAGGGTATACTCAGACATGAGTCCCTTGCTCACTGCTCCATCAGGATTCAAGCAAGCCGGGCCGACGAGGCTGAAATGCCAGAAACCGGTCCCCGGTAGCTTGTCTCCTTTCTGGTGAAGAATTGGCTTGGTAGTTTGGTCTGCCCTGTTCCCATGATGCACTGGGCCAGGGACAGACTAATTTGCATATAGCCAGGTTCTGAGCTGGGATGGGGCAGTGAGATAAATAACGGTGATGGATCAAGCCCTGATCTTTGGACTGGGTAAGAGTGGTCTGCTTAATTCAGACACTCTGTTCATCACCACCACCCCCTTTTCTGTATAGCATTCTGCAGCACACATCAAAGTAGCAAATTGCCATTATTTTTTTTTTTTAAATTGTTTAACCCCTTCGATGCTTATGACGGAACGGTTCCGTCATCAGCGTCGGTTGAGCTGTGCTGATGACGGAACCGTTCCGTCGTGACCACACCCGTTTTTTAGAACCTTTAGCACAGCGCGAAAATTCGCGCTGCGCTGAAGGTGTTACATTTTTTTATTGGTATTTTTCATATTTCCAAACAACATGAACAGTGCATTATCATCCTCCACGGCACCAACAAAGTTATGCAGAACAGCATGCAATCCGGGTTATTAACAGGTGAGTTAAAGGATGAGCTGCTGGTGATAGTACTTGGAGGATTGCCCTTGCAAAGACTGCGGCACTACCATGTCAGACATAGTGACATATTACATCTTAGCTATATTAGCCACGGTGCGTTACTGTGAGTGAGGGATACAACAAAATTAGGACAAAGTAACCAAAGGAGGGATAGGGTAATCCCCTGAGACCCGGCGCCGCGTGGGTTAAAAAGGGGGGGAGGGGAGGGAGTGACGGCCCTGCTAGGGCCGAGTGACAGCATCTCCGTAATGTGGAATCATATGTTAGTAAGTGAGGCCAGTTCTGTGTGTGTGTGTGTGGGTGTGTACTACCAATTGCTAACCGCACAGCCGCGGCCCGTGGAGGGGGTTTTGGTGGGGCAGAGAGGCGGGGTGGGGGGTGCTAAAAACCGGAGTATGCATAATTGAAGGTAAGTAAACAATTTAATTAATAAAACGAATTTCGTAGCGCACCCTGCATCACATTTTGCGATGCAGTGCGCTCTACGAAATTCGTTTTATTAATTAAATTGTTTACTTACCTTCAATTATCCATACTTCGGTTTTTAGCACCCCCCACCCTGCCCCTCGCTCGCCCCGCCTCTCCGCCCCACCGAAACTCCCTCCACGGGCCGTGGCTGTAAGCGCAGCGTTCTCGATCTTGCTCCCCGTCCTGGGGCCCATGCAAATCGCCATTATTCACGGCTTGTTTTTGTGCATTAAGGGACATCTTCAGGCACAAAAACAGGGGCACAAAAACATTCATCAATGGTGTTTTGCTCTTTCTATGTGTGCTGCAAAATGCAGCTATTCTACCAGCAAAAAGGTAAAGGAAATAAGTTCTTAGCACAGTAAATCCCGAGCAGGCCTTTTTATGAATTTACCATATTCTGGTTGTCCTTAGCATTTTAACACTGTCTATATAATATCACTATGTAAATCTGCTACGGTCCCTACAGAGATCTAAAATTTCCCGCAGATGGAAGATATGCTGAGAGTCTACTCTGCATTATTGCAATCTATAGGATAAGCTCTTATTTTGAATTTACATATAGTAAAGTACCATTTAATTATCTGATTTTAGAAGGGATCTCCTGTTCCTAATTTCTCAGGTTAGAAGATATGAACAGGCCGAGGGTTAATCTCTGCCAGCAGGTGTGAGCCAAGATTGGCATCGACAGGGGATGGTGAGCTCGGCTTTTTTTTGGTCCTCAGGACGTCGCGGGTTAGAGGAGGAACAGATCCTCCCTGTCATGGTCTAAAAATGGAACCCGCCACACGTACCGCTACGCAGTGCCGCATTGGCCCTTAGTGACCTGCAGACCTCTTGCCACCTGCTCCCTTCACTCACCCCATGGACAACTGGTGGACCGACACACGGACAAGGCCTCGTGTCCAAGCAGCCTTACATCATCAACGCCTACCTCGCATTGATGTCTAAAGACTCTCAACCACACAGCGACCCATCCCTTGGAAAGAGGAGCCCGCGCCTTAGGAAACGATTCGTTAGATTAGGTATGGTAATGCTTTATTCTAGAAAAGGCTCGCGAAACCAGTTCCTGACAATCAAAGGCCTTCTAACACAACACGATGACCAAAACCCTAAATGTTGCAGTTTTACAACACCAAGACACCCTGCTAGTCACCACAGACCGTAAAAGCAAAGACTATGCCAAGGGACATTCAAAGCATATTATTATTCCAGTTCATTTCTCAGAGACGGTGTTTACTAGATCAAGTTTCTGTTTCTGTAACATCATTTCTAAAGGAGGAAAAGCGACCATGGTTATATCAACTTTTAGAATATCGACTATGCTACATATTCAGGGAAGTACCTGCACTTATCTTGGTAATTCAGTACATGCAGAGCTAGTAACAGTATTTATATACCTGCCTTAAAAATGTAGTAGTGGGTCAATGGTATTGCAAGTCGATATCCTTCTTTTGATATTGTGGTAATGCACCAATTTTATGCTTCATCAATTATCTTTATTGTGATGCTATTGTATCGTCTTGCTGCTTTAATGCGCGTAGTAGTAATGGTTAATTCTGTTTGTCCATTGCCATGTAGTTATTTTATGCCACTGTTTTGCACGTAACAAATAATAAACACATATAAATATACAGATGTTGTCATCTAATTAATGGGTGTATTTATTGCCCGGTTCAATGCCCTCTCATGTAACGACCTCTTAAGAGTTAGAAGCTTTTGACTTGCAGGTAACGCTCATCTTTGCAGTGGGCACTCAACCCACTGTGCTATCTTATTGACTACTCCAGTTGTCAGTTGCCACTCGTCTTTCAGCTGAAGACAGATACCTGGTGCCTCGACTATTGGCTATGTCACTCATAACACTTGAGTAAGAAGCCAATGTGGCTCTATTTGGCTAATTGACTCTGTAGAGGCGTTCTGTGACAAACAACAGTATTTCTCTATTACATTCAGTAGTTCAATCATCATTGGCTTGTATTCTAGTGCCCAGAAGCCCTCTTTTTGGTAAGTTTAACACTTTACAAGACACCAAGTAATAATGATGTTCTACTGCACTATCACAACACTAGCACAGAAGTCACATCCCTACTGTAGTAAACACCAGCACAGTAAGCCGCATTCCATCTTCTATCACACACCAGCACAGTAAGACTCCTTCCATACTTTACTAAACACCGGCACAGTAAGACTCATTCAATACCTTACTAAGCACCAGCACAGTAAGACTCATTCAATACTTTACTAAGCACCAGCACAGTAAGTCTCATTCCACACTTTACTAAACACCAGCACAGTAAGACTCATTTAATACCTTACAAAGCACCAGCACAGTAAGACTCATTCAATACTTTACTAAGCACCAGCACAGTAAGTCTCATTCCACACTTTACTAAACACCAGCACAGTAAGACTCATTCAATACTTTACTAAACACCAGC
Source organism: Lissotriton helveticus (assembly GCF_964261635.1). Classification (NCBI taxonomy): domain Eukaryota; kingdom Metazoa; phylum Chordata; class Amphibia; order Caudata; family Salamandridae; genus Lissotriton; species Lissotriton helveticus. The sequence continues at coordinate 872,916,266 of NC_136073.1, forward strand.
ACAGTAAGACTCATTCAATACTTAACTAAACACCAGCACAGTAAGACTCATTCAATACTTTACTAAGCACCAGCAGAGTAAGACTCATTTAATACTTTACTAAACACCAACACAGTAAGACTCATGCCATACTTTACTAAGCAGAGATATCAATATAGGACTAGCTATGTTGTGTTAGAGGAAACTCAGAAGGTATATCTGTAGGCAAACCCTTAGGTTTGGTCATGAAGCCCTCACACACCAACCTAGTTGGTGTCATGCTTCATCATCGGGCCCACCACAGTGACACCGAATGTGTCCCGGGTGTGCTGCGACTCCAGATTACTGAGGAGCTGGTATTCTTACTGAGTGTGCAGTGTTGGTGAGAATGAAGATGAAAGGTTTTAAAAGCTATACAGGTGGTCCCAGTTCCCGAGGGTAAGAGGTAAATTTAATACCTGGGCCCCTGTTAGCAAGATAAAAAGGCTGTGGACGATGTGGAGTATATTAGGGGCTCCTACGTCCTTGTGGTCTACATGTTTCAGCCAGGCCTTTTGATTAAAACTGGCTTTCCTCAGGACCAAATGAGTATGTGTGGGTGAAAATAAACTATATTAAGTGAAAGTGTGTGGTAAAAAAGTGTTGCACTCGCTAAGGTGCCGTACGTGTAAGAGGGGGATTCCCTCTGCTTTACTGTACATAAAACACAAAGACAGTACAGACATACAAAAAGAGTCATTGAGAATGGTATTAACCAAAACACAACAAATAGCCGGCTTCTGGTGTGCGTGAGCGACCTAGAGCGGCAAGTAACAATGCCATGAGTGTGCCATGGCTAAGGTGAACTATGGCGGTTAAATATTAAACGCAGTGGCAGTGGTGGGCTACACAGCGAAACAGGCATAGCGTGAGGTACAGGTAAGTATGGTACATAATTCCTCACACTTGCTACTTGCTGTTAAAGCCTCATGGGTCACTTGGCAGGGAGGGAAAGAAGATCCTAAATGTTTGTAGAGGATTACAGTTAGGATAGTACCTGTGGAGAGAAATTGTTGCTTACCCAGAGCGTTGTGCAGAGATCAAGCTTACTCACGGTATTTCCGATCAGCGGTTCCTGCGACCTATCGTCCTGCTCCAGTGTCCCGAATGAGCTTTGCCAGAGTCAGGTATGGGCTTAAATAGCCGGTTTGATTGTTATCACCTGGAGAGGGGAGAGGGCGCGGTCGCGTTTCCTTTTTAGAGCGCGGGCGCTGGGAGCTAGCGGTCTGCGCGTTGCGCATGCGCGATGTGAGGTTTCCAGCGCATGCGTGGTAGAGGTGTGTGCGAGCGCTATCCATTCGCGCATGCGCCATGGTACCAGGACTAGGTTAGCATTGGTAGTGGCATGTGCGCGCGAGTGCGTGCGCAACTGGGGCAAAAAAAGGAAAAGAAGCCCGTGTGGGTCTTTTAAGGTTTAAAAAGCAACAACAGCGATTGCAAGGTATATAGGCAAAGAAGGCAATTACAGAGTAGGGACAGATCACGAGTCTGAGCGCAGACAGGGATACTGACCAATACTTTACATAGGAGTGTTTATCTCGCCAGAGCATTCCACGGGATGGAATCATTGAGCCCCTCTATATGGGTAGAAAGGCGATAAATCCAGCGTTGCTCTTTGGTGAGCAGAGTCTTCTCATCACAAGCTGAAAGTGCGAATTGTTCGATGACCGTCCAGGTGAAATCATTCGGGGTGTGATTTTGCACGATGAAGTGCTGGGTCAGTTTGCTGATGTTTTTACCACAGCGCATGGTGCTCCTGTGTTCAGTCATCCTGGTTCTAACCTTCCTGGTCGTCATGCCTATGTATCTCAAGCCACAGCGACAGGTGATTAGGTATACTAGGTTAGATGAATTACAGTTCGTGAATTGTCGTTGTGTCCAGGTTTTACCATCTTCCAACGACAATGTTTTGGAAGGGGTAGTCAGGTGGCAGACGCTACAGTTGTAACATGGTTGGTGGCCTGTTAGTTCTGGTAGGCCCCAAGTGTTTAAAATTGTATGGCCGGTTTGCTGTGTTTTTCTGGGTCTCGTGGTTACCAGCTGATCCTTCAGATTTTGTGCTCTTTTGTAAGCAAAGCGGGGGAGGTCCCAGTTCCTCGCGCCTGAATTGATGATCTTCCAATTTTTGCGAATTATGCTGGAGACCTGATTGGAGGCGGTGTTATAGGTGGTGACACACGTCATGATGGGTGTTTCTGGTGGTCTGACCACGGTCTCAAGAAGGGCCTCCCTGTTTTGGTTGCGTGCTCGTTTACAGGATTTTGTGATGATTCTGGATGGGTAGCCACGGTCTCCCAACTTGTGGACCAAGGCTTTGGACTGGTGTTTGAAGTCATGGAGGTTGCTGCAGTTCCGGCGAATGCGCAGGAACTGTCCAAATGGCAGGTTCTCTCTCAAAGGTCTGGGGTGGAAACTATCAAAGCGCAACAACGAGTTCCTGGAAGTCGGTTTGTAATGAGTCGTTGTGGTCAGACCCCCCTGATCAGCTTTTATGTTGAGGTCCAGAAACGCCAGTTCAGTAGAACTGCTAGTGCAGGTGAACTTTAGAAAGGGATCAAGGCTATTGATCCAGGTGAGAAAATCTTTCAATGTCTCCTCATTGCCTTCCCAGACAATGAGGATATCGTCAATATATCGACGCCAAATTGTTATATTTGCTGAGTAGGGGTTCGTGGGGGCTTCGATATTTGTCTGCTCAAAGTGGTGGACATATAGCCCCGCCACGCTCGGCGCAAAGACACTGCCCATCGAGGTACCATTCGTTTGTAAGAAGAATGTATCTTCGTATTGGAAATAGTTCTCTTTTAATGCCAGCGTGGCGCAATCCAAGATGAAGTGACGGGGTGTACGATGTTGCCAGTCAATCTCCATCAAGACATCATGGAGTACCTTCAGTGTGGCATCCTGAGGGAGGCTCGTATATAGGCTCTCCACGTCCAATCCCACCAGGAGGTGTTTGTCTCTATCGAAACTGACATCCTTGATGATGTTAAGGAGGTGCTTCGTGTCTTTGACGTAGGATGGAGTTTTCTGAACCAATGGGTTGAGGTAGTGATCGCAGAACCGTGATAACGGTTCTAGGAGGGACTTTATCCCTGACACTATGGGTCTGCCCGGTGGTGGGGTGACCCCTTTATGCACCTTGGGCATGATGTAAAAGTAGGGTACTTTTGCATCACGTGTGTTGAGATACTCAGCTTCTTGCTTTGAGATGTATTCTGCGTCAGAAGCCTCCTGTACTAGTTCTGTGATCTTTTTTTGTAGATCTTTGGATGGGTCTCTCAGTAATTTTCTATAGTTACGAGTGTCGCTTAATAGTCTGCGGCATTCGGTGTCGTAGTCGATTTTGTTCATGATGACTATCCCTCCACCTTTATCTGCTGGTTTGATGATGCGGGTAGGGTCATTTTGGAGTTTTTTGATGATCTCCCTATCTTGAAAAGACAGATTGTTGAAATGGTTTTTAAAGGTGGAGGGATAGTCATCATGAACAAAATCGACTACGACACCGAATGCCGTCGTAACTATAGAAAATTACTGAGAGACCCATCCAAAGATCTACAAAAAAAGATCACAGAACTAGTACAGGAGGCTTCTGACGCAGAATACATCTCAAAGCAAGAAGCTGAGTATCTCAACACACGTGATGCAAAAGTACCCTACTTTTACATCATGCCCAAGGTGCATAAAGGGGTCACCCCACCACCGGGCAGACCCATAGTGTCAGGGATAAAGTCCCTCCTAGAACCGTTATCACGGTTCTGCGATCACTACCTCAACCCATTGGTTCAGAAAACTCCATCCTACGTCAAAGACACGAAGCACCTCCTTAACATCATCAAGGATGTCAGTTTCGATAGAGACAAACACCTCCTGGTGGGATTGGACGTGGAGAGCCTATATACGAGCCTCCCTCAGGATGCCACACTGAAGGTACTCCATGATGTCTTGATGGAGATTGACTGGCAACATCGTACACCCCGTCACTTCATCTTGGATTGCGCCACGCTGGCATTAAAAGAGAACTATTTCCAATACGAAGATACATTCTTCTTACAAACGAATGGTACCTCGATGGGCAGTGTCTTTGCGCCGAGCGTGGCGGGGCTATATGTCCACCACTTTGAGCAGACAAATATCGAAGCCCCCACGAACCCCTACTCAGCAAATATAACAATTTGGCGTCGATATATTGACGATATCCTCATTGTCTGGGAAGGCAATGAGGAGACATTGAAAGATTTTCTCACCTGGATCAATAGCCTTGATCCCTTTCTAAAGTTCACCTGCACTAGCAGTTCTACTGAACTGGCGTTTCTGGACCTCAACATAAAAGCTGATCAGGGGGGTCTGACCACAACGACTCATTACAAACCGACTTCCAGGAACTCGTTGTTGCGCTTTGATAGTTTCCACCCCAGACCTTTGAGAGAGAACCTGCCATTTGGACAGTTCCTGCGCATTCGCCGGAACTGCAGCAACCTCCATGACTTCAAACACCAGTCCAAAGCCTTGGTCCACAAGTTGGGAGACCGTGGCTACCCATCCAGAATCATCACAAAATCCTGTAAACGAGCACGCAACCAAAACAGGGAGGCCCTTCTTGAGACCGTGGTCAGACCACCAGAAACACCCATCATGACGTGTGTCACCACCTATAACACCGCCTCCAATCAGGTCTCCAGCATAATTCGCAAAAATTGGAAGATCATCAATTCAGGCGCGAGGAACTGGGACCTCCCCCGCTTTGCTTACAAAAGAGCACAAAATCTGAAGGATCAGCTGGTAACCACGAGACCCAGAAAAACACAGCAAACCGGCCATACAATTTTAAACACTTGGGGCCTACCAGAACTAACAGGCCACCAACCATGTTACAACTGTAGCGTCTGCCACCTGACTACCCCTTCCAAAACATTGTCGTTGGAAGATGGTAAAACCTGGACACAACGACAATTCACGAACTGTAATTCATCTAACCTAGTATACCTAATCACCTGTCGCTGTGGCTTGAGATACATAGGCATGACGACCAGGAAGGTTAGAACCAGGATGACTGAACACAGGAGCACCATGCGCTGTGGTAAAAACATCAGCAAACTGACCCAGCACTTCATCGTGCAAAATCACACCCCGAATGATTTCACCTGGACGGTCATCGAACAATTCGCACTTTCAGCTTGTGATGAGAAGACTCTGCTCACCAAAGAGCAACGCTGGATTTATCGCCTTTCTACCCATATAGAGGGGCTCAATGATTCCATCCCGTGGAATGCTCTGGCGAGATAAACACTCCTATGTAAAGTATTGGTCAGTATCCCTGTCTGCGCTCAGACTCGTGATCTGTCCCTACTCTGTAATTGCCTTCTTTGCCTATATACCTTGCAATCGCTGTTGTTGCTTTTTAAACCTTAAAAGACCCACACGGGCTTCTTTTCCTTTTTTTGCCCCAGTTGCGCACGCACTCGCGCGCACATGCCACTACCAATGCTAACCTAGTCCTGGTACCATGGCGCATGCGCGAATGGATAGCGCTCGCACACACCTCTACCACGCATGCGCTGGAAACCTCACATCGCGCATGCGCAACGCGCAGACCGCTAGCTCCCAGCGCCCGCGCTCTAAAAAGGAAACGCGACCGCGCCCTCTCCCCTCTCCAGGTGATAACAATCAAACCGGCTATTTAAGCCCATACCTGACTCTGGCAAAGCTCATTCGGGACACTGGAGCAGGACGATAGGTCGCAGGAACCGCTGATCGGAAATACCGTGAGTAAGCTTGATCTCTGCACAACGCTCTGGGTAAGCAACAATTTCTCTCCACAGGTACTATCCTAACTGTAATCCTCTACAAACATTTAGGATCTTCTTTCCCTCCCTGCCAAGTGACCCATGAGGCTTTAACAGCAAGTAGCAAGTGTGAGGAATTATGTACCATACTTACCTGTACCTCACGCTATGCCTGTTTCGCTGTGTAGCCCACCACTGCCACTGCGTTTAATATTTAACCGCCATAGTTCACCTTAGCCATGGCACACTCATGGCATTGTTACTTGCCGCTCTAGGTCGCTCACGCACACCAGAAGCCGGCTATTTGTTGTGTTTTGGTTAATACCATTCTCAATGACTCTTTTTGTATGTCTGTACTGTCTTTGTGTTTTATGTACAGTAAAGCAGAGGGAATCCCCCTCTTACACGTACGGCACCTTAGCGAGTGCAACACTTTTTTACCACACACTTTCACTTAATATAGTTTATTTTCACCCACACATACTCATTTGGTCCTGAGGAAAGCCAGTTTTAATCAAAAGGCCTGGCTGAAACATGTAGACCACAAGGACGTAGGAGCCCCTAATATACTCCACATCGTCCACAGCCTTTTTATCTTGCTAACAGGGGCCCAGGTATTAAATTTACCTCTTACCCTCGGGAACTGGGACCACCTGTATAGCTTTTAAAACCTTTCATCTTCATTCTCACCAACACTGCACACTCAGTAAGAATACCAGCTCCTCAGTAATCTGGAGTCGCAGCACACCCGGGACACATTCGGTGTCACTGTGGTGGGCCCGATGATGAAGCATGACACCAACTAGGTTGGTGTGTGAGGGCTTCATGACCAAACCTAAGGGTTTGCCTACAGATATACCTTCTGAGTTTCCTCTAACACAACATAGCTAGTCCTATATTGATATCTCTACATATAACCAGGGGACCCGGACTGGCTTACCTAGTCCTCTCTCTCCCTTTTGATTTGCTGATACTTTACTAAGCACCAGCTCAGTAAGACTCATTCAACACTTTACTAAACACCAACACAGCAAGACTCATTCAATACTTTACTAAACACTAGCACAGTAAGACTTATTCCATACTTTATTAAACACCAGCACAGTAAGACTCATTCAATACTTTACTAAACACCAGCACAGTAAGACTCATTTAATACTTTACTAAGCACCAGCACAGTAAGACTCATTCCATACCCTGACAAACACCAGCACAGTAAGACTCATTCCATACCCTGACAAACAGCAGCACAGTAAGTCATATTCCATACTACGACAAACACCAGAACAGTACGTCACTTTCTATACTCTGAGAAACACCAGCACAGTAAGTCACAGCCCATGCTCTACTAAGCTCCAGCACTTACGTCGCTTTCCAGCTTCTACTAAACACCGGCAGGCTAAGGCAAATTCCCATCTCTAGAAAACACTAGCACAGTGAGTCACATCCCATACTCTACTGAACATCAGAGGAAATACGACAATTTTCCTACTGAACTACACCCAGCACACTAAAAAACGCTCAAACACCATGCATTGAGTTTAGAAAGTTGATTCATTTGTAATAAATCATGTATCCTCTGCTTTATAATTTAATTTAAATCGTTTTTTTTTCCAACATACCCCGTTTGAACTTAGATTGCCAATCCCCACACTTTTGCCAGCATCACAATCTGTATAATTCAGTGTCACATGGAGGTGCGTTAGAGTGTTACGACTGGGTGATCGTGCACCACAATTGATAGAGTTCTCCTGGCCAATCACCTGACAAAGCTCTGGCAGAGCACAGTGGTGCACATTATGCTGAGAATGATGAGGCTCACACACAAAAGTAAATCTACAAGTGTACAACTACTCACTTTTATATTTAATCCCCCCACCTAGGTGTAATCTACATTTTTTAGCCATTTCTGAGTTTAGCTTTTTACCTAGGTGTAGGCTTACATGCCTCCGCCCCCTCAAATCAGGAGGTGGAGCCTCATTCAACAATATTTACTGATGTAAAGTTGCTACTGATAACTTTGAACATATAGGGGGCGATCACCACCACCGTGGCGGAGAGCTCCCTATGGGAATGCATAGGGATAATTAGTAAAGTTTATTATTCTTTAAAAATATATATATAAAATATTGTAACATTTTATATAAATGAAAAATGATTTGAAATAGTCATTCCTGTCTTAGACTAATAAAATAACATGTTACGGCTCAGTAATTAATCAAATTTAATGTGTATGAAATAATTAATTGAAATATGTACATTTAAAAAACAATGTAAACAATAATGAAAAAATTCCCACCCTCACTTACTTTTTTATTTTTATTTAATTTGTAGTAATGTTTGTTAAAAGTTATGTGTTGAATTAATTTCAATTAAGTTACATTTTTTAATAACACTATAATCATTTTGTTTCGTTTTTTAATTCAGACATCTTTTTACATTTTAAAATAAAATAATTAGTCATTATATATAATGTATTAACACTAAAAACGCTTAGGGCTATAGTAACTTTAGAAGTGCTGTTTATGAATAGCAATGGCCTTACCCTTTTGTGGGTGTGTATTCGTATTAGCATGCCACCCCAAGTCCCTCCTTAAACTCCTGCCATCTTGTAGTAAGTATTCCCTGTTTTCCAGCCATTCCTCCTTGTATCTCTCACATTTACTACACAAATGTATACCTAGGAAAGACAGGAGTGTTGGAGGTCTCCGACCATAGGTTTGTGAATAGCATTTTGTAGTACATGCACTCCTCAAGTTCTATTTACCATACTCATAAATGTTTTGGCGAATTGACTTCTTAGTTCGCAATTCCTCTCTTTGGGAACTCTCTGAGAACAAGGACGCAGAATAAGAACTTTATACCAGGGGACAGACGCGGTGGCAAACCAGGACACCGGCCAGAAGGAAGTGTGAGCACGCTGCTTTCATTTCGAATGACCGTATGCCTCACATTCCCACGACCGTCCTCTGCGGCCAACAATTTGTCATTGAGAGTACGAGGCAGCTGCCAAGGAAGGCAATTGGAGTGGTCAATTGATGCAAAATTACTTTAGATTCAACAAACTACTAAGTAAGGGTTCTCAACACAGACTTACTTGCTGTGCAGTATGAGGGGCAAAACAGGCATCTTCCATGTGTCGTAAACGACCAACGCGTGGGCCTACAATTCAGCACTACACGTTTTCTTCAGCAAGAGGTCTTTGCATGGACGTAAGACTGTACTGAGGTCTTAGCATGAACATAAAGACTGTTCTGATCTACGAGGAGGCTACCACAGGCAAGATGACACTCTGTAAAAGGTCTTGGCGTTTACCTATAGACTGCGCTGAGGGCTTCGCATTTACATCAATGCGGCGAAGTCTGCGGAGTAGGAAGCAGCTCTATCATTTCTACAGACAGTCGCTTGCATGGGATACAAGGGAAAGAAAACTGTTAGGAGCCAGCCACACTTATGAGTGAACATTGGGCACTTGAAATAGTTTGCTGTCTCCTTGTAGGGGCCATCCAGTGTAGAGACAAAAAACAGCTCTCTTCCCCCAGTCCAGCATCACTTACAATCACCAACAATAAGCCTTCTAGAGTGTTTCTTTGTTTGATGATGTCAGCTTGGGTTTAGACATTTATTGTGAATTCAGTCACCCGACGGCCCTTTTAAAAAGTCAAAATATATTTGATTTAATGAACATTATTTTCTTTAGAGTGGTACTTTAAGTCCCTGCCTTCATTGTTTTCTATGGAGTGTGTTACAGTACCTATGATTGGCCTTGTACGGTGCTGCACTCACTCCAAGGCTGAGCTGGAGTTCATTTACTACTGTTTTTGGAACCTTTTGGCTGTAGTAACTTCAGAAGTATATTTTATGAATAGCAATGGAGTTACTCTTTCGTGGGTGGGTGTTTGTAATTCCATGTCCCTCCTTAAACCACTTCTTTCACCCTCACTAAACTCCTCCCATTGAGGTGAAAGTATTTCTAATTTGCCAGCCCCCTTCCCGAGTCTTTCTAATACTTAATACTAAACCGTTGACATACGTGTGCGTAAATCTCCACGCGTGTGACAGAGATCTCCGTAGAGAAAAGACTGGAGTGTCGGAGGCCGAGGTCTCCGGCTGCTGGTGAGTGAGTAGTATTTTTAAGTATGTGAGTTGCAATACTTTAGTACTACACCACAAAATGCAGTCTGGGGCTAAGCCGCATTGTGTTTGAAAGGTTGTTCAGTGTTAGATTACATTGCAGTATACTATTTGGGTAACAAACATTATTTAGTGACAAGATACCCGGGAGGAGGGGGGTGAGACACGTGCATTACAAATACACATTATGCTATGCTATAGGAAACTTACTGGTTTTCCCTTTTTTACTGAAATTTTCCACATACCAAAACGCTTTTTGTAATACATACAAATAGACGGAAAATAATTAACAATCTGAGAAAAAAATACAAAAATATGAAACAGAAGTGTAAAATACAAAAGAATCAGCATAAAATTGAAAGCTTTGGCAGGGGCGGCTCTAGGCTCATGGCGGCCCTGGGCAGGGAGCGTAGGTAGGGGACCCCGGAGGATGGGGTCCGGGCAGGGCGGAGCCCCCCGGAGCTCAGGAACCAGGAGGAACGCAGGCGCGGAGGCCAGTGAAGAGGGGGGGGCCGGGGTCAGGGTGTTTGGAAGTGGAACAGAGCCGGAGGCCGCCAAATCCCTGCCAGGGGCCGCCACACAAATATGTATCCATCCTCAGAGGATTATTATATTAAGTATTTATATTGGCATGGAGGCCCCTGGGGTTTGGTGGTCCTGTGCAGGTGCACAGCTTGCACATGCCTAAGGCCGCCCCTGGCTTTGGTTATAGGTAAAAGGTATTGCACAAATATCTCTCAATGGCTACTTTAGAGCACTGAGATTCCCCCGGTAGTGAAGATGAGCGTGTGACGTGGTATAGGGGTAAAGCCACGTAATTTATTTTGCATCAGTGTCACACTGAGAAGTCTTCCTGCAATGCCAAGAATCAGGATCCCTGGATTTATGCGACAGGGAAGGATTTAGCTATGCAGCAGGACTGACTAAATTATGCGTCAAGAAATGCATGCTATGCCGCATAATGAGGCGTATTCTGGGTCAGCATGATTTCACATTTTTTTTATTTTAACAAACGCTAATACTGTTTGTTCAAAAGTGCCATCTTATTAGCGGAAGGTTAACACATGAATGGAGCCGTCAGCACCTGAAATGTCATCCCTTTATTTTTGTTCAGAGGTTTGGCCCTGCACTGCAACATGTTACACTTTTTTGGGTTACTTTTCATTCGTCTGAGCTAGAAGCCATATTTTTTGTTGAAATCTGTAAATTAATCAGCAGACGGTGGATTGCATGCAGGGCCACTAGAATTATGTGGCAACAGAGAGTCAAATTATGAGTCTGCGTTGACAAAATGATTGAGGCAAGAGATGGCAAGCTTTGCTGCAAAAGGCGACACAATCAGTGACAGTGCTATTTTGTTGTTTTGTTCTTTCAACAGATGTTACTACTGTCCGGGAAAAGTTGCACATCTTAACCCCTAAATAAAGAAATCAGCAACTAAAGGGCGTCAGTTAATCTTTGCAAAGATCCTTTCCACTGAACCATGTTTTGGTTTTTGGTATCGATTTTCAATCCGTTTTAGCTAAAAACTATTTTTGGTGAACGAAGTGTGCAAATTGTACAGCTGGTGGTAGATGTGGCAAATGCGGTAACAGTTGCAATTATGCTGAAAACACCACAGCCGCAGAAGTGTATAATTCCAGTAGGTCTGATTAGCTGGCAAGTACTGCATGTATGTTATGTTATGTTATGTTACATACATTTATTAAGCGCACAAATCATCCCCGAAGGGGTCTCTCGGCGCTCGAGCATAGATGAGGTTAGAATTAGTTAAAAGTTTACATATTGAAGATCCATGTTTTTAACCATTTTTTAAAAGAGGTTAGATCGACGCAGGAGCGTAAATATAGTGGTAGCTGATTCCAGTTTTGGGGGGGCTAAAAAAGAAAAGAAGAGGCCCCCATACCTGGCCGTACGAACACTCTGGGGGTAAATCCATAAATCCGCTGCAGCAGAGTGGAAATAAATATTCACAAGTCTTGCTTTTAATACACACAGAGATGCAGAGAAATAGGTGTTTAACTTTTGGATGGAAACAGTCCAATATGTTTAGTTTTCAGCCAGACAGTAGCGACTTCCTGTTTCTCAAGGCCAGAGAGGATTTCCTCATCCCTGACTTGTTTACAAAAGTCGAATTGAATAGAAACGTCTCCGTCAGACGCCCTTGAGGTTCTGCCAGTGATGGAATGAACTGGGCCGGACTGGGAACCAAAAGCAGTCCTGGCAAAAATGTCCAAACCAGTCCTTCCTTTCTCCTCACTCTCTCATCTCTCTCTCTCTCCCCTTCTGTCTCTTTCCTCTCTCTCTCTCTCTGTCTCCTGAAGCTCCTCCCACCGCCCCCCTTCACCCACTCCCCACCCGCTGCAGTCACCTGGGGAAGCTGTAGAAAGTGACAGAGGCGCCAGCAGCAGCCCCTGCCTTCAAACAGGCCTCCAATGGCTCCAACCCACCAGGGAAATGCCCGGTGGCTAAAATGACAGTCCGGGCCTGGGAATGAATAACAGCGAACTTTGGAGACATCTAAAGACACCGAAGCCAAAGGCCCATGGAGCTGGCGACGTCAGACGGATGTCAGACAACCCTCTACCCCAGTCCTACAGGCCTTACGGGGACACCGACCCCGGCTAAGTCTACAGATATCTATAGAAGCCTCTCGACCGCTGCTTCCTCGTGAAGGACTCTCCCACGAGTCTCGTGGAGGCCTATTCACAAATGTATTTTGACGTATTTAAACTAGTTCTCTTGTATTACTGGATTAAGTGATCTTGCAGTCCTTTGTGAATTGACCCCAAAATATCTAAAATGCCAATATTCTGTAAATATTTTAATGCGATTAGTATAAACAGATAAGACTGTGCCCTCTTTGCACTTTTATTAATAGGGTGTTGCCATTTTCAGGGCTGATACACAAGGGTGTAAGAGTATGCAAAAGGGTTCTCCTGGAGTACTATTTACCATGCTCATAAATGTTTCGACAAATCGACTTCTTGGTCCACAATGCCTCTCCTTGGGATCTATCTGAGAACAGTGATGCAGATTAAGAAAAGTATGTAGCAGAGACAGAAAGTGGATTGCCCAACAGCCACAAACCAGGACACGCCCCAAAAGGAAGTGTGGGCTTGCGGTTTTCATGTCGAATAACCGTACGTCTCAGATTACCCGCGACCGTCCTCTGCGGCCAACGATTTGTCATTGAGAGTACGAGGCGGCTGCCGGGGAAGTCAGTTAGAGTGGTCGACCCAACTGGTGATGCAAAATAGCTTTAGGTCCAACAAACTACACGGCAAGGGGTCTGTACGTAAAGCTAATGGCTGTGCAGTATGAGGGACACAAAAGGCATCTTACGCATTCGTAAATGACCCAGAAGTAGGATAAAACTTAAAGACTACACCTTTTCTTCATCAAGAGGTCTTAGCAAGGACGTAAGACTGCACTGAGGTCTGGTCATGGACGTAATAACGTGTTGAGGTCTTAGCATGGACGAAAGACTGCGCTGAGATCTCAGCATGGACGTAAGAAAGTGCTACGGTCTTAGCATGGATGTAAGCCTGCTCTGAGGTCTTTTCATGGATGTATGACTGCTCTGAGGTCTTTGCATGGGGGTAAGACTGTGCTGAAGTCTTAGCATCAACGTAAGACTGCTCTGACCTACGAAGGGCAGCCAAGTGCAAGACAACACTCAGCGCTCAGTGGGAGGTCTTAGCATAGATGTAAGACTGGGCTGAGGTCTTAGCATGGACGCAAGACTGCGCTGAGGTCTCAGCATGGATGTAAGACCGCGCTAAGGTCCTAGCATGGACGTAACAACAGGGACACCAACTCTCTCATCTCCACGGGCACTCTTACGCATGGGCTACAAAGGCAAGAGAACTCTTCAGAGCAAGCCCATTTAAGACTGAACTTCATCGCTTGTAACATTTTGCTGCCTCCTTGTAAGGGCCATCCGGACTCGAGACATAAACATCTCGCTTCTCCCAGTCAGACTCACTAACAATCACCAGCACTGGGGGTTCTAGAATGTTCCTTTGTTTGATGATGTCAGCTGGGGGGGTGGGATTGATTGTGACATAATTTACCCGAATTTCCCTTTAAAAATGGTTCCCTAGAAGGGAACATTCAGTGGCAAATAATATTGAATACATGAGGCAAACACGGCACCTCATGGTAGCCTTCTGCGCCTCACGTCTCCCTGAAATCACTGCGGGCTCCTATTCCACCTGCTCCCTCACTAAGTCACACCAGGCCCTGACTGCTTCTACTGTAAAATATACGAGAAAGCATCTTTTTAAAATGTAAACAGAAGTAACAACCTAGTCGTAAAGGTCAGCCTTTGAAACCTTGTAAATCACAGTGAATCATTAAAAAAATTGGTAATATGGCCAGACTGATCCAAAAAAGTGATAGGATATTTATTTTTCACTGCCAACTTGATACTTTTTTGGAGGCTCCTTTTTTAGACTCTTATTCCATGAAAGACAAAGAAAATCCCAATTTTACCTAGACCAGCAAAGCAGGCCTTACAGTTCCACCTCTCTTGTTGTTTACAAAGATCTTGGACGCCAAGTTTAAGACGTATTTATTTTTTGATATTTTTTTTAAACGCACTCAGTCCCGGAAACCTAATGGAAACCTGTCCATTAGTGGGGTAAATAATAGAAAAGCCAAAATGTGAAAACAAGGAAATGTTAAAATACAAAATGAGAAGGTGAAACGAGAAGGAAGCAATTGCATGAAGAAGGAATATACATGGAATTATAATTAAACGTATAGGAAAGGAGAACCCAGTTAGGTGAACAGTTTTCTTAATGTCTGATTCAGATCTCAGCGGACAGGTTACTCCGCGACGGCAGTGACTGATATCCTGTCCGCCGACATATAAATCTCATTATATCCTAAGGGGTTTATATTTTGGCAGGTTACCCATCACCGTTGTGACAGAGTAAACCCCAAGATCTAAATAAGGTCCTTAGTCACAAATTAATAAAACTTGTTAGGAAGCAGGTGTACAGCGCCTTCTTGTACAGTAGGTGCGGGGAAGGTGTCATTTGGGGCGATGTAGGGGGGGCGCAAGAAAAAGGTTGTATTGTATTGTATTGTAATTGCATTTATATAGCGCGTCAAAGCTCTTTTTCGGCGAGTAGCACGCTACTCCGAGACCCATAGAGGATTAGTGTTGAATTAGTATAGTGAAACATGCAAGTATATTTTAAGTGGTGGTTAGGTTAGTCGGTTATTTGGATTCGGAAGGATAGAGGTGGAAAAAAGCTTTGTAGTTATATAGCGCTTGTTACCCCTGATGGGGTGTTGAATCACGCTACTCCGGGAACCCAGAAAGGATTAGTAGTGAATTAATATGGTGAAATATGAAAGTAATCTCAGTGGTGGATATTAGTCAGTTATTTGGAGTGAGAAGGATAGCGGAGGGATAAAAGGGGGAGAAAGGTTTGCATTCATATAGCACTTGTTACCCCTGGTGGGGTGTTGAAGCACGCCACTACGTACTTCAACACCCCATCATGGAGGGTTGTGGTTCACAAATCTAGCACAAAAACAAGAGTGGTGAAAGTCTTGGCTTCCAGTATTTGCAACCAATGGCTGCCAGAAACAAGGCCCTGAAAGCGCTGGGGCAGATCTGGGACTCTGTGCAGTATTACCATGTGACTCAGGGCCACCTGAAGCATGCAGAGGCGACATTATCGCATCTTTCTGCTCCCAAAACCAAATGAGCAGCGGATGGAAAACAGCCTTCAGGGAGCTAGAGGAGTTGAGGAGCTATAATATTGTTAAATTCTAGGGGATACATTCAGCCTTTCATTTAAATAATTAAAAATCTGAAGTTAATAAAGTGCTAACTAATGTGACTAATGTGAGTAATCTGATTATTCCGCGACTGACAGGCCAATCCATGTCACGCCCCTGTACCGTCATGGAGTAATCCGGGATGGGCCTGGCACCTGTCACGCTGTGATCCGGTCAATCTAGGTGTGACCTGTATGCAGGTTGGTCCCAAGCTTTGCAGAAATCCGGAGTTGCTTTTGTTTTGGTTCAGGGGACACCTGTTCTTTTTAGGTCTGGCATTAGCAAGACCTTTTGTTTTACTTAAATTATATACCCACAGCATACGTATTTATGGGGGATTTCAGCCCGCCCTCTTCATCCATGGGCCTGTTGTTGTGTCATTCACATTTTTCTTCCGCCCACTATAGCATATAGCATGCAACATGGTCAGCCGACTGCAGCCATTGGCTAATTTCACTGTGAGTGACGGTATTCTTCCCTTTCACAAGGAGCACATCCACACACAAAGTAGTTCCCTTCAGTACCAGGGACACTCGTGGTTCTGTGTACAGCCTCCTAGGAGGTGCAGGCTCGGACACTAGTGCACGTGTGAAGACCCCTCTCCTACTCACTCTGTGCAGCCACCTCCTTCACTAATGCACGTCTGATACCCCTCTCACTATGGCTCTGAATGCAGCCATCTTTTGGGGTGTGGTTTCAGCCTCTAGTTCATGTGTGACCTTGGTTCAGCATTTGTTTCACTTGTTGGGCTGCACGTGCTTCCATTAGTGGCGCTTCACGCTGTCGTCACAAATACGTCACTGGGCTGCAACCTTCAGGCCAGGCAGGTGGTTTCACCAATCGACCTACTAGGACCAACCAGTGAATTGTGAAACAATATGGATGTGCCGTATACGTCGTCTGGCACCTCCTCTCCTGTTCACAATCCCAGGGCACTCGGGTCTTGTTCTCATCCAGTTGTGTGGAGACTACTAACCAGCCAGAGGGCCCCTGATCACCCCGAGGCCCCTCTGGTCAAAACCAGCATATAAACACAGGTGGACCAGGAAGTTATCTGGGCTTCCAAGTCAAGAGAGACTCCAAACTCAAGGAAAAAAATATTTGCCACCCCGACCCTCCTCCATTTAGGAAAGAATTGAAGATGCACCTCTTTAAAAAACACTACATCACGATGCAGTAATAGTTCGCTTTCGCTGTCAGAGCCCGCTACATTCCCTCTTCTATCCCTCCGCTATCCTTCTGAATCCAAATAACTGACTAACATATCCACCGCTCAAATTACTTTCATATTTCACTATACTAATTCAACACTAATCCTTCTTGGGTTCCGGAGAAGCTCACTAAAAAAGTGCTTCGTCAGGGGTAGTAAGCTCTATATAAATGCAATTAAAATACAGTACAGTACAATACACAATTACTTGTTGAGTACATCATTGCCTTTGACACCCTGCAGTGCTTTTTGCCCCGGCCCTAACAACGCTAGGATGCCTGGCTTCACCTTGGGGGTGCCCAGGAGTGGACACCTCACAGGAACAGGCCAGGAAGGGTTCCACAGCGGTATTCGTACAGCGCTTAGAGACCCCTGGGTGATAGGCGCTATACAAGTGCAAATTACATTTACATTTACATTTAGCTATGTTTGCGCAGCACAAATAGCGCACACAAACATAGGTTAATAAGGCACGCCTGGTCCATTAATTCTGCAGAGGGCCCGCTCGCTGCTACAATGCGCACTCTGCTAATGCCCTCATTCTGAGTGGGACCTGTGTCTCGCAAGTGATACAATACGACTCCCCAGGGTGCGGAATTTATCTGGTGCAATAAATAGCACAAAGTCCAAGTTATCGGGGAATAACATGCAGAAATTGGTGCAGTAAAAACAGTTAAAGTCCAGCACCTTTGATGTGCTGAGGGTTAACAAAGGGTGAGGTGTTTAATGCTATACCACCCAACTTGGAATTCCAACCCTGGAGCACACAGGGGTGTGTGCAGGGGACAGAAAAGGGACAGTCTCTCTAGGAACCAGGTACAACACTGGAGCGCTCACCAAGTGCACAGCCAAGGTGAAGGGAGGTTCCCAGACTCAGGGCTTGCTTTACATGCACATTGCTCACTGTGTGGCGTGTTTGCACAGCTCACACCCATGTTGACTTGCGCCTTCGCACACACTGCTTACTTACAGGGCAGGTACACTGCATACGATAAGATTTGTGGTCACCTTGGCCGTCCAGGCCCAAAAAGAATGAAAAATGTAAAAACAAAAGCACCTCCCCCATCGACTGGTCCCAGGCACCCTCCACCTTTATTCCTGATTCCTCCAACTTAAGCTTTCTGCCTTACCGCCGAATACCCGCCATGTGCAGGACATTTCAGTGTACAGTGTACCCAAATTTATGTGTATTACACATGCTTCAGAATAAAGAGCACACACCTCTCTCCATCGGATCCATATTTCTGTAAGTAAAAATAACAAATTAACAAAGTAATGATGTCCCAGAATGTGCCGCCTAATTTGTGTTTATTGCGTAATGTGCATCATGTCACTCTTTCATGTCACATAATTTCAAACTTCAGTGCCACTGAATTCCAGTGGATGCGTCAATAATGCCGGTAAGGCATCATTATTTTTTTAATATATAGATCCTTTTAACTCTGGGCTCTCCCTTTTAACCATCGCTATCAGATGCCCGTATGAATGTGAACCTGTTATTTACTCAGACACAGATCCCTGCAGCACAGTGTGTGCTCCTGCACAGAGAAATGAAAAAATATGTCATATTTAAATCATCTTGGAGTTGCTGCAAATAAAGAGCATCCCTGGTACAGACGGCTTCATCTGGGGAACAGGGGTCGAAGGAAGGGGCCTCGGTGAGTGTAAACAAGGCAGGGAGTGCTGCAAGAGAGAGCTGTCATGCAAAGCACCCTCCTGTTCATCACAGAGATTTGCATAACCTCATACGCCCCTCCCACCCCCACTAGTCCCTCCCCCCATGAGACCAGCTGCTCTCTCCTCTGTGGGAGAGCAAGGGCTCTACTCTGCACGGTTCTGCCGCCCTTTCCACCTAGAATATTGGAATTTATTAACAGGACATTAACACTATCAAAACTTCAATTGGGCTTAATCACAGACTTCAAATGGCGCAAAATCAAGCGGCGAGACTGGTCTTTTTAGACAATCCAGGCACTGCTGTCATATGAAACCTCTCATGAAGAAACTGCACTCTCTCCCTGTAGCTCAATGTACCATCTTCAAAACAGGCTGCATCATTTTTTTATCACTTCATAACAAAATCCTGATTTTTAAATCTTCGATCTTCAGATCGGCCCACATGAACCTCCTAATCAGGGCTTTAAGTGGGCCGGGTCTCGCCGGGACTGAGACCGAAACGGGTCTCCATCGGGCTCTGTGTTTCGCCCTGGCGCAGGCGGTCCTGCAGTGACAGCGGCACATTGATGTGCGCTGTTCACACTGCTCACTTCTCACTAGTGAAGAAGTTGCGTCGTGACGTCATGACAGGTGAGTGTTGTAGAGGAAGGGAAATCCTTTAAAGAGTCATTTTCTCTCTGGATTCCCCTTCTCTTTTTGAAACTCAGGCGCAGCAACATCGTTGTGGTGTCACCAGAGCTTTAAGTGGAAGCTTTTTCAATATTATATGCAAGCCATAGTTGCTGCCTATTTATCCTATGCAACTAACAACCATTGACAAAGCCAACAGTCCCGACTTCTTGTAGGTGTAATTTTACTTGAATCATATATCTAGATGCAATGACAGAAACAGCAAAATACAGGTCGAGCGTTACACTGTGCTAAGTAAAATTTTTTAGCTTTCGTGGTGTAAGCCATGCCCTTAATGACATTGACCACGCCCCTTTGAGAGACCCCTCACTTTTTTCATCTCACTTAAAGCCCTGCTCCTAATGGTCCCGAGATTCAAGCGAAAGAGTTTGGCAGTGGCAAGAGCTTCAGGGGTAGGTCCTCATACCTGGAACTCAATACCGCCTGAAATTAGATCGGCAGCAAGTGATATGAGCTTCAGGAGGCTCCTGAAAACTTGGCTATTTAGACAAGCATATGGCTAAAATTCTGGCTAGATTTCGCTTCTCTCTACCCTAGTGCCAAGAAACCTTTTTGGTGTACATGCACTATACAACAAATATGGTATAGCATAACAACTACTCTTCCCCCCTCTATCCCTCCTTTATCCTATTCAATGAAACTAACAGATTCAATGTCCACCGCTCAAATTAGCAATTTATATTTCCCTGTACTAATCCACCACTAATGCTTTGGGTTCCGGAGTAGCCTGCTACTCACCGAAAAGCTCTTCAATGCCTCGTCACGGGTAGTAAACCCAATATAAATACAATTACAATACAGTACAATATTAAGGGATGTCCTAAGGCTCTGCTGGGCCGCTCAAACTATGCAATTAGCTGCGTTTTCAGTGTAATAAATTTGCCGCACGTTTGCACATAATCCGCTGTCTGCTGCATAATTTCCAAATTTCAGCAAAACAATGTTTTTAGCTCAAAATGGTCAAAAGTAAGCAAAACAACAGTGCACGTGTGATGTACCGTAGGGGCAAACACCTCAGACAAGTTATTATAGCATCTATTAACTGGTGATTGTGGCATGCATGTATTAAATCAAAAGAGGTGAAAGTGTCCAAATTGAATCAATATCCCCAAATGTTGGCATGGTCAAGAACTTTTGTCTAAAAGTCAATCCAATTAAACAGTCATTCAAACACATTCCAACAGGGTGAAATAGTGGTTATTTGTTTGTTTTATTAGTGGGACAGTTTAATGCCATAGCATAGACGCCATCACAAGGCAGTAAATGTTGTAACTGGGGATCCAGAATGTAGAGAAATCCCAAAGAGCTAAGGGCCATATGTATCAAGCAAAATTGTGATCGCAAATGCCGAAATTCACAGAATTTTGGCGTTTGCGATCGCAATTTTGCTTAGTGGTATGTATGATGCAAAGCTGCATGCAAAATAAGGAATCTCAAAATTTGCGATTCCTTATTTTGCGATTGCATTTAACGAATCGCAAATTTTGCGATTCTTTAAATGAAATGTATGTAGCACCAAAAAAGTGCAATTTGGCCTTAAGAAAACGTAAATTACCACCAACTTCAAGTTGGTGGTAATCTGCTATTTCTTTAAAAAATTCACTTTTTTGCACTTTTCAAAGTGAGATGTGAAGCACATACATGCCCTTAGGGCATTTATTTGCACCACATGTGCACCCATGCTTACTTCAGGGGTGCAACAGGTTGTCCTTTTTAAACCCTGGCACCATTGAAATTGCATTCTCAATTTGCAATTCTCTAATTGCGAATCGCAAATTGAGAATGTCTCCCCAGTCATTCCTATGGGCCTCTAGGCCCATAGGAATGAATGGGGAGGTATTCCTTAATTGTGAATCGCAATTCGAGATTCGCAATTAAGGAATATGTAGGATTTACACATTTTATTGCAAATCCTACATACATAACGTTTTGCGATTCTTAATTAAATAGCGATTTGCAAAAAAATCGCTATTTGAGAATCGCAAATGAGGATTTTGATACATATGGCCCTAACTCCTGTTTCTTACTCCTGGTCTCTTGTACAGTGACTCCTAGTGCCACGCTTTCATTATACTCCAGAATTGCACAATACTATTCCACAGAGCGGATTCTTAATAGACAGAGGTACTTCAGCAGGCCCACAGAGTGGACAGGGAATAAAGCCGTAACTGAAGACCACTTTTGAAACATATTTGAGGTGCACAGAATAAAAGAGGCACTCCTTTTATTAACATGAATTGGGAACATGTAGGTTTGTTTTCTGCTGAATGCAACATTGAATAATTAAAAAAACGAATATTACTCTGGGAGATAAATGGGACAGTGGCAATAAAAAGTGTGTTTCTGTGTTTCTATGCAGGACAAAATCTTTAATTCTTGGTGAATGACACTGAATGTGGTTTGATAAAAGCTCATAGTTTTCTTTTGTAAGAAACCTTTGTACTCCTTGTAGAATTCAGATCTTTTTTGTATCAAGATTGGCTAAATATCAAAATACTGAGATGATAGTGCTACAGACGTACTCCGTAATGAGGCAAAATTTGCATTTCCATGCCGCATAATTCCAATGGTCCTACTCGCTACTGACAGAAGCACTTGGGCAATGAAACAAGGCACCAACTGGCTCAGACTGAATCTGTGGCTCGTGATAACAGGAAGCTTAGCATTTCCTGAGTGGGAGGAGTCAAGTGGTGAACCAAGCTCATTGATGTGAGGAAAACACTCTTGATTTTCACAACAATGTGCATTGAGAAGGCATGTATATTCTGTTGGGGTTGGTTTGAGGTTCCCTCATGTTCATGCTCTGTAATGTGCCTCATGCCAGAATGAACACTGGTGTAGAAATGGCACAGTCATCCACTCTTAAGGAAACGGGGGGGGTCCATATTTCAATCAGAGCCTTGTTCCCTGAGCAGAGGCAATTCTCTACTTCGAGTCCTTCCTCTATGTCGTTGACGACTCAAGGTGCTTGAATGGGACAGACTGTGGTGAGGGGAGGGCCCATTGATTTTCAGGCACTTTCTGTGGTTCAAAGCACTTTAAGTATGGCCCTTGCCCGCCTTTCATGCCCCTGTTACATTCTTGACCCTCATATCTGACCTTGCTTCCTCATTGCTTTCCTACCTGCTTGTTGCCCCTTCCACTCAAACCCCAACTTTTCATACCCTAAGTTTTAGAACCACCCATGGGCCACTAGAAGAAGCTCATTGCCCCAAGCAAAATAATGATGGATTAAACCCAGATCTGTGACTGGGGGGTGAATGTTTACCCATTGTGCAACATTCCGTCCATCAATTGTTGTTTTTGCATTTGTCACCCTGAGTGGGACGGGTATGCTCAGATGTGAGTCCGTGCTCTCCATGCCACTGGAATCAAGCTATCCTGGCTGATGAGGGCTGAAAGCCAGAAACCGGTCCTAGGATGCTTGATTCCGGTCCAGGGAAGACATGGCTTGGCAGTTCGGGCTGGACTGTTCCCATGAGGCACAGGGTCAAGGCTGATTTGCATATGGCCATGTCTGAACTGGGGTGGCTTGGTGAGAAAAATAACGATGGATTAACCCCTTCGATGCTTGTGACGGAACCCTTCCGTCATCAGTCACGGTTGAGCTGGGCTGATGACGGAATGGTTCCGTCACGACCGCACCCTGTTGTGGAATGTCCAGCACAGGGGGGGAATCGGCGCCGCACGGAAGCGGTTAAACCCAGATCTGTGACTGGGGGATGAATGTTTTTTCATTGTGCAACATTCCGTCCATCAATTGTTGTTTTTGCATTTGTCACCCCGAGTGGAAAGGGTATGCTCAGACGTGAGTCCTGTGCTCTCCATGCCACTGGAATCAAGCTATCCTGGCTGATAGCCAGAAACCGGTCCTAGGATGCTTGATTCCGGTCCAGGGAAGACATGGCTTGGCAGTTCGGGCTGGACTGTTCCCCTGAGGCACAGGGTCAAGACTGATTTGCATGTGGCCATGTCTGAACTGGGGTGGCTTGGTGAGCAAAATAACGATGGATTAAACCCAGATCTGTGACTGGGGGTGAATGGTTTGCCATTGTGCAACATTCCGTCCATCAGTTGTTGTTTTTGCTTTTGTCACTCCGAGTGGGAGGGGTATGCTCAGACGTGTGTCCCGTGCTCTCCATGCCACTGGAATCAAGCTACCTGGCTGATGAAGGCTGATAGCAAGAAACCGGTCCTAGGATGCTTGATTCCGGTCCAGGGAAGACATGGCTGGGCAGTTCGGGCTGGACTGTTCCCATGAGGCACAGGGTCAAGACTGATTTGCATATGGCCATGTCTGAACTGGGGTGGCTTGGTGAGCAAAATAACAATGGATTAAACCCAGATCTGTGACTGGGGTGAATGTTTTGCCATTGTGCAACATTCCGTCCATCAATTGTTGTTTTTGCATCTACACACCACCCTAGGTAGACTGGACACTTCTCACATTTTACGTATGGTATGTATGCATTGACCCCAAAACCCTACCTCTTACTTGTATAACCTGTATCCTCCATTCAAGGCTCTCAGAAGGAACACCCCTAACTGATGGTAGCGTCCGCACTCTACTGAAATTAATGGAGTTGCTCCAGGCTGTAACTGGTGGAAATCAGGACACCGTTAAACTCAACGGAGATACTCCAGGGTCTAACCGGAGGCAGTCAGGACTTTGTTAAACTCAACGGAGATACTCCAGGGTCTAACCGGAGGCAGTCAGGAGTTTTTTAAACTCAACGGAGATACTCCAGGGTCTAACCGGAGGCAGTCAGGACTCTGTTAAACTCAACGGAGATGCTCCAGGTTCTAACCGGAGGCAGTCAGGACTCTGTTAAACTCAACGGAGATGCTCCAGGGTCTAACCGGAGGCAGTCAGGACTCTGTTAAACTCAACGGAGATGCTCCAGGGTCTAACCGGAGGCAGTCAGGACTTTGTTAAACTCAACAGAGATACTCCAGGGTCTAACCGGAGGCAGTCAGGACTTTGTTAAACTCAACGTAAATACTCCAGGGTCTAACCGGAGGCAGTCAGGACTCTGTTAAACTCAATGGAGATACTCCAGGGTCTAACCGGAGGCAGTCAGGACTCTGTTAAACTCAACGGAGATGCTCCAGGGTCTAACCGGAGGCAGTCAGGACTCTGTTAAACTCAACGGAGATGCTCCAGGGTCTAACCGGAGGCAGTCAGGACTCTGTTAAACTCAACGGAGATGCTCCAGGGTCTAACCAGAGGCAGTCAGGACTTTGTTAAACTCAACGTAGATACTCCAGGGTCTAACCGGAGGCAGTCAGGACTCTGTTAAACTCAATGGAGATACTCCAGGGTCTAACCGGAGGCAGTCAGGACTTTTTTTAACTCAACGGAGATACTCCAGGGTCTAACCGGAGGCAGTCAGGACTCTGTTAAACTCAACGGAGATGCTCCAGCGTCTAACCGGAGGCAGTTAGGACTTTGTGAAACTCAACGGAGATACTCCAGGGTCTAACCAGAGGCAGTCAGGACTTTGTTAAACTCAACGGAGATACTCCAGGGTCTAACCGGAGGCAGTCAGGACTCTGTTAAACTCAACGGAGATGCTCCAGCGTCTAACCGGAGGCAGTTAGGACTTTGTTAAACTCAACGTAGATACTCCAGGGTCTAACCGGAGGCAGTCAGGACTCTGTTAAACTCAACGGAGATACTCCAGGGTCTAACCGGAGGCAGTCAGGACTTTTTTTAACTCAACGGAGATACTTCAGGGTCTAACCGGAGGCAGTCAGGACTCTGTTAAACTCAACGGAGATGATCCAGCGTCTAACCAGAGGCAGTTAGGACTTTGTGAAACTCAACGGAGATACTCCAGGGTCTAACCAGAGGCAGTCAGGACTTTGTTAAACTCAACAGAGATACTCCAGGGTCTAACCAGAGGCAGTCAGGACTTTGTTAAACTCAATGTAGATCGTCCAGTCTCCAACTGTTGGAAATCAGGACTCTGTTAAACACAACGGAGATGCTCCAGGGTCTAACCGGAGCCAGTCAAGACTCTCTTAAACTCAACGGAGATACTCCAGGGTCTAACCGGAGGCAGTCAGGACTTTGTGAAACTCAACGGAGATACTCCAGGGTCTAACCAGAGGCAGTCAGGACTTTGTTAAACTCAACAGACATACTCCAGGGTCTAACCGGAGGCAGTCAGGACTTTGTTAAACTCAATGTAGATCGTCCAGTCTCTAACTGTTGGAAATCAGGACTCTGTGAAACTCAAGGGAGATACCCCAGGCTCTAACTGGTGGCAAACGGGACTCCATTAAACTCAACTCAGCTGCACTTGTCTCCCATGGTGGTTGGTGCTGCCTTAACATGTGCATGTTTCTGTGCTGCCGCTGAGTGATCGCAGCAGGAGGAGACGGACACAAGTTTCAGTGAAAGCAGTGGGGCGGGGAGCGGGGGCAGCCAGGGTGGTGTTCCTCATTTGCCCCTCCCCCTTCACTACTTGCAGTACTGTGGCCAACTTCCCCTCCCCCTCCCGCACCTCCAACTGTGACACACTGACAGTTTTATCAGGAGACACACATGTGTCTGCTGCTCAGACTGTCACGGTGCCACGCGGGGCCCTGAGGGGTGCCGAGGGACTCCTTGTCACGTGATAGGCCAATGGTTCTTGACCTGAAGTTTGCAATGCCTACTCAGGGGGTCCACCACGTTTAGAACATGAAATAACATTAGCAGATGAATAAAGTATATATAAATAAAAAAGCAGAATTGAAAATTTTAAAACACTCTGTAAACGTGAAGGAATTTGAAACTGAAGACTAAAAAGTATTTGTAATCCTCATCTTGATTCGTGGGAACATAGCAAGTAGAGCAAACGGAAACTAGCTTTAACACGCTGCACCAACAAAAAGAGAGCGCGCACTAGCAGCAGAAAACAGACAAAGTGATATTGTAGAGTCTAGAGTAATGCTTCGTCTTTTAGAAATAAAACTACATTTAGAAAAGCTCAACCTTCCCATTAAAATTAAAATTTCTAGTTCTGAATATTGCTTGTTTGTGAATTAAATATTATTTCATTATTTATGCATGATGTAAACTTCTTTCTGAAGTTTTGGGCAATGTTTTGAGGTTCAAATTATAGAAATCGCTTAGGTGGGGTGTCCGGCTTTCAGTTGTGCTTCGATGGGTGGTCACGAGCCGCTGTGACCTTCAACCAGTGCTGACATTTTAGCCAACTGCACTTTGCATTATAGTAGTTTCACTTTCACTTTTAGCATTATAGACGTGTGCAGGGCTTTAAGTGGGCCAGGTCTCACCGGGGGCTGAGCACTGGCAGTTTTTTCAGGTGCTCCGTTTTTTTCCCCGGACTGCAGTGACAGCAGGCACATCATGTGCACTTGCTCACACTGCTCTTCTCACTAGTGGAGAAGTTATGGCATGACGTCATGCCAGGTGAGCGTTGTAGGGGAAGGGAAATCCACTAAAGAGAGTCATTTTCTCTCTGGATTTCCCTTCTCGAGACTCAGGAGCAGCAACATTGTCATGGTGTCACCAGGGCTTTAAGTAGAAGCTTTTTCAACATTATATACAAGCTGCTTATTTATCTTATGTAACTAACAACCATTGACAAAGCCAATAGTCCTGACTAGTTGTGGGTATGATGTTACTTCTTGTATCATATATCTAGATGCAATGACAGCAGAATACAAGTCGGTGGCACACTATGCTAAGCATAGATTTTTAGCTTATGTATTGTTAAGCCATGCTCTTAATTACCTTGGCCACGCCCCTTAGAGAGACCCCTAGTTTTTTCATCCCACTTAAAGCCCTGGGCGTGTGGGCTCATGGTCCCGGCATGCAGAGTGAGAACTGACTCCTGTTGCCACACGCAAGGGTTGTTAGCGCAGCTGACAACTTTCCCAGGTCCATGCGTGATTTGCTGGTCTAGTCCAGATTTTTGTTTGAATTTTGGGAACTTTTAGTCCTGTTTTATAGTGAAATAAATAAGACTAAAATTCCCCACATTAAACATAAACCTGAATTGGAGCAGCACATCGCTCATCTGCAGGTAGATGTATTTACAAACTGGTCTGCATCACACACAAGGCCCTTTATGCCCAATCCCCCAACTACCTAAACAGCAAACTGGTAAAAGCAGGAAAATCCAGAACTCTGAGAAGCACCAGCTCACTTCTTTTCATCCCCCGAAACTGAAAAGGAAAACGACCCAATGCCGATCTTTCTCTGGTAACGTACCCAGGAGGTGGAACGCACTCCCCACTGACCTCAGATGCAACCCCTCCTTCTCTTGCTTCAAAAAGGACCTGAAACTCCTTCTCCTTAACCCCTTGGCCGCGGGGGGAGGGGGCGGGCCGGGCGGAGCCGCCATGCTCATGACGGAACCACTCCTTCACGGGCCACGGGCGCACTGTGCTTGTGACGGAGTGGTTCCGTCACGGCCCCGCCCGCTCAATAGAACGCTCAGCGCAGGCGCGGAATTGATGCCGCGCAGGTGCGGCAGCCGGGCCGTGACGGAACCACTCTGTCATTAGCACAGCGCGTCCGTGACTGGTGACGGAGTGGTTCCGTCACCAGCACGCAAAGGGTTAAACATTACTTTAACGACCAAGCCAACCAACCTAGGCACCGATAACCTAATGGCCTCCGCCCTCACTTGGACCTCCAAGGATGGTGGTATCTGACCCTTTCAACCACCTGCGTCTTTCTCCCCTCACTGTACACATAATTATTTATGCCTTTGCTTGTATCTTTATGCAGCCTCATGTCCTGCGATGTTATGCAATTTTCTTTTACTTCGTGTATGTAAAGCGCTCTGATACCCACGGGTCTAGCTAGCTCTATATAAAACTTTATAAACAAATAAAATAAAAATCGTGCATGGAGCGGGGAACTTGACAGGTTTCCTAGGGGTGCGAAGAGGCATTCAGCACATGCTGGTGGGGTTCATGGATACAGGGGAGGGGGGGTCCTAGCGCCCCCTCCCTCCTGTTCAAACTGTTAAAACCTCAGTTAACGTGCCTCGTTCATCCAGAATTACACGTAGAGTGAAATGTCTGGCAGACTGGCGGCCTGATACAGCACGCTGGCTTTTTGAGCCCCCTGCCTTCACCAACCGTGCCAGCCAGAGGGCAAGTGTCCAGCCTCAAGGCGCTATCTTCCGTGCCCCCCCCCCCTCCCCCTCTTCTAGCAGAGCGCCTCGCAGTCCGACCTTATAAAGACATTTAATGTTCCCTCAGCACTCTGGGCCAAGTCAGGCAAAAACACAAACTCCGAGGCAGGCACTAGCCAATGGCAAGCCATTAAAGCACGGGAGGGGCGGGGCTCAAGTACCCCCCCCCCCCCCCCCAACATTGTCCTGAAGAGACAGACAGGTTATTTATTCCCTTCTAGGTCCTTTAAGTGAGCTTGGCGATGCTTGTCTGGGCACTTGCTGCGGGCAGATGCTGGGACACCACTGAGAGTACATTAACAGTGACGTTGCCTGCTGTGTTACGTCACGTGGTGACGCCATGTCATGTTCAATCCTTACGTCACGTTCGGTTATGGTGAAATGGTATGCCATGCCACATTTTATCATGCTGCTATGCTGTGTTACGTTCTGTAATGTTATGTTACGCCTCAGTGTGTTACAGATTGTTATCTTATGCTGCGTTGTTATGTTATGGTATTTTAACATGCTATGCTACTTGTCGTGCTGCATGGTTGCATATTACTTTATGTCACGATGTTATGTTATGGCATGTTATATACAGCATTGCAGTGTAACGTTGCTATGTTATGTGGTTGTGATATGTTAGGTTATGGAATGTTATGTCATGCTATGCTGTCACGTGAGATGTTGTTATGCTGTTAGGTTATGTATACAATGTTGTCGTGCTATGTCACATTACATTAAGTAGTTGTATTATGTCTTGCCGCTCTGTTAGCACGCTATGTTACGTTCATCGCCATTGGCTGACGTCACTGTGAGTGATGGCTCTCACAAGCAGCCCAACCAATCACAAGGCACTTCACTTACGCCAGGAATTATTATGGCAATGTGTGCTTTCTGAGACTAAACAACTGTTTGTGTTGCTTTATTTTTGTTAAGGTTTGGACCGGCAGCTTCTCAATAATAACGTTTTGCAAAATATCATGAAGAAGCAAAACAAGCATTGACAAAGCCAAAAAGGCTGGCAGCCAACGCTAGAACTACTGCATTGCTGATACCGGTTTGCTAGGATGATGTTTCTGTAGTCCATATTTCGACATAAAACCTACTGACTTATTAAAGGTATTAAAACCCCACGGAGAGGTAGCGGCACTGAGTCACTAGAGGAATAGCATCCCCCCGAGCAGCAAGGGGAGTGTTCCAGTACAGAAGGATGCAGTACTGTCAAGGAAAGGGGTACATTAGCACGGCTCCTATTCAACGTAGAACAGGCGCGCTGAGACAATCCAGTGCTGGCGGATTCAAGTACAGCATCTCAGCCACAAAGTACCAGTACTGTCCTATTAAAGTGCTGCAGCCCAGGTAAGAAGGGCTGGGCTAGCTAGAGATGCAGTACTGCCCTTTGGGGTGAATGTATGACATTGTTCTGCATTCTGTCCATCACCTGTTGTTTTTGCATTTGTCACCCCCGAGTGGGGCGGGTATGCTCAGACTTGAGTCCCGTGCTCTCCATGCCACTGGATTCAAGCTATCCTGGCTGAAGAGGGGTGAAACCCCAAAACAGGTCCTTGGATGCTTGTTTCCAGTCCAGGGAGGACCTGGCTTGGCAGTTCGGGCTGGACTGTTCCCATTGGGCGCAGGGTCAAGACTGATTTGCATATGGCTGTGTCCAAGCTGAAATGGCATGGGGAGCAAAAAAACGATGGATTTAGGCCCAGATCTCTGTACTGGGGTGAAGGTATGACATTGTTCTGCATTCTGTCCATCACCTGTTGTTTTTGGCATTTGTCACCCCGAGTGGGACGGGTATGCTCAGACGTGAGTCCCGTGCTCTCCATGCCACTGGAGTCAAGCTATCCAGGCTGAAGAGGGGTGAAAGCCCGAAACCGGTCCCAGGATGCTTGTTTCCAGTCCAGGGAGGACCTGGCTTGGCAGTTCGGGCTGGACTGTTCCTATGGGGCACAGGGTCAAGACTGATTTGCATATGGTAGGGTTCAAACTGGAATGGCATGGTGTGCAAAAAAAACGATGGATTTAGGCCCAGATCTCTGTACTGAGGTGAATGTATGACATTGTTCTGCATTCTGTCCATCACCTGTTGTTTTTGCTTTGGCAGTACACCAGCCTGGGTATGAAGTGCTCTCTGATTAGATTAGGACCATTGAAGGTATGTTGAAAATTAGTACGTTTTGGTGAACATTATCTGCGCCATCTTGCCTCTTCCCCTGATGCCACACTTTTGTCGTGCGCGCCCGCCATTTTTTTAAGATGCCCCGATCAGAGCGAACCCTTTTACATGCTGCTGGCCCCTGACATAGCCCTTCGCCTTCACTAAGCCTGCACGCTGACCACCCCCTGCTTGCACCTGCCTTGAGTCATAAACCCCTCTTCGGCGCTGCTCTGCCCCAGGCCCTCATCCTGTTCCCAGCGCGACACCTCCCTGCTTCCCTTTCATGATCTCCGGCCCTAAGATGCAAACCCCCTTTTTCCCTGTGTGCCCGTTTTGTCTTCCCCGTTCCCAGGCCGACACCCAGCTCTGCCGATACCATTCCTTGCCCCTCCCCGTACAATAGAAAGCTTCCCCCATCAAAGGATCCCCGGGTTGATCAAAGCCCCCACTCCATGAGATCCGATCAAACCCCCCACATTCCGTGAATCGGCGGAATATCCAGCTGCGTGATACTCATCACCTGTTGTGACTAGGGTGGGGACTTCAACTGTAAATGTGTGTGGGAACGGGCCCAAAGGGGGATCTGAGGATGTCTTTCTGTACCTCAAAGTGTCGACGAGAATATGTTACATGCAATAAAAAGATAAACTTGTGTATAAGAGGCCAGGCCTCAGGGATGCAGTTAGAGCACCTCAGAACGATACCTCCTGTCCGTTTCGTTGTGTTCTCCTCCGGAGAGAATAAAAAACCTTGTTTCCTGCTTTCCAGTCTCCAGCGCCTGCCTCTTCATTTGATTAAATAACTAGAGGGTCACAGAGGCAATACCGCCGGGCAAATATCGATTGTCCCCGACCCGCCTCAGGTTTTTACAATTGGCGTCCCAAGCGTGGGGCCCATCAGCGACTCGTGGATCCAGTGGGAGAGGTCCCGACGACAGAGTGAACGACTGCAACGATCGGGAGAGCTCTTGCCCAATAGACCCTCGTCTGGCAGCCGATCATCCGAACTTCACTAGTTCCGAACAGACCTCTCTCGAGTGATCTACGGTCCTGACTGGGGACCATCAGGAGTGCCGTGAGAAATACGAGAAAAAGAGGACGATCGGGCGCTGGATTCGGAAGACAAGAAACTGTCCACATGGTCCGGGTAAGGTCGTGTAATCACGACAAGTTGCGAAATAATTGCTTGTTTGTTTGATTGTTTAAAAATACTAGTATTGCTCTTTTTATTTTATTTGGAGATTCACTGTCTACAAACGGAGAAACAACGGGCTCTCTCTTTGCAAGCAGTGGAGGATAGGTAGGGCAGCAGCCGTGCTTATTTTTTCTCCCCCACTCAATAATTACTTGAAACTGAACTGTTGTTCGCAAAACTATTGTTTCCTGGAGATTCCCTGTCTGCAAACAGGGAAGAGACCACCCTTTTTGCAGATAGTGAAAAGGGTAGGTAACGCAGATCTTTGCGGACCTACTCATTCTCCCCATTGTTATTTATTGGTCTTTTTTATTATTTTTGATCCATGAGGTATTCACTGCCTGCAAACAACGTTGAATAGAAATATTCTGTCCGGTCTTTGCACCTAGTGATAAGATAGGCAGTGCTGACTTTTTAGTCCCTCGTTACGAGCCGTCATGTCTGTCTTCTCCCCACTGATTAATAGCCTGTTTAGCCCGGACCGAGTATTAGAGGTGGACCATATAGCTCCACTAGAAGGCACCCCTAATAAGGACATGTTCATAAACTATGGATTAGTCACCATAGCCTATAATAAATTGTGGCACAGGTATACCGAAGATAGTCAAGACAAACAGTGGCCACTGGCAGGATCCTTTGACCTTGATAAAATAGAAACGTTAGAAATAGCCCTTCGAAATAATAAGACAACGCCAATTATGCTCGACAGTCTCGGTATGTGGCGCAGAGAGGCTATGCAATGACAGAGAAAAGACGAGGACAAACCAAATAGAGAAATATACCGACAGGACAACCCCAGGACATCGCTACCCACAACTTATCCCCCGACACTATGCAAAAGACGACCAGACTTAGGGCCAGCCCAATGCGCTTTTTGTAGGTATGTCGGACACTGGAAAGCCCAATGCCCGACTCTACTGAGCGTGAGTAAAGGCAAAGGGCCGACAGGAACGACAGACCGGCAGTACAAGAAAAAGCGCGAGACAAAGAAGAACCCGACTTACATAGACAGACCAGACAGAACCACCACGTTTGATTATGCCCGATGGCACAGATTTCGCCAGGACAATTTCAGCGGCATGCTCAAGTTTTCCTAGGTCGGGCAACGTCAAGACGGGAACCCAGCCTCGTTTCAAATTCACAGACGGAAAGAGATAATTATGACCAATAACTGTTTTATATTCGTCTTGGGTCTTTGTATGTCGTACTTGTACTGTCCCCCCGTCTGAGTTTGTGTGTATGTAATGTACAAATCTGCGTCATCCCTCTACACGTGTTTCCGTGTTACTCAACCTCTGTTAGCAGAAACTTAGCATAAAAACAACCTGAAAAGAAAGAAATGGTAAAACAAAATCCGTAGACCATTAATGAACTTGAACTTTTAATTTAACACAACAAACAAGGAATAATAACGGTAAACTGTAGAAAATGAAAGTCAAACAGAACATTCGCCCCCCCCCCCCCCCTCATTCTGGAACCTTCCAAAGTAGGGCAGGGTTACGGCTACGCCCAACCAACGGCAACCCATATAAGGCGGGCCCGGCCGCCAACTCTTGGTCAGGAAATCTTAACGTATGGGGGAGCCGGAGGAGAGGCAGGAGCCAGCAGCCCGGGCAGTTGTAGGTAGTCCCGCCACATGTCTCCTCAGCCAGCCGCAACGGGCCTGGATAGACTTAAGTAGTCCCGCCACATGTCCAGAGGAGAACGAGGCACCTTTTTTCCTTTTCTCTTCCGTAACAGCCGCAGCAGCTCTGGACGGCGGGATGTCCTGCACGTACCTCCACCACAATTTGTCCAAGTTGGGCTGGGAGGGAGAGGCGACGCGGACGAGCCTCTCCCACCTCCACCGATAGGAGGTTTCCCAGCCCCCGGCCCGACGCCGAACACCCCCAGTCAGGCGATGGTGCCAATACTTCCACAGCACCGAACACACCATGGTGGCACCCCAGTACTTGCGCAGCACCGAACGTGCAATGGTGGCCATATTTTCGGAACACCGAACCTGCCATGACTGCACTGATACTCGTGCAGCGCCGAATGCGCGCCACAGGTGGCCATACTCCCACAGCACTGAACACAGGACTTGGGAGACACCGGATGTGGAGAGACCTTCATGTGGGGCGATGAAAAGGAGCGGCATGGAGTGCACCGGGAGAAGGAGACGATGCGAACGAGTCTCCCTCGCCCCCCGGGTGGGGGCATCACAGCTGCACCCCAGCTGAACGTCCCGCTTTCACACAACAGGGACCTCTTCCTTTCACTCCGAAGGATCTCTCCCACTCTTGCAAACTCGACGAGAGTGGCCCCTGTAGGGCCTCAAAATGGCGTCTGGGTCCGCTGGAAGGCGGGCCCCGGCCACTAGAGTAACTTTGACCAGCAATACAACTCGAACATTTGCCCCCTGGAGCACGAGCCCCCATCTCCGACGGCATCTCCGCAGCCTTGAAGATCCTACAAAGGTCCCCGGCGGAACCTTCGGCCTTTGCAGGCTTCCGGTAAGGGACGGCTGCCTTGATCGCCAACGAAACAAACATGACATTGCCACTCCTTCTGTTAGCATGAATTCTAGAACTGCCGAAAAGGACTCTGGTCCAAACTGCCAGTAATGGGAAACATTTCCCCCTGATGCTGCTTCCGGACTGAGCCGGCCCCGCCCAAAATGGCGCTGGTATCAATCGGAACTTACGAACACCTCGTGGTGTTCCTTCGCACTAATATAAACTTGATGTTCTAAGATTTTATATGATCCTTTGTACACTTGGCTAGAAAAGACAAGGAGAACTCACTCGACGAACAGTATGAAAGGGTCCCCGTTACAAATGTTGATTCCAAATGTACAGTGTATTATATTTTTATAACTGATGTAAACCTCATTTACGACGCACACGTACGGTATGCATATAGGAAATCTGATTACCACTGTTATGATTATGCTTCAGAAATGTATAAAATAAATGCCCCCGAACCCCCAGCCAATTAATAGACGTTTTAGTCTCTTACAAATGAATGAGTAAAACTTTCCGATGTTTTTATTGCTGCAAACGACACCCCCCACTGTACGCACTTTAGCCATTGCCACGACCGGCCAAATACGACCGCACCCTCATAATCCTCATGCTGAAATAATTTTGCAAAATAAAGTTTTTGAAACTATGGACGGGTATTGCATGCTTTATTTTAAAAATGTGGGATCGGTGGGAAAGTTCTTTTCTGTGCACCCTACTCTGCTCTCTCTTTAAGGTTAAAAGAAGATGGTTGCCCAGCCCTGGAGGACGGATCGGATTGACAACACGACACTCCGCCTTCAAAGTACGCGACTGACTCATGAACTCTCGCGTAGAGGAAGACCTTGACTTCCAAGGATGGGTAAAACGAACGGTGTAAATGAGGGAATGTAAAAGGAGGGTGAAATGAAATAATGTAAATGTGATAAAGTACAACGTTCCAAAGTATCAGGGAACGGAGCTGACCCAAGAACCGAAGAACCTTAGAACGCCACAGCGTTGAAAGAGGTTTAAGGATCCCGATAGTGAGATACATCCTTTGACTAGATACCTCGCACTAAGCACCTCCGGTTACCTTTTTACGTTTCCCCGCACACGACCTATATGGACACACTACCCCCCTCGACTCCAGAAACCATATCCCCGGGGACCCTGCCCCGAGGAGGAAAGACGAGTAAGAGGTAAGTAAAGGACTTATGAACCCATGTGTTTGAATATGCGCGAATGCTGTCTCCCCCACCCCCTTTTTCCTCCCTCTGCAGGTTACATCAGAGATTACAGCCAAGGTGTGGCGAAGATCTGAAGCCTTGCCATGTCTAATACACGAAGCGGACTAGCACCGCAAGGTGGTGTCTAAGCGCGCCTGCAAACTACTCACGTATCGAACAAACCCGAAAGACTAGTCACAACCTGATAAAAAGTGATCACCCTTAAACCAGACCGGACGAATGAACCCATGTCACGTATGATGCGAAACTGTGAGGGAATGTGTGTGTGTGACTGAGGCGTCGACCCAACTGGTCGAAGGACCGAGAATGCGAGAAGTGCGACAAAATGGTACCTCCTTACTTCTTTCCTTTTTCTCAAGGCACGTCCCCTCTACCCTGTCTAATGCTCAAACTGCATGATTACAAGATTCTAACGCAGACCCGTGAATGCCCTTTACTGTGTAATGCACTAAATAGCCTTTCTTGAATACACCGCCACCCTCTCTGTTGCACGTGTACTATTTAGCCTGCCGTTGCACTCTCTCTCTCTCTCTCTCTCTCTCTCTCTCTCTCTCTCTCTCTCTCTCTCTCTCTCTCCCTCTATTTTTGCACTCCCACTCTTCCGAGTGATTAGCCCCAAAATTGGCAGATTGCCACCCCTAGCACACCACCTAATTGGCTTCAAATACCGTCAGTATTTGCACAAAAACTTGTCTTTAATACAATCACCCCGAGGCCGCGTCATTACCTCTCCTTTTCCGCTAGAAGTCAATAAACCGAGGTTGGGCCGTAAGGGAAAGGACAGGTAAGACGACAGAGGTTCCCTAATCTGGCCCGAAATAAGGGAACTACATGTCGACGGCTCCTATGGTATAAAACAAGGACCTCAGAATACGCGACCCTCCCCTCCCCGAATTGTCGCAATACCCAAACCAGAAAAATGATCACCCCTATTACCCCCCCTGTATCAGCCGCCCAAAAACTGGAATTATGAAACTACCCCTCATTTCCGGTTGTGAGAGATGGGTCGATTTATGCCCTTACCACAAGTTTCCTATGTCCCTGGTTGTTCCCCATAAAACCCCTGTCCCTCCTAATTAAGTAATCGGGCTGTAAAAGGTTACGTAGGATCCAGAGTGATGTTTTACAAGGTTAACAGACTAGTCCAAGGTAAAGAAATCATCGAAATGAACCCCGTAGTAGTTGAAAGGCAGGATGCATCGATAGAAAGGAAATGTTTAGCCATGTTCGTCTCTCAGCAAAATACCTGTGTAGTACTATGTTGACGACTCACAGTACCCTTTGTAAATGTAAAACTCTAGAGAACGGCATATCTTTGCCAGGTTCGTCTCACGAAGGTGGGTCACTATCAGATGAACTGTCGTGACTGTAATAAATAATTGTAAAGGAAAGTCATAGTAAATCCAACAGGCCCGTCACCGGTCATTCATATGCCAGTTGTGAACACTAATATAACGGGCATTTTTCATTCTTTGCCTGGAGCTGGGAGAGAAATAGACTTTTTGATTATCTTCATCTGCAAATTCTCTAAAGACTGTCTTTTCAAACTTGTTTAAGGGTACTGCTGTTGGAGGAGAGAAGGACCGGATGTGGGAGCACGAGGCCTGACTACAGACTAAGGAACACCTGCGACATTAGCCAAGGCGAGACCACGACAGAAAAGAGCTGCAGGACGAGGCACTGTTTTCGACAACATGAGAAGAAAGGGTCGACCTGATGCCCCTGCTCGATGTCCAGTGTCTGTCGACAAGTCCCCGCTCTCTGAATTCGGTCACACGCCCGCCTATTTGAAGTCTCTCGTTCCCCTAGTTTGTTCCTAATTTGGCCTTGCTCCATCCCCCTTTTCCTCTGACCTACCCTATGGACTGTTTTGTACGCTCTTCTTCCATCTGAACTTTCTGACAAACACCTCAAAGGACACAGGGCGAAAAGGACCTTTCCGACCAGTAACGCGAGGAAAGGGTCGTGCCCTGCAACGCAGAACTTAGAACAGAGCTGGACTTGTAGCTCCACCGCCGGTGCTCAACAGCGCCAACGAAAGGCAACAAAGAATAAACTTCGAACATTTGACATCCCCAATCGCCGTTCCTGCTAGACCTCATTTCTCTCCCAGCCGCCATTGTATTGATCATGCTCCAATCCGAACCTGACATATATGTAATAACCTGACAGTATGAAATATGCTTGCTGCTCTCGCTACAGAATCGTTTTTGTATTGCATTCCTATGACTTTCCTGCTAAACAAATTGATCAAAGTTTATCAAATAGGCCCACCTCCTAAAAACTAGAAATGTTAAAATGTATTGTTTACAACTCTTTTCCTCTAGGGTTCCTACCGTTTTCTTTCTCATGCCCACCACAATAGGACCGAGTAGAAAATGAACCAGCAAGATGTCTTGAATATGTTAAAGGGAGGACTGTTGAAAATTAGTACGTTTTGGTGAACATTATCTGCGCCATCTTGCCTCTTCCCCTGATGCCACACTTTTGTCGTGCGCGCCCGCCATTTTTTTAAGATGCCCCGATCAGAGCGAACCCTTTTGCATGCTGCTGGCCCCTGACATAGCCCTTCGCCTTCACTAAGCCTGCACGCTGACCACCCCCTGCTTGCACCTGCCTTGAGTCATAAACCCCTCTTCGGCGCTGCTCTGCCCCAGGCCCTCATCCTGTTCCCAGCGCGACACCTCCCTGCTTCCCTTTCATGATCTCCGGCCCTAAGATGCAAACCCCCTTTTTCCCTGTGTGCCCGTTTTGTCTTCCCCGTTCCCAGGCCGACACCCAGCTCTGCCGATACCATTCCTTGCCCCTCCCCGTACAATAGAAAGCTTCCCCCATCAAAGGATCCCCGGGTTGATCAAAGCCCCCACTCCATGAGATCCGATCAAACCCCCCACATTCCGTGAATCGGCGGAATATCCAGCTGCGTGATACTCATCACCTGTTGTGACTAGGGTGGGGACTTCAACTGTAAATGTGTGTGGGAACGGGCCC
This sequence comes from Lissotriton helveticus, assembly GCF_964261635.1. Taxonomy (NCBI): domain Eukaryota; kingdom Metazoa; phylum Chordata; class Amphibia; order Caudata; family Salamandridae; genus Lissotriton; species Lissotriton helveticus. The sequence continues at coordinate 872,954,814 of NC_136073.1, forward strand.
AAAGGGGGATCTGAGGATGTCTTTCTGTACCTCAAAGTGTCGACGAGAATATGTTACATGCAATAAAAAGATAAACTTGTGTATAAGAGGCCAGGCCTCAGGGATGCAGTTAGAGCACCTCAGAACGATACCTTCTGTCCGTTTCGTTGTGTTCTCCTCCGGAGAGAATAAAAAACCTTGTTTCCTGCTTTCCAGTCTCCAGCGCCTGCCTCTTCATTTGATTAAATAACTAGAGGGTCACAGAGGCAATACCGCCGGGCAAATATCGATTGTCCCCGACCCGCCTCAGGTTTTTACAGGTAAAGCAGGCCTAGTAAGAAATACACGTGTTGATCCTTTAAATGCATGACGGGCTCGCTTAGAAGTGCAACTATCGCTCTAGTAAAAGTGTAACCACCCTGCAGAGAAGTGCTGATACTGCTGTTACTTTACAGATAAGCATTAGCAAAGCCAACCAATCTGGGCTCAATGAGCTAACACATGCAGCTTAAGCGAGACGCACAGGATGGAGCCAGTAGAAACAGGCTGAGAGGGTTATAGTTGTGAAGTCGTCCCTCTTGCAGTTCAATGCAAGGAGGCAGAAAGATACATTCTTATAGCCAATAGCATTAGGGGAAAGATGAATACTCTATTGCTTTCAGCAAAGACGTCATTGACAAAGTCTCAAACCAATGGCTGTAAACAGCTGTTGGAAGAAAGCCAATGGTTGAAAGGGGCGGGCCCAAAGGCCTCCCTAGGTAAATTGTTAGCAATTGGTAAACACTGCAGTTCCATGAATGTGCATGAGGCCAGCACAGAAGCCCCCCTCTGTTCTATTAGGAGTTTAGCAATCCCGCTCAGAACAAGGGATGCCTCTTTAAAAGTAAAACTAAAGGGAATAGTGGACGGAGTGTTGAACAGTGCAAGCACTCACCCCAAGTCAACTGATCTGGGTTTAATCCATCATCATTCTTTAGCTCACTCCGCCATCCCAGTTCAGACATGGCCATATGCAAATCAGTCTGACCCTCTGCCTCATGGGAACAGTCCAGCCCGAACTGATAAGACATGTCTTCCCTGGACCAGAAGCAAGCATCCTGGGACCGGTTTCTGGCTAATCACCCCTCATCAGCCAGGCTTTCTTGAATCCAGTGGCAAAGTGAGCAAGGGACCCACGTCTGGGCATACCCTGCCAACTTATGGCAACTCTTTAAAAGTATCAGCGCTCTGTTGGAAAAGCAGCTTGTGTCTACACAAGGTGGGAAGGCCAACACTACAAGTCTGCTACTCCTCCCGCATCTCAACCCTTGGTGGCTAGCCCTTCCCTGAAAAACAAGCATTGGCAAAGCCAATAGCTCTTGCTTATGGGACCTACTGGCTATACCAATGGTTCTCAGCCGGGCAGCTCAGCATCCCGAGAAAAAAGCCTTTATATTTTCCAATCCGAGGTGGATCGGTAACTAAAGGGGAAATAAAACGCACAAAACCATTGTTTGTTTTTTAAAAGCTAATGAGTTAGAGGAAGCAACGGGGGAGGGGGTAATAAGCCGGGAAGAAGCAACAGTAGAAGTGAAGGCAACATGGGGGCAGAGGGGTGGGAAAGCAACAAAGCTTGGAAAAAGTGGGGACTGTGGAACTTGCAAACTCTTGTTTGGATTCTTATCTTCCTTCTTGATAAAACTTTGTGGTCTCCGGCAAAGCCCGCGCGTCTCCACTTTAGCTGAGATAAACGTGTAGCGCTTAGAAGCTGACTAACTTAGGCACTAATAACAGGTTTATACCAGCAGGACATTCACATAAGGACCGGGCAGCTGCCCCGGCAGGATGTTTCCTCTTTCTAACCCGAGGCGGCACCTGTCGAGTGCAGGGGGGGCTCCTGTTACAGAGGGGGGCGGGAGGGGTGATTAGTTCAGGACAGGTGGTGGCATTCCTGTGGGCAGGGGGTCTGCCCCTTGCAGCCCCTCCCCCCCCCCCCCCCGACACAGGCCTCTCTGAGGCGCGTTTAAATACAGCACGCGGCTTTACCAACATTTTCATTATCCATGCAAAGCATGTTTACTCATAAAACTATTATTTGCATTAAAAAGTGCCTCGTTTTATTGAAATCAATGTGATCAGATGGGCCCCTTCGCTGCAGGGGGCCGCAGAGGGTGGTCGGTGCCCATGCGGCGTGAGCCTCAGCTCCAAGGGGAGTGCCAGTTTTAGACAAATGTCCATTATTTTGAATATGATCGAACTTGGAATGCAGCCAGGGGTCTCAAACCTGGAAGGGGCTTCTCTGGGCCTCTGGTGAGCGTGACTCAAAATGAAACCAACATGACACTTCTGTTTGGTACTTTAAATGGTTATTCAGCAATGAACAGCTCTGAGGAAAAGCATGTATTTAAATGTTTTAAGATGTATATTTTCTCAGTGCCTTGTATTTCTCCTTTCCAACCCTGAGTTTATCGGACGTTGACTTACATTAACCTGTGTGGATGTATATAGCGCTGCAGGTGCGCTGTTGTAACCAAGCGCTTTGTTGTAGTGCTTTGCAGTGTCAGCGATTCTTCCCTGCTGTGTTGTTTCTACGCCTGACTCACAGTGGTCGTTGGCAGACGAATAAAAGAGTCAAATAAATCCTTTAAGCGGGGGTTGCCCTCGAATAGACCCGCGTTCCTTTCAGCTTTTGAGAGGGTCACCGTGTGCAGATTTTCACACGATAGTTTGTTGTTCCAAAAGTGCCCCATTGGTGCACCGTATTCTTGAACAGGGTGGCTTAGCATGAAATGCCAGCGGCGACCACCCAGGACAAGGTTCCAAGGAGAGGCCCTCGGGCTGGCACAGCAGGAACCACCTGTCGTCAGACACGCGGTGTCTGGAGGGCACGCACAGGGCTCCATTGGTAAGGCCGGCCAGTTCCTTTCCGGTGCCCCCTGGGGTTGGAACTGCTTCCCTCCTGGGCTGGGGTGGCATGGCTCTGTTGGGTCTACGCACACGGCCTGGCAGCGCTGTTACCCTGTTCTTGTTTACAGAGGTTGGCAGTGCCATGATCGTCCTTTACATACGTTGGCACTGCTCGTGCGGCTTTGTTACTGTGGTGATTTGCTCAGGGTGGCATGGGTGGCACACTCCTTCATACACTGGCATTGCGAGCATGCTCCTTGGGTGGGTTGGCGCTGCTCCTGTGCTAGTGTGCACAGACGGGCATTGCGGTGCCCTCCGTGTAGACCTGGCTCATACTTCAGAGAAAGGGGTCCCCTGAGGGGGTGGTGAGGGGGCCGGTGAGCTTGGTCATACTTGAGGTAGAGGGGTCCACCGAGGGGGGTACATGAGGTAGAGGGGTCCCCGAGGGGGGCACTGACCTCATACTTATGGTACGGGGGTCCCCAAGGGGGGCACTGACCTGGCTCATACTTGAGGTAGAGGGGGGTCCCCAAGGGGGGCACTGACCTGGCTCATACTTGAGGTAGAGGGGGGTCCCCAAGGGGGGCACTGACCTGGCTCATACTTGGGGTAGAGGGGTCCCCGAGGGGGGTACATGAGGTAGTGGGGTCCCAGAGGGGGCACTGGTCTGTATTATACTTGAGGTCAAGGGGTTCCCGAGGGGGGCACTGACCTGGCTCATACTCTAGGTAGAGGGGTCCCCGAGGGGGGGGGGGGCACTGGCCTTGCTCATACTTGAGGTAGAGGGGTCCCCGAGGGGGGGGGCACTGGCCTGGCTCATACTTGAGGTAGAGGGGGGTCCCCAAGGGGGCACTGGCCTGGCTCATAATTGAGGTAGAGGGGTCCCCGAGGGGGTACTTGGGGTAGAAGGGGGTCCCCGAGGGGTACTTGAGGTAGAGGGGGTCCCCGAGGGGGATGCACTCACCTGGCTCATACTTGAGGTAGAGGATGGAGACGATGTAATAGGCCACATCGAAGACGGGGAACATGGGCAGCTTGGCGAAGGAGGCCACCAGGTCCCCCAGGCTGAGGGCGGACAGCACGTCTTCCATGGCTCCGCTGTCCCCGCTGACGCTCCGTGTGCCCCTGAGCCCGAGTGGCGGCCGAGTGAGAGGGCGGAGGGGGCGGCCCTGCCAGGGAGCGGGGCACCCGCAGTGTGGCCCGCCCCCCAGCAGCTGGGCACGGCCCACCCTGCCCGCCCCCAGCTGGCATCAGCCCTCCCCTCTGCCCGCCCCTGACCAGCTGGGCAGACCCCAGAGCTGCTCCCACCCCTACCCTCATGCCAGCCTCTGCCCCTGGTCAGGGGGAGGGCCCTGGACCGCAGTGAACCCGCCCCCAGTCTACCCAGCCACCCCTAGACCACTATCAGTCTGCCCCCGTGCCGCTCCCAGTCGTAACTGGCCTACTGGTCCTGTCCCCGCACAGTTATCACGTCGCCCCTTGGACAGCGTGTACCCCCCCCCCCCCCCGCTCTCAGCCCGGTCCCACAACACCGTCCTCTCATTTTAATTAATTTTATTTAGTGCATTTTTATAAAGCGCCGACATTACCAGAGCGCTGTACAATAGAGTCAGTCCTCTTAGGGCCACCGTCCCTGTCCTGTCAGAGACCACCCCTCGGTACCACCGGCCTTCTATGCCCACCCCCCGCCACTCTGTGTCCCTGGGCTGCGTCCTATGGGCGGGGGGTGTGCTTTGTAAACTGGGGGCGTGTCAAAACTTCTCCAAGACGCACCCCTGCCTCGCCCCCGATCTCACCCGCAGCCCTCAGTCCTTTCCCTGACTAAATAAAGCCGAGCGCTGCGACTATTTATAGCCGGGTTCAGTGCGCTGCGCTGGAGGTTGAGGGGACGGGGCAGGTGCCTCTCCTGCCCCCCCCCCCGCAGCAGGAGGTCGGGACAGGCGCCCCACTGTCCACTCTGCCCCCTTCCTGCACCGAGAGCGGACAGGGCAGGTGCCCCCCACCAGATTTTTTTTATTTTTTTTAATATAGCGCTAACTTGACGAGAAGTTATCAGAGCGCTTTACACGAGCGCCAGATGCGTTGCATTAGGACACCCTCACACACAGAGAGCACGAGGGCCTCTCCACCCACCACCCTCTGGGAGGACGGCCCCACTGCCCACCCGTTCCTTTCTCTGCCCCGAGACGACAGGGCAACTGACCCCCCACCCTTGCAGTGAGGGGCCCGGACAGTGGGGTCCCAGACTCAGGGTTCATCCTTGCCTTGTGGCCCGGGGGACCCCTGCTTAGCCACCGGACCTTGACACGCCCTCAGAGGCTCCAGCCACGTGTCTAGTGAAAGCATAAGCACTCTCCTCGCGTGGGTATTTATTTTAACGCAAAAAGCCCCTTGTGACCCTTTTACGCCACATTGCGTCACTTTTGTGACACAACAGCGGCATAAAAAATGCGCCAAATTTACAACGTGACATATCTAGGCAGATGCGTGACATTGTACAGCCCTGCATCTATACCTACCTACGTCAGGTATAATGTATGCTGGGTGGGCGTTCCCACGCAGGAAAGCCACGTAACAGTGACGCAGTGAAATCTAAAAAAACTTCACTGCATCACTTCTAGGACGCCGCTGCATCAAAACCTTACACCTGCTTGAAGGAGGCGTAAGGGTGACGCAGTGTAGTGAGAATTGGCCTCAATATGCATTGCTGTAGTTGCGTCGTGCTTGCGACACGACTTCAGCAATGCGTGACTTTTGCGCCAACAGATGCGTCAGAATTTCTGGCACATCTGTATTGTAAATACGTCGCATCCATGGTGGTGCAAGGGCATCGCAGGCTGGCACCGGGAAACTGACTCACCTATACAGATGCATGAGTTTCTTGTAAATATGCCCCGTATTTAAACTCACTATTAACCCATAGCAAACTTATAGCACGGCCTGTGTCAACCCTGGTGTTACAAGGACGGTTCCACTGTCCTTCATGACACAGGGTGTGCGGGGAGCTGAGTAGTGTATTTTATTTATAGTTACAATCACACGTGCTCATGTTTGTGTGTTTACATATGGGGGACACACCCACACTATAAGGTAGGAAGGCGCATGTGTCGGGGGCACTGCCATCTGAAGAAATGGGTCATGTGTCATTCTGCTCTGAGATGCCCCCAGAAATCCCCATCATCTCCTAACTCAACGCAGGAAGCCATACTGCCTTTGAGAGAGCACATATATGTTTAATGGTAAAGCCTGGCCAAGCACTTAGGGGAGCTCTGGCACATTTAGGGATCCATGCTCTTGGAATGTACTGCCCCCTTAGGGATGCCGCCTCTTGGACTGTAAGTACTGCCCCCTTAGGGCTGCCGCCTCTTGGACTGTAAGTACTGCCCCCTTGGTGATGCCACCTCTTGGACTGTGTGTCATGTCGCCCTTAGGGCTGCCGCCTCTTGGACTGTAAGTACTGCCCCCTTGGTGATGCCGCCTCATGGACTGTGTGTCATGTCGCCCTTAGGGATGTCGCCTCTTGGACTGTGTGCCCTGGCCCCCTTAGGGCTGCCGCCTCTTGGACTGTGTACCCTAGCGTTCCTAGGGATGCTACCTCTTCGACTGTGTGCCCTGTCGCCCCTAGGGATGCCGCCTCTTGGACTGTAAGTACTGCCCCCTTAGGGATGTCACCTCTTGGACTGTAAGTACTGCCCCCTTAGGGCTGTCGCCTCTTGGACTGTAAGTACTTCCCCCTTAGGGCTGCTACCTTTTGGACTGTAAGTACTTCCCCTTTAGGGCTGCAACCTCTTGGACTGTAAGTACTGCCCCCTTAGGGATGCTACCTCTTGGACTGTAAGTACTGCCCCCGTAGGGCTGTCGCCTATTGGACTGTAAGTACTGCCCCCTTAGGGCTGTCGCCTCTTGGACTGTAAGTACTGCCCCCTTAGGGATGCTACCTCTTGGACTGTAAGTACTGCCCCCTTAGAGATGCTACCTCTTGGACTGTAAGTACAGCCCCCTTAGGGCTGTCGCCTCTTGGACTGTAAGTACTTCCCCCTTAGGGCTGCTACCTCTTGGACTGTAAGTACTGCACCCTTAGGGATGCTACCTCTTGGACTGTAAGTACTGCCCCCTTAGGGCTGTCGCCTCTTGGACTGTATGCTCTGGCCCCTTTAGGGCTGCTACCTCTTGGACTGTAAGTACTGCCCCCTTAGGGATGCTACCTCTTGGACTGTAAGTACTGCCCCTTAGGGCTGTCGCCTCTTGGACTGTAAGTACTGCCCCCTTAGGGCTGTCGCCTCTTGGACTGTAAGTACTGCCCCCTTAAGGCTGTCGCCTCTTGGACTGTAAATACTGCCCCCTTAGGGATGCTACCTCTTGGATTGTAAGTACTGCCCCCTTAGGGATGCTACCTCTTGGACTGTAAGTACTGCCCCCCTAGGGCCGCCGCCTCTTGGACTGTAAGTACTGCCCCCTTAGGGCTGCCGCCTCTTGGACTGTGTGACTGGCCCCCCTTAGGGATGCCGCCTCTTGGACTGTAAGTACTGCCCCCTTAGGGCTGGCGCCTCTTGGACTGTATGCTCTGGCCCCCTTAGGGCTGTCGCCTCTTGGACTGTAAGTACTGCCCCCTTATGGCCGCCGCCTCTTGGACTGTAAGTACTGCCCCCGTAGGGCCGCCGCCTCTTGGACTGTAAGTACTGCCCCCTTAGGGCCGCCGCCTCTTGGACCGTGTGCCCTGGCGCCCCTAGGGATGCTACCTCTTGGATTGAGTGCCCTGCCGCCCCTAGGGCTACCGCCCCTTGGACTGTGTGCCCTGGCGCCCTTAGGGCTGCCGCCTCTTGGACTGTGTGCCCTGGCGCCCTTAGGGCTGCTGCCTCTTGGACTGTAAGTACTTCCCCCATAGGGCTGCTGCCTCTTGGACTGTAAGTACTTCCCCCTTAGGGCTGCTGCCTCTTGGACTTTAAGTACTGCCCCCGTAGGGCTGCCGCCTCTTGGACTGTAAGTACTTCCCCCTTAGGGCTGCTGCCTCTTGGACTGTAAGTACTTCCCCCATAGGGCTGCTGCCTCTTGGACTGTAAGTACTTCCCCCTTAGGGCTGCTGCCTCTTGGACTTTAAGTACTGCCCCCTCGGTGATGCCGCCTTTTGGACTGTGTGCTCTGGCCCCCTTAGGGCTGCTGCCTCATGGACTGTGTGTCATGTCGCCCTTAGGGTTGCCGCCTCTTGGACTGTAAGTACTGCCCCCTTGGTGATGCCGCCTCTTGGACTGTAAGTACTGCCCCCTTGGTGATACCGCCTCTTGGACTGTATGCCCTGGCCCCCTTGGTGATGCCTCCTCTTGGACTGTGTGCCCTGCCGCCCCTAGGGATGCCGCCTCTTGGACTGTAAGTACTGCCCCCTTGGTGATGCCGCCTCTTGGACTGTATGCCCTGGCCCCCTTGGTGATGCCTCCTCTTGGACTGTGTGCCCTGCCGCCCCTAGGGATGCCGCCTCTTGGACTGTAAGTACTGCCCCCTTAGGGATGCCGCCTCTTGGACTGTAAGTACTGCCCCCTTGCTGATCCCGCCTCTTGGACTGTAAGTACTGCCCCCTTGGTGATGCTGCCTCCTGGACTGTTAGTACTGCCCCCTTGGTGATGCCGCCTCTTGGACTGTAAGTACTGCCCCCTTGGTGATGCTGCCTCTTGGACTGTGTGCCCTGGCCGCCTCAGGGATGCCGCCTCTTGGACTGTAAGTACTGCCCCCTTGGTGATGCCGCCTCTTGGACTGTAAGTACTGCCCCCTTGGTGATGCCGCCTCTTGGACTGTGTGCCCTGGCCGTCTTAGGGATGCCGCCTCTCGGACTGTAAGTACTGCCCCCTTGCTGATCCCGCCTCTTGGACTGTAAGTACTGCCCCCTTGGTGATGCCGCCTCTTGGACTGTAAGTACTGCCCCCTTGGTGATGCCGCCTCTTGGACTGTTTGCCCTGGCCGCCTCAGGGATGCCGCCTCTTGGACTGTAAGTACTGCCCCCTTGGTGATGCCGCCTCTTGGACTGTAAGTCCTGCCCCCTTTGTGATGTCGCCTCTTGGACTGTATGCTTTGGCCCCCTTAGGGATGCCACCTCTTGGACTGTAAGTACTGTCCCCTTGGTGATGCCACCTCTTGGACTGTGTGCCCTGGCCCCCTTAGGGATGCTGCCTCTTGGACTGTAAGTACTGTCCCCTTGGTGATGCCGCCTCTTGGACTGTAAGTACTGCCCCCTTGGTGATGCTGCCTCTTGGACTGTAAGTACTGCCCCCTTGGTGATGCCGCCTCTTGGACTGTAAGTACTGCCCCCTTGGTGATGCTGCCTCTTGGACTGTAAGTACTGCCCCCTTGGTGATGCCGCCTCTTGGACTGTAAGTACTGCCCCCTTAGGGCTGTCGCCTCTTGGACTGTATGCTCTGGCCCCTTTAGGGCTGCCGCCTCTTGGACTGTAAGTACTGCCCCTTAGGGCTGTCGCCTCTTGGACTGTAAGTACTGCCCCCTTGGTGATGCCGCCTCTTGGACTGTATGCTCTGGCCCCTTTAGGGCTGCTACCTCTTGGACTGTAAGTACTGCCCCCTTAGGGATGCCGCCTCTTGGACTGTAAGTACTGCCCCCTTAGGGATGCTGCCTCTTGGACTGTAAGTCGTGCCCCCTTGGTGATGCCGCCTCTTGGACTGTAAGTACAGCCCCCTTGGTGATGCCGCCTCTTGGACTGTAAGTACTGCCCCCTTAGGGATGCCGCCTCTTGGACTGTAAGTACTGCCCCCTTGGTTATGCCGCCTCTTGGATTGTATGCTCGGGCCCCCTTAGGGATGCCGCCTCTTGGACTGTAAGTACTGCCCCCTTGGTGATGCCGCCTCTTGGACTGTAAGTACTGCCCCCTTGGTGATGCCACCTCTTGCAGTGAATGCTCTGTCGTCTTCAGGGATGCTTTGTTTCGTTGTTGAGCACCGGAAACACATTGCATATGAGGACAAAACAACAAATCAGCTAAGAAGAGTCAGAACAGTGCTAAGAGTTTCCATTAACATTCAATAGAAATTTCTACCTTGATAAAGCATTATCGAGACCTTGGGAGCACACAGCTCAGTGTTTACCGGGACACACATGAATATATGATTATTCAACGATTTCAAGTTCCACGCATGCCTTTACCACGCGAATTTTACTTCGCATGTGTCTTTTGCACGCAGCATTTGACAACGCATGTTTTTACTCCGCAATCATAACGTTACGAAACATCTGACGTCCCATTTACATTTACATAATGATACTGATAGGCTACATGCAGTACGAAGGAAAAGATCGATGTTTTAAACAATAATAAACAGATTCCCTTACATTATATTTTTATTTTTTTCATAATGCGCTTAATTAATACCCTAATTTACAAAGTTTTGATTCATATCTTACCCCTGTACGTCTTTCACCATCAGCCCTTTCTTCCACCGACCACGGAAACAAGCGTCAAAACACGTCTATTAAAACTGATAACGGACTTCTATTATGACGTGCTCTTTTCCTTCTGCGTTTTGAGGCATTGTAGAGCGTTTTTTTTTACGTTTTTGAAATTTTCTTCTTATTTATTTATTAATATCCGCTTGGTTTTTTTTGGGGGGGAGACCCCCCCAACCCCCCCTAGCCTCCCCCCAGTCCCCCCCCCCAGCCCCCCAGCCCCTTAATCCCCCCCTCCCCCCAGCCCCCCAAAGCCAACGCAGATCGTACTTGCAGAACGACGACAGGAAGGAATACCACTCGCGTGGTAAAGACGGTCGTTGAAGGCTTACGCGTGGGAAAGACCTTTGCGTGGTGAGTGACGCGTGGTAAACGTTATGCGTGTTATTTGCTTCGTAGTAAATGATGTTTCCCGGACACACATGTGCAAGGTGTAGAACATTACATGCATGGCCCAGAGAGGGTGCCTTCTTTGGAAAATTCCAATGATCCGTGGTTTGCTTTGTTTATGGGATGCTCTAAGCAGCAGAATCAGTTCAGAAGCTGAGACCACTGGAGTCTAAAGGGGCCTCCAGTGTAGATAAGTAAACAGTTTCTACATGCAAGAAGATACACAAAGCTTTTGCAATGTCCTGAAATTAATACATCTACGCTAAAGTAAGATGTAAAACCCCTGGAATAGATTTACTCACTTCTTTAAAAAAAATGTATTGTCTAGGCACAAAATGATCTTTTTATTCAGCCTGCAGAGCCAAGCTTGAAGCCACTGGTGTGTATATAGATAGCGGGAGCAGCAGGACCTTTGTATGCAAAACAGCCTTCACCTTGTGGAGTTACCAAGCCCCGCGAAGTGCATAGGTACAGAAAAAGTAAGTAACCGACTCTCCCTTGAGCGTGTGTCTTTTGGCTCCGCTATGCGCTTTCCCACTCAACACTTAGAAGGAATTGTACTTCTGATTATCAACTCCAAGAATATCATGGTGCAAGAATATTGACTCCCAGAATATCATGGTACAAAAACATTGACTCCCAGAATATCATGGTACAAGAACATTGACTCCCAGAATATCATGGTACCAGAATATCAAGGACAGCATAGCGAGCGCCAAAATATCGAAAGATAAGTGCATATAAGGTGTATAACTTTACCATTTACTATTATAGCTTTACTATTCCTATTTCAAAATCTTTGTATCTTGAAGATATATGTACTACATAAGTACATATATATAGATACATATATGTGGAGTTAGGTATAGAAAATCTAGACTTACTTACCTTTAATTTTTTTTGCTATGTGTGCTTTGATATTGTGCCCCATGGATATTGTGGGATTGATATTCAGGGTGCACACTCTTAGAGGTTATAGTTTGGCATGCCAATGTACATCTTTGACCGATTGGTGGAGGTCACTGTGGGGCAGGGGGTGCGAGGTGTTTTGGGGATCGAAAGGTGGTTGAGGCTGGCTAGCAGCAGTTCTTATGTCGAGACATAGCAGGAGAGGTGCATGGAGAATAGGCGCCACGCATGCTCTTAAAGACGTGGAAAAGGCATTTGTAGGATGTGCTCTGCGGGTCTGGCGCCAGCGATCTTGATGGTGGTAGTGCAAGGTGGAAAAGTATATACAGTGTTTAATTTCAGGGTGTGGCCTCCAGTGCTCGGCAGCAGCACTTAATTGTCAACACCAGCACTTATCAAAGTCTGCCACATGGCGGCACTGTTTGTCTTATGTAGAGATGAGCAAAATTACAGTTGTGCATTAATTCAGTGTACCTTAAAAATGGCTAACACCTATCTTCCAAGCCATTCTTATAGTTCTGTTGCCTTGAATAGCCTGAATTGTCAAACTTGGAGGAGTGTGATGCTTAGTAGTTGTGCTGGTACTGCATTGGCACCGCTGGCACAGGCAATGGGCTCGTGCAAGCAGCAGCGACCCCCTGACAAGAGCCTGGCACTTCTTTTTTCTGAAATTAAGCACTGAGTATATGGGACAATAAAGACTGGATAAGAGGCAAAGAGACAGGTTCTTTGAAGGAGAAGGAGTACTATTGGAGGCAAACACAGCAACTCTTGGTGTAGTCTACTTTTCTCATGACCAATGTACTCCACGGTGTGAAAAGGGATGCGTGGGCTGACCTTGCAAATGTTTAGCCATTGGAACCTGGCACATGTAGCGGCGATGGAAGAGACCAGCCTCATGTAGGACACAAAAAGGACTTTGAGATCTCTGTGGATGGGGAGTGTGAAAGAGGAAAAGAGATGTGGGCTGCATGGGTGGTGTCTGTTGAAGATACTGTTATGTTATTTAGTATTTATGAGGCTGACAGATTTAATAGTTGAAAACAAATGCCAGTGGAGCAAGAAGGTGCAAAGGGGCATCCAGAGACAGACAGATGAATACAAAGTCCTATAAATAAGAGTTCAGGCAGATTTATGGCATGCAGGATTGTTCTTATAACTCTGGCCCCAGAAATAACTCACACAAAACTCTCAAACTCATCGTTTTCATAACTTGATCTCTCTAAGCTTATTTGGAAAAAAATCTTTACAAACGTCTTAACCCCTTAAGCAACTCGGTGCCTTTTTTTGGAAGTTAGGAGCCCAGGGGCATAACAGAGGCCCCAGCAGCCCACGCAGTGCGGGGGGCCCCAAGGTCCAGGGGCCCCTCAGCACTATGCAGACTTGCTTGACTCTGGGACCAATTACCTTCCATATTTACGTCATGGCATGCATCGGCTGGCTGGGCATGGTCTCTGAGGCAGAGGACAGTATCAGCACCCACTGCATCTCATCCGTGACTTCAGGGTAGTATTGGCTCCTTTCCTCCAGAGCAGGGTTGTGTACATTTTTATAGCACTAGTTGTAATAGCGCGTAGCCCCTAATGACCAGGCTTCAAGTGCTTTGCTAGTTTCTCTTTCTCTCACAGTTTTCTCTCACAGGTGTTATTTGGCGCAGAAAGTAGGCGCTTCTTTGTTGTGAGTGCTGTGAATATGTTGTGCCAGTGACTCGTGAGCAGTGTGCTCATGAGCACAGACCATGTAGTCATGGGTGTAACATAGGCCCCGTAGCCACCGCTGGCTCTGTGCTCGCGTGGCAGCGGAAAACTAGAAGCATATGCTTACTTACAGGGCCTTTACTTGAGGTGGACGTATTACTGTCTCTGGCTTATCTATTGTGGGCACCGGAAATATTTTTGAAGATACAGAAATATGATTCGTTTCTGGGATAGTTGAGCATAACAGGTCCTTGAAGGTAGTCTGTCAGTTTCCTCCAAATCACAAATAGGGGAGAAGACATTTGCCATTTCAAAATTGTATTCTGCGACAGTAGGGTTTTTTTGGTCTCCAATTCTCACAAGTTGGGTGTTTGTGTGAAACAATCTTGAGGCCGGCAGAAAAAACTAAGAGGAAGAGTCCTTATTATGCTATCAACTGTTGTGGTAGTTGGCTACAACTGTGTAAGATGTGACTAACAACAAGAGTGTTCCTAAAATTCATCACAATACACCCACCTTACTTTTTTTTGTCTTAAACCCACCAAAGGCACTCTTCTGGTCACGGTGATCGAACCTATTGCTATAGTGTTGGTTAAACCGATGCCCCACTATAATCCTTCTTTTTTAGGTCTCGCTGGCGTTGCAGCGCGAAGCGCTGCCGCCAACGAGACTTATAGTCACCGTGTTTGCCTCCAAGGGAGACAGACCTGGAGACAGACCTGTGCACGAGCCGATTGTAGTATGGGCACGAGCCGATTCAGGTCTGTGAACGAGCTTCACAGTGGAACAGCTTGTGCGCCGCAAGTAACAATTATCACAGCATGAGACCCCACTTATCACAGCATGTCAACAGGCACCCCAGGCTGCTGGAGCACTCAACTATAATTAATGTGCAGTTGAGTGCTCCAGCAGTGTGGGGCGGCTCTCTGCATGCTGTGATAATTATCACTTTGGGGCCTCATGCTGTGATAATTAGGGCGGCATGCTCTATTTGCAGCACTGAACATTTTCAAAGAAGGCGAAGCAGTGACATTCATTGGAGACACTCACCCTCACCCCCTCACCCCTCACACACCTCCTCACCCTCACACACCTCCTCACCCTCACACCCTCACCTTCACACCCCCTCACACACCCCCTCACACACACCCTCACATACCCTTACCAGCACAGCAAAACACAACACAACACAGCACAGCAAAACACAACACAGCACAGCACAGCACAGCAAAACACAACACAGCACAGCAAAACACATCACAGCACAGCAAAACACAACACAGCACAGCACAGCAAAACACAACACAGCACAGCAAAACACAACACAGCACAGCACAGCACAGCAAAACACAGCATAGCACTGCAAAACACAGCACAGCACAACACAGCACAGCAAAACACAACACAGCACAGCAAAACACAGCACAGGACAGCACAGCAAAACACAGCAAAACACAGCAAAACGCAGCACAGCAAAGCACAGCACAGCAAAGCACAGCACAGCAAAACACAGCACAGCAAAACACAGCACAGCACAGCACAACACAACACAGCACAGCACAGCAAAACACAGCACAGCACAGCAAAACACAGCACAGCACAACACAGCAAAAGACAGCACAGCAAAACACAGCAAAACACAGCAAAGCACAGCACAGCACAGCACAACACAGCACAGCATAGCAAAACACAGCACAGCACAGCAAAACACAGCACAGCACAGCAAAACACAGCACAGCAAAACACAGCACAGCAAAACACAGCACAGCAAAACACAGCAAAACACAGCACAGCAAAACACAGCACAGCAAAGCACAGCACAGCAAAACACAGCACAGCAAAACACAGCACAGCACAGCAAAACACAGCACAGCAAAACACAGCACAGCAAAGCACAGCACAGCAAAACACAGCACAGCACAACACAACACAGCAAAACACAGCAAAACACAGCACAGCAAAGCACGGCAAAACACAGCACAGCATAGCAAAACACAGCACAGCACAGCAAAACACAGCACAGCAAAACACAGCACAGCACAGCAAAACACAGCACAGCACAGCAAAACACAGCACAGCACAGCAAAACACAGCACAGCAAAACACAGCACAGCAAAACACAGCACAGCAAAGCACAGCACAGCACAGCAAAGCACAGCACAGCAAAACACAGCACAGCAAAGCACAGCACAGCACAGCAAAACACAGCACAGCAAAACACAGCACAGCAAAACACAGCAAAACACAGCACAGCACAGCACAGCAAAACACAGCACAGCAAAACACAGCACAGCAAAACACAGCACAGCAAAACACAGCACAGCAAAGCACAGCACAGCAAAACACAGCACAGCAAAACACAGCACAGCAAAGCACAGCACAGCAAAACACAGCACAGCACAGCAAAACACAGCACAGCACAGCAAAACACAGCACAGCAAAACACAGCACAGCACAGCAAAACACAGCACAGCACAGCAAAACACAGCACAGCACAGCAAAACACAGCACAGCACAGCAAAACACAGCACAGCAAAGCAAAGCACAGCACAACCAAGCACAGCACAACCAAGCACAGCACAACCAAGCACAACCAAGCACAGCACAACCAAGCACAGCACAACCAAGCACAGCACAACCGAGCACAGCACAACCGAGCACAGCACAACCAAGCACAACCAAGCACAGCACAACCAAGCACAGCATAACTAAGCATAGCGTAATAAAGCACAACAAAACCTAGCATAACAAAACCTAGCATAACAAAAAATAGCATAACAAAAAATAGCATAACACAACAAAACATAGCATAGCATAACAAAACATAGCATAGCATAACAAAACACAGCATAGCATAACAAAACACAACATAGCATAGCATAACAAAACACAACATAGCATAGCATAACAAAACACAACATAGCATAGGATAGCAAAACTAAACAGAGCATAGAATAACAAAACAAAGCACAGGATAGCAAAACAAAACATAGCCTAACAAAACATGGCATAACAAAACATGGCATAACAAAACATGGCATAACAAAACATGGCATAACAAAACATATAATAGCATAGCAAAACATAGCATATCAAACACAACAAAACAGCATAGCAAAACAAAGCATAGCATAGCAAAACATAGCATAGCATAACAAAGCATAGCATAACAAAGCATAGCATAACAAAGCATAGCAAAGCATAGCATAGCAAAACAAAGCATAGCAAAACAAAGCATAGCATAGCAAAACATAGCATAACAAAGCATAACAAAGCATAGCATAGCATAACAAAACATAGCATAGCATTACAAAACATAGCATAACACAACATAGCATAACAAAACATAGCATAACAAAACATAGCATAGCAAAACAAAGCATAGCATAGCAAAACACAACACAACACAACATAGCATAGCATAACGAAGCATAGCATAACAAACACAACAAAGCATTGCATAGCATAACAAAACAAAGCATAGGATAGCAAAAAAACATAGCATAGCATAACAAAACAAAGCATAGAATAGCAAAACATTGCATAGCATAGCATAACAAAACATAGCATAACATAACAAAACATAGCATAGCATAACAAAACAAACATATCATAGCCTAGCAAAACATAGCATACCAAACACAACAAAACATAGCATAACAAAACATAGAAAAACAAAGCATAACACACACAACCACACACACACAACCACACACACAACCACGCACACATAACCACAACCACACACACAACCACAACCACACACAACCACACACACAACTATCTATCTATCTATCGCCCTCACTCTATCTGTCTATTCGATCTATCGCCCTCACTCTATCTGTCTATCGATCTATCGCCCTCACTCTATCTGTCTATCGATCTATCGCCCTCACTCTGTCTATCTATCGCCCTCACTCTATCTATCGGCCTCAGTCTATCTATCTAATCGCCCTCACTCTATCTGTCTATCTAATCGCCCTCACTCTATCTATCTATCGCCTTCACTCTATCGCCCTCACTCTATCTATCGCCCTCACTCTATCTATCGCCCTCACTCTATCTATCGCCCTCACTCTATCTATCGCCCTCACTCTATCGCCCTCACTCTATCGCCCTCACTCTATCGCCCTCACTCTATCTATTGCCCTCACTCTATCTATCGCCCTCACTCTATCTATCGCCCTCACTCTATCTATCGCCCTCACTCTATCTATCGCCCTATCTCTATCTATCTATCGCCCTCACTCTATCTATCTAATCGCCCTCACTCTATCTATCTATCAATCTATCAATCTATCTATCGCCCTCACTCTATCTATCTATCTATTGCCCTCACGCTATCTATCTATCGCCCTCACTCTATCTATCTATCGCCCTCACTCTATCTATCTATCGCCCTCACTCTATCTATCTTTCTATCTATCTATCGCCCTCATTCTATCTATTTATTTAGATACTGATCGCCATCACTCTATCTATCTGTCTAGCTATCTATCGCCCTCACTCCTATCTATCTATCTATCTATCTATCTATCTATCTATCTATCTATCTATCTATCTATCTATCTATCTCGCTCACTCAATCTCTCTATCGCCCTCTATCTATCGCCCTCACTCTATCTATCTATCCCACTCACTCTATCTATCGCATCACCACAGCATCACTCAGCACCACCACAGCATCACTAAGGGGCACAACAACATCACTATGCGCTACCACAGGATCATTGAATGCCACAGCATCACTAGTCGCCACCACAACATCTCTCAGCCCCACCACAGCATCAATCTGTGCAACCATTTACCAACAACTGGGTCAAATATGATCTCTCAATGTTTCAAGCTTTATTACAAATGTCACAAAAAGAGGTTAGTATTTCACTTCTGTTCTTGGATTTTCGTCACAATAAAATACACTGAACATATTACAAAAAGTTATTTACAAAAGTTTAAGCTATTGCCATTATAAATTACAATAACTTTTATTTAAGTATTAATTATTAAAAAAATTAAAAGCCATTGTTATTTGTAATATCAATACATCTAAGTCACGTGAATACAACACATATTGCATTACAAATGCTATAGGTGTCACAAGTTATAACTATTGGCATTGTAAATGACAAAGCTATTATTTTTGCTATTTTCAAAACCAACACATATATAAAAAATGTGTCATTTACAATACCAATAGCTAAAACTTTCCTAATGCGAGACCTTATGCATTGCAAATGCTTGTTTGTCAGAGGAGACTCATCTGTTTGCTGGATAACAGACATAACAGGTAAACAGTCATTAAAAATGCTATGACTTTTTATAGGTCTCTGAGCCTTGTCAGGTCTAATTGCAGAGCTCGGAATACCTGGGGGTTGCCTGAAGCATTAGTGAGGGGTGGAGGCTCAGGAACTGAAGTGGGGTGGCTAAGATGTGGTGATTCTAGCCTCTCATGCACCAAGGTGATTTCAGAGTTTATCACACCCATTGCATTGGTAAGAAAATGAGTGAATCAAGATACTAATTTAGAGCTCTTAACCTGGGGTTGTTTGATTTCCTCTTATCCATTTCGTCAGTTATTCACAGTTTCTCCAATGACTGCCACAGGTAGATAGCAGACTTAGATTTGCTATTGCATTACAAAGAAGGATGGGAAACCCATCCTCCTCTGGACTCTGACAGGCACAGATAGCCCTGCTTCTAGTCCAGCCTTTGCCCAGGCCGTGCCTGTTTGCATCTCGTACACATCCCACACTGCAGGAGTGAGGAAAGCATGATAAGCGCGGATGCTTCTCCCTGCAGCCCACCTTCAGCAACACCCATGGAATTCTAGAGGCTAAAGTCGCCCTGGGTTCGCCCTCAGGCGCCCGTTGCTGTGGGAGTGAGGAAAGTGCTATAAGCGCTGGTGTTCCTTCATGCAGCCTGTCTTAACCCCTTGGGCGTGCCGATGCGATTCTGCGCCTGTGCGCCACTTTTAAACAGTGGGCCCCCAGCCGTCATCAGCACACGCCCACTGTGATGCATGACGGCCAGGGGCCGTCATCAGCATGGAAGGGGTTAAGGAACACCCAGGAACTCAGTGGCGTAACACAGGCCCCCGCAGCTCCCGTCGTGCATGCAGAGAACCCCCTCAGCACAATACTATCGCTGGAGAGCTTCTGATTGAGTCTGGAGGGGGCCCCTCCAAGTACATTGCAGGGGGGCCACCTCAAGTTTCGTTACGCCACTGTAGGAGCCTCCAGTTGCCCACGTCCCTCTGGAAAGTGCTCCTGCTCTAGTTTGAATACTTTTCGTCAATGTAAATTTGCTACATTCTGCATAAAATTGTATTTGTTTCTCCTCCCCCCACATTACTTCGTTATATTTAGTCATCTTTATTTCCTCCCTCTTTCCATTTTTGGAAAATGTTTGATCTTCTGCAATGCTTATGAAATGGTGAAAATTGTTAGAAGGAGACACAAATGTGATCTCCATCACTCTGTTCTCTGGACCCTAAGTCAGAAACAGATAAAGGAAAAGATAAAATGAAGAGGTAGAAATAAAAATCATCGAAAAAATTGAAAGAACTCAACATCCCAAAAAGCACAATATTCTCAATTTAGGAGTATTACAATAAGAGCATGTCCCCGCAAGCTATTTGCTTGAGTTTACTTCCCTATCGACTTGCTGCCATCCAAGTGGGCAGATGTGGTATTGATGAAGCAAAGCTTCGCATATTTTGCGACTTGCTGAAGTCATGAACCTCATTTATGTGTAACAAAGTAATAAGTGTACGTCTTACTAACGTTTATATTAAGTTTGAATAAGGATTTTGAAGCTTGCACATGTGTTTTACTAAAATAATTTACCCGAGTCACTTAAAATGGCCGCCGCTTGTATTTAGTTACTGCGCATGCGTCAGCCACACTCACGTGTCCTGACGCGTCTGCAGAGTTGGAGGGAAAATTATGCGCATGCGTAATACATAGCTTGGCCCAATGTGGTACTGCTCGTGCCACTGCTTTTGTCGTCGTTTCTATGTAGCTAACATTTAGACTGCATAAGTATATTTTTTGGTGATAAGTTTAAAGTACAAACCATGTGATGTGTTTTCATAATGACATTATTATGTATTAATTTGTTTTCGCTTACTTTTCATGTACCGCGGGGAATGGGGGTCTGAGAGAGAAGAGAGCCATCTTGGAGGTTCTTTCTGCGCCTGCGCAACTTTCTGAGGCACAGTGGACCTTGACTGATGGAACACAGCCAGTTGGCAGTGATGGGCAAGATGTTCCTGAGAAAGTCACCTCTGCCCTGCAAGAACAGCGAATGTGGCTCCTTATATGTTACATTGTAATATTGCGCTACTGTTTGCCGTGTAGTTTCTCATGGGAACCCCAATCTTGCTAGGCGGTACCCAAATATGCTAATGAAGGCTTAAAATGTTGTGTTATGATTGGTGTGTTACCCAAATCCTACCTTAGGACCAATCCAAATTGAGGGATTCTGACTCTTTGCAACATTGGGGGGTGGTACACTGCCCCAAACAGTATATCTACCCTGGGTTCACCTAGGGAAGTCGTCCGACTTGTCTGGTTTAGCTGACCTGTCACTGACCCATCGTACTCAATAGGTGACTGAAGATACAGAGCGCTGCGGAGCACTCTGTCCGAAATTGACCATAGACTAAGGTTTTACTGAACCTTAAAGTGCTGGCGAAGCACTTTGCTGGGAGTTCGCTGACCCAATCGGGGTCTTGATCGATAGCTGCAGAGAGGGTGGAGCGCAGGCGTTGCTTCCAAACTGCGGGTGCGGTCCTGTCCTGAGCGGTCCTGTCCTGAGGGTTTGCTGTCCTGTCCTGAGGGTCCTGTCCTGATTCCTATTTCGAGGGTATCCTGTCCTGTCCGGGGTGTCCATTCTGCACCTGCTGTCCTTTGAGGGGTATCCTTCCTTGAGGGTTTCCTGTCCTTAACTGACCCGTGGCCAGGGTTTGGTTTCCACACCAGTCTAGGTAAATATTGCTCTGAAAATTCTTAAACCTTGCACCTTCTGAATTTCTGACTTTTGCTTTAATAAAGATACCATTTGCATATGTTATTTTCCATGTCTTTCCGCAACTATTGAAAGTCATTTGCAAAGTTTCTCATAAAACGTGTTCCCATGTCATCTCACCTGTTAGAAATTATATTTTGCATTGCAGTTTGTCATTTTCTGATATGGTCTAGAACCTCCTTACCTAGACTGTTTAAAGGTCCATTCACTTTAAGCTTAGCGTGTTACTCTTTATAGGCCCTCCTATAGTTGCACATGCATAGTCTGTTCATGCTTAAACATTACTGAATTGCATAGTATTTTCCCGTTGCATTTTATATCAGTATTTCAATGATTACCCTGTCTTTATTTCTCTATAGTTATATCATTTACATTATCCTAGTTATTGAATGCCTTATTCTTGTATACATTATGAATGAAAATAACGAACTTTAGATAAACATTTTAAAACTTCCAGTTGTCCGTGGTCATTTAAACAGTATTTGAATACTATTGGTTGGGTTTGTATTTTGCTGCCTTTCCTTTTACAGCTAGGCCCCTGATTCATTGAAGTCATAGGTACCCGTATCGGTGGATGGTAAGTCGGGTACACTAAGTAATAACAATAGGGAACACACACAAATTGGTAGAGCTCGTGAAGTCGCCCTGTCAATGAATAGTGTGAATTGAAAGTATATGGGCCCTGAAGCCGGAAACGGCGAAATCATTGGCCGGGTGACCTCGCGCGCTCTATCAGTTTTTCTGGTAGATCAGAGGATGGTTAGGGACTAGCTAAAGGTTAGGTAGGACTAGTTAGACTAGTTAAGTCGGAAGCTGCTAGTATATCGATGCTGCTACAAGAGTAGGCACTTCGGGAGGATTGATCACCCACTTGAAATGTTTGCTTTGAAAATTCATGAAATGTTTTAAACTGTTTTCTTACTGTTATATTGATATATGTATTAACCCGTGCGTTCGTAATTGTTATATGTCGTCTGGAACTCCCCGGGGAATTGAAAGGGCAAGTGGTGAATAGAATCCATTGTCCTGAGGTCACAGGCTCGAGGAAAGTTAGGTGCAGGTTAGGATAACCGGGAAGCACTAACTAGGGTTTTCTGAATACATGTGTGAATAAATGTCAGTAACGAGGTTCATTGCCAAAATTCCCATAGTGGCGTAACCTAGTAAGGGTCACATCGGAAGAGTAGCAGGTTCCTCGGAGCTTGGGTGAAAGCAAAGGGGTCCGCTGAGAAACCTTAGACTCAGATATATCCCGGAGAAGTGGATGAGTTTAGGGGAATAACAGGTTCACCGATGCTAGAGTGAAGGGTAGGCGGAAGAGATCTACCCGCAGCGCGTGAAAAGTAAATGGAAGTAGTTTACTTGCAGTAGAAGAAATCTTTCTGTCTAGACACTTGAGCACTGTGGCGAATGTGTATTCGTTGTTAAATAACCAAGCACTGAGCACTTTAGAAAGAAAGAAAGTTTCCGTTACCTTGTGAAGGGAGGGAGTCAGCCGCAAAGCGTCTCTGACGTCACTCCGTGCCTCGCTGGGATTGGTGGAAACAGCGGGCGGGTAGCGGGACTGGAATTGTAAAGGAGGGGTGAAGCGCCGAGGAGTGAGAACTGTCTCACGAAGGGGCCGCGCACCCATTGGTCGAAACTATTTGAACGCGTGCACCCCATTGGTCGCACGGAATTTCAAGGCGCGTTCTGATTGGAGGTAGCTTTGTAAACAGAATTAAGCGTAGAAATCGTATGTGGCACTCGTATTGTCCAGAGACTAGACCCGATCCAAGGAACCAAGGGTTTGAAAGGGATCAGTGGAAAGCCAATAGATACGATATTATGTACGGAGGAAAGAGAAAATTGTCCCTTGTAAGTAAGGTGAAGAATTATTTCAAAATGGACAAACCAATTAAGTCTAGAGAAGGTGTTCTTGTCCCACCACCTAATACTCCTGCCTCATTCATGATGTTTGACCGAGGGTACAATACCTGTGTGTGGTTGGAGAATTGGGTGAAGTACACAAAAGATGACGGAGTATTGGCTTTTCCGTTAGAAGGTACTTTCAATGGTAGGATCTTATTTAATTTAAGAACCCGAATGAATGAACTGCATCCCAGACCGAGACTAACGCAGTATGAGGCATTAGAGGAATGGGAGATTGAGGCTTTTGAAAGAGAAAAACCCCGAATGGACAAGGGTTTGACCAAGTGGTACCCCAGGCTGAAACAGGAGTCCAGGGACAAAAGGATGAAACAGTGGAGGCAGAGCATGATTGTTGAGGGTCTGTTTCCCATGATGCCAGCATGTCATAAACCTGCAGCGGGTGAGAAAAGTACTGAAAAGTGTAAGCATTGGGGGGCCCCTGGGGAGTCAGATGATGAATTGATAGATGAAATCTGTACCAGAAGTCCGCCACCTTATAATGAGGGAACCCGACCTTCCAGTGTAGGAGATGCTCCCCGACGCCACTTCCTTAAGGAGGAGGACAGATCCCTAGGACTGGGAGGGGGTGGTCAAGTATTGCCCTATTTTGAGAAACCGGAACCGGTGGAGGTAAGGGATATGTATCCCAGAGTGCCCGCGAGCCAGGAAGAGAAATATTCACGTACAAAAGTGTTCCTTCCCAGACCTATGTATGAAAACAAAGAGAAACCATCAAGTACAGGACTGCCCTTTGTACAGCCTCCATATGAGGAAGAGCGCAGGTCTTTTAACACCGGAACTTTATTCCCGAAACCAAATTATGGTGGGGGACCCAGTGAAACGCATCCTACTGCCACGAGTTTTACTCCCCCATTGACCCCACAGATATTGCATGACACGACTTTAAGAAGGATACTAGTGGAAAAGGAGCAAGAGGCTCTAGCTAGACAAAGGACAGAAATAATTCAGAAAATCTCCCAGTTAAATACCAGTCCTGAGGAATTGACTATTCCAGTAACTATTGGACCAGTGGTTCCGTTATACGGAAATAGTCAGGGAACTCCGATTGCTCCAGTTATTACCCCAGTCATGGCACCCCCGAGACAGGAACCGATAATCATAGATGATCAGTCCAGTGAGTGTGAGTCTGAAGTTGCGTTCCTGGACTTGCCAAACAAACCGACCGGAAAGGGAATGCAGCAGAGGCATAACCCTTTTAATGCGAAAGAAATTAAAATGGAATCAGCGACAGGTACTAGGAGTGTCTCTTTGGTAACTCCGGAAGAAATTGAAATTTGGAGTCGGGAACTAGAAAAACAGGTTCCGCAAACGAAACCTTTAGACCTCTACAAGCTAAGGGTAGAAATAGAGGAATTAATGGCAGGAAATGTGGGATTGGACAGATTAAATACCTACTCTGAAGAAGAATTGTTGTTTATGTGTAAAAGCCTTACCAGAAGTACCCGAGTGCTCCATGAAAAGCTGACAGACACCGCAGCTAGTATGGGGGTAGATATTTCAAAATCCAAGCCCTTGCAGAAACCGTACAGAGCAGACTTCTCCGACAAAGATATAGAGCACCTGAATGTGGCAGGGAAAAAGTTACAGATTAAAGAGTTATTGGGGGTACTGCAAAAATGGGGAGATGTAAAAAGATGGAGAAGCAGGTGGGCAAGAAAGAAAGAAGAGGCTCGCTCCCGACAAGCGACTCCTGAGTTTGCTTTAAGGGAGGTAGAAAGACCTGAGCAGTTATGCCCCATGCGCGAAGTACCAGGAGGGAAATATGTGCATGTCCCCTGGTCCAGACAGGATATTGTGTCCTTTACGAACGATTTTCCAAAATTGCGCGAGAAACCAGTTGAATGGTACAGGCAAGTGGAAAGGTTCGTCAAGGTGCAAAAATGCCTGTGGAAGGACCTGGATGGGTTTTTCGACATTGTGGTCCCGGTAGATCTATGGACCCAATGTAAAATAGCCATAGCCTGGCCTAGTGAAGAGTACCCAAGAAATAAAGAAACAGGGGAGCCATCGAAGGAAGTCATGGGAAAATATGAGCAGGTAATTCAGTACTTCAAAGAAAAGGTGCCAGCAAAGGAAACAGATTGGACTAAAATAGATAGAACAACGCAGGAAAGAGATGAGACAGTGCACTCCTTCTATGAGAGGTTATTGCAGGTGTTCAAAACATACAGTGGTATCGATAACATCGAGATGAAAGACATGACGCATTTTATTTACAGGTTTGTAAATGGTTTAAGACCTGAAATTTGTCAGTGGATAAAGGATAACAAAATCTGTTGGCACTCCAAAAAGGTAGATGAGGTCCTGCGGTACGCAAAGTACTGCGAGGACGAAATGGCAGAAAAGAAAAAGGCTCTCAAGGAGAAAGTGATGTGGGCTCAGGTGAAGCTTGCAGAACAGCAGGAAAAACAGTTGAGTAACATGGTCAAAAATGCTAAGAACGAAGGACCTGGGGGTGGGGGTGGAGGAAAGCCCCGGCCAAAATTTAGCAGGGAAGAGGCTATGAAGAAATTTCCCTGCCATCAGTGCGGCGAAATTGGACACTGGCGTAACGAGTGTCCCTATTTGCTAGATGATAACGCCAAAACACCTGATTTAACTCCACAGACGCAGAAAGAAAGACCAAGAAAGACTCAACCACAGGTAAAAACAGTTCAGGTGCCCCGAGCACCAAAGCAAGTATACAGGGGAAAACAGGCAGAGGGTGATGAGATAGAAGTTTGGGAAAGCGGTGAGAACAGAAATGCAGCAACTTCGCAGTATCTGCTGAATGATACCTTCCTTTGTGATGACCAGTACTGACGGGGCCTGAGAGGGGAGGACGAGGAGTGCGTACTTGGCGCTTCCTTGCCGGTAGACCAGTCCGGACCATACATTGAAGGAAAGGTTGATGGAAATGATGTCACCTTTCTGTTGGACACTGGCGCTACCCGTTCTACTGTAAGAACAGTGGACGTTCCAAACCTACCCCTCTCGGGAGAAAATATCCAAGTAGTGGGTGTATCTAATCAATTGATTAGTACTCCTGTTACCGAGCCAATGGAGATTTCAATTGGAAATTTTAAACAAATGCATAGATTTGTCGTCTGTGACACCAGTCCAGTGAATCTACTGGGTTGTGATTTGCTGTGCAAAATGAACTGTACTATCTTTTGCACACCAAAGGGTGTTGAAATTCAGACCCCAGATGAAGATGGCATTTATAAATTATTGTTGCTCAGACCTGACTCAGAAATCAAACGATTGACCCTGCAGGACTTGCCCAAAGAACTCCAAGAAGCAGTAAAGCCGGAGGTGTGGGACTTCACTGGAAAAGATGTAGGATTAATGAAGGATGTAGACCCCATACAGATAGCTATCAAGGACAATGCAGTATACCCTAACACCAAGCCCTACCGAATGAATGCTGAAGTGAGAGCCGGTGTTACACTGGAAATACAAAAATTGCTAGAAGGAAACATCATACAGGAAGTAATGAGTAGCCCATGCAACTCACCGATTATGGGCATCAAGAAGCCTAGTGGCAAGTACAGAGTAGTGCAGGACCTGAGAAAGGTAAACAAAATTGTAGTTCCCTGCTGCCCTATTGTCCCGAACCCTGCAGTGATTCTGTACCAGATTCCCTGGGATGCTGAGTGGTTCACTGTGATTGATTTGTGTCATGCATTCTTTTCGATACCCTTGCACCCCGACAGCAAATTTCTTTTCTCATTTGCCTTCGATGGTCACGTGTACTGCTGGAACCGGGTCCCTCAAGGGTATACAGAGAGCCCCTCTATCTTTAATCAGATCTTGAAAAAATGTCTAGAAACTTTGATCTTACCTGGGAACTCTGTCCTAGTGCAGTACATAGACGACCTTCTACTGGCGTCTAAAAGTCATAGGGACTGTGTAGTTGACACCATTGCCCTACTAAATCACCTGTGTGAGAAAGGACATAAAGTGGCCCCTGACAAACTACAGTTTTGTGCAAAATCAGTGAAATATCTAGGACACCAGATAGAAAAGGGCGTCAGAAAAGTAACATCAGAAAGAGTGAGAATAATTCAAAAGATGCAGTTGCCCCGTACTCAAAAAGAGATCAGAATGTTCCTGGGCGTACTAGGATACTGCAGGCAGTGGATTCTGGGATTTGCAGTCTTAGCCAGGCCTTTGATAAAAATGACCAAGAGAGGAATGCCAGATATTGTAGAATGGGACGATGAAAGCCTAATGGCCTTCACAAAACTGAAAAATTGTCTATGTACAGCCCCTGCGTTGGGAATGCCAGATTATTCCAAAGAGTTTGCCCTATTCTGTGACACTCGCGATAATTGCGCATTGTCAGTCCTGACTCAAGAACATGGCACGACCAGAAGGCCTGTGGCCTATTTCTCTGCCACCTTGGATCCAGTAGCTGCTGGGTTACCAGGTTGTCTGAAAGCAGTAGCTGCTACCTGCGCAAGTTTGGAACAAAGTGAGTCCATTGTCATGGGACATCCTGTGACTGTGTATGTTTCACATGGAGTGGTAATTTTATTGACCAGAACAAAAACTCAGTATCTCACCCCTAGTCGGCTGACTAAATATGAGAGGATTCTTGTGGGTGCTGCAAATGTAAGCATTGTTAGGTGCGGTATTTTGAATCCTGCCACCTTACTCCCCGACCCCATGGATATGGAAGGGGGGGATGATGATGAACATGACTGCATTGATCTGACAGAGTTCAGCACCAAGCCACGCCCAGACATTAAAGAAACTCCATTGCCCGTGCATGACATGGAATTATTTGTGGATGGTTCCTGTCTAAGACATGAACTAGGAGGCCTGAGTGCTGCCTATGCTGTAGTCTCCTTAACCAAAATTGAAGAAGCAGGTTATCTATATAACATAAAGTCTGCACAAGTAGCCGAATTGATCGCTATGATAAAAGCTTGCCAAATTGGGAAAAACATACGCATAACAGTGTACACTGACAGTCAGTACTGTTATGGGGTTGTGCATGACTTTGGCCAATTGTGGCTACAGAGGGAATTCCTGACTTCCTCAGGTACCCCCATTCGAAATGGAAAAGTTGTTCATGACCTTTTAGAGGCCATCCAGTTACCAAAGGAACTGGCAGTGGTAAAGTGCGTTGCTCATAAGAAGAGCATGGACAAAGTATCACTGGGAAATGATTTTGCTGATCGAGTGGCCCAATGGTGCGCCAGAGATCACTATATCATTAATCCTAAACGAGGGGGAATCGGAGCCAGCTGCCAACTTCAAGTGTTTGAAGAAGTGCCTACATGGGATGAAGTGAGAGAGTGGCAGGAGTCGGCCCCATGGCAAGAAAGAGAGAAATGGAAGGAGGATGGGTGTAGACCGAGACGTGTGGATGGTGTCATCTTGGGCCCAACTGGTATGCCTGTATTACCCAGACACTTGCTTGGCACAATGGCAAGATTACTACACGAGGGATCACACATTGGTAGGGATGCCATGATTCTGGTATTCCAACAGACTTGGTACAGTAAAAAGTTCAGGTAAGTAGCAGAGTCCCTCTGCCAGAGGTGCCTGTCATGTCAACAGATGAACCCAGGCAAGAGGACAATGGTAGAACTGAGTAAAATTGGGAGATCAGGGGGTCCCTTTATAAGGATACAAATTGATTTCATCACCATGCCACGTTGTGAGGGGAAGCGATATGTCCTTGTCATTGTTTGCGTATTCTCAAAATGGGTAGAAGCTTACCCTACTTCCCAAAGTGACGCACTGACAGTAGCTAAGTGTTTACTAAAAGAACTGATACCTAGATTCGGGGTTCCATTCATTATTGAATCAGATAAGGGCGGACATTTTCAGAATGAAGTAATGGCTGAACTCTGTAAGGCCTTTGGAATAAGGCAGAAACTTCACTGTGCATATCATCCAGAGGCTTCTGGAGTAGTGGAGCAAATAAATGGAACTATCAAAAACAGACTAGCAAAGCTGTGCGATGCATCTGGCATGAACTGGGTGAAGGCCCTGCCCCTGGTCCTGATGGGACTGAGAAGTGTTCCTGACCGCAAGACAGGCCTAAGTCCCCATGAAATCATTATGGGAAGAGTGATGAGACAAGCATGGGTGCCAGGAAGCAAACTGTTGAGTATTACTGATGATTTGGTGCTTGAGTACTGCAGAAGATTGGGTGACCAAGTGCGTTCTATCTCTCGCCAGATCGGAGACGACGGCATCCTCAATCCAACGACTCCTCTCCACAACTTGGTTCCAGGAGACTGGGTCAAAATAAAGAAACACACTCGGTCAAGCTGTCTGGCACCAAGGTGGGGAAAGAAACGCCAAGTAATCCTGGTAACAACCACTGCAGTGAAGTGTGCAGGTGTTCCCCAGTGGATCCACGCCGGACACACCCAGAAGGTATTACCAGACCGGGAA
The DNA here is from genome assembly GCF_964261635.1 of Lissotriton helveticus. Lineage (NCBI taxonomy): Eukaryota > Metazoa > Chordata > Amphibia > Caudata > Salamandridae > Lissotriton > Lissotriton helveticus. The sequence goes on from NC_136073.1 coordinate 872,984,474, forward strand.
CCTGAAGAAGAAGGGCGTCCAGGAGAGGACTCTGCAGGAGCCAGACCAGAAGTAGCTGACAACGTACAGCCCAGCTGCAGGAACAGCAGACGTTGGCCCAGGAGTAGTTGACTATGAACTGCCAAGAATCCAGCCTGCTGAAGGGGTCCAAGAAACTGAGCCAGGAGTAGCTGATGACGAGCTGCCAAGCATATGGCCAGAAGAGTGGATACCATTGATTGATCTGACCGAAGATCCCATCAGAACAAGAGAGCGACTTTGCGAAGGTAGAGAGTGGACTAGTCAGGAAAAGCAAGGCACAGGCGAAGAACCTCAGCCTCTTGAGATTCACATCAAAACTGAGGAAGAAGAAGGTCAGACAGGGACAGAACGGGTGTTCGATACACCTCCACTGACTCCTGATGTGGATAAGGGACAGACTAGACATAGAGTAATAGTTCAAGCAGAAGAAAATCAAGAGATCGAAGTGCTTGAACAGGATCAGATAGAGTTAGAAGAACGGGTTCAGGAAACAGAAACAGAGACAATCGAAAGCCAAAAACAAAATATTCCTGAACAAGGCCAGATTAGTAACCAGGCAGAAGAACTAGATGCTAGCCCTGGAACTAGCCAGATAGGGGAAGAAGAAGAAAGTGAAGCGGAATTGCCACATGTTAAAGAAAACAAGAGGATAAGGGAAGAAAGCGAAGTCCAAGTGCCAACTAAAAGACTTAAGAAAAGAAAACACCTTGAGCCTAGGTTCGTAAAGAAATTGAGGCTAAGGATAAAGACGGTGGAAGAAAAGCGTGCAGAAGCAAGGAGAAGTGCGCGAATAGCAGAACAGGAGGAAAACACTTCCAAAAGAAGAAGTGAGCGAATAAAAAGACAAAATAAAAAGTACAAGTCTCCTGAATGGACACTCGTTTTGGAAGAACTTGAAGATCTTGATATAACTGACGTAAGCGACGGAGAGCCCGTCCCTGAGTACTCTGCTGAAGAAGAAGACGAACCACCGTGAATTTGCACAAAGTAAGCTAGTTGTGTAAAGACACAAAGAGGGGTCGAGAAACTTCTTCTGAGCCGAAATGTCTGATTCAACTGTGAATGGTAGACCTAGTTGCAGTCGTTTCAAGACGTGCTGCAAGGTGTGTATATGTAGTATAGTAGTACTGATAGTCATCTGGATAGGACTAACAATTTTCATTCCTTTTGCTGTAAGTAAAGATACTAACATTGTCCCTACTGAAATTGTAAATACTGACAGTGAGGAGCTGACAACACAGAGTGTAGCAAGACATGAGAGAGCACTGAGACAAACAAAACAAGACTTAGAAGCATCAGATGAGGGAGGACTACATTATCATGGAGTTAAGAACAAGACACACTTAAATGTTTTCGCAAACTTGTTAATACACTATGTAGAGACTATGGAAATTGAAGATTGCTATGTCTGCATGAAGCTACCTACTTCTGTAGCTGAAGGTGTGACATACCATCACTTGCCGTTGACATATGGAATCTCCTGTAGCATTTTAGCTAGTTTATTTTACAAAAGAGGACCGTTACAGTACTATTACTCTAACAATGACGTGATCTTTTCTGAGCTTCCTATACGTGGGAACTTGAATCCTGTACATACCAAAAGTGACACCATAAGATATATGGGAGACTACTTTTTGACTATAGGTAACATTGACATAGCTGATGCACACAGAGATAACTTGACTTGTTCTTTGCGTGAGCAGGAAAAGATGTTCCTGAACATGGCAGAGAAAAGGAGAATTAAAATTCAAAGGAAGGCTAATGACGAAAGTCAGAAAAGGCCAAGATGGGCAGAGAACATGGAAGGCACCTCATCTGGTGGGGCGGGTCCTGCTCTGTTGCTGGATTTTGAAAAGAAAGGCAAGCTATGTCTTCACCGCGAGAAGACTAGCTATTATAATAACATTTTCATTGGTTCCAGTGAATGCGAACATAATTACAAGGTAATTGGAGGTTGGGGTTTCAAAAATGGGTCAGAGCCTGTGTTTTCTGGAATTTATTATATTTGTGGGGACAAGGCTTATTTCAAATTGCCGGATCACTGGTATGGAAGCTGCTATTTTGGCATTGTCTTCCCGAAAATATACCATGTGAATGGAAATACTGGAAGCAGTGAAAATACTAATGGCTTAGTGCGTAGTAAAAGAGAAAGTATAGGTGAAATTATGGGTAGTATTTTCAGTGCACTGATACCTGGAGTGGGAGTGGTTCTGAACACTCACAGAATTTGCAAATTGTCTACTATAGTGGATGTATTGTCTACTGAGACAGCTCATGGATTTCTGCTGGTCAATACCGAAATGGTTGCGATTAGATCAATGGTTTTGCAGAACAGACTTGCTCTTGATACCTTATTAGCAAAAGAGGGCGGAGTCTGCCGGATGTTGAGGGCGCAACATTGTTGCACCTATATTCCGGATAAAAGTGTACAGATTAAAAGATATGTGAAAAACATTACTAATTTGGCAAAGGAACTCAAACCACTCGAGGTTGATAGTACCTGGAAGAGACTGGTAGATGGTCTCTCAAATGTAGGTCATTGGTTTGCTAGCATAGGTAAAGGCTTATTGTTCAAGGTACTGATGCCAATTGGAATTATAGGTCTCATCCTATTTTTCATATTTGTCTGCTGCAAGTGTCATAAACACACAAAGAAGTATGAAGTGAATGCAGGAGAAGGGAATGCTAGAGGAGTGAAAGGAAGTGTGGATGAGATCGAATTAGAGGAAGTGAATGATCAGATATACAAAAAGGTGAAGACTTCTCACCCTACCAAAACTGAAAGAGAAAAATTGGAACGCTTGCTGGAAGAGATAGAATTATACAAAGTGTGAAAGAAAGTTGGCATCTGGTTCCATTTATTTTGTGATGATAGTAAATATGATCAAAGAGGGGATTGATGAAGCAAAGCTTCGCATATTTTGCGACTTGCTGAAGTCATGAACCTCATTTATGTGTAACAAAGTAATAAGTGTACGTCTTACTAACGTTTATATTAAGTTTGAATAAGGATTTTGAAGCTTGCACATGTGTTTTACTAAAATAATTTACCCGAGTCACTTAAAATGGCCGCCGCTTGTATTTAGTTACTGCGCATGCGTCAGCCACACTCACGTGTCCTGACGCGTCTGCAGAGTTGGAGGGAAAATTATGCGCATGCGTAATACATAGCTTGGCCCAATGTGGTACTGCTCGTGCCACTGCTTTTGTCGTCGTTTCTATGTAGCTAACATTTAGACTGCATAAGTATATTTTTTGGTGATAAGTTTAAAGTACAAACCATGTGATGTGTTTTCATAATGACATTATTATGTATTAATTTGTTTTCGCTTACTTTTCATGTACCGCGGGGAATGGGGGTCTGAGAGAGAAGAGAGCCATCTTGGAGGTTCTTTCTGCGCCTGCGCAACTTTCTGAGGAACAGTGGACCTTGACTGATGGAACACAGCCAGTTGGCAGTGATGGGCAAGATGTTCCTGAGAAAGTCACCTCTGCCCTGCAAGAACAGCGAATGTGGCTCCTTATATGTTACATTGTAATATTGCGCTACTGTTTGGCGTGTAGTTTCTCATGGGAACCCCAATCTTGCTAGGCGGTACCCAAATATGCTAATGAAGGCTTAAAATGTTGTGTTATGATTGGTTTGTTACCCAAATCCTACCTTAGGACCAATCCAAATTGAGGGATTCTGACACTTTGCAACATTGGGGGGTGGTACACTGCCCCAAACAGTATATCTACCCTGGGTTCACCTAGGGAAGTCATCCGACTTGTCTGGTTTAGCTGACCTGTCACTGACCCATCGTACTCAATAGGTGACTGAAGATACAGAGCGCTGCGGAGCACTCTGTCCGAAATTGACCATAGACTAAGGTTTTACTGAACCTTAAAGTGCTGGCGAAGCACTTTGCTGGGAGTTCGCTGACCCAATCGGGGTCTTGATCGATAGCTGCAGAGAGGGTGGAGCGCAGGCGTTGCTTCCAAACTGCGGGTGCGGTCCTGTCCTGAGCGGTCCTGTCCTGAGGGTTTGCTGTCCTGTCCTGAGGGTCCTGTCCTGATTCCTATTTCGAGGGTATCCTGTCCTGTCCGGGGTGTCCATTCTGCACCTGCTGTCCTTTGAGGGGTATCCTTCCTTGAGGGTTTCCTGTCCTTAACTGACCCGTGGCCAGGGTTTGGTTTCCACACCAGTCTAGGTAAATATTGCTCTGAAAATTCTTAAACCTTGCACCTTCTGAATTTCTGACTTTTGCTTTAATAAAGATACCATTTGCATATGTTATTTTCCATGTCTTTCCGCAACTATTGAAAGTCATTTGCAAAGTTTCTCATAAAACGTGTTCCCATGTCATCTCACCTGTTAGAAATTATATTTTGCATTGCAGTTTGTCATTTTCTGATATGGTCTAGAACCTCCTTACCTAGACTGTTTAAAGGTCCATTCACTTTAAGCTTAGCGTGTTACTCTTTATAGGCCCTCCTATAGTTGCACATGCATAGTCTGTTCATGCTTAAACATTACTGAATTGCATAGTATTTTCCCGTTGCATTTTATATCAGTATTTCAATGATTACCCTGTCTTTATTTCTCTATAGTTATATCATTTACATTATCCTAGTTATTGAATGCCTTATTCTTGTATACATTATGAATGAAAATAACGAACTTTAGATAAACATTTTAAAACTTCCAGTTGTCCGTGGTCATTTAAACAGTATTTGAATACTATTGGTTGGGTTTGTATTTTGCTGCCTTTCCTTTTACAGCTAGGCCCCTGATTCATTGAAGTCATAGGTACCCGTATCGGTGGATGGTAAGTCGGGTACACTAAGTAATAACAATAGGGAACACACACAAATTGGTAGAGCTCGTGAAGTCGCCCTGTCAATGAATAGTGTGAATTGAAAGTATATGGGCCCTGAAGCCGGAAACGGCGAAATCATTGGCCGGGTGACCTCGCGCGCTCTATCAGTTTAAGCATTAATATTCAAAAGATCAGGTCTGTCAACCAAAATAATATTGTTTTCCACTGTGTAATTTGTCAACACTTGCACTTATGGCTGTGTGCCACTAGGTGACACTGTTTGTCTAATTTTGTGATGAACAGTTGTTTAATAATTCAATATACATTTAAATGACTACAACCCGCCACCCAAGGCTAAAAGAATCGCTTGGGCGGCTGTATTAGTCGTTTCTAATGCATATTAAAAGTCTGAATTGTCACACTTTTAAGAGTATGATGGTTAGTTGTGTTGGTACTGTCATTGGCAGCGGTGGCAAGGGCAAAGGGTGATGCAACCTGTGGCCTCCTGAAGGGCCCTGGCACGTATGTTTTTTACACATTAAGCACTGCCAAGATTCTTACATTTATGTCCAGGTACCCCATACTCCTAACCCTGTTAGTCTTTGTGCCCCACACTGATAACATTGTCTGCCAATGCTTCTAAGCACTTTGAGCTTTTTCTTTGCACTGCAAACATCGCATACTCTGTCCCCCTTCACCTACTAACACCTGTCATTGCTCCCTGAGCGCCTTGTGCTCTGTCCACATGCTCCCATCTCTTCCTACTCTCTCTCCATTTGTCTACTAGACGAGTTACATCGGCGACTGACTAAATAAAATGAAATCCATTGTGCAATGCAGTGAAATCACACCTTCCACAGTCTGTATTTTAGAATCTTAGTAATGGTTTCATATTTGATGCTCTTTCTGTTGTGATTTCATATGACTGGGAAGCAGTTAGGCAGGGCAGCAGTGTGTAAAAGTGTTTGAAAATTAGTGGTCGATCAGGAGTTGATCAACAAAGTGGCCTGCAACACCGGATCACTACTGTGTTATTGCTGTGGTACCTAAGTTAGATTTTGAGGCAAAAAATTACATCTCCGTGTGCCTTGTTCTGAAACACATCCACATCATATGATTCAGTTCAGTAAGGATTACTAGATTTTTTAACATTTCGATTTCATTATTTGTGCAAATTATAAGGTGGCATGTTACTGCATCATGTTCCATTACATCACCTCCACTACATCTTTGTGAGGTTGACCTTCCCAAGCCTCCTGTCTTCATTTATATAAGTTTCTTTTACCCTATTTCTAGTTAAACAATGCTTACCCTTATTAGGCCAATGTAGTGGATATTTTACTTCTGTATTGCAATATAATGCATGCGATATAGTGGGGAGTATCAATGACGGTGAAGTAGTGAGGTATACTATTTATGTAGAGCACCCCTGCTTCTGAGTGGAAGCTGAGTAGTTAGATAGTAACATGGATATATTCCCCTTATGAGCAGCTACAAGATGCAGACTGGCTGATTTAAATAGTTCAAGGGTAGTGTGTCAGCAATAGATTTAGTAAGCAGGCCATTGTATGAAGAGGTAGTTAAAGGGCACACTTTTTGTTGACTGTGTAGTTAGTCAGAATCAGTTTGTGGTAGAGTCTGACGGTGCAAACAAAATCAGTTCTTTTACACATTTTCTGTGGGACTTCTGGAGCTACATTTTGGGGGTGACACCCTCACCTTCATGCCTTTTATTGGAAAAGAAGTCTGAAATCCGTGTGTGAGCGTCATTGTAATACGCACAGTTACTGAAAGGCTAGCCACATTTTGCCCAAAGAGGACTATTTTCCTATTTTCTACAGAAAAGACCAAGCAGGGCTGAAGGTGATGCAGCTGGCATGTGGAACCATGCCGTGCAAAAGAGGGATGAAGTTAGGTATTTGTAGCAAGCAATGGCAATGAATTAAACTGAGGTATAACAATTCAAGAGCAGAAATGACGTGAATGCCACACTTTTATTTACTCAAAACGGCCAACGCCCCTTGACTAGGTAAATAAAAATATATTATCTGACTTGCATAAAAATACTTTTTGAAAGGGAGAGACACCTGAAAACAAATGACAGCTGGTCGATCCATCAAAAATATGAAAATAAAAATAACTGTGGAGTGGGGGGTTCAACAGAGGAATGGGTAGGAGGAACGTGGGTGGAAAGAACAGGAAGTGGGCAAGGGGGTTGAGGGAACAACAAAGGTGCTTGAAGCTGTGCTCAGGGGAGAAACACAAAAATGTCAAAGAAAAGCCAGGGTAGGGTATAAGGGTGGAGGAGGAATGGAGCATTGCTGCCAAGTTTCTCAGGTCTATGGGTGATGTGCTGATTCAGTTCAGGTTTTTCCTTCGAATTTTTGGGGCTTGAAGCACTGTTTTTATAATGACATAAACAAGACTGCAAGTCTAAGAAAACTGTCAGGGCTTATGGACGCACTAAGAAAGGGAATGAGGGAGCAACACAGATCACTGGCAGATGTGGGTGTTTAGTGGAAGCAGCACACGAGGCAGAGAGCTAGAAAATTAATGCACTATCACGCACTGCTGAAAGAGAAAAGCAACTCCCTGAATGAGAGCAGTGGAAAAATACAAGTTATCAAAACAAAAGGATGATCAGCAATACACTCCCATTGGAGGGATATGCACAAGAAGGGGAATGCAAGCCAATGAATTAGAAGCAAGCAAATGAGAGTGACAAAGCCAACCAATGAAAAGCAATGGGCGAGTTCTAAAATCACTGTAACTTTTTGGTGTGACCTACAAGAAAATGTGGCCCTAAAAGCTATCATGGAGACGAGACCTAAACTCTTCTTCTATAACAGCAGCTTTCTTGTGTGCTTCAAAAATTGAGGCTGAACATAGTGCATAGTATCTGCCCGGTTCCAAGATGATGGCTATCTATCTCTTATTTATTTAATCTTTACTGTGGGGATGGCTGTCACAAAACAGCTATCATAGCTGCTAAGTTGCTCCAGTCTAGGGTCGGATTGGGATCACAATTTGGCCCGGGCACTGACGAAAAAAGTGGCCCACATTCAAGGGGCGTGGCATACATTTAAGGGGCGTGGCCTATAGTTAAGGGGCGTGGCCCACATTCAAGGGGCGTGCCCTTTCATGAAACACTATTTGGTTACTCTTTGGGGTCTAATTCGTAGAGAAATATTTAGTAAATTAAGCCTTTTAAAGCTTACAGAGCAAGTAACATTGGTAAAGACTAGGAGCACTGCAGGTCTGATAACTGAATACTTACATGCAGTCTTAACGCCCTGCACAAGGTCGTTAGATACTCTTTCCCAACCAGCTAATCATCACATAAATCAGAAATCTAGTACAAAGTCAAGGAGAAAGGGTAAGACTAGAATCTCTGGGAACAGAACATGTAATAACAAAAGTAAGAATTCACAAATGAGGAAAAGGCAGTCTGGGGTGTAAAGAATGCTGAAAAAATGTATCTGTACAATCTAGTCATAAATTTATTTCACAGGCAGCAAGTGATGTCTATATACAAAAAACACAGTTTTATTCACATCTGTTGCTGCCTTCAAGTCTGGGCCATGAGGAGACTGAGGATTGCTCAATTAACCATGAAAATGATATAAAATCTGCAAAAAGGAATTCTAACCTGAACATGCTAGAAAAGTTAATTCTTCTGCACAGAGAAAGAAGTGCCAGTTTGCGAATTTTGCTTAGGCCTCGAACAAGGCCTAGCATAGAATGAGACTAAACAGCTCTCTTTTGAGAAATCACATTACATAAAGTCTTAGACATGTCCTGAAATCAACACACAAACATGTTGCCACATTCTGGCCTAGGACCTAAAATAGAGTGCAGTCAGACCTACACACTACAAACAAAAACGAACCAAAACTTACTAATTAATATGTTTCGCATATAGAGAAATATGCCCCTTGTCTGCATTTGGAATGAGGCCTTTAAAAAAAAGTTACATTATTAACTGGCACACAAATGAATCAGTAAATTGTGCAAAGAAATGGTAAACAAAATGGTTCCTACCGGTTCCTTCTTGCTTCAGAGGAAGGGATCGGCTAGCAACACATTGCATTTTGGGTGCTGGATGTGGCAAGTCAAGTAAACCTTTGAGGAAGACCTACTGAACTGAGTCTAGTGCAGTATTTTCTGGATTCGGTGGGATGACAATTGAGGCACACTCGATGTAGCTTTGAGTACTTAGCTACTAGCTTTACTCAGCCTACTTTGGTCAGCCCTGTGGAGAGTGGGATGCCAAGGGGATTAGATGGCCCCTCTTGAGTTAGAGCTTGGCAGTGTGGTGCATCTGGTTACAAGAGTAACCAAATAGAAAAGGCAGGGTGAACACTCTGTAGATCTGTATGGGAGTGTCAGGACTAGGGTGACCAACTGGCATGGGTGCAAATTCAGGATGGGGAGTGTAAAAATTCAGGACAAAGGGTTAAAATTCAGAACAAACCTTCTGGACAAAAGGTAAGTTTTACAGACCCATCAGAGGAGGTTGCGCATTATTATGTAAGTAAGTAAATAGACAACCATTTAAGCACTAGTCAAAATAAGTTTATATCAGGTTGAACCAATCGTGTACTTCACGGTTTTTCGGTATGCACGCAGCTTTGATCAACTGTGCAGGTCTTTTTGTGATATTTCATATGATAATAATCTATATATATGTTACAGCACTGGGTTGTCCAGTCTGATATTTTGTTTACAATTCATGGTTCTGAGCAGGCATGTTTGGTGAGAGAAATGGTCGGGAAGATCTGCTTGGATAGTCATTGTGAGATGTAAAGTGGCAAACATAAGATGCCGCTAATCCAGATCCAAACATATTCAACCATTTGCAAACCTATCCATCATGTATTCTTCCATCCATCATTTCACTCATCCATCCCTCCATCCACCCTTTTACTCATCCACCCATTATCCACCCATTCATCCACTCTTCCACCCATCCATCCATTCACTCATCCATCCATTTACCCTTTCACCCATCCAGCCACCCTTTCACTTACTCATCCATCCACCCAGTCACTCACCCTTAGACACATTCACCCTTTCAGTCATCCACACATCCATCCTCACTTTTTCTCTCCATCCACCCTTTCACCCAATTCATCTCTTCACTCATCCATCTAGACATTTGCCCTCTCACCTCTCCAGCCATCCTTTCACTTTCTTATCCATCCACCCAGTCACTCATCCTTCCACCTATTCACCCTTTCAGCCATCCATTCTCCCTTTCTCTCTCCATCGACCCTTTCACTTAGCCATCCATCCTTCCTTCCATCCACCCAACTATCCATCTACTCATCCACTCATGCATCCATCCATTGACCCTATCACTCATCCATCCTTTCAAACATCCATCCATCCATCCTTTCACTCCTTCACTCATCTATCCAATCTTTTGCCCATGTACCCTCCCTTTCACTCACTCATCCATCCTTACGGCCACCCTTTCACACATCTGTTCATCCATTCACACTTTCACTTATCAATTAATCAATCCATCCATCATTTCACTCATCCATCCACCCATTCTCTCTCATCATCCATCCATTCACCCTTTCATTCATCCATTCACCCTTTCACTGATCCATCCAGCCATCCCTTCACTTACTCTCTCACCCACCTTTTCACAATAATTGTGAGCTGAGCCTTTGTAAGCAGCAGCGTTGCAGACAGAAGAGACTCATCAGGAACTCACCCCTCGCTGTAGTTCCTAAAGCAAAGGGAGGCGTTCAAGATGCCCCTGCACATAGTCAATCTGAAACCTTGGAAGTCATGAGTCATGCATGATGCACAGTGCCAGGCCCTGAGGTGTCTGTGACATGGTGTTGTTTCCAGGGCTTTAAGTGGGATGACAAAACTGAGGGGTCTCTCCAAAGGGGGTGTTCAATGTAATTATGGGCGTAGCTTAAAACACCTAAGCTACAAATCTGTGCTTAGCATAGTGTGCCGCCCGACTGGTATTTTGCTGCTTCTGTCATTGCGTTCAGATATATAATACAGCAAGTAATGTTACACCTACAACAAGCCAGAACTATAGGTTTTGTCAATGGTTGTTAGTTGCATAAAATAGAAAAGCTGCAACCATGACTTCCTTGAATGTAATATTGAAAATGCATCAGTTCTAAAATGACACCGAGAAAGAACTATACCCTTTTTTTTTTAAACTTCTTGCACGGGGATGGGGGAGGGGGGGGGGGCTAAGGTGAAGATTGTGCGCTTTCAAAACATCACCTGGCCCCCACAGCCAGACCCATTCTTCCTCGCCCACTGTGCCCTGAATGTGAGGGGCTGTGGGCGAGGTGTTAAGACTATCACTGTTTCCCAGGCGGCGTGGGCCCCAGGGGGGCCATGGTGAAAATGGCTCAAAAGGCCTGAGAAACACCTGGCCCCCAGGGAGGCTGATTCTTGTAAACAATCACCCCCTCCCCAGCCACCCTCAGCGTGATTGCTTTGCAGGGCAGGGGGTGCAGTAGAGGCCACAGCTGATAATCGCTGTATGGCCTGCACAGTGAAGCGCTTTCATTTCTGTCTCTGTCTCCGTGCTGTGGGTCGTTTTTTCTCTCCCATTTCCCAGTCGACAGAGAGCAGACAGCAGAGAGCACTCTCTGTGGACTGGGAAAGGGGAGAAAAAAAACGGCCCACAGAGGGCACTGAAACAGCTGCCCTTCGGCCGATTCCCGAATGCCCGCAGTGCCAATCCGCCCCTGCTCCAGTCCATGCATGATAAGTTGCATCTGTCCAGGTTCTGGGACTTGTAGTCTTGCTTATACAATGTAATATATGAGACTACAAGTCCAAGAATGGAAAGGAATAAAACCTGAACTAGAGCAGCTAGTCATGCGTAGACCTAGGATACTTGGCAGGGTTATTGTGTTCATTAATTTTGTTTTTTAATTTGTAAATTTGTAAATGTACAACAGCGCATAGAGTATTTTAAAGCATAGAGTATTTAAAGTTCTTTTCATGCTACCAGCCAGCCGCAGCAGTTTTCATCCCACCCCGTTCTAAGATGGCCGCCATGTGCCTGGCTGAGTCCTGTTTCTATGTCTATTCACTTGCAGCTGAGTAAACACTACTGCTGTCAGTCGCCTGTCTAAGGGCTCGGTCGTACACATCCAATCAGAAGCCTCGAGAGGTGACGCGGAGCGGTGATTGGTGGTTGCAGGGTGGACGGGGAGGAGCCTGCGTAGCTTCCGCTTCCGGGGGCTGTCAGTGTCGGCTGTGCAGTGTTGGCATAGCTGGAGGGGCCCCAAGATGATCGGAGACGTGTTACTGTTCGGGTGAGTGTGGCACGGGGGGCTGACACGAGGGGGCCCGGGGCCCTTACACTCCCTTTCACGCAGAGACGGCTGCACCTGTGGCCCCAAACACGAGCCGGCGACGGACACACAGCCCACACCCCGTCATCGCTCAGCTGCCCGCCCACGGGGGGGACCTAAACAGGACCCAAGGAATGGGCGTCTAATAAGCGCCCACAGCAGTAAATGCACCTGGGAGCCGTGGGGCGGGGTGGTGGTGTTGGCTAAACATAGTTCCTTCTATTATCTGTCACCTGGTTTAGTCACACTTTGGATTCTGCAAGTTAGTGGGATTGTATGTTTATCAGAAACCCGTGTGAAGTTTATTTTACATTGCAGTTTACATTTTGCACTTTTTAATGACAATGTATATAATTCATACTAGTTTTTTAAGTCGCCCTTTCTACCCATGATGTTGCACTGAAGCCATTTGTGTACGTTGACACGTTGCCCCGTCGGTTGCTTGTTAGAAATGTTGTCATGTAAAACTAGTTAGTATGTCATTATCATGCCGTTGACACATGGTTTGTGAGTGATCTGCATTGCAGTATATTCATTGTCTTCTAGAAAGTTGCCCCAAATTGTCATACAGTTTGTTATGCAATCACTTTTGCATTATGTCCTGGCGTGGTTGTGAAGTTAGTTCATTGTGCACGTGACTGGTCTTGGGGTGTGTAGTGGTTATGAGAGAGGTCATGTGAGTCTTCGTGACTGAGGTTGTGCAAGGGTCATGTCTGCATGCACAGCATAAGTAATATTCAGTGCTTGAAATTAAAATATGAAAGCGTATAACAAAGTATCTGTTTGCTACTGAGTGCAGGTACTCTTCCTTCAATTGCAGGTATTGAGTACCTGCTCTTTAAAAGCGCTGGTAATATTAATTCAATAGTTGCTCTCTGGGTGCTTTATGGATTTATTTTTATCGTGTTTCAGTAACCGAACTTACCAAGTGCCTGGATACCCTCTCCGGTTATTAGTGCGCTATTTAAATCAACATAACGTGATAAAACAAGATAGTCAGGGTTGTAATATAATCTTCTACTTTAGGGTGACCATATTTGCAGAACCAAAAACCAGGACACCACAGATATATTGAAGTAGGACTAACTCTAGATGCCCACTGTGGGTCCTGAAGTCCTACACTACAGCACCTGCGAACACAGACGAAGGTCTACACATCCACATCCAACAAACATATAACAAACATATAAGAAGACTACCTATACAAACGACAAGTTTTTCTGATGCTGTGGACTCGTATCTCATGAAGAATGGACAGCCCAAGAAAGAGCAAAGGTTTCACATGGAAAGCACAGTCCAATTTGCTTTACATTCTGGAACTTGTGGTCTTACAGTTATGATGATACACCAAGACTACCATTATCAGAAGGCCAAAACAAAATAACTAAGATGGTGAATGTGGTCAGATCAGGGTTTGAACGTTTTGAGCTAACAAAATTAAATCACTGCACCAGAGCCCCTGCTTCCACCTGGGGATTAGAAAAGAACCAAGTGAAGGATTTAAAGGTAGCTGTTTTTACATTGACTCTTACCCTCCATTACAAGTAAGCATTCACTTTAGCATTAATAAAGGCGTTTCTTGCTGCCTGCTATAACACTATGAAGGAGCAGAGGCAAGTAAGAACAAATATAAAAAATAACTTCCTAAATAAAATATTGCATATTTTAAGTGTATCTGTAATTCCAATCCAATCCAAAAATTCTTTATTTCGGTCTTCAAGACCATAAAAGATGCATTGCATATTACATTTAAACAACCAGTAAAATAGAAGTGATTATAAAAACGTTACATAAAATTGATTACCAGGTTGTTCCAGACATGATAAAGATGGGGAAAAACAATACATAGTGGGAAGAAACATTTCATGACATGATTAGAAAGCACAATCCATAATTATTAAAGCAAGTTCATATTTTTTGGCATTTGTGCATTTAACAATTTTTTCCTAATCTGCCACATGGCCATAATAAATTTCGCCACTGCAAAAACTATGTGAGGCAGAGTACTCGTTCTTAATACTCTGTACGCGTAGATGTGGCTCCTGAAGCCCAAGTTCCTACATAGGGGGACCAACCAGTATTTCCTTGGTCTGTGGCATGCAGGACAAAAGAAAAAAAGATGTGTTTCTTCCTCATCATGGGAGTTACAACCTGGGCAGATTTTATCGTCCCGCTGTAGCCATTTACAGGTGAAGGTTTTAATAGGCAGAGTGCCAAGCCTCCACTGTATAAACAGTTTCCTGGCTAAAATGGGGAAGATACTGTCCATAAAACTTTCAAATTCATATGAGTTTTTGGATTGCAAGAAATGTTCAGTTAGGGTGCCGTTATTAATTGCGGTCAGGAGGAGGTCTAGACTTTTTTCCTTGTGGATTTGGACTAAGCGTTTGCGAGAAAGCCTTTGGCAACCTAGTTCTGGAGCCTCCCAAAGCTCAGGCAGTTTTAAGCGATACAGTTCTTTCTTGACAAAGGCCAGCCAGGGAATTCTATCTCGCTGGTTCAGATCCATTACATGGATAAGATCACTCCTATAGTATGCAAGCTCACTAGTGGACCAGAGCCTGTGCCAGAATCTTAATGGCTTAGACTCCAGCTCAGCAGCGATAGAGGGTAAACCCACGTCCAGTCTTAAGGGAAGCAAGGGTGTGCCACGAGGGAGCGCCAGGAGACGTCTGAGAAAGTTGTTCTCCACTCTGACGAGATCTGGACCTGCTCTATACCCCCATAGCTCACTGCCATAGGATGCGGCCGCTTTGGCTTGCGTTTTGTACATTTCCAGTGCCGGACTTATGGGTTTGAAGGTTGAAGTATTTACAACCCTCAAGATTGCACCAGATAATTGGGACAACTTTAGCCGCGATCTTGCTATTTGGGGGTCCCAGGATAGATTCTCATGCAGTGTTACCCCCAAATATTGAAAGGTTGTGACCCTTTCCAGGCTAGCTGTGCCCAGGGTGGGATTAGGTCTGGTTTTTGGGGATGGATTGAAGATCATGAACTTGGTCTTCTCTGTGTTGATATCTAGACCATGTTGTCTACAGAAAAGACCAAATCCATCTAGAATCCTTTGAATCCCCATTGGGGTTTTGGAAAGCAGGAGGCTGTCGTCAGCAAACATAATAGCTGGCACCCTCCTGCCTGCCAAAAGAGGGGCGTTGTTATCTTTAACATCATCAAGGTGAGATATAACACTGTTGACGAAGAGGCAAAACAGGGTTGGCGTCAAGACGCAACCCTGCCTTACCCCTCTGAGAACAGGAAACCTTGATGATAGCGCTCCATCCCTCCCGCACCTAACCTGCGCATAGTTGCCATCGTGGAGTCTAATTATGGCGTGCAACAGTTGGGTTGGAACCCCCAACTCCTTTAGAACCTCCCATGATTTTTTTCGTGGGACCAAGTCAAAGGCTGACCTCAGATCCAGGAACACCATGTATAGCCTCCCCCCCCTCATTCCTCACCGTTTTCCAATACAGGAGGATGAGGCGGAAGATCTGGTCCATGGTGGACGTGTTTTTTCTGAAGCCAGCCTGGAGGGGACTCAGGATTTCATTTGCCTCCATCCAATCAAGGAGATGAGGGAAAAGTTTTTGGGGAACATCTATGAGGCTGATCGGCCTGTAGTTGGCTGGGAGAAGAGGAGAACCCTTTTTGTAAATTGGCACTATCTCAGCTCCCAGCCAAGTACAGGGAATCTCCATACCTCCCAAGATGGCATTAAAGAGAATAAGGAGGTACGGGCCCCAGATCTCAGGGTATTGTCTAAAGAGGTCACCGGGCAATCTATCCAATCCCGGGGCCTTCCCCAGTGGCAGTCTCTCTATTGCACTAACCACCTCGCCAAGAGTAAATTCCAGACCATCTACAGGGATGGGTATATCATCAAGAGCCACTTCGTAGGCGGGCTGTTCAGTATCCTGATACAGTTTGCCATAGTGGGCTTCCCAGGCAGATGGTGCAATGTTAGGCTCCACTGCAGCTTTAACTTCTCCAGTGCCATTATTTACCAGGGACCAATTTTTTTTCGAGTCCCTGGTTTCTAATGCAGAGGAGAGATCCTGCCAATAATTCCAATCCCACTCCGTCTTTGCCAAAGCCATGGCTTCCTTGTACTCGCGCCTTAATTTGGCGACCGTGCCCTTGTCTGAACCTGCTTTAATTGTGGCAATTAACTCTGTCTTAGCCTTTTTGCAGGAAGAATTGTACCATGTTGAAGTTCGGGTCTGTTTGCGTCGTGGAGCTGCCACTGGGTAGAAAACCTTAGCTAGTGATCCCACTAAGTTTGCATGAATATGGCCCAGTTTATCTCTAAAATCTGGAGATCTGGGCTGGTTAATTAGTTAATCTATTTCTACAAACTTCGGTAGTACTATATCAAAGATTTTACTTATATTTTCCTCTGTACTAATTATTTCCCCCCATTTTACCCTTCGCCTGTTAGAACTGAGGGCCAGATTCCCTGGGTCGTCATTGGGATTGGTTGATGGTGGCTCAGCAACGGGAGCAGGGTGTTTCAAATCTAATAAGAGTGCATTATGGTCACTATCTGTTCTGG
Organism: Lissotriton helveticus; assembly: GCF_964261635.1. Classification (NCBI taxonomy): domain Eukaryota; kingdom Metazoa; phylum Chordata; class Amphibia; order Caudata; family Salamandridae; genus Lissotriton; species Lissotriton helveticus. The sequence continues at coordinate 873,001,201 of NC_136073.1, forward strand.
GAGATACTCTAAAATCCTGGACCTTGGACCATAAGCCAATGTCGACAAAGATGTAATCCTGCCTCGATTCATGATCCTTCCTATTGAAGGTACACGATGAGGGGCTGTCTGACGGAGTGCGACCGTTGCAAGCCCTCAGTGCGTAGTTTAAAGTGGTGGACAGGATTTGCACCGCAAGTGGAGACCAAGATTTGGGATGGGGGGATGAACATGATGGGACACCCCAGAAGTCGTCTTCGGTGGTAAGGGCACCCTCCTTTAAGCCTTCCAGAGGTTTAAAATGGCAGTTAAAATCTCCGCCCATCACAATTTTATGGTCACTTGGCAGTGAGCCCAGAAAAGACGAGAGATCTTCCAGAGTGGGCGATTCCTTGGCTACACCGACTGGACGAGAGTATACGTTTACAATGGCCAATTTTACTGCATTGGGCCACCTAAGAAGTACACACTGGATGTCGTGCGAGAACGTAGAAACGTTTTCCGCAGTACATCCAATGTAACTAGCTACCCAAATCGCCAGACCCCCCGAAGGTCTCCCCTTTCCACTCCACCTAGCCTGAATTTCAAAAACTGCGAAACCCGCTCTACTCAATGGGTCCCATGCCCACGTCTCCTGGAAGAGACAGATATCACTGGTGCCTATTAAAAGATCCCAGTCTGCTGTGTGTATTTTGTTTGCAATACCTGCCACATTCCAGGAGAGGACCTTCAGGGTTTCAATAGTAGATTTAAAAGGGAGCCCCTCAGTTATTTGATGTGCAGTGCCCGTAGATGGAGGTGCGGGCAACCGAACTTGTGTTTCCTTGGTAGGTTGAGCAGTGAATATTGTATTTGGGACGCAGAGGGCTTGGAGAGTTAGAGTACTGCCCATTTGACTCAAGAATGTGGTATCTGCAAGGCCCCTAGGGCTAGGAGTTTTCAAACTACCACCTTGGAGTAGATCCAATTCTCTGTTAGTGTTATCAGTCACTCCAATACCCGTCCTCTGTCCTGCAGATTCAGTTGCGATGACTTGGTGAGATTGTGGGGAGAAACCCCTTCGAAGTCAATCTACTTCATCAAGGCAATCACATCTATTGGGATGTGCATAATTTACAGTGGCAAGATGAGTGTTGTACCTGGGCCTATATCTTGACCCGTCCACAGCAAAACCCACCCGTGTCCAGCCATCGTCCCTCCTCATAGATGGCTTGGATGAATTGGGATAGAAATATGAGAGAGGGACCAATTCAATGGATGTGTTACCTGTGTTACCGAGCCAATTGCAAATATAAGTGACGACCTGGGGGCTCTTGAAACTGACAATTATACAATCCCCCACACTTTTCTTGGCAGTGTACCCAACCCACGGGACCCTTCTAACCATAAGAACATCTCCTTTTAGGTTAGATGGTAGGGGCCTTTGAATGTTTAACCAGCTAATTACCTTATTGCGTAAAGAATCATAAGACTCCATTACGCCACTGGCCAGCTCTGGAACCCCCGTCAGTATCACAGTGTAGCCTGCCGCCTCAGGGGGCAGGTTAACGGCCTTGCGCCTAGTTTTGGGGCTATCCTGGTGGTTGGAACTGTGGGGTAACACGTTTGATGGTCTCCCCTGGGTAGGTAGGCTGGCCGGAGCTGGTTCCTTCGACCTCCTAGGAGGTAGAATCGGGGGCACTAACCTAGGAAGTGGTACAGGTGCAGTATGGGGCACGGGGACTGCACTGTTGTTACTATTATCACCTGTAGGAGTTATAGAAAGTAATGGAACATGGACCGTGGTGACCGGGGTGGGATGTAAAACTCCAGCACCACCCCCATGTATTCCATCTGGACTTGCTCCTATCCCAGATTGACCTCCTTTGACCACACTTGATCTCTCAATCGCTGCCAGTCTCGAGTCTATCGAATCCAGTTTAAGAAAAAGAGGATTCAAGAGACTTTTGAAGACAGCGGTGAGTGAAGCAATAAGGAGTTCTGTAGTGTTGGAGGTTGTCCCACCAAAAATAAACGGCTGGGTGAGCACAGGTGTAGATGCGATAGATGGAACGCTTAACATTACCCTGTCCTTTCCCATACTTGAAGTCTCAGGTACACCCAGATTTTCCTCCAGAGTAGGTATTACGGGATCAGTTTTGGCCCTTTTAGCACCTTTGGGCTTTCTGGATCTTTTCCTTTTCATTACGGGATCCTCTCTATGACCCGTGTGCTCCGACAAGTTAACAACCTCACCCTGATCCCCAGACAATGCAATCTCTGCAACATAGGAGAGCTCTACATCACTCGTAATGCGAGATGTGTCTCTATCCCTTGGCGCAGATGACGGTGTCCTTAACTGTTGTAATACTGACTCTATTGTTTGGTCAATACTGTCCAATAGGGATAGGTGGGTGGCATCAAGCAAAAGCGGTGTACTAGTGTTTGTTGATAAGCCTGGCGAGGATAGACAGGAATTTTCTAGACCCTCCTCAGTTAATTTGTCAAGCACTGGAGTACCCTTATTGGTTACAGGATTAGTTTTAAGAAGAAATGTGTCCAGAGTGCCTGAGATCGCAGAAGCAGCCTTGCTTCTAGATTCCCTAGTGGCCATAATGCAGCGTCCTGCTTCAGGGCAACCAGCTAATGAGTGTGCATAACCGGGGAGACTGGGCGTTGGGGGGGTAGCCCGGTCCGGTCTCTACCGCTCTCTACCGGCCTCAAACGGCCTGCCCTTTGTCCGGGCTTAGCCCGGCGCACGCCCGCGCGCGTCCCGCGTGCGCGGATATGGGCTTACCTATATACAAAAAGGGGGAGGGAGCGGGAAGAGTCGCAGGTGCGCCTGATGACTACGGCGCTCCGCCTGCTGGGACTCGCAGTCCCGCGCCCGCTGGTGAGTCAGTGAACAAAGTCTCCTTCTCCCCAACAGCAACAGCAATCCCCAGAAGTTCGGAATGAAGGGTTCTCCTCCTCAGGAACGCCAAGTAATGATTGTTAGAAGCGGCTGTCTCTAGTTGGCAGAGGTATACACTTCTGACAAATAGGGACACACCTTTTCTAGTCAGGGCAAGGAGATCACACACTTAGATAACCCCTGCTCACCCCCTTGGTAGCTTGGCAAAGCAGACAGGCTTATCTCAGAGGCAGTGCGTTAAGCATTTATGACCACATACAGTAATAAAGTGAATACACTACAAATGGACACGACACAGTAGTATTATAAAAATATGGATTTTTATATAAGGTTTAGCACAAGACCAAATAACGACAAAAATATACCACAGTCTCAATAAATACTCTTGGAAGGAAAAATAATAGTTCAAGCACGGTTTCTTCTTAGCACAAAGTTTTTAGTATCAAAAGCAACTCTTCTTCTCTAAAACACAGTTCTTGGCAACAATGTAACCCACACGGGAGTTACACGACGTCGAGGCAAAGTTAATCCAAAGGTTCGGCGTCGACCGCGAGGAGCGCTACGTCGAGCCCGGAGTCGCACAGACCCCAACAACACAGTACCTTGGAAAAGTGAAGCACTCGATGATCAGCGGCGTCGAGATGTCCGGCGTCGCGTCTTCGGCGTCGATCGGGCCTCGGAGTCGGGGCGATCTGCAGCGGCGTCGACCGAAGTCAGGCGGGAGCAGCGCTCACGGGATGAAGCAGGATACGGCGTCGTCGATGTCGATGTTGCAAGAGTGAGCAGCGCTCACGGCGTCGAGAGGGCTCGAAGTCGATGCGATCAGCGGCGGTGCAGACACGGGGTCACTTGGAGCTGGAGCCGAACTCACTACTCACTGGCGTTGCTGCTGGCGTCGATCGGGCCCGGCGGCCGGCGTCGAGGAAGCGGGACACTGGAGCCGTTACTCACGATGTCGAGCTGGATTCGGCGGCGTCCGTCGGCGTCGAGATTGCTGGATTCTTTCAGAGGTGCTGGGTTCACAAACCCCAGCAAATAGCACTTTAAGCAGATGAAGTCCTTTAGCCCTGTGACTTCAACAGGAGACTGGCACTCTTCCAGCCCTTGGAGATTTTCTCAGCAAAGAGTGAGAGTACACACAAAAGTTCCTCTCTCCTGGTTCCTTGGCAAAAATAAAGAAGCAATGCAGGATTCCCCCAACAAACAGCACTCTGGCAGAAGGGGTAGGCAGTCCTTAGATCAGCAGGCTTCTTGTCCTTGGTTCAGGTTTCCTTGTCAGAAGTGATCTAAATTCTTGGTTCAGGGGTCCTTCTCTTATACCCCTTTTTGGCTTTGATCCCTTTGTCCATGCAGGGGAAATTCCCCCCATCCTGGGTTTGTTGTGGGTGTTGCCAGGCCAGAGCACCTGGCCTATTCACTGGGCAGGGCAGAGTCCTCAGCCGCTCAGCAGGAGCGGAGCCAGCATTGTCACTGGCAGGGGCAGGGCCATCAGCTGCCCGGCAGGAGGCGGGCCAGGGAAGTCCCAGGCAAGCACAGAGTCATCAGTCGCCTGGCAGGGGGGCGGAGCCAACATTGTATCAGGCAGGGCAGGCTATCAAGAGCTACTCTCCCCTACTCTCAATGCAAATGCCCCACTCATCCCACACTGACTCATTCAGACTCTCTGGAGCCACCCAGCTCCTGTCACACGCACACCAGAACCAGCAGAGACCGGTAGACAGTTAGACAAGAAAATAGCTACTTTCTAAAAGTGCTATTTTCAAACACAGAGTCCAAAAACCATCCACACAAACGGATGCGTTATTAAACCCTGAGTTCAGGGATACCAAACTCGACATTGCACCATGCTCCCCGAGCCCGCTAGGATTATAGCATTAATAATCCTGGCAGCCCATTCTAACTGATGGAGAGCAGGCTACCTTACAATAGTGAAAAACGACTATGGATGTAATTCACTATTAGGACATGCCAACCTTGTCAGGCTTGTCCTACCTTATGCTTACAATGCACCCTGCCCGTGGGCCTACTATAGGGGTGACTAACATGAAGTTAAGGGAAGGTTTAGGGACTGGCAAGTAGGTGTACTTGCGCAGTCCTCGTGACAGTCAGACTGCACGTGGTCTGGCAATGGCAGACCTTCAGACATACTTTTACTAGGCCGCTCTTGTGGGTGGCACAACATGTGCTGCAAGCCCACTAGCAGCATTTGTATTTACAAGCCCTGGCACTCCTGGTGCACTCTACTAGGGACTGATAGTAAACCAAATAAGCCAAACATGGAAGTCAATCAATACAGCAATTTCACATAGGGAGCACTTGCACTGTGGCACTGATCAGCAGTGGCACAGTGCCCAAAGCATATACCAGCAAAAACATCGTAAACAGAGGAGGCAAACAGAAAAAATGGAGGAGAGGCTCATGCCAATGATGCCAGGTCTAACACGTGTCCCCTCCAGCTGAAATGTGGGGAGAACTACCCTTACCCTAGGGAGTCCTCATCACTAAGGCGGAAAAATCTGGACAGACCATCAGCATTGGCGTGATCTGTGCCAGGGCGGTGTTCCACCGTGAAGTCCATCCCCTGTAGGGAAATGGACCACCTCAACAGCTTTGGATTCTCACCCCTCATCTGCATCAACCATCTGAGGGGCCTGTGGTCTGTCTGCACCCGGAAGTGAGTCCCAAACAGGTAGGGTCTCAGCTTTTTCAGTGCCCAGACCACAGCAAATGCTTCTCTTTCTATCGCACTCCACCTCTGTTCCCTGGGAAGTAACCTCCTGCTGATGAAGGCTACAGGTAAGTCTCGGCCCTCTTCATTCACCTGAGCTAGAACAGCCCCCACGCCATGCTCTGAAGCGTCCGTCTGGACAACAAATTCTTTCGAAAAGTCGGGTGCCTGGAGTATGGGTGCTGTGCACATTGCAGTTTTCAGGGTGTCAAAGGCCGTCTGACAGGCGTCAGTCCAGTTCACAAGTTGTGGCTGCTTCCTGGAAGTCAGCGAAGTCAAGGGGTGCACAATGTTACCATAATCCTTGACAAACCTCCTGTAGTAACCCGTGAGACCCAGGAAGGCTCTCACCTGAGTCTGGGTTTTGGGCGGTGCCCATGCCAGGATGGTATCAATCTTGGGTTGCAGGGGGGCCACCTTGCCGCTCCCTACTTGGTGCCCCAAGTACACCACGGAACCCTGCCCAATCTGGCACTTACTGGCTTTGATTGTGAGGCCTGCTCTGCGCAGGGCCAACAACACTTCCTGGAGGTGGCACAAGTGTTCTTCCCAGCTGGCGCTGAACACTGCGATGTCGTCCAGGTAGGCGGCACTGAAATCCTCCAGCCCAGCCAAGACCTGGTTGACCAACCTCTGGAAGGTGGCAGGGGCATTCTTCATCCCAAAGGGCATAACCCGGAACTGGTAGTGCCCATCTGGTGTGGAGAATGCTGACCTCTCTTTTGCCCCATCGGTCAAGGCGATCTGCCAGTACCCAGACGTTAGATCAAACGTACTAAGGTACTGGGCAGCCCCTAACCGATCGATGAGCTCATCAGCTCTGGGGATGGGGTGCGCGTCAGTCTTGGTGACTGAATTGAGTCCTCGGTAATCCACACAGAACCGAAGTTCCGGTGAAGCACCAGGCGCTGCAGCCTTTGGAACCAAGACCACGGGGCTGGCCCAAGGACTGCTGGAGGACTCAACCACCCCTAGGGCAAACATCTTGGAGACCTCCTCCTTGATGTATGCTCTGACCTTGTCAGTCACTCTGTAAGCCTTGTGCTTGACAGGAGTGCCGTCCCCGGTGTCTACATCATGGACACACCACTGAGTAACACCAGGAATCAAGGAGAACAGATCAGGGAATTGCCCCAATAAATGGCGACAATCCTGCTGCTGTTCAGGGGTCAGTGTGTCAGAGAGGACAACACCATCCACTGACCCATCTTGCTCTTTTGCATACAGGAGGTCAGGAAGAGGCTCACTCTCCTCCTCCATTCCAGCATCTGTAGCTAGGAGCATGCCCACTTCGGACCTTTCTAAGTGGGGCTTCAAACGGTTGACATGCAGGACCCGCAAGGGGTTCCTGGGAGACTTTAAATCCACCAGGTAGGTGACATCGCTCTTCTTCTCCACAACCTCGAATGGTCCAGTCCACCTGTCCTTGAGCGCACAAGGTTCCACAGGGGACATGACCCAAACTTTCTGTCCAGGCTGAAGCTCTACCAGAGTGGCCTTCTGGTCGTACCACCGCTTCATCTCCTCCTGGCTGGCCTCCAGATTTGCCTGAGCAAGATCCCTGAAGCGCCTAGTCTGGTTCCTAAAGGCCAGCATGTAACTGTATACATCCTGGGGAGGTTTCCTGGGAGATTGCTCCCAGCCTTCTTTGACCAGACTTAAAGGTCCTCTTACCGGGTGACCATACAAAAGCTCAAAGGGGCTGAACCCTAGAGACTTCTGTGGCACCTCACGGTAAGCAAACAACAGGCATGGCAAGAGGACGTCCCATTTACGCCTCATTGGTTCTTCAAGACCCATGATCATGCCTTTAAGGGTACGGTTGAATCTTTCAACCAACCCATTACCTTGAGGGTGGTAAGGAGTGGTGAACTTATAAGTTACCCCACACTCCTTCCACAGAGACTTCATATAGTTGGAAATGAAGTTGGTGCCCCGGTCTGACACCACCTCTCTGGGGAACCCCATTCGGGAGAAAACACCCATTAGTGCCCGTCCCACCACGGGGGCAGTCACTGTTCTGAGAGGGATGGCTTCCGGGTACCGTGTGGCATGGTCCACCAAGACCAGGATGAACCTGTTGCCCAGGGCTGTCTTGGGGTCCAGTGGCCCAACAATGTCAATCCCCACCCGGTCAAAGGGGGTACTGACCACGGGAAAAGGTTGGAGGGGAGCCTTCTGCTTCCGCCCGCTTTTCCCACTTGCCTGGCAAGTCTGACAGGTCTTGCAATGGACATCTGTGTCCCTTTGCATCTGAGGCCAATAGAAATGGGTGACAAGCCTGTCATAGGTCTTGTCCTGCCCCAGATGTCCAGCTAAAGGAACGTCATGACCCAAACCCAGTAGGAAGGCTCTGAAGCGCTGGGGCACCACCAGCACACGGGCTGACCCAGGCTCAGCAGCCTTAGGCTCGCTATACAGGAGGTCGTTCTCCCAGTACACAAAATGTGACCCTGACTGATCACCTGAGGTTTGGGCTGAGGCCTGCTGCCTCATACCCACAAGAGAAGGGCACACTTTCTGTTCTGCACAGAATTCCTCCCTGGAGGGACCACCATCCTGCTGCCAATGGGTCAGCTCGGGCAGGTCTCCCAGTTCGGCAACTTGTTCACCTGTGGGTTCCAGGGCATCCCCCTCGAGGTCTGCCTCCTCCTGGACCACGGGAACTACGGGGGACGGTTTCCCGCGCCCCCTGCCTCTTCTCTTCACAGCTGGGTCCTGGGCCATACTTTCAGGCTCCAGAACCCCATCAACACCCTTACTTGCTGTCATGGATCGAGTGGTTGCACACACCCACTCTGGCACACCCAACATTTTCAAATGTGTCTCCCTCTCCACCTTAGCCCAAGGGGAGTCTTCCAAATCATTGCCCAGGAGACAATCAACAGGCATGGCGGGCCTCACAGCAACCTGAAGAGTACCCGAAACTCCCCCCCATTCAAAGGAAACTTGAGCTACCTCACACTCTCTCTGGGAGTTGTCAGCAGCTATCACAGGGTAGAATGCGTGGGGAACAACCTGCTCTCTGGACACCAAGTGACACTTGACAGCTGTCACACTCGCTCCGGTGTCTCTGAGAGCTTCCACTCTATGGCCATTAATGGTCACCCACTGCCTATATTTTTTAGTGTTACTAGGCAGAGGGGGTGGAGGGACCAATTCCATGTCTCCTAGAGAGACCAGGGACATCTCTGCGGGACCCTCCCCACCATGGGCAACCATCTCCTCCCCTCCCAGAGCTACACTAGCCAACTGACGGGGTGGTGCACTGGGTAGTGCACCAGACTTCTTCAAGGGACACTGAGGGTCATAAAAACGGTGTCCTACCTGCTTACAAACGAAGCAGGTCAGTGGGCCCCTATGACCAGGTTTACCTGGCGGGGCCTCTGATTTCTTCACAGGGGGAGGCTGGGAACCTTTCCCTTGGTTCACTTGGGGATTACTTTGGGGCCCTTTCTGGGACTCCTTCTGTTTACCCCTGTCCCCCCCACTCTTCTGCTGGGGACCCTGCCCACCTTTGGCTGAGTCTCCCACTGGACCCTTGTGGACCCTGGTACTGACCCAGCGGTCCGCCTCTTCAGCAAGTTTTCTAGGGTTAGATATCTTGCTATCAATAAGGTGCTGGCGCAGCTCTGGAAAACAGTTATTAGACAAGTGCTCCCAAGCAAACAAATCATAGAGAGCATCATAACTTTCCACTTTGCTGCCCTTTACCCAACCATCCATGGCTCTGCAAAAATATGACACATACTCCACCCACGTGGTACCAGGCAACTTCTTACATTCTCTAAAGGCCAGTCTGTACTTTTCTGGGGTTAGGCCATACCTTAACATTAAAGCATCTTTCATATGAGCATAAGACGTCCTATTCTCAACAGGCATGTCTAACAGGGTATCTCTTCCCTCATTCACAAAGCGACCCCACAACCCCGCTCCCCAATCCTTCTCAGGGACCCGGTGGGCCAACAATGCTAACTCATATGCTTTAAACCACTGACCAATATCCTCATTCTTCTGAAAATCTTTGATCACATCTTTGGGAAAATAAAACCTACTTTCTGCAGGCACAGATGGGACGCTGCCACCAGAGGGATTCAATTCTAACTCCTTAGCTTTGAGCTCCATGTCCCTCACCATTTTCTCACGCTCAAAAGCTAACTTCTCTCTTTCAAACTCTAATCTTTTGATCTCCAAATCAGCTTCTCTCCTGCCTCTTGCATTCTCTATCTCCAACTGCCCATTTATCTTAAGTTTTGCCATTTCCACGTTGTAGGCTCGCTCCTTCGCCCTTTCTTCTCTTTCTTCAGGGGAAAGACCTTTGGAGGAAACACTGCTGCCAGGAGGGGATACAGACCCAGTCACGGGCACTTCCTCCTCCCCTTCCTCTGTCGGTACCACCACCGGGGCAGAGGGATTCCTGGCCTCTAACCAGGCTTCCAATGCTTTGCGAAATTCTGGTTTATTTTTGCAGCCTGTGGTAGGAACTTTAAACTGCTTGCAAAGGGATTTCAGCTCCCTTAAGGAATAATCACTTATCTTACTCCTATCAAATTCCTCCTCAACAACAACAAGGGGAGTGACTCCGGCGTCACTCATGGTCAAAACTGGCAGTTTCAAAAATCAAGCTTCAGGAAGAGCGGAGAACAAAAATAGAATATCCAACCAAAACAGAATGTGGCTGCGCTATGGTCTGCTTTCACTATGTAGCGCACACTAATCACTGCACATGGGTCATAAATGCAAAGTTCAAAATCCCACCGCTGACCCACCAATGTTAGAAGCGGCTGTCTCTAGTTGGCAGAGGTATACACTTCTGACAAATAGGGACACACCTTTTCTAGTCAGGGCAAGGAGATCACACACTTAGATAACCCCTGCTCACCCCCTTGGTAGCTTGGCAAAGCAGACAGGCTTATCTCAGAGGCAGTGCGTTAAGCATTTATGACCACATACAGTAATAAAGTGAATACACTACAAATGGACACGACACAGTAGTATTATAAAAATATGGATTTTTATATAAGGTTTAGCACAAGACCAAATAACGACAAAAATATACCACAGTCTCAATAAATACTCTTGGAAGGAAAAATAATAGTTCAAGCACGGTTTCTTCTTAGCACAAAGTTTTTAGTATCAAAAGCAACTCTTCTTCTCTAAAACACAGTTCTTGGCAACAATGTAACCCACACGGGAGTTACACGACGTCGAGGCAAAGTTAATCCAAAGGTTCGGCGTCGACCGCGAGGAGCGCTACGTCGAGCCCGGAGTCGCACAGACCCCAACAACACAGTACCTTGGAAAAGTGAAGCACTCGATGATCAGCGGCGTCGAGATGTCCGGCGTCGCGTCTTCGGCGTCGATCGGGCCTCGGAGTCGGGGCGATCTGCAGCGGCGTCGACCGAAGTCAGGCGGGAGCAGCGCTCACGGGATGAAGCAGGATACGGCGTCGTCGATGTCGATGTTGCAAGAGTGAGCAGCGCTCACGGCGTCGAGAGGGCTCGAAGTCGATGCGATCAGCGGCGGTGCAGACACGGGGTCACTTGGAGCTGGAGCCGAACTCACTACTCACTGGCGTTGCTGCTGGCGTCGATCGGGCCCGGCGGCCGGCGTCGAGGAAGCGGGACACTGGAGCCGTTACTCACGATGTCGAGCTGGATTCGGCGGCGTCCGTCGGCGTCGAGATTGCTGGATTCTTTCAGAGGTGCTGGGTTCACAAACCCCAGCAAATAGCACTTTAAGCAGATGAAGTCCTTTAGCCCTGTGACTTCAACAGGAGACTGGCACTCTTCCAGCCCTTGGAGATTTTCTCAGCAAAGAGTGAGAGTACACACAAAAGTTCCTCTCTCCTGGTTCCTTGGCAAAAATAAAGAAGCAATGCAGGATTCCCCCAACAAACAGCACTCTGGCAGAAGGGGTAGGCAGTCCTTAGATCAGCAGGCTTCTTGTCCTTGGTTCAGGTTTCCTTGTCAGAAGTGATCTAAATTCTTGGTTCAGGGGTCCTTCTCTTATACCCCTTTTTGGCTTTGATCCCTTTGTCCATGCAGGGGAAATTCCCCCCATCCTTGTTGTGTTGTGGGTGTTGTGGGTGTTGTGGGTGTTGCCAGGCCAGAGCACCTGGCCTATTCACTGGGCAGGGCAGAGTCCTCAGCCGCTCAGCAGGAGCGGAGCCAGCATTGTCACTGGCAGGGGCAGGGCCATCAGCTGCCCGGCAGGAGGCGGGCCAGGGAAGTCCCAGGCAAGCACAGAGTCATCAGTCGCCTGGCAGGGGGGCGGAGCCAACATTGTATCAGGCAGGGCAGGCTATCAAGAGCTACTCTCCCCTACTCTCAATGCAAATGCCCCACTCATCCCACACTGACTCATTCAGACTCTCTGGAGCCACCCAGCTCCTGTCACACGCACACCAGAACCAGCAGAGACCGGTAGACAGTTAGACAAGAAAATAGCTACTTTCTAAAAGTGCTATTTTCAAACACAGAGTCCAAAAACCATCCACACAAACGGATGCGTTATTAAACCCTGAGTTCAGGGATACCAAACTCGACATTGCACCATGCTCCCCGAGCCCGCTAGGATTATAGCATTAATAATCCTGGCAGCCCATTCTAACTGATGGAGAGCAGGCTACCTTACAATAGTGAAAAACGACTATGGATGTAATTCACTATTAGGACATGCCAACCTTGTCAGGCTTGTCCTACCTTATGCTTACAATGCACCCTGCCCGTGGGCCTACTATAGGGGTGACTAACATGAAGTTAAGGGAAGGTTTAGGGACTGGCAAGTAGGTGTACTTGCGCAGTCCTCGTGACAGTCAGACTGCACGTGGTCTGGCAATGGCAGACCTTCAGACATACTTTTACTAGGCCGCTCTTGTGGGTGGCACAACATGTGCTGCAAGCCCACTAGCAGCATTTGTATTTACAAGCCCTGGCACTCCTGGTGCACTCTACTAGGGACTGATAGTAAACCAAATAAGCCAAACATGGAAGTCAATCAATACAGCAATTTCACATAGGGAGCACTTGCACTGTGGCACTGATCAGCAGTGGCACAGTGCCCAAAGCATATACCAGCAAAAACATCGTAAACAGAGGAGGCAAACAGAAAAAATGGAGGAGAGGCTCATGCCAATGATGCCAGGTCTAACAATGATGCTCTCCACTAACAGCTGCGAGCGGCTCCCGCGAAGCGGGGGCCGCGAGCCGTTTTCAGGTACAGATGGGGGAGGGGGCGGGAAGAGTCGCAGGTGCGCCTGATGACTACGGCGCTCCGCCTGCTGGGACTCGCAGTCCCGCGCCCCATGGTGAGTCCGTGAACAAAGTCTCCTTCTCCCCAACAGCAACAGCAATCCCCAGAAGTTCGGAATGAAGGGTTCTCCTCCTCAGGAACGCCAAGTAATGATGCTCTCCACTAACGGCTGCGAGCGACACGAAACAAAGCCTTCTATTTTCCATGAGTATTGAACATACTCTAGCCACTTTGACCTGTCCAGAATGGTGGGAACACCCCTTTTCATCAGACCCATCACATGGACTTGCCACCACATTCAATCCAACGTCTTACAGTGGACTACATCATTTTCAACACTTTCTTTTTTTAATGTGCAATTCCTAAAATAGGGTTATAGCAGTTAAAAAAAAGTTGCAAAATAACAGCGGTCAGTCACGTTCAAGACGTTTGTGGAAGTCTTTATTCCACAACAGTAGACATTTTTCCAAAAGCTCACAGGCTTGAAAGGTATCTGTAATGTTGAACTTGTATGTGTCTTTATAAGACTTCAATTCTCAAAAGAAGCTAGAAAGTCAGGGGATGAAAGGGGTAGTACATAATAGGACGTGCATTTCAGGTTCAATTTAAATTGAGAAAAAAGTACAGAATTGGAAGCTAGTTCGAGGTATGGGATAGGTGATGTCTTAACAAGTCAAATAAAAAGCTTAAAAACATAAAGGATGGGGGTGGTGTGGGCTAGACGGCGGACAGCAAAGGAGGGTAGCAGAAGGGGACAGTAGGAACAGAGCATGGTAGTCGAAAATTGATCATGTAGTTGGGTGTTCTCTCCATTGCAGGGAAAAACCAAGACAAAAGTGCGGAAAGAAAGTGACGCTGAAGATGTGCGAGGTTCAATTTATTTTCTTGCTATGGTTGAGGTATAGAGCACGCGATTCTGTAACGACGAATATAGAGTCACGACAGTTACAGGGCGAGGTGAATGTGCTCATGTAATGGTTTTCTAGCATCCCCAAAACATACTGTATCTAATGGAAACCCTACACAAATGATACGTGCAACATCGTAAACATGCCGTTTTGGAGAACAGTTAGAATTAGAATCTGCCAAAACATTCTCTTCGCTTTTAAGGGGGGAATGAGAATGAACACGCTTCCCACTCTAGCCTCATGATTAGAACGGGTCATAAACTCTCCGAAACGCTGCATATCGTTACCGGTGGGAAGGAAGATGGATGATGTCTGTCAGTGTCCGTCTTAGCTGCAAAATTATTTAATTAATTAATTATGTCCAGGTTTTTAGAAGTGGTAGTCAGTTACTGTACTGAATCACCACAAGTATGTCAATCATTTCAATTATATTGACTACCACAGTCCTTTGGATAAGAGACCTGATCTATTAAAACCATCCTTGATTTGCAGCAACTGTCTGTTTTTTGCGTTCAATTCCTTCCAATAATGCACTGCCCCAAATCAAAGTCAAGAAGTTTCATGTTTGACAGTGTGTCTCTTGACATGTCTCTCATTGGTTACTTTCAGATATTCCGCAGTAAATATTAGTGGCATTTTTCTGGCACGCGTCCCTGTCTTTTTAAATAGTTGTGGCATATTTTCAAGTAACTTGTTGATTTATTAAAAATATCCTATATGCCAACCATCTGGTAATACGTAAAAAACATATTTGCGTTCAGATTTTTTTCTTGATGGTTATACAGAAGTAAATAAATAGAGACAGGCGTTCTGCCTCTTCCATATTCCCATTTTAGTACAGACTCTTGATCTTTCTTCTCCCCTAGTCCTGCGTGCGATCTGAGCCAGACACGCTGGCCCTCTTGGTTACAGAAATGACAGCAATATTTTCTGCAGATGCTGACGCAAAATCTGCCCTAAATTAACCAGTGCAGTGGTACGTGTTTTTAGAAGCAGTGCCGGAACAATTTTCAGAGTGTTAGTGCTGGCCATCAATATTACCTCGCCAACCCCATTTGGCAGTGATTTATGTAACTGTTACCTAAAGACTTAGTGCACAAAATAAGCCTAGTCCTAGTAGCAGAGGAGTATAAGGAAGCAGTGGGTGTCCAGTGTTTCATTATGGAATACATTTTCACAAAATGGCAGAAACGTGCTTAATTAAAATACTGACATCCTTCAAGAAGTCCTCTCCGTCCTGTGACCTTTCTAAGACCAGTCATCAATCCGGCCTCCCAGCACTCTCACAGATCTTCAACATTTAAACTAGCTTGTTAGACAGCGGGGAAATCGTCCTTAAACATGCAATCTTTACATCCATCCTAAAAAAAACAGCAGATTCTAGAAGCCTAGCCTACTACTGACCTGTCCTGAGCCTCCCCTGAGATGCATTCGAGCCTGAAACAGTCGTCTATGGCCAACCCTCATTCCATCTGGAGTTCAAAGGTCTCCTCAGTGACCTCCAGCCTGGATTCAGGCCACAAAGGAGTCCTGACAGTACCCTATTAAACATTGAGGAAAAACTATTTTCTTCCTGTGACCAGTGCTATCCGTGTGCTTTGATACTGCTTGATCTCTTTGCCGCAGTTCACACCATTGACCGCCAGGTGCTCATAAATACTGTCTTCCTGCAGCAAAGCTCTGGCATTGTTCGCTTCCTTCATGCACAATCATACCCATTACATAAAGATGGGTCCCTTTCTCTCAAAATCCGCTGACTTCCCCTTTGAAGGCTCTGCCACATCTCCCATCCTACTTAACACTTACATGCCTCCTTTGGCAGTCATCCTGGATTAGAGAAGAATGGCTGCGAAACGAGTGTGCAGGACACCCAGCTCCATTTTAAGTCTTATGGTGAGCCAGCAACTTTCCTCAGCTATCCTGTTGCCTTTCTCACATCCAGCATTGGACATAGAACAACTGGATGTACCTTCATGGTGAAAAGACAGAAACTTTGCTCTTTGACCCTGTAAGATCATCCTGTTTCATCCTATTTTGGGATATCATTCTGAGTTCCCCGCCTACCTCGATAAATGTAGCACAAAGTTTGTGTGTGGTCTTTGACAGCACCCTCTCATTTTCCACATTGATAAATGTGGTTTGCAAATCCACATGTTTCCACCTGCATCCTGACAGGGATTCTGCTGCTGCTACACTTCTTGTAGAAAATCACCCAACCCAAAGTCTCAGTTCAGGTACTAGAGGTCTGCTGTTGCCTCAGGCACAAAAGATATGGTGGCCACTCTCTTCTTTACCAGGACTCCTTTCTTTGGAACCTGCGGCCCATCCACATGACATTTCAGAAGGACAACCTCAAATTGAGGAAATCTTTGAAGCATGCCTTTCATCCCTTTGCCCAGGAGCAGCAATTCACAGCTTTAGCCTAGTCCTGCTGTTAGGTGCCTAAGACCTGCTGATTGTTTACACCACAGCTCTGGACAATGGCCATGCCCAAGGCTTTGACATCAACATGAACGCTTTAGTGGGACCATAACATGATATCTGAGTAGGTGGCCTCTGAGGGACATGTTACTATATATGGTATCGCACATATTTGCTACCAATTGGTTTGTTAGAAGCACTTAACAAACCCTCTAAAATTAATAAAATCTTTTATGCGTTGTGGACAAGAGCTGATAATATAGAACTACGAAGAATTTTGGAATCCTGATGGGGAAGGGTGATCAGTTGCTGAGCAGGTTGCAAATATGTAGTAAGGCAGTACTGTAATTCCCAGGGTATCTTCTGTACGGTAACTCTACTTACCCCTGTGTCCCTTTCTTTATGTGGTGTTGAATAGGCATGCAGAATGGGGAAACTCCCAAAATGGCTCACTATGACACAACGTAATTGACAAGTTATTATGTAGTGCTCCAATTCAGTGGACGGACTTGTATGGATATCAAGTACAAAAATATTGTGCTACAAAAATATTGTACCCAGACTATGAACTACTTTAATATTAATATTGTGAAGGAAAATATATGGAGTTATGTATAGATTTACTATTTTATACACCACATCTGTGTACTTTGGCGATCAATCTGTTTTCGGGGTACATGGATTTGGTGTTAAGAATAGTAAATGTATCCTCATAGTGCTAATGTAGTTTTGGTTGCTTCAGAGTTTTCATAGGAAAGTCACTTTTTGTTTATTTTTTTTAATAACTTTGGCACCTTTTGACAAATCTGCACAAAACCTAAAAAAAGTATCCACTTTAAGGTCTTTGTGTCAAGTTTCATGCAGATCCTTTAAATGGAATCCAAGAAAAAGAGGGTCACAAAAGTAAGTTCCTATTTCAATTCCCATGGAAAGCTTCTTTGTTCCTGGATACAGAAAAAGTGACTGTACAGAAGTACACCAAATTTGTTATGAAGTTAGAACTTTACTTTTTAGGTCTCGCACCTGCGAACCGGATCGCGAAAGCGATCCGTCGCTGCGAGACTTATTGTGATCATTTCAGTTTTCAAGGGCTCAAGGGGAACAGACAAGAGACAAGAGATGTGAACGCGCAGATCTTCGACTTGGATTAGGTCGCGCGCGCGTCAACTGTGAAGAGCATGTCAGTTTCAGTTTTACACGAGCAGTTCTACATTTTGTTACTTTGTTGCAGGCTGGTTTGTGAAGAACATGTCAGTTTCAGTTTCCCCTTGCCGACTGTGTGCAAACAGCTTCTGCATACAATTTTTTTTAATGGTTTTTTTAATATAATGTGCGTGTTTTAATACAAGTGTGTTGAAAAGTGGGTGTTTTCGATAATTAGTCCGTAAAAAAGTGTTTGTGTTTAACTACAATAATAATGTGTGTGTTTTCAATACAATGAGCATGTTAGGAACTGTTTGTGCTGTACAGTGGAGTGCTGCGTTGTAGAGTGCAGCGCTGTATAGTGGGGTGGTGTGTTGTAGAGTGGAGCACTGCGCTGTAGAGTAGAGCGCTGCGCTGTAGAGTGGAGCGCTGCGCTGTAGAGTGGAGCGCTGTAGAGTGGAGCGCTGCGCTGTAGAGTGAATCCGGCACTGTAGAGTGGATGCTGCGCTGTAGAGTGAATGCCGCGCTGTAGAGTGGAGCGCTGCGCTGTAGAGCAGAATGCTGCGTTGTGTAGTGTTGCGCTGTAGAGTGGAGTGCTGCGCTGTAGAGTGGAGTGTTGCGCTGTAGAGGGGAGTGTTGCGCTGGAGAGTGGCGCGCTGCGCTGTAGAGTGGCGCGCTGCACTGCAGACTGGACCGCTGCGCTGTAGAGTGACTGCTGCTTTGTAGAGTGGAATGCTGCGCTGTACAGTGGTGTGCTAAATTGGGAAGGTCTGCGCTGTAAAGTGGAGTGTTGTGTTGTGCTGCGCTGTAGAGTGGAGTGTTGCGCTGTAGAGTGGAGTGTTGCGCTGTAGAGTGGAGTGTTGCGCTGTAGAGTGGAGTGTTGCGCTGTAGAGTGGAGTGTTGCGCTGTAGAGTGGCGTGTTGCGCTGTAGAGTGGCGTGTTGCGCTGTAGAGTGGCGTGCTGCGCTGTAGAGTGGCGTGCTGCGCTGTAGAGTGGAGCACTGCGCTGTGGAGTGGAGCGCTGTAGAGTGGAGCACTGCACTGTAGAATGGAGCGCTGCGCTGTGAAGTGGAGCGCTGCGCTGTAGAGTGGAGCGCTGCGCTGTAGAGTGGAGCGCTGCGCTGTAGAGTGGAGCGCTGCGCTGTAGAGTGGAGCGCTGCGCTGTAGAGTGGAGCGCTGCGCTGTAGAGTGGAGCGCTGCGCTGTAGAGTGGAGCGCTGCGCTGTAGAGTGGAGCGCTGCGCTGTAGAGTGGAGCGCTGCGCTGTAGAGTGGAGCGCTGTGCTGTAGAGTGGAGCGCTGTACAGTGGAGCCCTGCACTGTAGAGTGGAGCGCTGCGCTGTAGAGTGAATGCTGCACTGTAGAGTGAATGCTGCACTGTAGAGTGGAGCGCTGCGCTGTACAGCAGAATGCTGCGTTGTCTAGTGTTGCGCTGTAGAGTGGAGCGCTGCGCTGTAGAGTGGAGCGCTGCGCTGTAGAGTGGAGTGTTGCGCTGTAGAGTGGAGCGCTGCTTTGTAGAGTGGAGTGCTGCGCTGTAGAGTGGAATGCTATACTGGGGAGTTCTGTGCTGTAGAGTGGAGTGCTGCATTGTGTAGTGCTGCACTGTAGAGTGGAGCGCTGCGCTATAGAGCGCTGCGCTGTAGAGTGGAGCGCTGCGCTGTAGAGTGGAGCGCTGCGCTGTAGAGTGGAGTGCTGCGCTGTAGAGTGGAGCGCTGCGCTGTAGAGTGGAGCGCTGCGCTGTAGAGTGGAGCGCTGCGCTGTAGAGTGGAGCGCTGCGCTGTAGAGTGGAGTGTTATACTGGGAAGTTCTGTGCTGTAGAGTGGAGTGTTGCGCTGTAGAGTGGAGTGTTGCGCTGTAGAGTGGAGTGTTGCGCTGTAGAGTGGAGCGCTGTGCTGTAGAGTAGAGCGCTGTAGAGTGGAGCGCAGCGCTGTAGAGTGGAGCGCTGCGCTGTAGAGTGAATGCTGCGCTGTAGAGTGGAGCGCTGCGCTGTAGAGCAGAATGCTGCTTTGTGTAGTGTTGTGCTGTAGAGTGGAGCGCTGCGCTGTAGAGTGGAGCGCTGCGCTGTAGAGTGAAGCGCTGCACTGTAGAGTGGAGCGTTGCGCTGTAGAGTGGAGCGTTGCGCTGTAGAGTGGAGCGTTGCGCTGTAGAGTGGAGCATTGCGCTGTAGAGTGGAGCATTGCGCTGTAGAGTGAGTGCTGCTCTGTAGAGTGGAATGCTGCGCTGTACAGTGGTGTGCTAAATTGGGAAGGTCTGCGCTGTAAAGTGGAGTGTTGTGTTGTGTAGTGCTGCGCTGTAGAGTGGAGCACTGCGCTGTGGCGCGCTGCGCTGTAGAGTGGCGCGCTGTGCTGCAGACTGGAACGCTGCGCTGTAGAGTGGAGTGTTGCGCTGTAGAGTGGAGTGTTGTGCTACGCTGTAGAGTGGAGTGTTGCGCTGTAGAGCGGCGTGCTGCGCTGTAGAGGAGCGCTGCGCTGTGGAGTGGAGCGCTATAGAGTGGAGCACTGCGCTGTAGAGTGGAGCGCTGCGCTGTAGAGTGGAGCGCTGCGCTGTAGAGTGGAGCGCTGCGCTGTAGAGTGGAGCGCTGCGCTGTAGAGTGAATGCTGCACTGTAGAGTGAATGCTGCGCTGTAGAGTGGAGCGCTGCGCTGTAAAGCAGAATGCTGCGTTGTCTAGTGTTGCGCTGTAGAGTGGAGCGCTGCGCTGTAGAGTGGAGCGCTGCGCTGTAGAGTGGAGCGTTGCGCTGTAGAGTGGAGCGCTGCTTTGTAGAGTGGAGTGCTGCGCTGTAGAGTGGAATGCTATACTGGGGAGTTCTGTGCTGTAGAGTGGAGTGCTGCGTTGTGTAGTGCTGCACTGTAGAGTGGAGCGCTGCGCTGTAGAGTGGAGCGCTGCGCTGTAGAGTGGAGCGCTGCGCTGTAGAGTGGAGCGTTGCGCTGTAGAGTGGAGCGCTGCTTTGTAGAGTGGAGTGCTGCGCTGTAGAGTGGAATGCTATACTGGGGAGTTCTGTGCTGTAGAGTGGAGTGCTGCGTTGTGGAGCGCTGCGCTGTAGAGTGGAGCGCTGCGCTGTAGAGTGAATGCTGCACTGTAGAGTGAATGCTGCGCTGTAGAGTGGAGCGCTGCGCTGTAAAGCAGAATGCTGCGTTGTGTAGTGTTGCGCTGTAGAATGGAGCGCTGCGCTGTAGAGTGGAGCGCTGCGCTGTAGAGTGGAGCGCTGCGCTGTAGAGTGGAGCGCTGCACTGTAGAGTGGAGCGCTGCGCTGTAGAGTGGAGCGCTGCGCTGTAGAGTGGAGCGCTGCGCTGTAGAGTGGAGCGCTGCGCTGTAGAGTGGAGCGTTGCGCTGTAGAGTGGAGTGCTGCTCTGTAGAGTGGAATGCTGCGCTGTACAGTGGTGGGCTAAATTGGGAAGGTCTGCGCTGTAAAGTGGAGTGTTGTGTAGTGCTGCGCTGTAGAGTGGAGCATGGCGCTGTGGCGCACTGCGCTGTAGAGTGGCGCGCTGTGCTGCAGACTGGAACGTTGCGCTGTAGAGTGGAGTGTTGCGCTGTAGAGTGGAGTGTTGCGCTGTAGAGTGGAGTGTTGCGCTGTAAAGTGGAGTGTTGCGCTGTAGAGCGGCGTGCTGCGCTGTAGAGTGGAGCGCTGCGCTGTGGAGTGGAGCGCTGCGCTGTGGAGTGGAGCGCTGCGCTGTAGAGTGGAGCGCTGCGCTGTAGAGTGGAGCGCTGCGCTGTAGAGTGGAGCGCTGCGCTGTAGAGTGGAGTGCTGTAGAGTGGAGCGCTGCGCTGTAGAGTGAATGCTGCACTGTAGAGTGAATGCTGCACTGTAGAGGCTGCGCTGTACAGCAGAATGCTGCGTTGTCTAGTGTTGCGCTGTAGAGTGGAGCGCTGCGCTGTAGAGTGGAGCGCTGCGCTGTAGAGTGGAGCGCTGCGCTGTAGAGTGGAGCGCTGCGCTGTAGAGTGGAGTGCTGCGCTGTAGAGTGGAGTGCTATACTGGGGAGTTCTGTGCTGTAAAGTGGAGTGCTGCGTTGTGTAGTGCTGCGTTGTAGCGTGGAGCGCTGCGCTGTAGAGTGGAGCGCTGCGCTGTAGAGTGGAGCGCTGCGCTATAGAGTGGTGCGCTGCGCTGTAGAGTGGAGCTCTGCGCTGTAGAGTGGAGTGCTGCATTGTATAGTGCTGCGCTGTAGAGTGGAGTGCTGGGCTATGAAGTGCTACACTGTAGACTGGGTTCTGCGTTTTGTAATGCTGCGCTGTAGAGTGGAGCGTTGCGCTGTAGAGTGAATGCTGCACTGTAGAGTGAATGCTGCGCTGTAGAGTGGAGCGCTGCGCTGTAGAGTGAATGCTGCACTGTAGAGTGAATGCTGCGCTGTAGAGTGGAGTGCTGCGCTGTACAGCAGAATGCTGCGTTGTGTAGTGTTGCGTTGTAGAGTGGAGCGCTGCGCTGTAGAGTGGTGCGCTGCTCTGTAGAGTGGAGCGTTGCGCTGTAGAGTGGAGTGCTATACTGGGAAATTCTGCGCTGTAGAGTGGACTGCTGCGTTGTAGAATGGAGCGCTGCGCTGTGAAGTGGAGTGCTGTAGAGTGGAGCACTGTACTGTAGAGTGGAGCGCTGCGCTGTAAAGTGGAGCGCTGCGCTGTAAAGTGGAGTGCTGCGCTGTAGAGTGGAGCGCTGCACTGTAGAGTGAATGCTGCACTGTAGAGTGAATGCAGCTCTGTAGAGTGGAGCGCTGCGCTGTAGAGCAGAATGCTGCGTTGTGTAGTGTTGCGCTGTAGAGTGGAGCGCTGCGCTGTAGAGTGGAGCACTGCGCTGTAGAGTGGAGCGTTGCGCTGTAGCACTCTGCACTCAGCAACAATCTGCACTTTGTGTTCAGTGGCAATTTGCACCTTGCATTCAGTAACAATCTGCTGTCTGCGCTTAACAACAATATGCACTGTGCATTTAACATTGTACACTTAATAGCGATCTGCACCCTGCACTCATTAACAATTTGCACTTTGCACTCAGAAACAATCTGTGCCCTGCACTTAGCAGCAAACTGCTCTCTGCACTTAACAATAGGCACTCTGCACTTAACAACAATGTGCATTTTGCATTCAATACCAGTCTGCAGTTTACACTACTATGTACTTTGCCCTTAACAATACATATCGCTCTATTACATACAACTCAACAGCAGACATCCACTACAACACATACCATCTATTACAGCATACACCACACTACAAGCTAATTCTTGAGACAATAAAAAAGCTTTCTAAAACAACAATACGTTTGTTAAGTAAGGCACATATAGCTTCAATGAAGGGCAAATGCTTAAACAATTGTAAGGCATACAGCTATTTACATCGAGATGGCACTTCCCTGTTGTTGCAAAATATGTTTTTGCTTAGACATTTAGTTTCGTTCTTAGCCGTGCTTACACATTTAGTTTCATTTTCAGTCATGCATGGACAGCTGGCTTCAATTTGGACACACGAAACTGTTTCAAACGACAACATTTGCCCATTTAGATGCTATATATTCGTAGAAACTTTCTTATAACATAAAAGCCATTTTAGCACAAACAAAGCGTTTTTAAACTGCGTACATGTAACTCAGACATTAATTTTTCTTTAAAAGGACTTAGAACATTAGGTGTGTTTTAAATAGCCTTTAAAAATAACTACAATTCTTCTGAACAAAAAATGTTAAGATATCATTCTCTTTATGTGTTGCAGTTTACGCTTTCACGGCTGCAAAATACATAAAGAAACACAAAATAAAAGCTCAAACAACTGAAAGGTATATTAGCAATTCCATCCTATTCATTAAGTGCTTTTGCAATCTCACTTAAACAAAATAACTTCACATTCTCATTATTATTCTGTATTGCAGTCTATGACCACGCAGTTTTTAAATCACAAACAGTCTTACAAACCAACTAATGCTCAAATTAATATGCCATATTGTTAGAAAAGTACAATTCATTTACACGTTATTAATACTTATTACGTATACACTGTTCTATAACTAATCTACATTGCACATTCCTTTACAGTGTGCGCGCATCTTACTACAGCATGCGCCCTCACAGCGTGCACCTCTAGACAGTGTGCACCACTTTATAGTGGAAATTTCCTACAATGCCCACCCCTCTACAATGCGCACCTTACTACAATACTTATTCCTCTACAGCGTACATCCTGTTACAGTGCGCAACATTATAGCACGCACCCCTTTGCAGTGTGCACCTCTCTACAGCTTAGGCGCTTCTACAGCATGCACTACTCTACAGCGCATGCCCTTCTACACTGCATGCCTTTTGAAGCGTATGGTGTTTTACAGCGTGTACTACTGTACAGTGCACAACGCCTGCAACACCTACTCCTCTACAGCAGGCACCTTACTACATTGCGCATCTCTCTACACCATACATCCCATTACAGCGCACATCCCGGTACAATGCACATTCCTGTACAGCGTGTAACACTATAGCGTGCATCACTGTACAGCGCGCAGCCCTTTACAGCACAGACGCCTCTACCACCACTGTAAAATGCACACTCCTGTACAGCATGACACACTTCAGCGCGCACCCCTCTATAGCACAGACGTCTCTACAGGGCGCATTTCTTTACAGCATGCACCCTTCTACAGGGTGCACTTGGGTACTGCATGCATCTTTATACTGCATGCGCCTCTATACTGCGTGCGCCCCTTTACAGTGTACATTGCTCTAAAGCACACGCCATTGTACAGTGCACACCACTCTACAACGCATAGTATTGTACATCGCACATTTTCTACAATGCACAGCATTCTACAATGGACACCACTCTACAAAATGCGCACCTGTAGAATGCATAGCACTCGACAACGCACAGCACTCTACAATGCACACTTTAAAGCGCACATTGTTCTACGACGCACCTAATTGTACAATGAGCACTACTCTACAACATACACTACTCTACAACACACACCTATTTACAGCGCACACCACTCTAGCACGCACACTAATCTACAGCACATATCACTTTACAATGCATACCAATCTAAAGCACATATTAATTTACAGCGCATATCGCTCTGCAACATGCAGTCCTCTACAACACATAGCCCTTTACAGCGCACAATGCTGTACAGTGCACATCCCTGTATAGTGCATAAACTTCTACAGCATATAGCCTTTTACAGCGCATACCATTGTACAATGCATGTTGTACTACAGTACACGTCATTTTACAGCGCACGCTCCTCTACAATGCATGCTCCTTTACAGCGCATGCCCCTTGACAGCGCATGCCTAATTACAGCATATGCCCGTTTACAAAACATGCCCTTCTACAGCACACATTGTTTTGCAGTGCATACTACTATACAGTACATACAATTCAATAGCACATACTGCTCTACAGTATGCAACACTACAGTGCAAAACATTCTACAGTGTGCAACATTTTACGCACATATCAATCTACAAAGCACTACTCTACAACGTACACCGCTCTACAGCACATTCTACTGTACAGCATACATCACTCTATAATACACATCACTCTATAACATACAGTACTTTACAGTACATATTACTGTACAATGCACCACAGCTCATGGTACAAAGAGCCAAAGGTTTGGGTGCCCATCAGGTATTGCAGCGCCGACCTGACAAGGGGAAGGCTCATATGATGAAGCATGACACCTAGCTTTGGGTGTGTAAGAGCCCTAGTTACGATAAGGGAATCCCCCCTCCCTTGTCCCTGCAAACACGAAGTGGTCCAGTTGGACTCACTATGCTTTGGCCCCTCTTGGTCCTCTACCAACCACACACAGAGGAACTTCTTACTCTCTTTGCTTACTAGTCATTTTGGGGCTTGTACATGGACGTCGTTAAACACGCCCCCCCAGTCCCTCCTTTTGTTGAATAAATTATTAAAGAGATATCCCTCAACAACATAGGTAGCTGCTTATTCAGTATACCCAAAGACATGCCGCGCACTGCTCCAAGCATACGTGCCCGTGTTTCTAAAACTAAAATGCTGTAAAATATGTGTGTGACGTGCAGCCTCACATACAGACAGTTGCACACTGTACTATCTATGTAATGTGCTTAGTGCAGCAATATAGAAATAAATAAGGAAGTCAGCCACACAGACTGAAAATCGTTCCCTTATTAGTTATATGTATCATGTGTTTGGGGTACGCAAGATTCAGAGCTAACAGTGCACTATTAATGCATTTTTTTTAACATAACTGTCCCTTCCATACCTGGTATGGGGTAGTAACGGCTATATATATATATATATATATATATATATATATATATATATATATATATATATATATATATATATACACTTACAATTAAAAGCACACACTTACTTTACAGCTCAGTTGTCAACTCTTTGCACTGATGCTCAAAAACAATAAATATTTGCCACAAACCTTGGAATGATTTGATCAATAAATGCCAATTTCCCAATACCCAGCTCCCAACCACCCTTTACACTTGCAGATTAGCCTTAACAATTGCAGATTAACTTGTTGTAGTACATTTGAATTTCTTTCAGTGTTCCCATACAACAGCACTCAACCTCTACACAGCACATTCAAAGCACGGCAGCGAGAACATTACTTAAGTTGCAAAAGTGTATAAGTGTTAGGAGTTGCAGTTCGCCTCCGTTCTGCAATAAAACCGGTTAGCTGAGCTCGAATCTGGAATTATTCTCAGGGTCTGAAGATATCATGGAGGTGATTTATCTCAGCCTTTCATCATTTTGTGTTCCATACATTCCGCTCAGTATAGTGTCAGAAAAAGGGGTTCATTTCAGATCCCTGTGTGCAAGCAGCTGTTAGGAGCGCACTTGTGCGTGCTCGGAGTTCACTAGTCTATGCTGAACAATCTGCATCTGTTCACGCCAGAAGTGCGTGCGTGTTTTCGGTATTACCCCCTGGCTGATAACTGAATCCATGTGAGTCTGTCATGACTAGGAAAAGTGGACGGCAGTCAGACATGTTTGAACTGGAAACAAACCACCAGTCTCTGTGCCCTTTCATCATTCAGAACTCTTGTTCCGCACACCCTTTGTTCCATTGTCCTTACCCTTCTGCCCTCTTTCGTACTGTTTCCTCCCTGTGCTTTTCTCTGCGCTATTCGCTTCTCTTCGCCCTTTATGCTTCAGTTCTCTGTGCCCCTCTACACCCTCGGATTCTCCTGACCTCTGTAACCTTCTATTCTCAGCGTCCTTGTACCTCTTCCTGCACCATGCGATGCTCTGGGTCTCTGGGCCCTTCAGTTCTCCTAGCCCCTGCGCCTTCCTTCTTGGGACCCTTTGGGCCTCTCTCCCTGGGGCCTCCAGTTCGGTCTCCCTCCTGTACTCTCTATTTCTCTGTGCCCACGACCCATTCGTCTCACTCTCTCTCTTTCCTTGCATCCTCTGGTACGCTAGGCCCCTCCTCCACCCTTGGCCTTGGGTTCTCTCACCCCCTCCCTCTGGTTCCTCTGCATCTTGCAGTTCTCTTACTTGAGCCTTCGGATCTTCAGTCCCTTTCTTTCTCTGTGGCCCCACTCCCTTCAGTACAGTGGGCCTATGCAGCTTTCGCCCCCCCCCACCCCTACAACTTTTGGTTCCATTTGCTCTCTTTGAAGTTTTCTAAACACCTCCACCCTTCGGTTCTCTGCTCCTTGCACCCTTCGGTTCTCTGGCCCCTCCACCCTTCGGTTCTCTGGCCCCTCCTCCCTTCGGTTCTCTGCTCCTTGCACCCTTCGGTTCTCTGGCCCCTCCACCCTTCGGTTCTCTGGGCCCCTCCACCCTTCGGTTCTCTGCTCCTTGCACCCTTCGGTTCTCTGGCCCCTCCACCCTTCGGTTCTCTGCTCCTTGCACCCTTCGGTTCTCTGGCCCCTCCACCCTTCGGTTCTCTGCTCCTTGCACCCTTCGGTTCTCTGGCCCCTCCACCCTTCGGTTCTCTGGCCCCTCCACCCTTCGGTTCTCTGGGCCCCTCCACCCTTCGGTTCTCTGCTCCTTGCACCCTTCGGTTCTCTGGCCCCTCCACCCTTCGGTTCTCTGGCCCCTCCACCCTTCGGTTCTCTGGGCCCCTCCACCCTTCGGTTCTCTGCTCCTTGCACCCTTCGGTTCTCTGCTCCTTGCACCCTTCGGTTCTCTGGCCCCTCCACCCTTCGGTTCTCTGGGCCCCTCCACCCTTCGGTTCTCTGCTCCTTGCACCCTTCGGTTCTCTGGCCCCTCCACCCTTCGGTTCTCTGGCCCCTCCACCCTTCGGTTCTCTGGGCCCCTCCACCCTTCGGTTCTCTGCTCCTTGCACCCTTCGGTTCTCTGGCCCCTCCACCCTTCGGTTCTCTGGCCCCTCCACCCTTCGGTTCTCTGGGCCCCTCCACCCTTCGGTTCTCTGCTCCTTGCACCCTTCGGTTCTCTGGCCCCTCCACCCTTCGGTTCTCTGGCCCCTCCACCCTTCGGTTCTCTGGGCCCCTCCACCCTTCGGTTCTCTGCTCCTTGCACCCTTCGGTTCTCTGGCCCCTCCACCCTTCGGTTCTCTGGCCCCTCCACCCTTCGGTTCTCTGGGCCCCTCCACCCTTCGGTTCTCTGCTCCTTGCACCCTTCGGTTCTCTGGCCCCTCCACCCTTCGGTTTTCCTTACCACTGGGCCCTTCAGTTCTCTTGGCCCCTGCACTCTTTGGATCTCGGGGCCCTTGCGGCTTTCGGTTCTCTCTCTCCCAGCACCATGCGCTTCTTTGGGCCTCTGAACCTTTCAGCTCTCTTCTCCTGCACCCATCGGTCCTGGGACCTGTTATGGCTGTCTGTCTATCTCTGCTCCCGCCGGCCCTGGGTCCCTTCTTGCACCCTATGGTTCGATGGCCCTCCTGTACCCTACGGTTCACTCTCTCTTCGCCTCTCTCAGCGCATCCACTCTTCCGTTCTCTTGCTCTCCTTGCAACCTTTGGTTCTCCCCCCTGCATCTTTCGTTTATCTTGCTACATATTTCGGTTCTCACGTCCGTTTGGGTCTATAATAATAAGAAATAAATGGGGTCTCTCTTTTTCTCTCCTTACATCCTTCGGTTCTCTGGGCCTCGGAGTTCTTCCGTTCCAGGAGTCCCGTCGCGGCCGGCAAGAGGGGGTAAAGGGGGGGGGGGGGAGCTCGGCGCGAGTGTGGGGGGAGCGACAGAGTAATGTAAATACAATTTCAACTAAACTTACCTTAACACCTTCCTCCAACTGCGTCCTTCGGATCACGTGCCACCGCTCCTGCTGCTCCTAGGCAGCCTCCCTCCCGCTCCCCTAAGCCACACTCACTGCATGTGGGGGGCGTGGGGCCCCTCAAGAGATTCATTCCCGGTCTGATCTGGGCGGCGCGAAGAGGGGCCCAGTCCTGAGTTAGAAATGGCATCTGTTACGCCAGGGCCCGGGCGTGCGCATGCGCACCAACCATTTCATTAATGAAGAGGCCATGGCATGCGCGCACTGAAGAGGCTTGGTTGCTACCTTTGCTGAGTGAGGGGCCCCCTGAAGCGCGAGGCCCCCGGGGCCCCCCCACACTGCGGGGGCCTGTGTTACGCCCCTGTGGAGAAGGGGCAAAGTCAGCCACTGTCCGATGGCAGAACACAGAGGGACATATTCAGAAAGGCATATTGGAATATATGAAGCAGGTAATTACTTTTACATGCCATTGTGAACTGTCTCCAAAAGATTAAAAAAAATAATAATGATACACACTTGGTGCACATAAAAAGCTCTGCACTCTGTGTGTGCACTTTCACTAATATGGAATTGGACGTTTGGGGCCGTTTCACAAAAGTGCAATAGCATGTGAAAGAGCATTCGTGCATTACTACTTCCTGGCCTCATAAATGCCTTTGTAAACAGACCTCTCTATCCTGTAGTATGTGCCTCCCAACAGCCTACACCGAAAATCAATTGGTGCTGGGGTGCGTGCAGGGCGGCTGGGGCCTCTCAAAGTATAAAGTCCACTCTGTCGAGCAACTGTTGGATGAAAAGTCCCATGCACAACCAGAAAGAAGCATCTCTTATTAGGGCTCCAAAAGTTAACGTTAAAAATCTTTATTCATGCCATTTTCACTTCATTCTTTTTCTTGAAATTATCAATATCAGGATTTCCGTCCTTTTACAGCATTCTTTCCATTTAACAATAATTTCAGCTCTAGCTCCTCCCCAGACTCTTGACAGGCATCCCTTCCACAGAAGTTTAAGTGAGTCATGCATTAAACTGAGGCAACGCCCTCCACAGACTTTTAAATCACTCATATTAAAGAAGCATTTGCAATGCAATAGATCTCGCGTTTACGCAAGTTTAAGCCATTGGCATTGTAAATGACAATGCCTTTTATGTTTTAAAACCAAAACATAAATAAAAAGCATTGTCATTTATAATGCCAATAGCATAAACTAGTGTAAATATGAGACCTATCCTCTCCATCCATCCATCCCCTCCACTCCACTCCATCCATCCATCCATCCATCCATCCCCCCACTCCATCCATCCATCCATCCCCTCCACTCCATCCATCCATCCATCCCTCACTCCATCCATCCATCCCCCACTCCATCCATCCATCCATCCCCTCCACTCCATCCATCCATCAATCCATCCATCCATCCCCACTCCATCGCTATCATCTTGCAAATCATCTTTATACACCAATACAGACTTTGTTAAAAATGTATGCAACGCATTGTCATACACAATGCCAATAACTCAAACTTTAATGCTGCGAGACCTATTGCATTGCAAATGCTTGTTTCTTAAGTGGGTGTCACTCCGTTTAGTAGTTTCTGACAAATTGGCATTTAAATAATGGCTCGGGCTTGGCATGAAGGAGTTAACTTTCAGAAAAAGATAGAATATGTTTTAACATTTGATCACTACGGATGTCCATGCGTCCAAGAATTTTAAAAAAGACTCTGATTTAATTGGCCAAGGAAGCATTTTCTTTCTTTGTCAATTGGGGATCCGTGGATCCATAAGGATCTAATTGGCTCCCTCAACTTTTAAAAAAAACATTTTGTGGCAGTCATTACAGGACTTGGAAACTTAGTCCCTGAGTCTTGAAAATCGTGAAAGGGCACACGTGGAACCCGGGGAGACTACCCCTTGAAGTTTTTTTCTAGCTGGATTCATGGACTCGCACTGTGTCAAACTAGTGCATCCACGCACTCTGAGGTCTGTCGCAGTGTAAACTGGATTCCTTGCATTGATGGGGGTTGTGGAGGCACATGGGAGCCCTGTAGCATTGAGTCATCATCATCAGCTCACTTTATTCGGTTTTTGCATAAAACCATAAAAGTCAAGTGAAACCAGTAAGACAATATGTACGAGAAAACATTCTCTCAAGGAAAGAATCTACTACATAACATTAAGTGCTATACATAAAAAAATGTATATAAAAAGATTGAAGATCCCTACAGGTACTCAGTGCAACATTACAATACATTCAAGGTGGATGTATGACATTACAACGCATACTTTTACCATGCATACCTTTACAACGCGGTTTTTACATCGCATACCATTACAACGCATAGCGCTTTTGGGTGTTGGATAGTGAATAGTTTAATTTACTATTCCAACTCCAGTCCCCGTGGACACTAGGGAAGGTTATTGGATAGTAAATTAACCTATTCCCTATCCTAGAGCGCCCCCAGCGCAATGCGTTGTAATGGTTTGCGTTGTAATGACCACGTTGTAATGGTAGTGCGTTGTAAAAGTTTCATTGTAAAGGTTGTTTACCTTCAAGGTCACATCTTGAACCCTCCCTTGTGTACCTTTAACAGTTAATCACAACTGGCTCGGAGCCTAACAGCTGATTTAAAAAAGTTAAGGACGTAAAAAAGTAAAGGCAGGGCGCTTTTGCCTGAACTTGAGCATTTTCAAAATGGGAATAATAGAAGTCTTCCGGGGTACCTCAAAATAACTACAAAACATAAAATGGAGCATGTCCTGTAGAGACTTACCGTCGCAGCCACGGGACGCGAAGCTTTGACCCCTACTATACCCACGTTTCTGCACCAGCAAGAGATGAGAGATCAAAACGAAACCTAGTCAATAAAAAGTGAGCGTTAGCACTTATAGGCATTAAAAGGAATAGCTCGGTGGTTTGCACGGTTTTAAGAATGACAAATCTACATACGCTAGGCTTCATTAGCTCTTGTTCTGCCCTCTGTCTAAAAAGGAAACCCTTGCCCACCACATGTCATTCTTATTCACCGTTTCTGGGTTGGAAAATAGGTCTGCTCTTCCCAAGTTCGAGAAACATCCCTTTTATATAATTGAGCCTGGGGATAAGGTGGGTATGGTCAAGGGCATGCAATCTTTCAGGATCAATATTTTCAATGTTATCCGCTGATTCAGCCAGGTGTTTAACCACAAAAACAGAGTGCGAAAGGCCAACAGCTCAGAGGTAAGACACACCCAGCTCTTCGTGTACTGCCAGGGTTGAGGTTCCATGGGGCACACATAGAAGATGTCTCAAAAAGCTATTTTTAAACCACTTGTAATTCCTCATGGGCAGTATATGCCCAGATTTCACTACCATAGGAATCTTTTGGCGATGCACTTTGTCCTGTATATCTGCAGAAGAGCCCCAATTGGTCTTCTTCCTCATCTCGAGGCAAAGTTAAAGATGGCTGTATTGGCCCCCATTAAATCTCCCGTCTTTCTCTGTTTTAATTGCCTCCATTTCATCTTATCATCAAACAGGACCCCCAGGTAGGAAAAGACATCGGTACGTGGGACCTGAACGGATTCAACCTGGAAGCAATAGTGGTTTCTTTTACAAGGTCCTACCTGCATCACCTAAGATTTCAAATTGTTTATCTGCAGGTCTTGTTATTCAATAAATGAGGCAAATGCATTAAGTAAAAATTGCAAATCTCTTGCGGTCCGGACTTTGTCATCCGCCTACAGTAAAACGGGCAGACCATGTCGGCTCTCCTGGGAATAATCCACCTTAGACTCTACTAAAACCGTCTCCAGATTGTTGATATATAGGTTAAACAGAAAAGCGGCCAAGATACACCCAAGTCGAACTCCTTGTTTTATAGAAAACTGACGAGAAACCTTCAAGTCTTGGGTGTATCGAACCGTGGCCATATATCGCCATCCACCCCAATGGACAACATAGTCTACCAGTGTTTTGATCTATTTACGCAATCAAACGCAGAAGTCAGGTCCATAAAGGCCAGGTGGATGGTGCCAGGGCTGGTAACTGTGTACTTGTTAAGGACCATAAATAAGTTTAAGCATTGGTCAACGGTTGACCGTCCTGGACGAAAGCCATACTGGGCATCGGCTAAGATGTAATTTTCTTCTGCCCAGCAAGTCAGCCTATCTAAAAAGATGCGTCCAACCATCTTGACTACTAAGTCCACCAGCCAACAGGGAGATTGGCCTGTAGCAATGAGTACTGTCTCTTTCCCTTTTTAGGTCTCGGCTAAGTGCGCGGAAGCGCGTTCTAGCCGAGAACCTATTGTTGCCGTGTCTGCTTTCCAGGAGACAATCCTGGCCGCGTGCAGGCGATTTGGAACTGGCACGCGCACAAGTACGAGCGCTGCGCAAAGCTCCCACACAACACACGCATGCACATACACAGAAACACACACACAAGCGCACACGCATGCACATACATACATACAGAACCCCCCCCACACGCATACATACACTCGCGCACACACACACACACGAGTGCACCGCCCCCCCCCCCTCCTTTTGTACTTACTGTGGCAATCTCGGGGGACTCCGCTCTCACCACGCGGCAGGGGCAGGCAGCGGGCATGTGCCTCGTGCCCCCTCCGCAGAGTTGACGTTGCGGCTCTGCAACCTCCTGCTGGCGGCCCCGGGGCTCTCCATGGCTCACAGGAGCCCCGAGCCAAGAGACGCATTTCCTCCGCCTGCCTCCTCTTCCGGTCCGGACGCGGCCCCGCCCCCGTCACAGGCGACCTTGCCTGACTTCCGCATGCATACCCAGGCATTCGTATTTTTGCTGCGTAAGGCTAAAGTCCAGAGCAATCAGACTGTTGCACGTGTATCCTGGTAGCGGGAAAATGCGCTTCTGGCCCTGACACTGGGCTTTCTCCAATAATGCATGGCTTTGGTTTGTAAATGGTTGTTGTGCGGAGCCTGCTGTAGAAAGTAATTTTGCTTTAATGACCCTCCTGATTGCTGCAGTTGTTGGGCTGCATAGCCTCCCATGCAGTTTACACAGGGCGTATATTGTCACTTGGGATTTTGGTTTCATTCTTGGTTGATAACAGTTGACTTCTCTGCGTCACTGAACCATGCCCCGAGGTAGTCATAGGTCCTTTTAGATGCTATTGTCTGGGGGACAGTCGCCATCTTTGTGATAACTTTTTTGTATAACTACCAAATGTCACCACTCCTAAAGTACATTTCAATTCATTTTTACTTTTGTACTATTAAAATGCTTAATGTTTTTCTAATTTCCAAGTGGACATTATTCTTAAACTATGTACATTTTTTATTTGTGTGGTTTCTTGAACAGTTTAATAGGCATTCTTTTTATATGTCCATCAGGGCTACTGAATTGAGTCCACAAACCTTTCTAGGGCCAAAGCACCGATGCATTACATCCCACGGTTTGTGGATACGTAGCTGCGACCTTTCAACTAGACTCCTTCTGTGCTCTGAAAGTTTATTAAAGCTGCTGCAGTGAAGTGTGTATTTAGAAAGTTTGTGAACTGAAACACAAACCCTCATTATTTATGTTGCAGGATTAGTTTGGCAGTAAGCATGTGTAGGCCAGTTATTTACGCAGCGGTTCAACATTTGCTCTCTTCTAAATATTTTACATTTTGACTGGCACAGCAACTGAAAACATTAAATGAAGTTATTTACCCAGCATGAAACTGTACAATTCAGCCCAGATTTAATCAATGCACAGATATCAATTTAACAACCGGAATGAATAATTTCACTAAAAGTGCTGCAGAGCCATAATTATTTCGTCCTTCTTGGGCTGTTTTTTTTGTGGAGGACAGGATAGTCCCCAGCTTACTTGCACATCTTACACTGTCCTCTCCCTGTTCCAGACGGTTGCCATGCTTCAGCTTCCAATATCAGGTCGGACATTCTACAATGGCGTGGGTGCTGACATGGTAAAAGTAGAGACTTGAATGACCCCTATAGCTAGCCCACCACAAAGTCCAGTAAGTCCAGTAAGGTGTGCGCCGTGTGCAGAGTATTGAGTGTGCAGAGTATTGAGTGTGCAGAGTATTGAGTGTGCAGAGTATTGAGTGTGCAGAGTATTGAGTGTGCAGAGTATTGAGTGTGCAGAGTATTGAGTGTGCAGAGTATTGAGTGTGCAGAGTATTGAGTGTGCAGAGCAGAGTGGTGTGTGCTGTTGAGTGCAGAGAGAAAAAAAAAGAAATGTCATGAGCAATGCCAATAGCTCTACCGTAAATGATGCCAAAACCATTGCATTGTAAATGCTTGTTAAATATTGGTACTATGGTAGATATGGCCTAGGAACCAAGGGTGCCTGTCCTTACTGCAGCTTCAGTAACAGCTGTAAGGGCTGGTACCCAAGTCAGATTTGTAAAGATCAGGTGTAATACCATCTGGTCCTGGCGCTTTATTACTGGACAGCCCAGTGATGCCCTTCCTTACGTCATCAGTTGAAAAAACCAAAGTAGATTTCCCTTTACCCAATCCAGAAGCTGTAATCCTGTCAGGGGGGCACTGAAACGTCCTCAAAATGGAGCACCCATTCATTCTGTTATATGGGCACCCAATGCGTTTTTGGCATCTTCAGCTAAGAAGGGGCTATTTATGATGCTCCAGAATTTCGAGCTACTATTTAAAGTGCTTGCCTCAATTAGCTTCCTCCATACTTTCTCCTTCAGCGCGGCCTTTCATCTTGCTAATTCCGCTTCATAGGACCTACGACCGATCCTAATTAGGGCAGTGTCCCTCGGGCTCTGGCCTAGGGCTGTAGCATTGAGTAATTCTTTTCTGCCCCTACTCTATATGGTTTTGACAAACTTGTGACTGTTTATTTTCTAGTATGTGGTAGTTGTAAATACCGGAACGCAAGTGTTTGTTCCCCTCCTTGGAGTACTGTTGCACTCTTGAGTAAGCCACAAGGCATATGTGTAGTACCACTCTCAGATGCTAGATAGGTGTGTACTCGGGCCAGGCATTGTAAGAAACCATGCAGTACAGACACCTTGAAGAAGTGGGTTCTCTCTGTTGAGGGACATTAGCCGTTTCCGAGCAGCTGTTGTGTTGTGACATGTTTACGGGGAGGACGGCAGGGGTGGCTCCTCCGCTATGGTGGAGGAGCGTCACCCCACTGCTTTTAAGCAGTGAGAAACATAAAATGATAATAACTTTTATGCTTTATGTCCTGCTGCTTTGCGGGCGGGCAGGTGGGCGGGGCTGCTCTGCTCTCGGAGCAGGGCAGTGGAGGAGTGGTTTGCCCACTCCTAAGTGCCCTCTGGCCGCCCAAACCAGACATGCGCACTTTAAGTGTTCTCCATGCAAGCTGCATTACAGCCTGGATGGAGAACATGCCCACCCCTCCAGCCCCTGGCTGAGTGCTGTGTCACTGTGCTCAGACCAACCACAACGGTGCATTGCAGAGTTGTGATTGGCTTAGGGGAGGGAGCCTTGTTGCCTGCTTCCTGTTCCGGTCGGAGGCAGGAGACCAGGAGCAGAGATGACGCGGGACCCGGCTTCAAGATAAGTTAATACGTTAAAAAAAATAATATTCCGCTGCCCCCCAGTTCCTCTCCTCCCCCCCCCCACTCCTCCCGACTCCCCATGCCCACCCTCCACCCACGAGCCATGCCAGCCACCACTGGAGGACGGTGGCATTTCTGTCAATTTCAATAAACAGATTGTGAATATGCGGCATATCCTCCAGTTACTTCTCCGGGTCATTCTTCTTCTACTGGCCAAGTGTGCTGCAGTGGGCTGGTAACAGGAGACTGCACAGCGAAGCACTTCAAACCTGAGCTAATGCTTTCAGGATTCAGGTGTGAGCCTGTGCATGTAGTAATACTGGTACCTTTGTATCACAGGACTGCCAGCTATGCTGAAATCTGCCAAGAGGTTTGAGGGAGCGATGAATGAATGAAGCATGATTGGGGGGGGCAGAAGTACATTGGGTGGAGAATACTATGAAGCACTCCCTTTGATACTGTAGAAAACAACTGGAGCAAGAGTAGGCCTGTAGAGAAGAGCTGTCAAAATGCATGTCACACTAGAAATGTACCTAAAGAGGGGCGATCTGTAAGCGCAGCATTGGAAAATGGCCTGTTGCATGCACATGCAAGCATTTTGGATAGCAAAGTTGCAAGCAGTGTAAAGCAAGGGGAGAGGTGGTTAACTATGTCTCCAAAATGATACTGCAAGTGTGCATTGAGCATGTGCATGCTTTATCCTTCATGTCAGATGGACAATGCTTGTCAGGAATTCGTGGTGTCATTGGACTCTGGTTCAACTTGAACAATATTACCAGTAAATATGTTGGTGGGTGGGAGGTAGAGAGTTTTATGAAACACATAATATCAGTGGTGGCTGCCACAAACAAAGACGCTCCGCTCAGACATGGGAGTCTGTGGGATTTCTCCAGCCTGGCTGGTCAATGCAGCCGTGGGCTGGAGTAACCTAAGTGCGCTTGTGTGTTTGGCCGGCCTGAGAGGGGTGGCCAAACACATATGCGCACTTAGGGAGTGCACATAGCAGTCCTCCTCGCCCCTCCCTACATCAATGCCTTAGAGCCGGCAATTGAAAAATAAAACAATGCTAGAACATGGTTTTGTTTTTCATTTGCTGGCTCCGAGCCAGGCAGTGGGGCGACACTCCTCCGCGGTTGCGAAGGAGCCGCCGCAGCAGTGGACAGCAAACCTGAGGTGTAAGGGTGAAGACCATTATTTTGAGAATGGTTGGTCGTTCACAAGGGAAAGGATCCAGATTGGCCCAGCCAGGAGCTAGGGTGTGCTCAGCGCTCCTCCCCCCCCCCCTGGCTGCGCATGCTTTGATCTCTCGAGGCACTGAGGCAAAAGAAACAGGTGGAAGTGTATTCTGGTTCCCAGACACCTGCAAACAGTGACTTCTAAAAAGGGAACTTGTAATGTGGCCCTCCCACCACAGCAGGCACAGGAAAGCATCTAGCAAAATGCTGCTGTGTTGGAGACCGCCACCTCTGTTTTTCTCTTTGGGGCAGCCTTCTATCTATCGTACGTGTAAAGTACAGTGGTTTTAAGCGCAGTGACTGTAGCCCTGCGCACATTAAAGAGCGGAATTC
This sequence comes from Lissotriton helveticus, assembly GCF_964261635.1. Taxonomy (NCBI): domain Eukaryota; kingdom Metazoa; phylum Chordata; class Amphibia; order Caudata; family Salamandridae; genus Lissotriton; species Lissotriton helveticus. Next base: position 873,038,772 of record NC_136073.1, read on the forward strand.
TTTTATTGTGTGCAGTTTCCCTTTTACGTGACACCATCGTTATACATGCTCCACTCTGCATTTAATCTTTGTTTCTGCGTCTGGTAAGTTACACTACTTTTGGCGTTAAAAATTTAACATCCAAACAAAATGCCAATACACTGCTGTTAAAGTCACTCACTAAGTGTGCCCCCTTTTTAAGGCAAAGGTAAAGTGATACAGTGTTTTTCCAGGATCACACAATGAGGCTAGTCCGGATCATCATATTAAAGTCCAACACTGACTGCAGTCACCAACATAGGCATTTAACCTGGGTAGCCGGGCGGGGCATATCTCAAGAGGCTACCACCCTAGAGCTGACTGGGTGGCTGGGGCAGAGCCAGTTACATGGACTTGTACAATGGGTCAGTTACCACAGGCATACATACATTACCATATACATACATACATTGTGCTGAAGCCCCACCGGCATTTCCACCTTCTGCCTGAACGAGCGCAAGGCTGTGCAATGGGTCATGTAATATAATATGTTACTTGGGTTTTGAATAATGTCGGCCTGCTGCAGCAGGACCTTCATGTGACGTCACCATAAAGAACAGAGGCTCCTTTCATACATTGAATGCAGAGCAGCTATGGTCTGACGTGGAGCAGGTCTGATTTTAATTGCTGTTTATTATACTTGGAAACCGTGTTTACAAAGTATATCTTTTTTGTTGGGTAAAGAGTGTTACAATTAGCCAGACTGAGAAGCAAGTTACCTGAGGCTAAGGCTGCCAGTCTCGTCAGCCAAACATACCTAAGATGAAGTAAGGGTTTATTTTCTTCTTAAGGAAGGCAGGAGCATTCCCGAAAGGCCAGTACATCTAAAAGGCCAGTGATTCACTGGCATGTGCATGCCTGGGATGTTTCATTTTTCCAATTCATGCTTTCTGGGAGTTTGATTCTATTCAGGTAATTAGACTAAATCTATGATTTGAAGTTGGTAAAGACAGGCCTGGAGGCAAGGTGTTCTGCTAGCATAGAGCAAGCTGACCACCCTAATCATAAGGCCATTTAGGAAGGACATGGGCATGCTGTCAACATGATCCTATGAAAGCTGTGATTCCATATTTAAGGAGCTGCTCTGAATCCTATTCACTGTTGGGCTGAAACAGAAAACATATCATTAAAAACATTGTCTCTCCCGATCATGCAGCGTGTACTCTCTAGGGTGCTGCACATGAGCCTGACTCCAAATCAGTCTTCTGAACACACCCAGTTCGTACATGAACCAGCTCCACTGCTTTTGTGGCATTCTATTACAGGACCAAGAACAGACCTGTGCAGTTCCTCTTCCCAACCATCTTGCTGTAATATGCTCTTTGCTCTGGCTCAGTCATTGGACATCGTTATGTAGCTTCTTCAGTTCCAGGGCAGACGCTGTGATCCTGCTCCATCTGCGAGTCTTGCCTTAAGTCTTTCAGCAATATCAAGCCCACATGTCGGCCCCATCCAACCCATCAGTTCCTAACAGGTAGACTCTCAAATGTGAAACTTTGTGGTCTTGTCCCTGGCCAAGGCCACTCGCTTCACACCTACTTTCTGAAGACCGGGAACTTTGATAGTCGCCCGCATTTCCTGACAGAACCACTTGAGTTCCTGCTCTCGCAACTCGCCATGGTAGCGCTCTGCATCTGACCGTCGCAAACAGCAGTTCGAGGCCATGTGCCTTGCCCTTGGACTGCTCTTGCCTGTTTCTATTCCTTCTTTTTCCCACCCTTGTCTGCCTTCTCTTCCCACTGTCCTCTGGATGTTCTTTTCCTCCTTAAATTCACGAATTTTCTTACTTCTTTTTATTTCATTGTTTATTCCTACTGAAGCTTCTGTACCTACTTTCACTCTCCTTTTTCCCCGCGTCCTGCCCCTTATGCCGCTTTCTCACCGCTGCTGCCCCCACGGCCCCTCCTGCATGTTCCAGTTCCACCTCCTAGCTGTCCCGCCCTTCCCCAATCCCTACTTAATTGCAGCCACTGGGCAGCCGCGCCAAAGCAAGCCCATCTGCGCCCATCCGCAACCCGACGGCGACCAGCACCAGGTTCCCTGGCCTTCCGACCTGCCAATGCTACAGCTCCTCGGCTCTCAATGCATTCCGCATTGGAAAGAACAACAAATGCAAGCTCTCCTCACCTCTTGACACCCATGGTCCTTTCACCTGCCGCCACTCCTTCAACTTCGCCGAGACCCAGGACCCACCTCCACCGTCCCGCAACAACGCCTCTGCACCCCAAACCCTGTAATGCCTCCTCCTGAAGGTCCACTCACTCCACAGACACACCACAGATATCTGGGACCTCCTCAACAGCACCACTCCTGACGTTTCCTTCTTTACCGAAACCTGGACAAGCGCCACCTCGGAACCAGACATTGCGATCGCCATCCCCCAAGGATACAAAATCACCCAGAAGGACCGCCCAAACCGCCCCCGGGGAGACGTTGCCATCGCCCACAAGGCCAACCTCCGTCTGAGCACATACCCCGACGGGCCCACAGATCTAATGGAATACCTTCACTTCAAGATACAGGCCAACGCGTCCACCACCCTCTGAGGCACCCTCATCTACAGACCCCCCAGGACCCCTCGCACCTTTCTCCGACTCCATCACCGACATCATCACACCACATGCCATCACCTCCGACGACTACACCTTGCTGGGAGACCTCAACTTCCACGTCGACAACTGCCAAGACCCCAACTCCACCTCCGTCATTGAAAACCTCCACATCATCGGACTCAATCAAATCGTACCAGGACCTACGCACTCAGCAGGACACACCCTCAAGCCCATCTTCACAGCAGGAAACTACATCACCTTCAGCCACACCTCCGAACTCCCATGGACAGACCACCGCTGTGTCCACTTAACCTTCAAAGCAAACATCTCCTTCAGACGTACACCCCAGTTCCAGCGCAGGAATTGGAACAAGATCTCCGACGACCAGCTCGCCTTTGCCCTCAGCGGCTCCGCTTCCACTGCCACAGACGAGGACCCTACCACCGTCGCCCGTGCCCTAGACAAATGGATCACAGACTGTGCCAACACCATCACCCCCTTCAAGAAATCCTCCAACCCACACACCAAGAAAGCCAGCTGGTTATCCATCGAACTCCGGGAATCTAAACAAACCTGCTGACACCTCAAAAAGCTACGGGAAAAACTCCAAAACCCCAGCAGACCCCGACAACTACAAAACCACCACCACCGCCCACCACAAACTCATCAGACACTCAAGGAAGAAAGCACTCCAGGACAAAAGCTCCACCCACTCACACAACAGAAAATAACTCTTGTGCATCATCAAATAGGAACCCACACCGCCTCTCCCTGCACCACACAGTCGACCCTGGATGGCTGGAACGCCCTACGCATCGAAGACACCCTAAAGAATATGAAGGCCACCCACTCAGGGCCCCCCACGAACCCCTGCTCCAAAGAATCATCAACCGCTTCTTCCACGATGACTGGAAACACGCCGAGATCAAACCTCTCCTGGAAAAACCTCACCGACCTCAAGAACTTCAGACCGTCTCCCTACTTCCGTACCCGGCGAGGGTAATTGAAAAAGCTGTCAACAGCCAACTTGCCTCCTTCATTGACGAGAACAACATCCTCGACTTCTCCCAATTAGGCTTCAGGAACAACCACAGCACCAAAACTGCCCTCATCGACTCCACAGATGACATCCGCTCCCTCCTCAACGGAGGAGAGACTGTGGCCATCATCCTCCTGGACCTCTCCGCGACCTTCGACACAGTCTCACACTGCACTCTAGCCCGCAAACTCCACAATGCATGAATCTGGAACAAAGCCCTTGACTGGATCCGCTCATTCCTCTCCGGCAGAATGCAGCGAGTCAGACTCCCTTCCTTCCTCACTTATCCCACACCAACCACCTGCAGAGTCCTCCAACGATCGTCCATCAGCCCCACCTGTTCAACGTCTACATGGCCTCACTCGCATCATCATCAGATCACACGGACTCAACATCGTATCGTACGCAGACAACACTCAACTCATCCTTTCCCTATCCCAAGAACCCAACATCTCCAAACACAACTTTCAACAAGCATTTACAATGCAATGGTTTCGCCTTTGGAAAAGTTAGTTATTGGCATTGTATATGCCAAAATGTGTATTTATGTTTTTGTTTCTAAAACAGATAAGTAAATGGCATTGTCATTTACATTGCCATTACCTTTTTTTTTGCAGTCCCTTCTCTTCACTTGCCCTCTCTACACATGGACCTGTGCAGAGAGATCATATGGAGAGAGGCATGTGCAGAGAGGCCGTGTGTAGAGAGGCTGTGTGCAGTGATAGCGCATGTTGAGAGGGCATATGCAAAGAGGAGAGGACAGGATACAGAGGTAGTGCAGGAATAAGAAAGTGCAAGAAGTAGTGGGAGAGCAGAAAAGAGTGGGAGAGCAAGAGAGAGGGCAGAAATAAAAGGGAAGGGATGAAAGAGGCCAGGAGTAAGAAAGAAGAAAGGTCAAAAGGAAGCGAGGGCAGGATAGAGAGGGAGGGCAGGAAGGAAGGAATAGAGGCATAAGAGAGAGAGAAAGGGCATAAAGGAGTGTGAGGGCATGAGGGAAGGTAGGAGGGTGTGAGAAAGGCAGAAAGGAGAGGGCAGCAGGTTAGAGGGAGTGCGGGAAGGAGAAGGAGGAGAGAGATGGAGGACAAGAAGGTGAAAGAGAGCAGAAGAGAGAGGTGGAAAGGGAGGGCAGTAGAGACTAAGAAGGCAGAAGAGAGAGAGGGATAACAGTAGAGAGAAGGGCAGAGGTAATAGAGTGAGAGAAGGCAGAAGAGATAGGGAGGTCAGGAAAGAATAGAGCAGGAAGGAGGGCAGAAGCGAGAGAGTGTTGAAAGAAAAGATAAGGAGTGCGGGATAGAAAGTGTAGAGAAAATGTGGATGTAGATGGAGAGTGAAAGGCAGGAGTGTGAGAGATGTAGAGGGAGGGCGAAAGGAAGTGAGATTGAAACAAAGGAGAGAGATAAAAGAGATTGAGGACAGTAAAGTGAAAGAGATCAGAAGAGAGGTGGAAAGGGAGAGAGTGGTAGAGAGGGAAAGGGAGGGAGTGAGAAGGAAGGATGTAGGGCAAGAAAGAGAGAGGGTAGAAGGGAGAGAGGGGGCAGGTATTAGTGTAGTAATGTAGACAGAAAGAGGAAAAAATGTGTGAAAAAGTTGACAGTGCCTCAGGAAAGCAACACCATAGCAGTTTGCAGATGTGTTCTCATCACATAAGGAACACCATTGGAGTTTGCAGATTTGTTGTCACCTGCACTCACTTTCTCATCATAAGCACTGGTCAACTTATAGCCTCTACACATGCCCTTTTAAACATGCACTATTTGCACTTGATCTCTCTGTACTTGCCCTGTCCGGAAAACACCCTCTCTGCACACGCCCTCTTTACTCATGCCTTCTCTTCACTTGCCCTCTCTACACATGGACCTGTGCAGAGAGATCATATGGAGAGAGGCATGTGCAGAGAGGCCGTGTGTAGAGAGGCTGTGTGCAGTGATAGCGCATGTTGAGAGGGCATATGCAAAGAGGAGAGGACAGGATACAGAGGTAGTGTAGGAATGAGAAAGTGTAAGAAGTAGTGGGAGGGCAGAAAAGAGTGGGAGAGCAAGAGAGAGGGCAGAAATAAAAGGGAAGGGATGAAAGAGGCCAGGAGTAAGAAAGAAGAAAGGTCAAAAGGACGCGAGGCGCCCAGCTCACCTCACCATACACAGGGGTCTCAGAGCACACACTCGCACGTTTATCTACGCCTGATGGGTCAAGTAAGGGCACACCCCATGATGGGGACTCGTTGGGTGGATTGCGTTCTGCTGACGTCACTCTCCGGGTTGCTGACCGCTCTCCAGCATTGCTTGCGTCACCCTAGTCCCTGTGGCCTGCAGTCCGCTTAAGATGCGGCTCCAAGGTCAATTCACCAAAATGCCTGGGGTAGCGGAAGTGCCTTTATATTCCACTTGACCTTCACTTACACATACATATTTATACATATACAAACACACACTCTGCCTACTCATTTACACTCTTACATAAACACACTTAAAATTGCCAGCACGCACACAACATACATATATATAAAAGCATTTTTCCCCTTACCTCAGCTGCGAGGGAAAAGCATTCACCAGCTATAAATATGGGGTCGTTGGAGCCCCCCTCTGGGGCTCGACGTCCTGAAAAATGGCCCCTCTGAGCCTCAACAGGCTCTCTTCAGCGTTGGGGCGACCCACTGCCATCCGGGGCCGCCCTGACTCTCCATTTACTTCACCAAATGCCCCCCAGATCCTCTCAGGGCTCTAAATACAAAAAAATGGGGCGGGGAGCCTCTCCGGGCTCTGTGCACGTTGGGGCGACCCACTGCCAACCGGGGCCGCCCTTGAAGCCCTCGTGGCTTCACACACCCAAGGAACGCGAGCTCTCGCTACTGCGGGGGAGGGGCTTGACCTTCACTTACACATACATATTTATACATATACAAACACACACTCTGCCTACTCATTTACACTCTTACATAAACACACTTAAAACTGCCAGCACGCACACAACATACATATATATAAAAGCATTTTTCCCCTTACCTCAGCTGCGAGGGAAAAGCATTCACCAGCTATAAATATGGGGTCGTTGGAGCCCGCCTCTGGGGCTCGACGTCCTGAAAAATGGCCCCTCTGAGCCTCAACAGGCTCTCTTCAGCGTTGGGGCGACCCACTGCCATCCGGGGCCGCCCTGACTCTCCATTTACTTCACCAAATGCCCCCCAGAGCCTCTCAGGGCTCTAAATACAAAAAAATGGGGCGGGGAGCCTCTCCGGGCTCTGTGCACGTTGGGGCGACCCACTGCCAACCGGGGCCGCCCTTGAAGCCCTCGTGGCTTCACACACCCAAGGAACGCGAGCTCGCGCTACTGCGGGGGAGGGGCGGACACCGGCAATGTGTCCCGGCGCCCCTCCCTTTCGTCGGCTCACTCACCGGCCGGCGGCTCTCTCTTCACTCGGGGCTCTCCCTCCAGTCGGGGAGCCTCACGGGGGGGGGGCAGGCACCGGCAATGTGCTTCGCGCCCCCTCCGCTCGCTTCTGAAGGCCGCTCCTCTCGCTGCAGGGCTCCCTCCGCTCACGGGGGCCCTGCAGTCCAGCTGTCATCACTCTTCCTCCTCTTCTCCCCGGACCCGGCGGTGATTACCCGGCACTTCGGAGATTCCCTCGGCGAGGACGGGGTCGAACGGCTGACTCGGCTTCCGGATCCTCGCTGGGGCGGCTCCACTGCTGCGGCCCAATCCGGTCGCGGCTCCTGCGTCGAGCCTCCATACACGCCCAGCTTCTGCGGGCAAGGCATCGAATCAGAGCGCGGCTCTCGGGACAGGCCTACTGCAAACGGCCAATCAGAGCGCGCCTCCTGTCAACAGAGGACCAATCAGGTTGCGGCCCCTTCGTTTCTCTCGCTTCAGCTTCTGATCACTTTCAGGCCCCCGGGCCGCAGCGGTGAGAACACGGGGCAATGCCGGGTGGGCACCGGCTCTTCAGTTAGTTAACAATCGAGGTGGCCACTCGATCGGGCCATAACAGGACAGCGAGGAGGGGGGAGGGGGGACGGCGGGAGGAGGGACACAAGGCAGGACAGCAGCAGAGGGGGCGGGAATGGACAGCGCATCTGAAATCACTTTCAGTGAAAGGGGAGGGAACGGAAAAAACGTAACTCCGCCCAGGGAAAAAATCTCGGGAACGCCCCCGAATCTGGTCCGGCCTTGACGGACAGATCCGGCACTCAATGGCTAGCCTCCATTTATGGAGCTAGCCAATGAGAGCCGGGGGACGTTCCCGAACTCCTTATAGTCAACAAAGGATTTCACCTGCGCTGAAAACCTGCGCAGAGCGCAGCCTTTCGGCAGGCGAAACCCAAAAAGGAATGGAAGCAGTCACCCGGTGGATGAAGAACAGCTTCCTACAACTCAACACAGACAAACCCGAAGTACTCATTATAGGCCCACACCCTGACGCTTGGAATGACACCTGGTGGCCCCCCGCCCTCGGGAACCCACCTCCACCCACGGACCAAGCACGCAACCTCGGAATCATCCTGGACTTTGAACTCTAAATGAACTGCCAAATCAACTCGGTCACCTCATCGGTTTCCACACCCTCCGTCTCCTACGAAAGACCTTCAACTGGATTCCCCTCAAACACAGGAAAACCGTCACCTACACCTTCATCAGAAGCAGACTGGACTACGGAAACGCACTCTATGTCGGGATCAACAAGAACCTCACCTGCAAACTCCAGAACATCCAGAATGCCTCCGCAAGACTAGTCCTTAACATACCGCGCCACTGCCACATCACCCAGCACCTGCGGGTACTACACTTGCTCCCCGTCGAGAAGAGATTCACCTTCAAGCTTCTCACCCACACCCACAAAGACCTCCACAACACTGGACCCGCCTACATGAACCACTGCCTCTTGTTAAACGCACCTCAAAGATCCATCTGCTCAGCCCCGGCCTCCCTCGCAACGGTGCCGTGCACCAAGAAGACCAGAACAGGAGACCGCTCCTTCTTCACGGCCAAGGCATGGAGGATCCTCTCTCTCCACCTTCGCCAGACACCAACTCTCTCCAACTTCCTGAAGGACCTCAAGACCTGGCTCTTTGACGAATCACCATGAGCTTCCAGGAGCTGGACGGACCATGGAGGGTCTTGAAGGACCTCAGGACCTGGCCTTCGACGAAACACTGTGAGCGTCCAGGAGCTGCGCCATAGCCCGTTGAGACCCTCCGGGTGAGTAGATGCGCTTAACAAACCCTTAATTGATTGATTGACCTACTTCCTGAAGACAGAGAACTTTGATAGTCGCCCGCATTTATCCTGACAGAAGAGCAAGTTTGGGATCCGCTTCACAGAGAGCAGGCGGCACAATTAATGGTTCAGGGTTGCACTGGATGGATCTGAGACCTTGGACTCATCTCCTGCATCAAAAGGCGCCCCTTATGCCACACACTCTCTCAAAATGTTGGGCCGAGGAACTGTACCACATGGCTTCTCATCCCCATGGTCTGAAAACAGCAAACACGCCCGCTGATAAATCTTGTGTGCCATGTAGGATAGCACAGTAATCTCCTCGCTGCATGCCACTGTGCTCCACATAAAGCTGCCGCCATCGGTGGAGCACTGAAAAACGGAGCAACTAAACCTCTTTTTACAAATGTAGCATCGTTTATCAGTGCTTACGTGTGATCCAGGCTATTTCTATTGGACAAGGGCTTGTTTTCTTTTGAAACTCTATGAACTAATCAGAGTTTTTACAGTGGCAATCATCATCAACAAACAGGGCTCGACAAATCCACTCGCCCGCTCGCATTTGCAAGGGAGAATGGATGAGGACGAGCTATTTTTAGGTCCTACTCGCCCTTTCTGGCGAGTAGGAAATCAAACTAACTTTTGTCTTCTGTCTTTAAAAACAGAGCAAAAGTGAGAAGATAACACGATTTAAAGGCATTTTTATTGCTCACAAAGGAAATGAGCAATAAACATGCCTTTAAATCTTGTTATCTTGTCACTTTTGCTCCGTTTTCAGAGACGGAGGTCAAGTGGGTTGGAGTCAGGTCGAGGGGATTTTCCATGGTACTAGACCTGCAGGACTAGTACCATTTTTCGGATTTGTCGAGCCCAACTTTATTCGGCTTTAAGGTTAAAACCATAAAAGTCATACGGCCTATGTTATACCATAAAACAGACTACAAATTGATGAGTGTTATAAAATCCAGGTAAACTATACACATGTAAAAAATATGTTACAATACAGATATTATTTACAATTTATCGTTTGTCTGATGGCGAATCGTAGAAAATTTAGAGTGTACAAAACGGTATCACTAGAAAGAAGTTGTAAGAAAAGTGGCAATCAAAAGGGAAGTAACTCTGCTTTACAAAACGAAGCTTGGTATTCTTAAAAGTTTCATCATTCCCACTGGAAAGGATATTCACTCGCCCCACTTCCCAGCACCCATCATTAGATGTCATGTAGATATTCAAAGCAAATGTCTTTCTTATCCTTCTCAACATTATAGTATCACTTAACCACATTCTTGTTTTTTATCCTCCATAACACTGAAGTTATTAGCAACACATTGCATGTTGTGCTGTGGGTGTGACTCCCAGCAGGGTTTAGTCACTCACTTGCTTTTTACTACAGAGCAGGTTGTTTAAAACCTGTTTACAGCCTTGTAATTGCATAGCGGGAAGATTGTTTTGTGTCAGTGAGTAACCTGAAAATGCACGTGCCACTCTACACCTGGCTCTGCAGCTGACACAACTGTGTGAGGTGAGCGACATATGCATGGGTAAGGAGGGTGACAGGCCCTAGAGTTTATGTCTGTAAGTTTTAAGGATTAATGCATATCAGGTGTCTGAAGTTCTGATTGTGAGAGCATAATCATGTTAGATACTTATACATCCGTACTAAAGAAGGGTAAGGCTGTGTATATGGAAGTATTGTATTCGATACTGGCTGAACGGATAAATAAGCGGGGTTCCGCATGACGCTTATGGAAATTGGGGGCTTAAAAGTGATACTGCGACTTGAATAGACATCACATAGCTTGTTCGCATCTCATTCAAACAGAAACCACAGGACATATTCACAGGAGGTAAAGCTTTCACATTCGGTGGTTATCCCCAATATACACGTTTCACAAGCTCCTTTTTAAAGTAAATATTTTTGATGTTAAGAACATTGTCGTTGTGAAGTGTGTGAAAACATATATCTATAATCTTTTGAAGGAAGTTTGGTGGTTTACTCCCCATTTGGGTGAACGGTGATCTTAAAGTGGAACCAAAATCCATCAATTTATCTGATTTTGTAAGAGTGCGGAAACACAGCATGTTCATTGGATGGTGTCCAGTAGGCAGCGTTCTGGTGCTGCGTAAAATGCCTAAAATAAATATATAAAGTTGGTCAGATTTATTAAAAATTGCGTGTTTTATTACTCCTGTTAGCAAAGTATTGGCGAGCTCCTATTTGCCCAGCAATGTTTTTCAGGCCTGTGTGCGTTTGTGCCCGCAAGGCAGTTAAGCCCTCATTCGAAAAAAATCTATTGCCCAGCCTTTTTGAAAACAAAACTACTGTTCCCTGGAACCCTGGAAACAGTCTTTTTAGGTCGGTACCAGATGGTAAATTTAATAAAGATAAGTCGGCTGTGGAGGCAGATTATGTACGCTTGCCTTGGTAGCTGTAGATTCTCTTGAATATCAATGAATGATCAGGGTTTGTGTTTTAAATCAGTTTTCATTTACATCCAAAAATATTTAACATTTTCATACACTTAACTATTATCCACAGTTATCCAGTACACCTCACTTATAATAAAGGGCACACGTGGGACGACAGAAATCCAGACATGGCACCTTTGCTTTATGTTCTGCTCTAAGCAAACCTTACACATATTCATTCTAGGTATTAGTCATGGTTTTCTATGAAAGGATTCCAAATTATATTCTACCTGTTAAAAGCGACATTTTAAAGTTTCGTGGAATTGTTAGCCTTTTGGAATGTAGTCTGGGCTTCCTTGTTTATCACTGAAGGCCATGAGACCTGCCTTATTCTGGGCTTTTATAGTGTGAACCACACCCTTACAAAGAGGCTTTGGCAAACGTTACAAAATCACATTGTAAAACAGCAAAAGACAGAGAAGCACACGCTTTGTATGTTGCCTGGGCGATATCTTTCTAGAAGCTACAGATTTGATTCTGATTGTAGTAGGAAGGGATGAAGAAGTCTCAAGCTTTACAAGGAGTTTTTTCGAGAGTATGTTGACCAGTGATCAAATAAAAAACTGTTATACATTTCATTTAGAGGTACACATCAGAGGGCATACGTTTTTCCTTGTTTGGGAAAATTGTGGACAATATGCATATATTTACCAAATTAGTCAGTTTGGTAAACCTAATCAGCTTATCCCTGGATACTTTTCGGCTTGTTTCAGAGCAAGGCAATACAACATTTGCGCTTTTGCAGCCATTCTTTGTGTAATTGTGTTTTCTGTTTTTTCCAGGACGTTGCTCATAAATGCCGGTGCGGTGCTGAATTTCAAATTGTAAGTTTCTATGCATTTTTAAAGTACAAGTTGTGTATTAGGCTTGGTGTGTCATCAAGAATGTGTCTATAGGTGATAGGATGTTGTGTGCTGGGTGCAGTGTGTGATTTGTGATGTGAAAGGTTTTCTGCAGAGATGGATGTGCCACCCAAGGACAACATCAGTCTTTAAGGGCAGAACGCAGGTGATTGGTCATTTCTGAGTTTGGATCCTAGCTAGGGAATGCTGGCCCAGATTCCTTTTAGCAGTGGACCTTGTAGGGTTTTTTCCTGATATTGTAGCTTGTGTCTTTCATGGTTACCCATCCTGCTGAGTTGCTAATTCATTTGTCTTGACCTCTTCATGTTCTGACCTTAGTCCACAGTAGGCGCTGGATCTTGATGGTCCTCCTGGAAAGAGCCATGTTTGTATGAGACTTAACAGTAGCAGTCTGTAGCCCTCATGTAATCTGCCCGTGGTACTCAGGCCCTAAAATGCTTTCATCATTTATTAGTTGGCACTTGAGTTGCCTCAACATATCAATGTGATGTTTCGCACCAGTGATCGGATCATCAACTGATTCTAAGCCTTCAGCAGGTCTGCAATTTCAGTGTTTGATTGAAGCAATAACAATGGTTCTAGGACCTGTTACATGTAACATTCATTCTTGCTGTTTTGCGCCTTAGTTGTGCTGCAAATTCCCTGTCCTATATATGTGTATATTTATTTCATTTTTTGTCTACAGCAGCATTGGCATGTGGAGCAGCACAGCATTGTGGGAAGGAGGCCCCCTGTACCCATTTCTTTTTTGTTCTTTATTGGGAGGGGGTGTAAAGCCCCCACTGCTGGTCCTCATTGCCAGCGTTATGTGGCAGGCACTCCCACGCCTACAACTGCTGCTCTGTTTTTTGCTACAGTAAATTGTCCTGCGCTGAAAGGAATGAGGCAGGAAGGTCCCCATGCCCTTAACCACTATCATTGAGCTGCCTTCTGAATGTGATGTTATGCCCCATTAACCCCTTCGGGGCTGATGACAAGCTCAGCTCGTCATGTAACGCGGCTTTTTGCGAAACGCAGCGCGCAGCGGGAAAACCGCTAGCGCGCATGCGGTTAAAGGGTGTGAAATAGTCCCTAAATATAAACAGATGAGTAGCATGTCTTTTATTTGACTTGTGGTTGGATATGCCTAATTTGCAATCTCTAGTTATCTTTTAGTGATTACGTATTCCATGCTTGAAGATGTGTATTGAAGCAGGTGGAATTTTGTCCATTCTTGGCAAGTTTCCAAGCAATTTTAAAAGACTTTTGATCCTGCCAAATAATGCAGCATTTTAAAAGATAAGTTCACTAGACTAAAAGTTTCGAAGTTTTTGCCATATATACATTTTCTATATTGATGTACTCATTCCAACAGAAAGTTAACTTCAAGGTTAAGTCAAAAAGATGTGACAATAACATTTCTTCAAAAAAAATCTTTTAAAACACACTTGTTTCGTATGTAATGAATAAAGCCAAGCCCATGTTCAATAGAAAACAAAGTGTGAGGGTATTTACAGTGTTTGCAGGATGAGCTTGAGGGATTTTAAACACAAACAAGAAGTTCTATTTTCAAGGTATCCAGCGTATTCATCAGTAATTGTAAGAGTATTTTTTGAGTCTGAATAAGTGTCTGCTTCTAGTTTCTCCTCTTTTTTCAGGCTGAAATGTAACAAGGGTTTGAGCCTTCACTTTGCAAAGATATTGTTCAAATGTTTCTGCGCATCCAGTATACAAGCTTAATTACTCTCACTGTCATAGGTATCTCTGACTCTTAGGTAACTTATCAATCCATTCCACCTTCTTTCCATTCTATGCCCTTTGGTTACTGCTTGTTTGGTCAGTAGTTTTATTCTTTTTGTTTAGTATTCTTTAGCGACATAAACTGTTGTCTGTTAAAAAGTTGATGAAAACAATTTCAGCACGTGAGAGTATGCACAGACTGTAGGTGAAAGTGTGAAACAGGTCAACAAGGGTTTACTGTTGTCTCATAAACTATCATTGTCTGCAACTGAACATCAGTCCACGTGTTGGTGTATACTTGTAATTGCTGGCATCTAATTAACATTCTTTCAGACAGTTGTGTTGTTGACAGCCAGTGATGTGTGTCATTTTGATGAATCAATGTCTTTGGTGCTTTTTGCTCAGGGAAGAAATTGTGTTGTGTGGAGTACTCTAGGGAGGACTTCTTCACTGGCAGTTGGAAGACGTGTAGAACTTGGGGGATGGTCATGGAGAAAAACACTGCTGCTCGGAGCGTTCTATCAATAGTGATTGGAGCAAAGATCATCTTGGGATATATGACTGAATGAAGTTCTCATTATGTTTGTATCTTAAATTAAAGCTGTGGCAGTGAGGCAAACAAAAAGACATTATGAAATAAGGAGATTCATGCCCGAGCTGTCTCTTGAACCAACAAGCATCCAAGGATGGGTTAGGACCAGTGGTCTAGGAGTAGAAGAAAAGGTTGCAGTCCATGTGAAGCTGCTGTCTGCAGTAGGAGACCAGTGCAGTATGTAGCAAAGGGAAGTTCTAGCACTCTATGGGGCAGTTGACAAGCTGCTTTACATGAATAGGTGTATGTATGTCAAAGTAAAGGGTGACTTTGCTGCAACAAGAAGGCATTGAGGTGTTCCAAATTTGCCTTCGTTAATCAGCATTGGGCTGCTGAGCAGTAGCCCGGTGAGGCGGACCGGCAAGTCGCCCACAGTGTGCATTAGTAAGCGACTAGTGCCTCGTTTGACTGAAGAGTGATACTAACAGGGAGTAGTAACCACACCTGCTTATGGTGCAGGATAATTGATGGGTGGCTCCTGGGTGCCTTCAAGGATCTGCAAAAAGTGCCTGAAGCCACCTGCATAAGGTGTGTGAAGATCTGTGCCAGGTGTTTTTAACTGAGGATCTGTGTCCTCATGTCTGCTTGTGAGCCTACGTCCAAGTATGAGGCACTGTTGGCCCGCTGATAAGAGCACAGTTTATTATGTTTTCATTTGTGGCTTGCCGTTGGGCTGTGTTGTGTGGTCCCATTGTGTATGTTTCTTTTAGTTCACCAGATTATGTGCAAGACATCTCAGTAAGAACAGGAGCCTGTTGTTCCTATGTGAGCTATCTACCCATTTCTGTATGCGTCCTTGCATATCTGGCCTTATGTTGTTACGTGGAGTTCAGCAATTGAAGATGCAGAATTATTGGAACGTGTGGAGTGCCTGTAATTTTAACTGATGATCCTCATAATAATAATACCTCGGAAGGACATAGCACTGATCGTTAACTCACTAAGCCATCTCGTCAACAGGTCCTCATTGCATTGATTTATGAGACAACACTAAACCCTTGTTGACCTGTTATACACTTTCACTTACAGTCTGTGCATACGGTTCTTGAGGCCTTCCTACATTATAGCTATCCAGACATGAGTGTCTTTTCATGAGCCACTCTCCCTCAACCCTTTGGGGGCATCTAATCGTTTCACTGCGCAGAGTTACCTTTGCCAAAAAATATAATAATATTAGAGACATAGCCTCTTGGTGTGCCGGTGAGTAGGGTGCATAGATCCTTCCATGGTTCCAATTCACTACATACACTGGCAACTGCTAAAACGAGTGGATGTGGCACTCGTCTCCAACAGGATGCCAGGCGTATTACTTTATTTTTTATTTATTTATTTATTTATTTGTGTACTTATAAAGCGCAACCTATCACCCAGAGGGCATCCTGGCGCTTTGAACTTCGGCAGGCACACAACTCACTGCTCAAACAATTTTCGGGAACAAATGCGTTTTCAGCGCTTTCCTAAATGGTAGGTAATCCTTGTGGCTTCTCAGAGAGAGAGGAAGGGAGTTCCAGAGTCTGGCCGCCGCAACACTAAATGAGCGGCCACCCATCCTGACTCTCTGGAACCTCGGGACCACCAACAAGCTGGCTGAGGATGAGCGGAGGGGCCGCGAGGCAGCATACCAAGCAAACATGTCGCGAAGTGGTATTGGGCCCTGTTGGTGTACGGCCTTAAACACCAAACACGCGGCCTTATACATCACTCGCAGATGCACCGGAAGCCAGTGCAGGTCTCTTAGAGCCAGAGTGGAAGAGCTAAATCTAGCCCGCGAGAGAGCCAGCTTGGCAGCCATGTTCTGCACCCGTTGTAACTTCCCCACCAGATTTTTTGGGGCCTCCAGAAGCAGCGCATTGCAGTAGTCTAAACGACTTAAAATAGTACTGCGCACTACCTCTGGCCTGGCCTGGGCGGGGAGAAGAGGCAGAACTTTGCGCAACATGCGTAACAGCATCATGCACGTGGCGATAGTTTTGTTTACGTGCAGGTCGAGCTGTAGGTTCGGGCCAAAAATAACCCCCAAGTTGCGGGCTGATTCCGCCGCCGCTACTGGTTCCGGGAAAGCAGTGGGCCAGAAATTCTCTGGAAGAGCCCGCGGAATTCGATCACTGGAGCAGTGGAGCACCTCCGTCTTAGAGCTGTTAAATTGGAGGGAATTGGCTCGAAGCCAATCCGCTGTAGCTGCCATACAGCGATGGAAAGTTTCCAGTGAGACCGCGTTGTTACCTTCCAGAGAAAAGACCAGCTGGGTGTCATCGGCGTAATTAAAAGCCGAGACACCAAAAGATTTAATAAGCTGGACTAGGGGGCGAAGATACAGATTGAAAAGTATCGGGCTGATGGCCGAGCCCTGTGGAACCCCCTGTCCCACTTTCCGTGGCTCAGAGCGGAAAGGAGGAAGCGAGACCAGCTGTTGCCGGCTACCCAGATAAGAAACCAACCAATCTCTTGCGCTCCCTGTGACCCCGCACTCCTCCAGTCTTCTGATGAGGGTTTGATGGCAGACCGTATCGAACGCGGCCGACATGTCGAGCAGCACTAAAAAGGCTGCCCGTCCACTGTCGACACGCGTCCGGAGGTTGTCCAATACGGTAACCAGTGCTGACTCCGTCCCATGCCCGGGGCGGAAGCCAAACTGGGCCTCGTCAAACCAACCGATGTTCTCAAGAAAACCAGAGAGCGAGCGGGTCACCCATTTTTCCATGATCTTAATAGGAAATGGGAGCAAAGAGATAGGCCTGTAGTTGGAAAGACAGGCAGGGTCCAACGTTGGCTTCTTGAGCAGTGGAGATACCACTGCTAACTTCCAGCAATCAGGAACCCAAGCCGACTCCAAGGACTGGAGGCAGATGGCGTGCAACGGCGGAAAGAGTTCTGCATGGAAGACCTTCCAAAATTTGGGAGGTAGTGGGTCGAGCGGAGAGCCCGAAGCAACCGTTTGTGCCAAACTGCAAAATTCCTCATAGGAGGGACGGGGAAACTGTCTTAGTTGGGGTCGACTGGATAAAATATCCGGAGCACCCAAGCAAAGACCAAGGTCACTCGAGTGGGGTCGACTGGGTGTTCCGACCGGAGCTCCCAGAGTGAGACCAGGTGTATCCACCTGGGGTCGACTGGAGGGATCACCCGGAGCTCCCACTCCAAGCGTAGCCTGTATAAGGCCTGCATCATTCGGCTGGGGTCGACTGGGTGACCCGTTCGGAGCTCCCGGGTCAGGACGAGACCCGCCTGACCAGGGTCGACTGATCGAGCTAACCGGAGCTCCCAGACCGAGGTCTGCTGGCAGAGGGTTTTTTAAGCCCTCTAGGATCTTAGCAGTCTTCTCCTCAAAGGCACCCGCCAGTGCATCGCACAGGGTTTGCGACGCCACGATCGTGTTGGCCACACAAGCTGGATGAGACAGGTCCCTGACGATTTTGAACAGGGCTTGCGATTTATTAGGCGCCTTATTCAAAATGGATTCCAAAAAGGCCGCCTTGGCCAACTTGATCTGCGCCTTATACCCCAGCAGAGCAGCCCTAAACGAGGCCTTTGCCGATGGCAGATACTGCTTCCTCCACGCCCGCTCAGCACGTCTACAACCCAGTTTAAGCAGTCGTAGCTCTTCCGTATACCAGGGGCAAGCCCGGTTCACTCTCCCTCGAGACTGACAAAGAGGAGCCAGCTTATCCAACGATTCGGTGATAGACTGACATAAGGAAAGATAACTTTCCTCCACCGAGTTGTTCAGACAGAAGTTGGCTGATAGTAGTGCGGGTAGTGAGGATGACTTGGAGAGACGAGACCAGGGTCTACCCAGTTTCGAGCCTCCTACCCCCGCAGCTTCCGCAGGGTAGGTCCCTAAATCAAGTGAGTTGTATCATGCAATAATGTTGTCGAGAGCTTGCTTTTAGTAGTGTTAATATTTTAGAGGTATGTCAAGTCCATTAAAAGTATAGAAGAAAATCCACTGTGGGTTAGCAGCAAAAAATAACCCTTCCCACCATCATCCAAACAGATTCTGCAACTATTTTTATTGTGTTTCATCTGACAGTCTAAGCACATGCTGAAGCGCCATGGGTGTGCAAACGTTCCACATCACTGTTTTATCTAAAGTCATTCCAAGAAACAGCCTTGAGTAATTGTTATGTTTGGAGCATCTTGCACATGCTCTGCCCCTTGCACTCAATTCTAACTTGTTAGACCGCCTAAGCGCATTGGACATTGCTGCACCTGTCCACCAGTTCCGAAGCTGTAGCCCAGTGGTTCTTAACCTGTGGTCCAAGGACCCATGGTGGTCTGCGCTGCCTAATCTTGGGATACAGGAAGCCTACTCAGGGGTCCGCTACTGCTTAGAAAATGAAATACTATTAACAGATTAATAAAGTGCACATAAATAAAGAAGGAAAATGTGCAATTGAAAATGTTAATCCATTCTGTAAATGTGAAGGAGTTTGAAATTGGAGGTGAAAAATGTTGTTAGTATCTCCAGATTGTTTTGTGGGAGCAGAGCAAGTGCATTAAAAAAAAAATACAATGAGTGACCTCAGTTAAATTTAAAAAAGCTCCAACCTTCCTATTAAAATTTAGAATTCTTTTTTTTCTTTCTTTAATACATTTCAAATAATGAAATATTTCATAATTTGTGTATTTGTTAGATGAATACTTGTTTCTGCATTTTTTATGGATTGTTTTGCAGTTCAAATCATTGAAAATGGTTAAACTGGGGTCCTGTGCTTCCAGTAATGACTCAGTGGGGGTCCCTGAGTTCCAATAATGGTTAAATTAGGGTCCACAAAAGTCAAAGGATTATAAACCACTTCTTTTGCCCCTAAAACCTATTTTTCCAGTCAGGTCTCATGGGATTTGTGTTCTATCTGTGGCCACTCAATAATTGTCGGCCACTATGACCACGGGTCTGTGATTTGCTCATGCTGGTTGCGCTAACTAAGCCTTAACCCATGTGAGGTGTAGAATTGAAATCCTTCCCAAATCTTCTCATTGTAGAATTCATAATTTCCACCTGCCTAATGGGCTGCTTCATATTCTGCCCAACAGAGAGATGCTTCTTTAATTACTGACAGAAGGCTCAATTCAGTAAAATTTGGGAACCCCAAATGTTGAGTCAGTGCCAAAAAGCTGCATTTTCTACTGGAAATCCAAAATCCTGATTTAAAGACCAGGCAATGAAAATAATTCCAATTTCAATTCCAATTTCCACTGACGGCAAGAGATAATCTGCAATTACAGCAGTATTTAGTACTGTGTCAAGTTTATGGTTGACAGTGGTACGGGTATGGGTGGCCTTGAAGATTAATGACGACGCCCACAAAGTTATAACTTATTAGGTTTTCAGACATATTGCCAATTTGGACATTTACAGTATCTCCGGAAAATTATTGGCTTCAGTATACAAATAGGCAAAAAAGTTATCTTAATATTTTATGCGGATATAGGAGAAGATATATCTCTACCTGGAAAAGTATGTTCCATGCATAGAAAATGGTAGAAAGTATTGATAGAGGTGTTTGTGATACTAGAAGTAAGTTTATGTTGGTACGATTTGTGCAGATTTCCGGTTCGCCCGTAAAGGGGAGGGGGTGGGGGGGTTGTCAATCCCCCTGCATGTGCGAAATGTTTGGAAATCATGTGGAAATCTATTATCTTAGATTTTTTACTTTTACATGATGCTTCAAGAAACTGGGCCTAATCGCTGCATAATGTCTAAATAGTTGACCAAGCACATTGTCAGAACGATCGCTGCATAATGTCTAAATAGTTGACCAAGCACTGTCAGAACGACCTATCGCCCACTTCTAAGTATGCTTCAGAGCATGCCTTGTGAATACCCCTTCTTCAACCACATGTAAGGTAGTGAACTCTGAAAATTGTATTTTTGTACCCCCCATTTCATTAAATGTCTGACCAACTAGTAGTGGTTTGGAAGTACACATGTCTTGCACATAAGCAAATTATATTATAGTTTCTGTATTTCGTGCAACATTGCCATGCAGAGCTTGTATAGATGGCGTTGAAGTACTACTTAAAAAAAATAACTCGAATATAAACGTAATAATATATGTTGTTGGCATACTTCAAATGAGGTGGTATTTGCACACCACGTCATCAAAGTAAGCAGTGCCTTTATTTCCTTTACCTATGACATT
Organism: Lissotriton helveticus; assembly: GCF_964261635.1. Taxonomy (NCBI): domain Eukaryota; kingdom Metazoa; phylum Chordata; class Amphibia; order Caudata; family Salamandridae; genus Lissotriton; species Lissotriton helveticus. The sequence goes on from NC_136073.1 coordinate 873,059,378, forward strand.
TCAGCTCTAGTCCCAGCCACAAAAGAAACAATGATGTCAAGGAAGGTTTTTTGGTGGTACCTGGGAGGGCTTCTGTAGAGCTCTCTGTGCAAAGTATTGCTGTTCTGACAAGCTATAATAGTGCTTTGTTGTATTTCCCGACATCAAAAGACTCTACTAATTAAATTAGCTTTACTTCCTGGTGGAAGTCCCAAAGTCAGCTGAAGGGATAGTGTTAAATAATGGTTTACAAAGGTGAACAAACCCTTTGCTCATTTAGGAATGTCTTTTTTATTGTTAGTTTTAGGTCTGCGTTTGCTTGGAAGGTGGTAGGCCAGGCTGTACTTCGATTCAAGTCAGGATATTCTCCATAGCTATGTGCTAGTTCTTAATTGAACTAGCAAGCCTAAAATTGTCCTATGGCTATCACACCACGCGCTACTTGAAACCTTATACATTTGGACATTGGATTATGTTACAAAATTGTACCAGCTCCACTTGGACTATTCGTTTGAAAGTTTGAACAGATACCCTACAGTTATTTTCGCTCGAGTCAATTGTTGCAATGGGGTAACAACATACTGGATGATTTGTTTCCCTAGATTGATATCACCCTGAAGAAGTCCTATGTAAAAAGGACGAAACGCGTTGGCTGATGGTTTTGTACGAATAGAATAATAAAGAAAAAAAACATCATATATTTTGCATTAGCAGCGACTCATTTCATTGGATTAGGATTCTTCAATATCTATGCATATTTCTTTATGGACTTTTTTTGACAAGTTGTGGTGCGGCTCCAGTCTAGCTTTTTTTAGGTCTGGCCTAGTGTTCTCTTATTTGTCGAGACAGTTTCAAGTTAAAAAAACAAACACGCATTCATACGCGCCAGGGCAGTGACAATAAATGTGGCCCAATAACTCGTTATTTAGAGCAACTGTACTAATAAATGTGCATTCATGCATTTAATATTGCAGGGCAAAGGTCAAATTCAGTTTTACCACAGTAAAAAAACTGATATTAGAAAAACACAATTTAGTGCCTCACAGATGGCGTGTAGCAATTCCTTATACAGAGGGAAATATCTCTCCTGATAGTCAGAAGGACTCTTCAATCCTATTTTACCATATTGAACAAATGTAGCCCCTGAAGCCTGGTTTTAGTTACATAATTTTGTGTTAAAACAAATACTCATGAAAAATACCATGCCATAAGCCATACATACAGAGGCATGCTATGTATCATCTTTGATGAGTGGGGGCATTGTGACCCCTAATGGCTTCGCTTCTAAATATTCATGGCCTTCCCCACACTCAACATTGGTCGTTAATAGCATATTACGCTCAGTATTTAACCGTATAAATCTTGTCTCCGCATATGCACTGCTACTTTCCTAATTTGATTTCTGATGGATAGCCCGCGAGAGTAATTAATGCAGATGTGAGCTTAAGCCCTTGTAATTTAAAGTTTTTTTTTACAATCCCATGGTTTGTTTACCAAATAGAGAAAACTTGCTCTCTCCAAATATTGAGCTGTCTTGGTGTGTTTTTTTATTTTTTATTATTACACCCAAATTGCTGACTGACTGTAACCTTAATTTGCTCAAATCGTAACTGCCATTTATGTGTAAAAATCACTGGGAAGTTTTGTAAATATCCACCCGGTATACTTAGTGAGTGTCCACCACCTTCCCACTTGTCACCCGCTGCCTTTCTCTTGGTGATGCTCTCTTTCTTACCCTTTCCCATGAGCATATGTCTGCAGAACTCTGCCATAACATAGCACTACTGAAACTCACCAGGGGTGAACAAAACTTTCTGGACATAAACGTTTGTGGATCGTGGATTTGTGACCTGGAATCACACATTTTTGCACTTAGATGCAACAATGTGTGCACTTAAGTGTAAAATTGTTGTGATTCTGGTCTTTTGTTGCTGGGTTTTTCATTTTCACTAAGAAGAGTTATCTTGGACAACAGCTTCCACAGCAGCTTGTGGTCATTGTGTGGTTAAATCTGCAGAAGTCAGAAGTGAAATGAGATGTGGCTAGTGTTTCTGTAGTAAACCGTCATTCCAGTTAACGTGGGTTATTATTCTGATTCTCCACATACTATGAGGAAGCAGCAAACCACACAATTAATTTCTTAATGAAGGGCAGGACATGAATTCTCCTCTCCAAACATTTAAGGGGAGGTGGAACTTTAGAACAGGCTTCTGTTGAGTTTGGACAGTTATCCATTCTCTGCTCCCACATGTGGCTCTTCTAAATAGAGAAGAGCCCTACCAAACTCAGCTTGCCAGTGGTCACCGCGGGATTAGACACTAGGCGACCTTACCTATAGACTGAGGTGTTAAAGGCAGTTTGGCCCTTAGTATAACCAACGAATCCACTTTAGTTTTTAATAAATGTATGAGTCTCTCACAAAGGGGAGAGAAGCATAACAAGCGAGTGGGGTCATCACAGTATGAAGGAGGTCTGTCCGTCCCAGGGAGCCAGTTGCCCGATCCAGCAAGAGGTCCACACAAAGAAACAAAAAGAATGGATGATCTTTCTAATTCATTGAAATTGTAGCTTCCAGCACCTTTTAAACTCCGCTTCAACAAAGCATAATGTGGATAGGGCTAATAACTCAAATTATCTCTTTATTTATCCATGCAGAGGGCTCATTTAAAAAGGCATTTTCACATTATACTTTTATTTTAAATGGTGATGTTTTTTAAGGTGGTTTCTACTGTGCTTATGTTGGTATGCTTCAAAGCGCTTATGTTATTTACTAAGTTGATATGCTTCAAAGCACTTGTGTGACTTCCTGTTCTTTCTTACTCATTGAAAAACACTTTTAGTCGTAACAGTTTGCCCATCTCGTGGTTTTTCATTGTCAATGGGTTCTACAAAGGGAGTATATTGGTTAATTATTTTTCCCTTCTCTATTATTCTTGGTTCACAGGAAGAAAAAGGACTCACAGGGCTTTGGTGATGAGTCTGGGGAACCAACGACCGGTGAATACACGATGAATGTTTTGGCTTTTCTTTGTTTAAGCCGTGATTCAAGTTCAATTTTGACAGTCTGTCCTGCAAGTGTTGAAGGTTGTGCGTTTCTTGACAAACACATGTTTGCTGCTTACATTTGCGGATTATTGGGCTAACAAGTATTGTATTTTCTGTTTCCACAACATGTTACTGGAGTGCATTTTGTTTCCTTAGCTTGGGGGTGACTTCCAGTAATGCAATATTAGACGGGCGTGAAGGCATCAGATGTTCTTCAGTTGCATCTTCCTCTCACCCAGAATGTACAGTGAGAACTTCATTGAGCTGTCTACACGTTCGTGACACATTTGTAAAGTCTCTGCCCCGCGGGAGAGAACTGAGCTAACTGAATATAAATATTTATAGACTTTTCCATGTTTGTTTTCTTATCCATCAGAAAAATTTCCTGTTTCATTCTGTCGTTATGCTGCTTCCCTATCCATTTAAGTACATTTTGAACAGAAGGTCCCCTCCACCAACCATAAGTGTCTGCAAAGTCTTTTGTAAGGATATAATTAATTGTTTTGTATTCTAAGCACCTGAACAAGTCATCACCTCTCTTCAGATGGAGTTGCAAGTACATTGTATACTCTACTGATCTGAACTGTAGAGTTCATCAGGACAAAGAATAACCAAAAACAGTTTTAAATATGTTATCCGTGTTTTTAAATAGCTGAAGGAGGTTTCATTCAAAAATATTTTTTGAAATGCTGCTCTGGATTATAACTTATTCTTAATACCCCTTCAGCATGTTTTCAGTGTGTGTTGCTTTTTGCCATAAAAATAATTTTCATTAGTTTGGCAAAGGGTTGGTGTGTTGTTTTAAACATGAAAATTGTTGAAGCCATGCTATAGCTAACTTTCCAAAGTTAACAGATTGGTAGACTTACTTTCTTCTTTATTTTCTAGGTGACAATATTCGAGAGTTCTTGCTGAGCCTGCGATACTTCCGGATTTTCATTGCCTTGTGGAACATATTTATGATGTTTTGTATGATAGTGTAAGTATCTGTCGGACTGCCCTAATTATTATTTTTGAAACAAATAAAAACAAAAAATCAACTCCCCGATCAACGGGCTGCACATTTGGATGTGGTGAATGGCATTGATTTAGGGCACAGTTGTAACAATGATCTTGCAATCTGCATAGAGCAAAGCACACAACAAATTGTTTATTTCACGTAACATAATAGAACTTAGTTTAACATGCCTGTCCAGTCACCTGGGATGTCCAGTTGTGCCAGTAGGGATGGTGCTTGGGCTAATTTATAAAATGATTGTTGTCTCCCCCATTTGCACCACATCTCTCTCATACCTCCCTTCACTTTCTGCACAGCCTCCCTAGAGAAGGGAGTTGAGTTATTGTGGGAATGCTTAAAGGATGGGAGAAACTACACGGATCGCACCAAGTATATGGCCTGTCTTGTCGGTTCGTTTGTTACCTTTCTTCTGATTCTGACCTTTCAGACCTGGAAGTTGGACCCCCTCCTGATTCATGTCTAGGCCTGTAACTCTACACCCCCCAGCAACTCCCCCAGAGACAGACACCCCCCACCCATTTAGAAGTTGAGCGCAGGTCCCCTTTAAATTCTCTTGTAAGACTTCTCCTTTTTCCATGACATGGTGTCATGTTACTTTGTATTTCATGTACGTTTAGGACACCAGAATTTGTATGGTGTACATCAAACTTGATATGACTTTGTAATGAATGTGAAATGTGGGTGCCCTTACTGCCCCTTTCTGGGACAAAGAAGTGTAGGCCTCGCAGAATCCTTCTGGTCATCATGTGGGGGGGGGTCTCAGAAAGCTTTGTTTCCACAACCCTGGTCCTGCTTCAATGTTGGGGGACCTGCAGTGTTGCTTATGTCATCTCATCTCACAGACATGCCTCCTGCAAGCAGTACTCCCCTGACATCTGCCCCAAAGTTGACATGTGGATTGAGCAGACCAGCTAGGAATGCCTATTTATCTGAGCTGTGTTGGCCATCGCCACTGTCCCCATGTTACATTCTTTGTGCTCTCACTACGCATTGGAAATAGAGGGCGCTGATATAAAAATAATAAGTACTCACCTAATGTAACAAATATGGTACCACTTGACCCTCGTCCCTCCCTTTACAAAGACCCATCACAACATCTCCAGGCTTCTTGAGATACAGTGATCCTGTGTGGCAGATGTGAAGCGGTTTGAGGGAGGAGGCCTGCTGGCAACACAAATCGGAGGACCATGCATGCCTCGGACATTATAGTTTTGAATCATTTTCCAACATCATCCAGTAGGTAGCACTGTTCCTGCACTTAGTAAGAGGGTGCATGGACCTAAAACCAGATAGCCTACTTAGGTTACTACCTATGGTGAGTGAAGTGTTTGCTGTCCTGCTTGGCGTCCGCCGGCAGGGCCCAGATCACCTGAACTTCACGCTGGTCATCCTGGTCCTGGTTAACTAAAGACTGTTCCTCCATCAGGCTCACAAATGGACTTTCCAAATGTTTACCAGAGCTGTATTTTGTGGCTCCTCTTTAGTGTTGTGTCTTTTTTGGGATAGTTTTTGTTAGTTTTCAGCAGAAATTAAATACTTTGGTGAGGTCCTCCTTAAATAATGTAAGTCCCACATAACCAGCTGTAGGCATTTGTGAGCACCACTCTACATGTCCAGCTCTGATTTACAGGGGCGCCATGCGGCCACTTCCACCCAGTATAGCAGGTGAAAACAAATAGTGGAAAACACAGACTCATAAACAGTGATTGCCAAAATATGCCAGGTATGCTGGGGTGGTAGAGCTCTTTGTCTGGGTGTGTGTCTTCCCCAGTGCATCCTTCTGCAGTCACCATTAAACTGGTTGCACGTTGCAGAGAATGCTTCCTTGCAGCATCTGCTTTAAAGCTCTACCTCTTTTTTCCTCTCCCATAAACCTTTCTATTGTTTGTACAAACTTTGGAGACCAGTGTTCTGCCTCTACTGCACACTGACTTGCTTGTTTTTGTCTTTCTCATTTCTTAGATTGTTTGGTTCTTGAAAATCAGAAGTACACAAGGGAGAGCGAGTCGAAAATAGGGTCGTCGGACAATAAACGCCTTTGACAATGAAGCTATTAAGACACACATGCAACCCTCTGCAACGTTTCCAGGAAGTCGAGACTCATATTTTTTTTAATAGGTTTCAAGCTGCAGACTTTCCTATGTTGTGTTCTTCTAGTAATTAAAGGGACCCCTACAGTTGTACTGAAATTTGTGAAAATGTTGTTGCTTAGAACTTTCTTGTCTTCAACATTGGGCATAAGTGGTCTTCAAATATGTTTGCCTTTGTAGAGTATAATTTCCATTGTCTCATAAAACGGTATCAACTTTGCATACATTCTACTGGAAAGCACATTCTTCTACTGCCCTTTGAATTTCCTAGCAGCAGTACACCTTCAATTGGACTGTCTTGATACCAGTTGTCAAATTCTGTTATAAAATATAGGTTTTGTTTGATGAGGGGGTCACATGTGTGCACTTTTTTTTTTTTTTTTTTTCTCCCCCCCATCTCATCCTTGCATATGCTCCCAATCTTCCAATAATCTTCTCCCAGGCCACTTCTTGAAGGCTTATGATCCATTCTGAAAAACATGAGTTAATATGGTGGAAGACTGGCATTGATGGGAAACAATCCATGCTGAAATTACCATTGGAACTTCTCTTCAAGCAGCTGCTGGAAACCACCTTTTTCCACTAAACATGCTTAATGTCCACTTAACACCAGCAAAAATCCTCGGACACAGCTAACCAGCAGTCGAAGGAGCTGTGTGAATACCCACCATTTCTTGAACATTGCAGGCTGATGCTAGGGCGCTTTTCAGACTGGAAGAAATTCTGATGCTGTACTTGTTGTATTGACTTGGGTGAACTGAAGAGGTGAATTTAATTGATGCGAAAAGTTCTGGATTGATAGTGCTGACTGGTAGGTGACCTCCGACACCATGTGAGCTCTCCACACTGCCTGCCTTTTTCACCTGACCCCTTCAGGAGAGTAAAGTTCAGATGCCAAGTTCATTAAACCCTTGGCCACTAGAGGTTCTTCCAGCAAGAATGAAATTGCCATAGGGCTTGATGATGCTCATTTTGGAAAATTGTTGAAAAAGAAGCACAACATGAAAGTGCAAAACTGTGCCAGAGGGAAAACAACTGTGTCTGTATGTCCCACCCTGAGTTGAGAACTAAAGGGCGTCTCTTAGGAAGGAGTGAGTATCAGCGAAATGAGAGCGGCAATTTCTGCTTTTTGAACCAATCAAGTTACGTGAAACCTGGAGGCGTGTTTAGTCCAAGTGTTTTCACATGCTTGCTTTCCACGATCACGGTTGGAGGACTGGTGGGGCATATTAGGAGGGCACCAGGAAAGATGGTTAAACATTGCACCTCTAAAGAATGCGGCTGACTGTGTAGGAATGTGTGGTTTTCACTAGAACTGCTATATTGCTGTAGTACGTCTTCAGTACTCTTGCAGTGTTGCTGCCAGTATTGTTGTAGTTCTGCTGTTTCAGAGCTCAGGTAGTACTTTGGTACTGACATATTTTTGCAACTCTACTATAGTACTTCTGTGTTCCTGTTGTTCTGCTGCACTTGCAGTAGTTCTGCTGCGGTGCTCCTGTTCTGTTGCTCTAGTACTGCTATATTGCTGTAGTACTGCTGCAGTTCTCTTGTGTTCTTTCTGTAGTATGGGCTAGTGATGTCACACTACTCCAGCACTATTGCTGTTGTACGACTGCAATTTAATTGCACTGTTGCACTACTATATGCCTGCAATGCTGTCACAGTGCTCTTGTGCTATTGCTGTAGTACTGCTATATCCCTGTAGAACTGTCACATGGCTTCCTGCACTATTGCTGTTTTGCTGGGACAGTGTTCATGTATCATCGCTGTAGAGTGTTTCTACCATCTTTATTTATCTTTTATGTTTCTGGCTTGTTTTATCCATTTCAACAGAATTCAAACCACTACATTTCTAGCAAGGACATTGCACTGCATCACTCCTGTCATTAACATCCTCTGCCAGCCAAGAACTGTACGTTTGGTTACCTTGGAAACATTTTGTGAAATTCTTTCAGTCAGATTAATTATTTTGTGAAGACTGTTTTGGCACACCCTCTGCTGTATCTTTCCAAAAGCATGTTCCAGGGCATTGGTTTCTAAGGCCCACAGTGACCGGCCCTAGTAGGCTCTGTTTCGCTGGACAGCGTTTTAGATTATGAAGTGGAATAAACACTTCTGGACCTCATGCTTCATATTATTCGTTCGTTTAAGCATTCACAACATTTTTGTTGTAAATAAAAATATTCACATGAAATTGGCACTATATGCTATTTTTGTTTCATCATAGCCTACTAGGCTGTAGGAGAATGGCGTAGCCTTGTAGTGGTGCATGGAGAGGTGCGAGTGACATTACTCATTGGATCTGTGGTCCCAAAAGATCAAATAAGCACTCTTAAAAATGGCAAGAAACTGTATTCCAATGATTTAAGAAGCCTCAGACAGTGGCAAGAATAACCGGCATAGAAGGCGCAACAGACACCAGAGGTAAAGCGCATGCTTCACCACATATAACTGCTTGACTTTTGGTCAGAGGGTGAAATGGTTTGTGTGCCAGATCAAAACTGGGGCTACAGATGGTCCGATGTTATTGTGAGCTAAAGATGGCGCAGACCTCAGCCTGAGCATTGGAATCGTTTCGGCTGCGGGTATAAAAGTTGTGCAAAGATTAGCCTTGATCAACGGCCTATGCCCTGATATTGTAAGCTAACAACAGTGGAAAATGCACCGGATCTTTTTGCTGTGTTCTATTAATTTTTCTACAAAGAATAAATTCACTCATATTTATAGGGCACCATCATCTAAACAAACATAAAGTATTTGTACTGTGATACTCTCCACTTCAACTTGCATCCAGCTCCCAGTAAAGGCCCACCTCTGTTAAATTAGGTGAAATTGCCTTCAAGAATGTTTAACTTGTTATAATGGTATAAACTGCAGAGAGTCCGCCTGTTGAGGGAGCATGTTATCTTGCAGGTAGATATTTGAAAAATCGCTTCTTTAGGTGCTATTTTGCACAAATGAAAGAAACGTTAAATGACTGGCCTTTAAATGTGTGGCATCATAACCTATGCATTGTGTATGTGAGACATCTGTTATTTTAACCTTTTATTGAAAAATAACAGTTCATACTAATAGAATTTCTGCTTTCACCTACATATTGCTTACGTGATCCTCTCTCCTCCCGGTGGAAAGGCAGCCTGCAGGAACATCATTCAGCTACATGCACACTGAGGCCCAAGCAAGTTGTATGGCCTGTACTGATTTTTTTTTTGGGGGGGGGGGGGGTTGCTAGAGTTTAATAGAGCACGAACTAGACCGAAAAGTTATCCGAGCGCTTGGCATGAGCACTAGTTGCTTTACAGACGGATACGTTTGTTTTGTTATGGACTGGGAGATTAAGTGATTTGGCCAGAATCACAGGATGTTGAGCGTCCCTGCTGAGACTCGTACCCAGTTCCCCAGCTTTGAGGTTAACCACTCTAACCATTAGGCCACATCTAGTGTCCTCATTATTCTTGCCCCAGCTGCTACCTTCCAGTTAGACCTTATCAGGGATGAGCCACAAGTGTCACATGGCTCTCCCAGTCAGCATATGTGTAAGGCGTTCTCCAAACAGGAAAAAACAACCCACTTTGCACTCCTTATGGTTATATTTTGTAGAGGTAAAAAAAGTGCATCCAATTGTAATTAAATTACAATTTTCTATTATTCCTTTTCCTTGTTTCCAGAATGGTAATGTTTCAATTCACGCTACATCATAGGGTTTATTTCAACTTCTTCACATGTTCAAGAAACCCCAATGCATTTCTGGTGAATAAAGGAATATCACTCATTAATGGACATGTCCTGAGTACCACCTTTAGCTAGAATTATATACCAGAACGGAAAATCCAGGTCGTGAAAAATAATGTTGAAAAACCAAGTTGGTGATTAAACCTGACGAAAATTACCCAAGTGGCCCTATGACGGACAAAAAGATAGGTAACCTAAAATTGAGTAATGCTAATTAGCACCAGTTAAAGTGAGATTGAATCAGGAGTGTGACTGTAATTTCATGTTTCTCTCCCATTCAGCACCCATACCTAGGCTCCTTAATGTGTTGCTGTAAAGGGTAACTCCTGAAACTAGTCACTTAGGGAAATGGATCAGACCCCTCTCTTCTGAAGTGAAGGCACCATGTTTCTAGCCGCTCCTGTCACCACTTTTGCTCCCACTACCCACCATGCACCAATCCGAAGGACAAGACCCTCCCCCACACACACTTTCCTGAATTCCTGTCTTTTTAACTCTGTCTCATGCTTAAGAACGTTAATTCTGCACACAAACATTTCCCTACTTCTGAAATCACACCCTCAGCACAAAGTTGAATCCTGTTCTCAAGGTGATCTTTCCAAGCGGCTTAAATGTCATCCACCCATCATCAGGTGACTACCTCGCCATGATTCTAAGGTACGTAACATTAAACAGAGTCACTATTCTCCATTCCTTTTTATATTTTAAGCCACCCCCTTATGACAAAGCTTTATTGCTTACTTCTCCAACCGCCTTCCACATTAGTGACATAACCTATCCCTGTAACTCCCCTCCATTTTCCGGTAAAACTTCTGACCTCTCTCCATCAGCAGCTTCAATTCCTGCCCTTAAGATTTTCCACTGTGTGGAATCTTATTGTCGAGCAAGATAATGCCCTAAACTAGTATATCAATGTTCGGCTCTATTTTTTGTTGCCCAAGCACACGCTATCCTAAATCACTGCATGGATATCTTCTGATCGTCTGTCTCAAACTTAATTATACAGACTGTTTACTTTCCATCAGTGGTGTCATGCTTCAAACTTAGATTGAAGACTTGCTCAACGACAAGCAACTGGATGGCTTCACACCTAGATTATCTGTCAATATAAGCCTGAGGCCTGCTACATCTACCACCCATATCTCCATCCAAGAGAATGGAAAGAAGAAATTGGGGACAGTTTGCTAATGACTTAAGGCCTCAATTACACTTTACAACACCAAAAGTGTGGTTCTCTTGCTCACTTACCATATTCTGATGCCAGAGTTGAGCTAAATCCACAATTGCAAGTCTTTGACCAGTGGCTTGCCAACCAGAGACCCTTCATATTTTGTGTGGTCTTTCGGAATGGAGAATGTGCCTGTTCCGGAATGCCAAGAAAAGCCAGGTAGCTGTGAACAGGAAGCAATACAAATGACCCCATGTGCTGGGAGAAAACTCCCGAGACATCAGGGACATGTGTTGTTTCTTAATAACCAGCACACAGAGCTTTTCCAAAACAACATCATACTTCCCTGCCCTCTATGGCACCACAGGATACATAGAAGACAGCGCGACGCATGCCTGATAGGTAGGGCTCTCGTAACCTGGCAGGTGCTTCTGCGCCAGCGGAGCAAAGAGCAGGGCATCCGATGACCTTGTGGGATGACAGACTGTCTGTCTGCCTTGGTCTAAATAAATCATTTAGTCATATAAAAACACCCAAGATGATGGACGGAATGTTGCACAATTTTATTTATTTATAAAGTTTTATATAGCGCGAACTTAATCCCGAAGGATATCGGAGCGCTTTACAATTTGAAGCAAAGGTAACAAATCAAAAAATGAGTCTAATAGGCATTGAATCAACTAGTACAAACATAACAGCTCAATATAACCTGAGTGCACGAGTAGGAATGGGCTATGCGATGGAGCATAGAGAGATAAGGGAAGTACGTACAATAATCATATACAGGAATAATAACCAGTACCCAAAACAATCATCAAAACAGGGGTCAAAAGGGGAGTCTAAAAGGCAATGAATCATAATGACTTAGGGGAGTAAATTTAATAATCATGTACAGGAATAATAACCAAAACAAAAATATTGATCATATACAAGAATAATAACCAATACTACAGTATGTCCACTTGGTGCTAAAGTGTGTATAAGTGAAAAAAAACGTGGCAACTTAATCTTATACTGGTCAAGAAAATGATCCAATGATATCAACAAAACGCTCATTTATAAAAGCAATGACGTAATGATGTGAACACAAATGAATTTATAAACATTGAATAAACAACACATCATATCCAATATACAGATTACAGTACAAATACAATTTTTGATATAACACTACATCAACAAACCAACACTGACACCACCTTATGATCCCTATATTCACATTCATTAGGTTTGGGGATCTAAGGAAAAGCAAGAATACTCCTAACCATATGGGTCCAAGACAGCTAAGTCCCTGAGGAACAAATCATCATATTTAAACTTTGAATAAAGGACTGAAAGCACCATGCAGTGTTATTGATGTTGTTAGAAAGGACATATTGTTGACGTTTCGGTCTCTAAACAGCACATCAGGTCCTCTAGACCATCCTCAGGACCCAGTCTTGCGAAGGAGTAAAGCCCAAAAGTACGGACACAAAAAACAACAAGCATTGACAATGCAATGGATTTCGCCTACAATGGCAAAACATTCACCCCCAGTCACAGATCTGGCTTTAATCCATCGTTATTTTGCTCACCAAGCCATCCCAGTTCAGACATGGCCATATGCAAATCAGTCTTGACCCTGTGCCTCATGGGAACAGTCCAGCCTGAACTGCCAAGCCATTTCTTCCCTGGACCGGAATCAAGCATCCTAGGACTGATTTCTGGCTATCAGCCGTCTTCAGCCAGGATAGCTTGACTCCAGTGGCTTAGTGAGCACGGGACCCACGTCTGGGCATACCCTTCCCACATAGGGTGAACAGCAAAACACACAAGATGATGGATGGAAAGTTCGGGCTGGACTGTTCCCATGAGGCACAGGGTCGAGACTGATTTGCATATGGCCATGTCTGAACTGGGGTGGCTTGGTTAGTGAAATAACGATGGATTAAACCCAGATCTGTGACTGGGGGTGAATGTTTTGCCATTGTGCAACATTATGTCCATCATCTTGTGTGTTTTGCTGTTCACCCTATGTGGGAAGGGTATGCCCAGACGTGGGTCCCGCTCACTAAGCCACTGGAGTCAAGCTATCCTGGCTGAAGACAGCTGATAGCCAGAAACCTTTCCTAGGATGCTTGATTCCAGTTCATGGAAGACATGGCTTGGCAGTTCGGGCTGGACTGTTCCCATGAGGCACAGGGTCAAGACTGATTTGCATATGGCCCATGTCGGTACCTGGGGTGGCTTGGTGAGCAAAATAACGATCTGTGACTGGGGGTGAATGTTTTCCCATTGTGCAACATTCCGTCCATCATCTTGTGTGTTTTGCTCATATAGTCATATGACAAAGTAAATGTTTACACATTAAGTTTATGTTGCAATTCCGGTGTTGTATCCACAGTTTAAGCACTCAAAATGTCTGCACTCATGTATGAGGCAAATGGAAACAAATTGATTAACCCAGGGTCACACAATTTGGTCAAATAGGAAAGCCTTTAAAAACATTATTGTGTACTGTCAACTACTGTCCCAAGTATGAGTTTTGCTTCCCTTCCCAATCTGTGTTTTTTTATTAGTTAAATAACAAATACAAGCTCAATCAAGAGGAGTATATAAAGATTTTGCTGTGAATTTTGAGTCTTCAGTGCATCTGCAACTCTGCTACTTCTGGGAGTTGGCTATCGAGAACTGGAGAGTCAAGGAGAGCAGCATATAGAATTAAGTAAAGGTCATGCACTCTGTCTTTCAGGGGTATTGATAAATAAATGCAACTAAAGTACAGTATACTCCATATTATTTTGCATTTGTCAATTTATGTTTGAGACGCAAAGGCTGCAACAAAAGTATTCTCTGCATAGTTTTCAGCTCACTCTTATTTGACTGGTGTCCTCTTTTGATTAATGTTTCCCAAACTGCCAAAATGTTGTCAGAGCCTTCAGTTGCATTGCTTTCTTTTGAAACCTTATAACACCCTTGAAAATGTTCCATTCTGCATTTACTTTAATGGGATATCCCTCTTACTTCTTTAACATCACTTTCATTGGTGAGTCAACATCTTTACAGGTATTGTATTTGCACTTATGTACCACTTACCACAACTGACAAGGTGTTGAAGTGATTTGCAGCGAGTACCACATCCTTCCAGAACCCAAAATTAGTGGTTAATCCAGTGGTTATTGGGATTTGTTTTGTTATGTTATATTACATTACTAAAGCGCTCAGCTCCTCAAGAGTATCACGGCGCTCGCTTCCGAAATCCAAAATAAACCAGCATAAGAACAGACTTAAAAGAGCAAAGTTTTGAGTTTTTTTTAAAATATCAGGATCCTGAATGTTTTGCAGAGAGAAAGGCAAGTTATTCGAAGCCAACTCCGCGCAAAAAAGAATTGCCACCCAGCCGCTGACGCTTGAAACGGGGGGTCTGTAGTAAAAGCTGGTTGGAAGAGCGTAGTTGTCTCCCTGGTTTATAAAAGGCCACTCTGGCCTGCAGGTAGACCGGGCCTAACCCATAAAGGGCTCTATGTACGATTGTTAGCATTTTAAATTTTATGCCCTGAATCCACAGGAAGCCAGTGAAGAGCACGCAGGTGCATCCAGACCGACTGCCTGGCGGATAGTCCCTTCACAAGTCTAGCGGCCAAGTTCTGGACCACCTGCAATTTCCTCACTAAGTAGCCAGGGCAACCAATCAGCAGTGCGTTTGCATAGTCCAGTCGGGACAAGATCAGGACACAAACTACCGTTTCCCTGGCACTACCCGGCAGATAGGGAAGACATTTCCTCAGGTTTTTTAACACGCCGTAACAGGTGCCAGCCAATTTCTTGACATGCGTAGTAAAGTTAAGATATTCGTCAAACCAAACACCAAGGTTTTATGCCGCACCTTTATTCTCCAAAGGACAAGGGAAGTCAGAGGGCCACAGCTTCTCCCTAAAGTTCACTGGGAAAGAGCCATACAGTAGCACCTCCGATTTTCCTTCATTGCATTTTAACTGCGCCTCTGCGAGCCAAAGAAAAACAGAGGATAGACAATGCTGGACAGACTCAACCGAGTTGTCCTCCTTAGGCCAGATAAACAGCAGCTGATTATCGTCCGCATAGGCCATTACTTTCGCCCCCAGAGACTCCACCAGAAAGACGAGCTGAGTCATATATATGTTGAAAAGAAGAGGGCTAAGTGATGACCCCTGCGGGACCCCAGTCAGCACCGGCAGAGGATCAGACGCACACGGGGGAAGCCAGATCTGCTGTTGACGATCTTCCAGAAACTAACATATCCACTTCCAGGCCGAGCCCGAGATACTAATCTCGCTGAGGCGCTTGAGGAGCATAGCATGGGGCACAGTGTTGAATGCCGCGGAGAGGTCCAGCATAATCAATGCTGCTCTCCCGCCAGCATCCAGACACTCACGAATCGCCTCCGAGACCTCCAACAATGCCGATACAGTGCTGTGTTTTGCCAACTGCCGTGGCTGGCTGTTTTCTTGTGATCCTTTGTCTTCAAGACTGTATATATATATATATATATATATATATATATATATATATATATATATATATATATATATATACACACACACACATATACATACACACTTTTTAGTTTTTGTATATTGAACTTTCAACATCAAAAGTAAATTAGTTTTACAAGAATGCAAAATTAAATATAAAAGATACTTTTATTTTGACTAAACTGGGTTAATTTGATATTGCCCAATTGATTTTTTTTTTTAAAGGTGTTAAAAGTTGAGAGGTGGTCACTTGGAGCCTGTGAGGGGAGGTCAGCTGCCTGTTTCACTTGTTGCGAGATCTGAGGAGGTCACACTGCGGCCAGTAGGGGGAAGGGGGCTTTTTGGTGAAACCTAACCCTGGGACAGCGTGACCTGCAGCTCCTGAGGCCCCTGCAGCGTGACATATGCTAATGACTGCTGAAGTCTGTTGTTGATGTCCTTGTCAGTCAGCGCTTGTTGCCGCAGTCCATCTTCTATGTCGCCGGAGCAGTGTTTTCATGCTCGCCTATGAGGCTTTTCCTCCTTGAACGCTGAAGTCCTTCCTCTCTGTCCATGAACCCAGACCTACAGCGCGCTAGTCCGTCTTCGCCTTCCACCGTGACAGGCACAGGTCCTCCTGGAGACCCGGGAGCGTGCCGTGCGTGCGGAGCGCGGCGGACGCACGTCGCCCTCCTGACGTCACAAAGCGTGCCGCGCTCGGATTTTTCCCATCGGCCCCCGCGCTGGCCCCTGCTCTGAGGCAGCAGCAGAGGCAGCGGCGGTGGTTCGGTGCGGGCGAGGCGGCCGCCGGGGGCGGCCAGCAGCGGCGTCTCAGCGCGCGGCTCCCCCCTCCCCAGCATGCGGCCCCGCCGAGCCCGGGGCGGACAGTGAGCCGCGGGCCCGGCTGGCCAAGTATATACTCTGCCACCATCCCCAACCCCAGGACAGACCTGGCCGCCGCCGCGCAGGCCGCAGGCAGCAGCAACGGGCAATGACCGCGGCTCCGGCAACCCCGCAGCAGATCAGGGACCGGCTGCTGCAGGCCATCGACGCCCAGAGCAATGTGAGTTGCTGGGGTGACCCTGGGAGGGGGGGGAGTGGAGGACAAGGGGCCTCTGGGGCCCGGGGGTCACTGACGGGAAGCGACAGGGTGCAGCTGTGGGGTACGAAGCACCACACCAGGTCTGGTGGCATGTACAGGGAGGAGGAAGAGCAGAGATGGGGTGCACTTCAGTGGGGCTCTCAGTGCTGCTTGTAAGCAGTCCCTGACACTGCTCAGGTAGACAGAAAACCGGGGGTCACTGACAGGAAGCCACTGGGTGCTGCTGTGGGAGTATGAAGTACTGCATCAGGTGTGGCTGGGAGAGAAAGAGCAGGGATGGGGTGCAAGTCTAAGGGTGGACCCAGTGCCTCTTGGAGGAAACTAGTGTAAACAGTACGTGTGCTCCCAAAGCTGACCTAGAACCAAGGGTCACTGACAGGAAGCCGCAGTTTGCTGCTGTAGGGGAAGAAGGGATGCATCAGGGGTGGAGGTGGACAGTGGGAGGACGAAGAGGGCTGTGGGGTTCAGTGTTTTGCGGTATATACATATTTTTGGATATGTACTGCAAGCACTGTGTGACACCCAGGCCCTCAGCTAGTAGTCACCCCCAGTGAAGCTTGGAGTATAAAGAGCAAGTACATCGCCAGCTCGGGTGGCTGTAATGCTGGAAGGTGTTCAATGATCAAACTGTGGTTACTATATGAGTTGACAAAGCTGTCTGGGATATTAATTTTTTTATGTATAATATAGAAGGACTGGGTCAGTTGTCACTACCAGACTTTCAGAGATTCTTTTGATATTTGGAGAAAGCATTAACCGTGCCATAATTGGATGATACAGGGAGGGTGTTGTAGATTGGATGGGGTTTACGTAATAGGGGTCTTCTTTGGGGACTGGTTTGCCGGAGAATGCAAAAGCTAACCCACCTGTGGTGGGTAACACCAGGAAAAAAATTGACGTAGTAATGTGGTTACGAAAGGGGGTTTCGTGGCAGTACTAGGAAGAAGCACTCACTGGGAATGCAGTGGCTGCTCTGGGCAGAATGTGTGGCACAAGGGATGCGTTCTACTGCCTCTATTGCACATACACTTAACATAATATAAGCCTTACCAATCAGACATAAGGTTTAATGCCCGAGGGGGACACCTTCAGGAGGGCTGAAAGTTAAGATGTGGAAGCTCTGCTTCTGACATTGATGGTTCTGCAATTGGGGCATGAACTGCCTTGCGGGTAATCCTAGCAGAGAATGACACTGCTGGGACGATAAAGTGGTTACTTTTTAGTTACTTCCTAGGGCAGCACTTTTTGGTCTGGCATTAGGAATCCAATCAATCTCTAGGGAGTGTTTGTCGATTATATATTTTTCCCATTTTAATCCAGAAGTGATCAAGAGGGCATAGAAGTCACTTCACACAATTCGTCCCACGAGCCTTCTCAAAACCAAGAACAGCAAATCATGTAGAAGTATTGGAAATGGTTATTATCCTTGTGACTCCTGGCACTCCTTTTTAAGTAACACAAAAGTGTATGCATCTTCAGCTTTCCCCAAGACCACTGAAGCCATGGAAGTCAGTGGCATGATATTTGGTCCAATGCCTCTTTGAGCCTGTAACAATGTTGAAGACCTACAGTATGTAAGGACATTTTGGAAATTTGATTGGTCAAAGTTGTGCTTTCATCTATCAATCCAAAACCCAAAATTATTTGCGTGATTCGCGGATTAGATGGCTGGTTTACTGCATCAGAATGGTAACTTTTGTATTTTTGTTGGTTCCTGCATCGTACTTTAGAGGGAATGAGATTGTTTTAGAAATTGAGGTTTACAAAAAGCGATGAGGGTGACATTTGTATCTGCCCCCACTAATGACTGATATAATTCTCATAGTCCAGACTCTTTGGAGAGAGGGCCCCTGGGATGTGTAGACGATGAGAAGATACATTTTACCATGATGTTGTATAAAGTGCGGCTTGGTGGCTTTTAGTTGCTTCTATGATCTTCAATGGTATTTAGTCACAGATAAGGTCGGGGACGCTTGTGAATGTGTCGGCAGCTGTAGTTCTCGCGTTCTTCTGGACCTTATAGGTTTTCTATTATGAGCAGCTGTCGTCGTGTATTATGGAGTTTTATCACCCCATTGGTGGTGGGGAGGTTTTATCCCGGACCCTTTTGTTACATAGGTAGATAGTGATGTTTAGTCTTGGCCATCTAACTACCAGGCTATCAATGTGAAGGGGTTCTGAACTGCTAATCAAACACTCATCCCCTTTTATACACTATCTAAGCATTTGGACATGGCCATGAGTGTTAACCTTGCAGTTAACGTGCTTGGGACTGGGTTCTCCTATTCCTCACGTTTTTATTTTGCCAACTCTGTTCTCATTTGTAGCCCATTCATCCTAATGTAACACGCATTACAGCTGTTTGAGTGCAATGCAGCCTATACATGACTCGCAGCTCCCCATAGGATTCCTGCCACTAGACCTTTATCACTAGGCAGACCCAGGGTTCTTCCAGTAAGTGTAGGGATGGAAGCTACAGAAGTCATGGCTGCAGACTCTGGACCTTTCTACCAACTTTGACCAGAACTCTTTCATTACCACACACTCTAAACTTTCGTTATGTAGGTCTTCCTGATGCTCTGCATTGCATACTTTTCTGGTAACGGTGCTCTTGGTCAGGAAATAGGTTTGCTGTAGCTAAACTACTGTAGTGCCCACCTGTACCAGTATGACTGCTATTTATTGTAGATTACACTTGAATTATGTTTGCACACTTTCATTGGGATGTGGAAATATCCTGTTTGAATTTACAGTTCTGGCAGTTGTGGCATAGGTTAAGTAGCATCTACGAATTCTAAAAGGTGTTATGCAGTTCAAATGTCCTGCTCATGTAGTGTTGGCTGAATGAGTAGCCTCTGTTCACTTAGGTAATTTAATTGTGGCCTCATGAGAAGAGGGATTAATATGTTTAAAACATGGTTTAAATCAATGTTTTTAATTTATATCAGGTGTGGTATCTCATTTTATTATCTCTTAAATGTGCCTTTTGGGTAACTGACTCACAGAAGCTGATCAATCCATATGCAAACTGTATTTTTATGTAGCTCTTAACATATGCAGTACTGTGAACAATGATTAGTCTGGGAAATAGGGTCATATGTAATTTGTATTTACTATTCATTACACCCGTGGATTGATACGAAGAAAATGGTAGATTATGGAAAACCCTGTGATGGAATTTTATGTTTTGGACATATTTAGTATGTGTAAAATGTAATATGGATTAACTTTAAGTACAAATTTATTATTGTAACTATGTACTTTTATGATTCACAAGAATCAAATAAAGTATTTCAAACAAAACGATTAGTCTGGCTCTGTTGGTCAGGATGGGTGAAGCATTTTGGATAGTCATTAAATTTTCGAGGCTTACTGTTCATTCCCACCCCCTCGAGCACTTTGAGGCAACCTCTGTGCTGCATGATGTCCTTTACAAGCAGCCAACCTAACATTTGTTATTAAAGTAGCATGTTCTCTTCCTTGGAGAGCTGAGTTGCCCCATGCGATTCAGTCCATGATTGCTGTTATACTGGTCTCTGAAGTGGCTCCTAGAATCCACACAATCTAGTGTGATTAAGTGGCTGGGTGTACATCATCCTTCCTTGGTAGGAGCTGGCTTTGATAGTACGGTTGGATCATCGTGTTTCGATTGCAGACAACTATTATAGAGGAAAGCCTTAGAGCAGACATTGCTCATTGAGGGCATCTATAACTTTATTTAATTTTTTGCTAAAACAATTTCAAATGAAGCAATAACTTCTCATGTGTAGTGATGGAGGCTGATGAAGGGGATGTAACTTGGTTTCATATTTCAATGTGAATATCTAAGAACAAGTTATATATTAATCGTGGGGATACTGCACTTTAATATACATACTAATGATTCTACCCAAAGGATGACATTTGCAGAAAACATTTATATATCAAAAAGTATATTACAAAGATTGTTGCTATATGCAATATTAAAGCAGGCCGAATAACATATATTGTTCCAGCTCTAACACAACTGAGCACAAAGTGGCATAACATCCCATCAAGATTGAAAATCAATAGGATATATATCGAAGTCAACAGATCTGTTGCTCAATTTATGCGTGAAAGTTATACACAAGTGATGTGGTTTTGTATGTTGACGTATAATTTCTTGCATTATTTACTTTTTATCAGTTTGAGCTAGGATTTCTGTGAATTGTGCAGAAGTTGTGTATCTGTCAAGTGTTGAATTTTACGGACATCAGAGGCCATGGAATAGCAGAATTCCAGTTGCTCTGTATATAATGAACTCTTGGCTTACCGGGGGCACTCGGACTACGTGTGCTGCTCCTGAAGACTGTATTGTATTTTACTAATTTAACTCACCTGAGGCGGAAAGCTGGGTGATAGTTTGCTCGCTGTTTTAAAAAAAAATATTATTTTACTTATATTTTCCTTTTGCGCCTGTTATACTGTTTTATCTAATCACAAACCTTCTGTGACTCACTCCTATTGCCCGCACTGTCCTTTCCGCCACAGACAATTTGGGTACTGTGGCTGGAGACGTCTCTTGTGTTGCACGGCAGCCTGATTCATAAAGAACTACAAGTCCCAGCGCTCTTGCGCTGTACACGGGACTACAAAGTGAGATGGCCACTTCTCCGGCGCGACAGCAGCGCGTCCGCTGCGTGAAGTCGAGCCTAAGTCCTGCGCCAGGCTGGGCCCTGGGGCCACCAACTCTACTCTAGATGGGCTTACCAAGGTACGACTATTACATATGCTGCGGGGGAATTGATTTCCCACAGACATGTGCCACACACGTATTGCTCAACCTGCACATTTCCTATTCAGGGTTTTATTTTAAATAATTGTGGGTTCTTTTTAGGCAGGATGAGCAGGTGTGTAAACAGTGGAAACGCCCGCACAAATTTGGTAAATCGATTGTCAGTAAACCCTCCTCTACTATTTCCAAACTTCAGTTTTGGAGCATAAACTGTAGGTCTCTTCCAAAGCACGAAAATCATATTTATGATTTTTTAGTCGATGAAAAACCGATGCCATTTTCCTAACGGAAACTTGGCTCCACGCGAGCTCTGGACCAGACATTGCTTTTACAACTCCTCCTGGCTATGTCATGGTCAAGAGAGACAGAGATACTGGCAAGGGAGGTGGTATTGCCATAATTTTTAAATCCTGTTACAGTTGTAAGTTTGAAGCGTTTCCCCTTCAGGGCTGTGAGGCTGCTCAATTTAAGCTAGCAACTAGTGCTCAGATGACTTTATCCGGTCTATTGATATACCGCCCTCCCGGGAATTCCAATATATGGGCAACATCCTTCTCTGAAACTATTGCTCCATTGATCCTGGAGGCCGCTAATTTCACCATCTTGGGGGATCTGAATTTACATTTGGAAGACCCTCAATGCATGATGAGCAGAACCTTTTTAGCGGATTTAGAAGTTCCTAATATTCTACTGTGCAACTCAGGATCTACGCATTCCGCGGGGCATCTGTTGGATCCTGTCCTCTCGAACCTTGCATATGACTGTGAACCTGCCGCTCGTCCTTTGGAATGGTCTGATCATATGGCAGTTACATTTTCTCTCTTGTGTACAAAGAACACAGTATCTTATGATACTGATACAGGATAAAAATTACGCTGTTGGGGCAAGCTCAATATCACTGAGTTTAATTTGCATCTGTCTGACACTTCACCGAATGTTAATTCTCCTCTTTTGGTGTCGGAGGCGGCAGTCTCCAAATGGTTGACCACTGCTGTGGACAAACTCGTTCCTCTTGCATCCATGCATTCTCTGCCCCACCGTCATCCTGCGGCATGGTTTTCGGAGAATTTAAAAACTATGAAATCTCAATGCAAGGTACTCGAGAGACAATGGAGGCGTTCCTATTCTCCCTCTCGTAAGGTGGCATACAGGGTGGCTCTTAGAGATTACCATAAACAATGTAAAATTGCTAGAGCTACCTAAATCCCCAACACTATAACACACGCTCAGAACTGTCCGCGTACACTTTTTTCTGTTGTAAAAAAATTGACAGGTGCAGATTCTACTCCTGCCCCTCCTGTTCTGAATGAGGCACAATGTAATTCTATTGCTGAGTTTTTTTATCACCAAGGTGGAACGTATCTACGACTCACTGGGTCTAAGACCTTCGAGCGAAGAATCATCATTTACGCTTGTGCCGGTTCAAAACAGTCAATTCTCCTCGATAATTAAACTTTCCAAGTGGCCGCTCTTTGATGATGTTTCTTTTGCTCATTGTCTTGAGAGCATCAAATCCGGTTCTCCTTGTGATCCTTTACCGGCTAAAATTTTGAAACAACTTGACCTGAACTCTCGTCGTGTGGTGATGAAGCCCCTTAATTCTTCGCTGATAGAATCCTGTGTTCTACAGAAGTGGAAACATATGATGGTTATCCCTCTGTTAAAAAAGGCTGGAGCGGATGTCTCCAATTTATCCAATTTTAGCCCCATTTCGTTGTTGCCTATCTTTTCTAAAATCCTAGAAAGGCAGATTAACTCGCATCTGACTCTCTTGGTAGAGAGCTCGGGCTTTTTACATCCATCACAATCTGGATTTAGAGCACACCATTCCACAGAGACTACACTTTTGGGAGTTACTGAGAATTTACGGCACGGTATCGATCGCGGGAATACATCTGCACTTATCCTTTTGGATTTAGGTGCAGCGTTCGATACCGTGTCTCATTCCATCCTTCTCACATCTCTCCAATCTCTGGGAGTTGGGGGCTCAGCTCTGGCTTGGATTGCTTCTTTTTTAAGCGATCGTACTTTCCAGGTTTTTTTCAGCCATAGCATCCTCAAATTTGTGCATCGGCGTATGGCGTTCCCCAGGGGTCTATTCTTAGCCCACTACTATTTAATATCTGTTAGACCCCTGGCCACCATTGTGGAGGAAGCCGGTTTGAATTTATTTTCTTACGCCGATGACACACAAATTATTTTCTCCCTCTCTAACAGGGAAGGCACTAACATCTCGGCTCTTAAGCAGGGTCTGACCCAGGTGGCAAGGTGGATGCAGGAGAATTTCCTCAAGTTAAATGGAGATAAGACCGAGGTTGTGATCCTGGGCAAGGGTAAAGATGTAAATGTACAGGAATTTATATAGCGCAAATCACCGAGCGGTTTCTAAGCGCTTGCTTAGGGAACCCGTCCTGGTATTCCCCTGTGAGATAGCCCCAGCAGGGTATCCGCAAGGTGAAAGCCAGGCATCCCGCCGCGAGGGGCCGCTGTGGAGATTAAGCAAGCTATTGCCCAGAGTCGCAGAGTGTGAACCCGTAAATCGAGTAGACACCGGAGCGAGAATTGTCAAGTCCATGGACATTTTAGGACTCAGGACCCCGCCGAGCCGGGAATTGAACCCTGGTCCCGGGCTGACCTCTGCTTCCAGGTCTGCCTCCTCTAACCAGTGAGCCACACTTCTCCACAAAGATCTATGGGGTCCTCAACATTGGCCCGAGAATATGGGTCCTACCCCTCAACCCATGGCCCAGGTTCGCAATCTCAGATTCCTCATTGACGAAAAGCTTACAATGCGGCAACAGGCCGTCAAGGTGGCTTCTATCTGTTTTGCCACCTTAAGATGGCTTCAAAAAATGTTGTGGATGCTCCCCACCTCCACACAGAGGACCGTGGTCCAGGCCTTGGTAATATCTCGCCTGGACTACGGGAATGTCCTCTATCTTGGTGCCGATTTAACAACTTTGAATAAACTTCAGGTTGTTCAAAACGCGGCCGCACGGCTGTTACGCAATGTTCCTCGGAGAACATCTGCTTCTCAAGCCCTTTGTGATCTACACTGGCTGAGAATAGTGAGTAGAATCAAATTCAAGGCCTTATGTTACATCTTTAAGATAAAACAGGGCTCTGCCCGAGGTACCTACAGAATCTCATTCATGCTTATAAACCCTGTCGCAGTCTGAGATCCTCAGGAAAAGGAGATTTTATCGTTCCCAGATTTAGGTTAGTGAAGATGGGCGGCCGCTCCTTTTCTCATCTAGGCACTACACCTTGGAATGCCTTGCCTGTGACTCTGAAGTTGGATACAGATCTTCTTCGCTTCCGTAAGGGCTTAAAAACTTGGCTCTTTCAGCAGTAATTTTGAACAGTCTTCTCTAGTAGCTTCATTTATAGATGCCTGGTAGTTCATTCTTCTTCAGTCTATCCCTTGGCGCCGGGAAACCCACTGCGGGTAGCCGTGCGCCTTATAAGTTATAAATAAATAAATAACAAGCATTTACAATGCAAAGGTTTCGCCTTTGGAAAAGTTTGAGCTATTGGCATTGTAAATGACAAAATTTGTATTTATGTGTTGGTTTTGAAAACAGATAAATAAATGGCATTGTCTTTTACATTGCTAATAGCTCTAACTTTTCCAAAGGCGAAACCGTTGCATTGTAAATGCTCAACCCACGTGGAAGTGGTCAGATGTTGCACCGCCCTCCTCTCGCAGAGTATAGCAACTTCCGGTCTTAAACTGCATCACTGCTAACTAACAAGACCTAGTCTGCTCTACCTGTCTATTCACCCCACCAACCATCTGCACGTACTCACAGCTGCCACTAATGTTCACACACAACTTCTATGAACTCCAACTACAAGCACTGCAGTAAATGCAAAGAGCGGGTCTCTTGGCAGCATAACACCAAGACCAATAATGCACAGTAGTCAATGACCACTGGATGAAACAATAACGTTGGTTTCCGGAGTTGTCTGCTACTCGCCAGAAAGCGCTTGAATGTCCCATCAGGGGTACTAAGCGCTATATAAGCGCAATTACACTGCAATACAGTTCTGCCAGTGTGTTCTGTCCGTGCTCAGACTTCAAATGCACAGATGCTGGGGCCCGAACAGCATAAACGTGCCACATACTTTATCCGCAAAGAGTGGCACTGTCATTCATTATGCTGCATGCATATATAATATTGTTGTAACTTTGAAGAGTCCTCCCATCCTCAAAGGGCTAGGGGTAGCAATGCTATGACCAATGGAGTTGCCACTAATGTTGGCTTCCGGAGTGGTCTGCTACTCGCCAGAAAGCGCTTAAATGCCCCATGAGGGGTACTAAGCACTATATATGAGCAATTGCACTACAATGCAGTTCTGTCAGTGGGTTATGTTCGTGCTCAGACTTCAAATGAAGATGCTTGGGCTCCAACAGCACCCGCTGTGTTTTGGTTAGACAAAAGGAGATCAAAAGAAATGAAAGAAGGACAAAGTTGTGTCGCACAGGTGCTACTTACAGAGTTGACCCCGGTGGTGGCAGCGGTCTGTCCCTCGGTCGGTCCTGCCGGCCTCCCGAGCTCCGCTGCCTGAGAGGCGCGAGCTCCCAGCCTGATCCGAGGCGGGCTGGTATGTGGAGAGGTCTGTTCAGCCTCCCCCATCACAGCTGAAGGGAGGGAGGGCCCCTCCTCTGCCAGCCTCCTCACCCAGTCTCAGGCACAGTCATCCGGGGCCTGGCTGGGAGGAGAAGGGCGGCAGCCTGCACCAAGAGCTGGGAAGTGAGGGGTTTCCTCGAGCCGCACAGATGTGCCTCCTCCCGTGTAATCCACCCTCTGACAGCCGCACATCTGGCGGACAATCCCCGGGGAAGTGAGCTCATCCTTGGAGCAGCCTGACTAACGACGGATCAAAGCAGGGATCCCGAAGAGCCCGGGGCCCCTCCTGCCTCCCCCCCCCCCCCAGCCCAGACCGCGGCAAACTGAGCACCCCCGCCCCCACACATCTAACACAACCTGCAACCCACAGCAGACGGCAGCTGCACACCTGCTTTTTGTACACACAGACGCGGTTTCCCGTTAATTTACACATAACACGAGCCTCAAGCACCTACGAGGACACAGGGGTCGGGAGACGACACGGAGGGCGGGAGATGACACGGAGATGACACGGAGGGCGGGAGGGGGGCGGGAGACGACACGGAGGGCGGGAGATGACACGGAGGGCGGGAGGGGGGCGGGAGACGACACGGAGGGCGGGAGGGGGGCGGGAGACGACACGGAGGGCGGGAGATGACACGGAGATGACACGGAGGGCGGGAGGGGGGCGGGAGACGACACGGAGGGCGGGAGACGACACGGAGGGCGGGAGGGGGGCGGGAGACGACACGGAGGGCGGGAGGGGGGCGGGAGACGACACGGAGGGCGGGAGGGGGGCGGGAGACGACACGGAGGGCGGGAGGGGGACGGGAGAGGACACGGACGGCGGGAGGGGACACGGACTGCAGGAAACGTGCACAGGACAGCGAGGGTGGGGCGGGGAGGCACACGGAGGGGGCGGGAATGGACAGCGCATCTCCGCCCAGGGAAAAAATCTCGGGAACGCCCCCGAATCTGGTCCGGCCTTGACGGACAGATCCGGCACTCAATGGCTAGCCTCCATTTATGGAGCTAGCCAATGAGAGCCGGGGGACGTTCCCGAAGTGCTTAGTGTAGACATAGGATTTCACCTGCGCTGAAAAGCTGCGCAGAGCGCAGCCTTTCGGCAGGCGAAACCCAAAAATGTTGCTGCAGAAGCTTTTGAATGACCATGACCTGCACGTACACTGGGTATTGGCAGTGAGTGCTCCATGCAGAACCATCTTGCTCATGCAGTGCCATAGAACTTTCGGCGAAAAAGTGATACATAAACGCTGGATGCAGATATATCATATTTTATTGCCTCTGCCATCTTTAGAACAGTTTTCATTGTAAATGCCGAACAGTTTCTGTATAAGATTAGTGTAGATCTCCCAGTTTCAAAGATCAGTGCAGGTTCCTGATTAATCACAATGGTTTGTCTTAACTTAAGGCAACTGCAAATGAGTTAACATTACGTGTATCTGTAACATGCTCATGAAAACAAAACCTTTCCTGGCAATAAGCTAAAGGCCTTGTAGTTATAGGACGAGTTGGTACCTGGAAAGTTACCATTGTAATGATGACCTTGAATAGATATTTGGCACACAGTTTATTGGAACTTGATGCACACATTACTGAAGCCTATTCACATGATTTTAACATACATTTGTGTTCTTTATAGTTTGGATTCATACATGAAGTGGCTCTTCAGCTTGTGACAAGCATGAGATGTTTGAAAATCGAATTACGTTCTGCTTTATCCTGCAGCAATTTCCCATCTGGGTGGAAAGAGCATATCCTGCTAAACCCTTCCCTCTTGTGTTGCTAAGGACAGAAGAGGGGGGTATCCATCTGTTTGAGTGAGGGGAGTTTGCCAGCGACATTCTGGTGATGTAAATATTATTGCCACCTTTCTGTGCAGTTATGGAGGAGGAGTTTAGATATTGTACAGCAAAGCTGGTTAAATCACTTTTTTTTTTAAAGAAGGTACTGTAGTGTGATGTCACCCGTGTTTTGACTTCACAATCCCTTTTGCAAGATCCACCAATGAATATAAAAGGCAGGACATAACATGGAATTACAACTGCTATTAACAGATTCACTTTTCCAGTCTTTCCTAACTTTTCACTAGTTTGCAGTGTATGGCTTATGAGACATTTCTGGTAGGATAATTGCTTGCACTTATCACAAAAAAATCACCCAATTTGCGGTTGTTGATTCTTCATATATACAGCCAATCTTTTGGTAGGAGAAAAATGAAATCCCATTTAAATGGGATGAGGTACAGTGGTCTGACCATGTATTATAAATAAGTAAATGATCCTACCCTGCGCGTGCATTGTAGCTCGCCTTCATGTTTAATATCCTTCTAATATACTGTAGTAAGCTTACAGTCCCAAGATTTTAAGCACTCACTTTTACTCTTGGCTAGTGTTGAGTCCTAGTTTGTAAATGTCTAACTTACTTTACTAAGTATTTCTGTCAAAGCCAATTGAGTCATAAAGCAGCAATTTTAAAACCCAGTATTTACATTATTTTTCCTTTCTGCCATCCGTTTGGCACTTTCCTTGTACTTTGACATTATACTTTATTAGCATTTCTGCTACTCTACTGCTCCCCTCCAAGGTTGTTTTCCCCTTTTTGCTCATTGTACGAAGGGCAAGCAGTTAATTCAATTTTCTATCGTAGGCTGTTAAATGACTTTCTCTGCCATTTTTAAGACCATTTTTTCCAGAACATTGTTTGTTTGATCTTGTCAGCAGGTCTTGAACCATATCCAGAAAGTTAGCTGCATAAGGCATCTTGTAGTATCTGTTTTCCTCTAAGTAATATCATACATCAATGGAAATCATTATAAATGGAATTGGGTATAGTAGGTTTCTGTGTTTTCTGCGATCCACATATATGATTTTATTTTGTGTTAAAAAAATCCACATATATGATTTTATTTTGTGTTAAAATGTTTTGTGATTCATAGGTTTAAAGAATCTGTAAAGTCTCTGCACCGATCTGTATTATTCTGCTCGATCCCTACGACTATGTGTTTTTCCTGTATTATTTTGCTCGATCCCTACGACCATGTTTTTTACCTGTATTATTGATTCACTTACCTGACTATCTACTTGCAGTATTGATTTACCTGTGCTTTTATGCTCCCTCACGTACCTACCCATCCCACTTACTACCTATAATTTCCATATACTTAATGACCTGTTATTCACTCTCTTGTTGGTATTCCCTGCTTTGTAAAGCGCTCTGATATCTGCAAAGATCTTGTTCGCGCTATATAAAACTTTCAAAATAAAATAAATAAAGAGGGTAATTGATTTAAGCAGCGAGTTAGACCAGTTGGTTACCCAAACATCTTTACAACTGCTATCGTCCACAGTGGTTATAGCCATGGTGGGGCTCATATTGGTGGCGTTTGGAGGTCCCTGGTGGACTATATAAAGTAATGTAGAATTTGGAGACTCTCATAAAGGAATGCCAAAATGCTTGACTTTGGTTCAACGTTTTAAAGACCTAGTTGTCAGACAAGTGGTGTATAATTTGTAAGTGGCAGCTCTACATTTACTTTTAGCGATTGCTTCAGACGATAGGTGTAAATATGGATTATATACTCTATTTTAATTTTAGAAGTTAAACTTGGCCTAGATATGAAATGGGTCACTTCAGAGGAATATATATTTTAATAACTAATTGAAAATAAATTATTCTTTTATTCTCAGCCAGGGACCACTTAAACCTTTAACATCCTCTTCATCTCCTGAAAACACCTGTTCTGCTTGCACTGATTTTTATCTCCAAATATGTCATTTTGATTTTTTTTTGAAGCACAAGATGTTGAGCTATGCCTACTTCCCCAGGGTCTCTTTTCTGTATTTTGTGTGCATGCTGCTTTACTACTGTTAGCAGCTTCTGTCAAAGTTATGCTTTGGCTACCTTTCTATTTACACAACATCTTGTTGAAGATGTAAATGCTCCTCTAAAGTAAGCATCTGCGGTGTCCAGGATGTTTGGAGTACTTTGTTGTTTTTCTAGATCTCAAAAACTGAAACTTTAGATAAACCACATTTGATATAATTAATCCTTTCAGTTCCTTATGCCTTATAAATGTCATAAAATGTGCAGGAATACTATAACTCTTTATTTAAAGGGTTAAACTGCTGTTGTATTTTTACTATCTAATATCCCATATATAACATTATGGTTTATTAATTTATCATTAGGTCCATACACAGCACGTATAGTGAAAAACAGAGTTCTGTGACCATGTAAAAGAAGGATGCCAAAGGCAGAATTACTTTATTAGGTCTTGGAACTCATTGTATGATTTTAGCTACATAAAAGTAAAGAACAGGCTCTAAAAATGAGTAGCAACATACAGAGATTATTTATTTGCTATAGTGAACTATGTGCAAAGAAATGCATGTTTCTATGAATCTAGTTTCTTACTACTGTTCAGTTTTCTTTAAAAAAAACTGATTTAAACGATAAGCCAGTTATTGTTGCGCTCTGTCACCTGCCGCCCTCCTTGTGGCAGGAGGATAAGGTATACAGCTACCTCAATTTCTTATTAGGCAGGACTATAGATGTCACAAGTCAACAGTAATAAGGTAATTGGAGATCTTCTTTTTATGCTGGGGTTACAGCCTTAAATGAATCAAATGGTCATCTGTTGCAACACACTTTTTGTGAAAATTCTCCTGTTTTTGGAAACATGCTAGAGTGTTAAAAAGTGGGAAAATCACACCGCACTAATGATGTGAACCTCGAGGCAAGGCAAAAGATCTACACCGCTACGATACTGCTTGCCACAACTTAAAGGAACTAGAGCTTTGTGCCCTCTGCCAGTTACCTCCATTGTTTATTTATCCAGTCCTTTTATTCTCGTGCATGAGCTATTTGTACTTGTTGCGAACGCTCAGGGCAGTATCCTAGCACATCCCCTTTTATTCTCGTGCATGAGCTATTTGTACTTGTTGCGAACGCTCAGGGCAGTATCCTAGCACATCCCTTTCATTGACTGGCTTAGTTTTTTTCTTAAGAGTCGCCATTCATTATTTTAGAGCTGTAGGTTGGCAGGCACTACGCATTTGGTACTTGTGGTCATTGTAATCTGACCAACCACGATTATTAAATTTATTGACCTATTAGGATCATGATGTGTATGTAAAATACTGATCTAGAACTGCAAGGGATTGAGAATGTGATCTAGATCTTATTGTTGGTCACAGCAAATTCCCAGTTGAAACATCGCCTCTTGTTACATTGAGTTTGTTCCTGCTGATGGGTGCTTTCGAAGTTACGCAGATATTAGTGGTTTGCGGTCACTGTCTGTATAATCTCCAGATCTGTCATCTAGTGTAAATCTGTTTGGTCAGTGCAGTACATTTAAGGACTGTGAGCATTTTGAATACCTCTGGGCCTCTATCTCGTTTAAATTCCCTAAATGTGGATTCTTCCTGTAACCGGTTCTTAAGGATAGCTTGGTTCAGACAGACGACCCCGGTTACTCATTACCCACAACTGATGAGGAGTCATGGTAACCCCCCTCAGCTGTGTACTTTTGAATGTCAGATCATTGGTAAAAAGAAATAGACAGAAATTCACAGATTATGTATGTTCCCATTCACCCGATTTTGTATTTCTTACTGAAACTTGTTTGGATACTATACCAGGGGGATACAAGATATCTCGAATAGATAGACAAAACAGACAGGGTGGGGGAATTGCAGTTGTTTATTATAATTAATTTAAATGCTCCTTTAGTTCGGCCCCTCAGTTGTGCAATTGTTCACCTAGCCATGGGGGTGTTTTATTTCAGCTGCACGGAATTTTATGGTATCTTTTATTGAGTTAATAATTGTACTTTATTATGAGATTTTAACTTCCATTTAGAACTGTTAGTACCTAGAAACAGCTCATCTGCTCGATTGTTTAAAGAGCTTTGATTTTTGAGCAGTTACTGAATCAGTCCACCCATATAGCCATCCACCCATATAGCCAACCACACTTTGGATGGTATTATTACAAATATTCCAGAGCTATGTTTTGATAAAGTAATTCCCCTGCCCTGGATGAACCACTGTGCATTCTCTTTTTACCTGAATATCACTGATAAAGATATTGGCATCTCTATTTCCACAAAGACTATTAAATAAACTTCTTTGGCGGAAAGTGGATGGCATAGCTTTTGATCGGATACTGAATCAACAAAAACCGGACCGTAGTTGTAATATTGAGGTCGCTCCTGATAAATTCAATTGGCTACACTCGGCAGCCACTAAGATGGCACCACCAAAAATTACTAAATGTTTTTGGAAAAATCCTACTTCTCGATGGTACTCCCGGGAGTTGAAAAAACTCAAACATATAGGGAGGGCCCTGGAAAGAAAATGGAGAAATGGCTTTTAAGAAGAGAAAAAAAGCGCAATACAAAGCAGCACTAGTTGAGTATAAATAGCTGAATCTGGTGGAGAAACCTAAAAATTTGACTGCGAAAATAATGCTTGGTCAAGGTCTCTAACAAAGAATAGTTTAAGATTGTCACATCTCTATCCAACTATAATATTTATCATCCTATTGCTCCCTCGCAGGAGATTTGTAATAGGTTGGCAGAATATTTCCAATCTAAAATGTCAGGGGGTGTAAGATGAAATTTCTATAATTTCTAATGTGTTTTGTCTAGAGAAGGCATTTGTTGGTCCCTTTCTCTCCTCTCAAGGTAGTCAATCCAGCCACTCTTTGCTGGATCATTTGACCCCTTTCTCTCAGGGAAGGACTCTGGGTCTTCTTGGAACTATTAAATTTGGGTCTCCGTTTTCATCCCTGACCTCTCTCAATCATTTATTTAGTATCTGGAACAATGGCTGAGCAGGTCACCATTTTACTTAAGTGTTAATATCAGGTCTTTTTCCTACAAAGTGGAAGTGGACATCAGTTTGCCCACTGCTGAAAAAAAAACCACACTGGAACATAAATTATACTAAGTTATTGACCGATGTCCAGATTACCCTCACCTGCTAAAATTCTGGAAACTGCACACATTTCAGAATTAACTACCTTTTTTGATACCCAGAATATCTTAGATCCTTCGCAGCATGGTTTTAGGCGGGCTCACGGCACTGAATCGTCCTTGGTGGTTGCTACAGAGGAGATCCGTAGGCAAATAGAC
This sequence comes from Lissotriton helveticus, assembly GCF_964261635.1. Taxonomy (NCBI): domain Eukaryota; kingdom Metazoa; phylum Chordata; class Amphibia; order Caudata; family Salamandridae; genus Lissotriton; species Lissotriton helveticus. The sequence continues at coordinate 873,092,512 of NC_136073.1, forward strand.
TCATGTGGTCAGGCTGCACAGATTCTCCTTGACCTATCGGCCACATTTGCTACAGTGAACCATTCTATGCTACTCGATATGCTTGAGAGAATCTGGATCAAAGGCATGGCCCTCGCCATCCTGAATTCTTTTCTCAAAGGGAGGGAAAACACTGCGGCGCTTGGAGACTTTACCCCAGATTTGATCATCTTGCCTTGTGGGGTACTGTAGGGCTCCTCACTATCACCCACACTTTTTTAAAATATTTATGTTGCACCCCTGGCTGAACTTATTAAATCATTTGGCTTTGCAGTAGTGTCATACACAGATGACACTCAAATTGTAGTGCCTGCCATCAACTGCTAATGTGGTAGCGACCACATTCAAAGAATGTATGCCTAATATAGTTACTTGGATGCAGGAAAACTATCTAAAACTTAACTTGGAAAAAAACGAAGGTTATTCTTTATGGTCCTGATCGGGCTTTCTGGAACACCTCCTGGTGGCCCCCATCTTTTGACAACCACTCTTGTCCAGTCCAGAATGCAAACCATCTTGGTGTGGTTTGATGGACAACTTTGCTTTTCAGGTCATATAATTAAGATCACATTGTCTTGCTTCCATCTCCTCAGGATTCTGAGGAAGGTGTTTCCTTTCATTCCGGTAGACTTGCAAAAGATGGTCTTCCTTGCATTAGTTCTGTCTAGGATAGACTATTGATTTTGGAAAAGGGGGGTGGTGATGGACAGAGCTTCTGAATGATGCAGAATACTCTTACCAAGTCAAGAGATCATGGTTTTAATCCATCACCGTTTTTTAGCTCACACAATCGGTTTTATCCACACTATGTGTGGTAGGGTATACTCAGACGTGAGTCCCTTGCTCATTGCACCATCAGGATTCAAGCAAGCCGGGCCGAAGAAGGCTGTGATGCCAGAAACCGGTCCCCGGAAGCTTGTTTCCTTCCCAGTATAAGAATTGGCTTGGTAGTTTGGTTTGCCCTGTTCCCATCATGCACTGGGACAGGAACAGACTAATTTGCATATAGCCAGGTTCTGAGCTGGGATGGTGCAGTGAGCTAAAAAACGGTGATGGATTAAAACCATGATCTATTGACTTGGTAAGAGTATTCTGCATCATTCAGAAACTCAGTCCATCACCACCCCCCTTTTCCAAAATCGGTTTTATCCACACTATGTGTGGGAGGGTATACTCAGACGTGAGTCCCTTGCTCATTGCACCATCAGGATTCAAGCAAGCCGGGCCGAAGACGCCTGAAATGGCAGAAACCGGTCCCCGGAAGCTTGTTTCCTTCCCAGTATAAGAATTGGCTTGGTAGTTTGGTTTGCCCTGTTCCCATCATGCACTGGGACAGGAACAGACTAATTTGCATATAGCCAGGTTCTGAGCTGGGATGGTGCAGTGAGCTAAAAAACGGTGATGGATTAAAACCATGATCTATTGACTTGGTAAGAGTATTCTGCATCATTCAGAAACTCTGTCCATCACCACCCCCCTTTTCCAAAATAGGATAGACTATTGCACAGCTCCTTATTTAGGCGTTCCAAAAATAGTATCCGGTGAAACCAATCCCTTCCGAGTGCAGCCGCTCTTCTGAATTTTTTTTTTTTAAATTCCCCAAGTTTAGCTCGATGTCCAAGGGCATTTGTGACCGCCATTGGTTCCCAGTAACGAAGAGGGTTATATTTATAGCCCTCTGCATTGTCCATAAGGCCTTGTATACTGGAAGTCCTGCATATTTTCAGAATTCCTTTCCTTGGCGTATGCCGAATTGTAATCTAAGATCCTGCACTCCTAAATTGGGAGTGGTCCCTAAAATCAAGAGGTCAAAATGTGAAGATGTTTTTCATTTTTGGCTTGCAGGCTGTGGATTTCCTTACCTATTGGATTGAGGTCGCAATCTAGTATTTCTTTATTCAGAAAAATGTTAGCTTTTGCTTTTCACAGTTCATTATTAGATCTATTTCAGTTCTATTGAGTAGGAACCCTTGGCGCTAGGACTTCTCTGCAATTGTACGCGTTATAAAATTGCTAATGTAATGTTTGACCATATTTAGCTAACATGGCTAAGATGTACATGTGTAGTGACAGGCAATGCCGGACCGAGACCTGCCATTACTAGATCTCATTCCACATTGGCGAGCCAGAGGACTAAATAATGGGTAAACTTTCATAGCATTTGTAGTTGGTGAGCAGCTAAAAGCAGGACTGCCTCTCCTAGACTTATGAAAGAAGATCAGGAAGATATTTATTTATAGGTTGATATGTATTATTGAAATTGCATGTTATAATAATGGAGCAGTTGGAGTTAACTCCACTACCTTGTATAAACATTTGTCAAGCAATTATCATGAGCATTGACCGAACCAATAGCTATAGTCTTGTGAGACCTATTGGCTTTGCCAATACTTGTTGTTGTAGGTACTTGGCATCTGCAAAAAAGGCGGGAAGCGTGTCAGTTAAAAAAAACGTGATTACAATTGATTTGCTGTACTTTTTTGTCTTCTGCACCACTTGTGATGCTTGGGCAGATTAGACACTGGGCAGTGTTTGCTATATAAAAGTTTCTTTCTTTCCAATTCCATACTGCTTGGTAAGACCAGTTCTGTTCTGGTTAAGTGAATCATTGTTTCATCACTGTTCTTAATATTGCTAAGTTTAATGGTACTCGACTTGTCAACTTTGTTCTCCCCTAAACTATACAATCCTCTGAAAAGCAAGAATTGAAAGGTTTTCAGCTATACCATGGCCCAGCAAAGCTCTCCTGGCCTAACTTGCTACCAAATACTTCATTTAACAACATTTCATAGACCTGGTCATCTTGAGACCTCAAGCTCAACCTGTTACTGCCGTTTGGGGAAAGTTGTGTTTTTAAAAAACAATTTAAAAAAAAAAATCTTAAATAAGAGACCTTACTAAATACCCTTTTAACTATTGTTACATTCCATGGTAAAACGTTGCAAGCAGGTTCAAGAGGAAATGGGGCTGCTAGTTCTCGCTGTTCCTGCTCTTGTACATAAGGGTGCATTTTTGTTGCCACTAAGTTATGAAACTGAACGTTAAACCCGTAATGGTGAAGGTATTGAATCTGGCTGTAGAATGATCTGTTTCTTAAGGGCTTTCGTTTCCTGCGCTAGGATCTGTTAATGTATAGCAAATGGGGCTAGTATCTCGTGGCCCTGCATGACAGTCTTGGTTGAGCTTGGCTTGTAGGGTAGCTGTACAGAGTTTCTTATTTTAATGCTCTTTCTAAATCTGTTGTTGATGGTGTATTCTGGTGGTGAAGGGTTTTTATTTTGTTTGGTTGTTTCGGAATATTGGTTTTCATCTTACTAACACATTTTTTTTTTTGTCATAGACTTCCTGGCCTAGTGATTTGAATTTGCACACGCAGAATAGGTGTGCATTGTTCTCAGTTATTGACTGGGCAACACCCAGATAATACGTCGCTAAACATGTAGACATGATTTATTCCAATTCCACACCTAACCACCATCTAGGTTCCAACCCACTTGATAAGTCAGGGAATGTTTGCTGTGTTGTATGTGCTAACCAATCCTGGAAATGGTGTACGTTAATGTGGATTGAATACTTGCTATTGCACTGCAGACTTGAACCAGCAAAGTTACTATGTACTGCTTGGTTTGTCAAATCCCAAAACATTTTTTTTAATCCGATTTTTGGCTCAGTTGCACTTGTAATTTTCTCAGACCCGTGCCTACCTGCAACTATAAATTCTGGACAGGAGATTGATGTCTAGGATGTTTATGTATTTTTGTTACATTGGCATGATCATACTGTTCCAATTACATGTTTAGGTGCAGGAGTGCAAACACGAATGTTGGGATGATTTAATGTAGGGTGGGATCTTATTCTTGCATTTATTTTCCCTTCAGTAATAAACTTGAGGACTAATGGTCTCTTGCAAGAAATATTTGAAGAAAGTGCTGACATTTTTGCTGCTGTCCGTGTTTCTTATATGCGCCTGGCTTCTCCGTTTCGGCTAGGCATGCCAGTGTTTTGCGCATGACCAGCATACCATCTTGCCTCCCATTCTTGCCGTGCTGTCTGGTGTTTTCTTAGGTGAAGTAAGCTTGCCATGTGGATACAGTGATGAGGAGGAAGACTGAAGTAGTGATTCCAGGCTTAAAGACTACTCCAGGAGTGCCTTGAGTTGGAACATAGAAGATAGTATTGATAGATGAACTGGACACACTAAATTGCAGCTGAATCGATAATGAGCATTGGCAAAGCAATTGGGTCTAGTCTATGCAAGAATTATTGGATTTGCTAATGTATTTGAGCCATGTTGTACTCAAGCATGAATAGGGTTCTGCATGGCTAAAAATGAGTGCCATAAGGTGAATCATGGAGTAGCATATGCATGGTGTGGTAGCAGACTGCTATTAGACAGCACATTTTCAATTGAAATGACGATTACATATGCACAGTTATGCAGTTTTACTGATAGTTACACAGTGCACAAACAATGCATGGAAATGGCATCACCTAGTGCATTGACTTTGTTGTATGGTGTTAGGATCCGAGCGCAATTTCCCGATTCATGCTCTTTTATATAGGTACAATTCACATTGCCCTAATATAAGCATAGAAATCATTCCCTTATTTACACATAGCCCATGCAGTCCAAATACAGGCATGGCTACTTCCACCCGTACCAAACGTCACAACGATTTCTTGGAAAATCGGCTTATGCTGTTAGGGAACTTCCCCTTGCTTGAACATGGATTTGTCCAAGAACTCGTGTACTTTACAAAGAACCACTATTTCCTTGGGGTGCTTTACTGATTATTATGCCCCACTTTACGTCAAACTAGACCCATTCAAGGTATAAATATGCCTTCACTTGCCCAAGACACGGTGGTTTGGAGCAGTTCGCCTATACTTGCGTGACGCAGCTCGCTACAGCAAGTGCCGAAGGAAGCCGACCCTCCAGCTGACGCACTGATCGAGAAGCTGTCCTTTCTCTCGCTGAAAATCCAGCTCCAGTGTTTCCCAGCTCACCTCTCAGGGAGTTGGGAAATCGAGTCCGAGACAGATACCAGACCTCCTTCATTCTAAACTAAGGTATGGAGTTGATTAGAGCCTAAGAAAAATTTTGGATAGATTCTTGGCAAAGAAAACCAAACCTATGCTATACAATACTTACTCCCTCCCGGGACACCAGTTGAGTATTTTAGTCATTGTTATTTATGTATGTATTTTTATATGGCTTAGAAACCATACAGTGCTCTTAGTTATTTGTAATATTGTTCCTTCTGTACGCTTTATACTTTACAGCCTGCATTACGATTGTAGCAGTTAATTTCTTGTGCTTGAGAAAGAAGACTGTTCAATAAATCCTTTTATTGAAAACGCCTGTCTCCCTGCACCTCTGTAGAAACGAAGCGTGCACGATTGACTGAGTAAAATTCTTATCTATTGTTTCTGCGACTCTAGAGATACATTTCTTATTCTTGGGAAACAAAGTTGTCATGTTTATGCCGTTGTAAGAAACTAATCCCTTCTTGTGAATTCGAGAGAGTTTCTAGTGACCTCTCTCTGAACTATCTGGCACTCACTATTAAGTTTAATATGTTCGATAGATACCTAGTCGACCTCAGTCCTACGTCTAATCTATAGGATATATTATTCCAATGCGCAGAGCCTTTTGGGAATATAGGAACTACACTACAATTTGATCATATTAAAGTATTTTTTCGAATACACTTAAGAATGAATAAAAAATGTTATTGTCTTGTGCTTTGCTAAGTCTGATATATTTTGGAATACTTTTACAGGTCATTTGATTTGAGTGTGCTTGTAAAATAACCATTCCATCTACCCTTGTTATCCAGCAAAATTTGTCATGCAAATCCTCTCACTTTGAAATCTGAGAAAGAAAAGTAAACACCAAGCTTCCTCAGAAGTCCGAGCCTGACATTTAGCCTCTTTCTTTGAATGCACAACAAATGTGACCAGATGAGAACAAGGTTTACATGCCTGTTTACAGAAAGTAGCACTCATGCAAGAAGTGTGAAACAAGCATTGGAAATGCAATAGATCTCGCAGTAGTAAAGTTTGAGCTATAGGTGTTATTTATTTTTTTGTTTTTTATTTATGTGTTGTTTTTTCTAAATAGCTAAATTAATAGCTTTCTTCTTTACAAAGCCAATAGTTATATAATTTGTGTAAATGTGACACCTCTAGCATTTGTAAAGCAACATGTTTTGTATTAACGGGACTTATATGTGACTTATATGTATTGATATAAAAAAAATCAATGGCTTAAAAAAAAATTAATACGTAAATAAAATGGATTTTATTTTATATTGCCAATAGCTTAAAGTTTATTAAATATATTTAGTGAAGATGCTGTGGTTGCGCTGAGTGAGGGTGAGTGAGCGATTGAGGGTGAGTGAGCGATTGAGGGTGAGTGAGGGATTGAGGGTGAGGGGTTGAGGGTGGTTGAGGGTGAGTGAGGGGTTGAGGGTGAGTGAGGGGTTGAGGGTGAGTGAGGGGTTGAGGGTGAATGAGGGGTTGAGGGTGAGTGAGGGGTTGAGGGTGAGTGAGGGTGGGTGAGGGGTTGAGGGTGAGTGAGGGTGGGTGAGGGTGAGTGAGGGTGAGGGGTTGAGGGTGAGTGAGGGTGAGGGGGAGTGAGGGTGAGGGGTTGAGGGTGAGTGAGGGTGAGGGGTTGAGGGTGGGTGAGGGGTTGAGGGAGGGTGAGGGGTTGAGGGTGGGTGAGGGGGTGAGTGAGGTTGAGGGTGAGTGAGGTTGAGGGTGAGTGAGGGGTTGAGGGTGAGTGAGGGGTTGAGGGTGAGTGAGGGGTTGAGGGTGAGTGAGGGGTTGAGGGTGAGTGAGGGTGGGTGAGGGGTTGAGGGTGAGGGGTTGAGGGTGAGGGGTTGAGGGTGAGGGGTTGAGGGTGAGGGGGTGAGGGTGAGGGTGAGTGAGGGTGAGGGTGAGTGAGGGTGAGGGTGGGTGAGGGTGAGTGAGGGTGAGGGTGAGGGTGAGTGAGGATGAGGTGTTGAGGGTGGGTGAGGATGAGGTGTTGAGGGTGGGTGAGGATGAGGTGTTGAGGGTGGGTGAGGATGAGGTGTTGAGTGTGGGTGAGGGTGGGTGAGGGTGAGGGGTTGAGGGTGAGTGGGGTTGAGGGTGAGGGTGAGGATGAGTGAGGGTGAGGGGTTGAGGGTGAGTGGGGTTGAGGGTGAGTGGGGTTGAGGGTGAGTGGGGTTGAGGGTGAGTGGGGTTGAGGGTGAGTGGGGTTGAGGGTGAGTGGGGTTGAGGGTGAGTGGGGTTGAGGGTGAGTGGGGTTGAGGGTGAGTGGGGTTGAGGGTGAGTGGGGTTGAGGGTGAGTGGGGTTGAGGGTGAGTGGGGTTGAGGGTGAGTGGGGTTGAGGGTGAGTGGGGTTGAGGGTGAGTGGGGTTGAGGGTGAGTGGGGTTGAGGGTGAGTGGGGTTGAGGGTGAGTGGGGTTGAGGGTGAGTGGGGTTGAGGGTGAGTGGGGTTGAGGGTGAGTGGGGTTGAGGGTGAGTGGGGTTGAGGGTGAGTGGGGTTGAGGGTGAGTGGGGTTGAGGGTGAGTGGGGTTGAGGGTGAGTGGGGTTGAGGGTGAGTGGGGTTGAGGGTGAGTGGGGTTGAGGGTGAGTGGGGTTGAGGGTGAGTGGGGTTGAGGGTGAGTGGGGTTGAGGGTGAGTGGGGTTGAGGGTGAGTGGGGTTGAGGGTGAGTGGGGTTGAGGGTGAGTGGGGTTGAGGGTGAGTGGGGTTGAGGGTGAGTGGGGTTGAGGGTGAGTGGGGTTGAGGGTGAGTGGGGTTGAGGGTGAGTGGGGTTGAGGGTGAGTGGGGTTGAGGGTGAGGGGTTGAGGGTGAGTGGGGTTGAGGGTGAGTGGGGTTGAGGGTGAGTGGGGTTGAGGGTGAGTGGGGTTGAGGGTGAGTGGGGTTGAGGGTGAGTGGGGTTGAGGGTGAGTGGGGTTGAGGGTGAGTGGGGTTGAGGGTGAGTGGGGTTGAGGGTGAGTGGGGTTGAGGGTGAGTGGGGTTGAGGGTGAGGGGTTGAGGGTGAGTGGGGTTGAGGGTGAGGGGTTGAGGGTGAGGGGTTGAGGGTGAGGGGTTGAGGGTGAGGGGTTGAGAGTGAGTGAGGGGTTGGGAGTGAGGGTGAGTGAGGGTGAGGGGGTGAGTGAGGGTGAGTGAGGGTGAGGGGGTGAGTGAGGGTGAGTGAGGGTGAGGGGGTGAGTGAGGGTGAGTGAGGGTGAGGGGGTGAGTGAGGGTGAGTGAGGGTGAGTGAGGGTGAGGGGGTGAGTGAGGGTGAGTGAGGGTGAGGGGGTGAGTGAGGGTGAGTGAGGGTGAGGGGGTGAGTGAGGGTGAGTGAGGGTGAGGGGGTGAGTGAGGGTGAGGGGGTGAGTGGGTGAGTGAGGGTGAGGGGGTGAGTGGGTGAGTGAGGGTGAGGGGGTGAGTGGGTGAGTGAGGGGTTGAGGGTGTGAGGTTTCGGGTGTGTGACGGTGTGTGAGTGTGAGTGTGAGTGAGGGTGATTGAGGGTGTGAGGTGTTGTTAGGCAGAGGGTGTGTGACGGTGTGTGAGCGTGAGGGTGTGTGAGGCTGAGTGTGAGTGAGGGGGTGTGAGGGTGAGGGGGTGTGTGTGTGTGTGAGGGTGAGGGGGTGTGTGTGTGTGTGAGGGTGAGGGGGTGTGTGTGTGTGTGAGGGTGAGGGGGTGTGTGTGTGTGTGAGGGTGAGGGGGTGTGTGTGTGTGTGAGGGTGAGGGGGTGTGTGTGTGTGTGAGGGTGAGTGTGAGCGAGGGGGTGTGTGTGTGTGTGAGGGTGAGTGTGAGCGAGGGGGTGTGTGTGTGTGTGAGGGTGAGTGTGAGCGAGGGAGTGTGAGTGTGTGTGAGGGTGAGTGTGAGCGAGGGAGTGTGAGTGTGTGTGAGTTGTTGAAGGTGAGAGTTAGGGTGTGTGAGGGTGATGGTGTGAGGGTGTGTGAGGGTGAGGGGATGAGGGTAAGGCTGTGTGAGGCTGAGGGGTGTTGATGGTGAGAGAGTGTGAGGGGTGTGAGTGGGTGCGGCTGTCCGGTGTAGTGAGTGTGAGCTTGTTGTGAGGGGTGTTATTTTTTGAGGGGAGTGAGGGTGTGTGAGTGTGTGTGAGTGTGAGGGGGTGTGAGTGTGTGTGAGGGTGAGTGTGGCGGGAAGAGGGCATCAGCTGGCAAACCAGAGAGCTCCCTCAGACCTTGGAGCGCCAATTGGCTCTGAAATGAAAGGCCACTTCGCCACACACAGTGTACACACTTCCAGCTGCTGAAACGTTGTTCATCTGTGCTTTCACACTTGTAATCAAAAGCCCGGGCCAACCGCGTAATGGCCCGACCACTCACGTCTTATTCCAGGCCGAATTGTAATGCAACAAACATTGTGGGGGTTGATCGTGTGTCTTGTTCTGCAGAGAGCTGTCTGTTTTCACAAGCTAGAAAGAAACCGGGACCGAAAAAAAACTTTAAAGTATGTGCCACACAGCTGTTCAAAAACTGATACGCATGGTTTCATTCTTCTTGAACGCAGTTATCATTTGAAAAACTGTAGTTTTCTTGAAAATCCAATATTTAAAATGGGACGAGTCGCAAAATACATAGAATAAAAAAGTTAATTTTCGAAATGCATTGCTTTACACATCTGTTTTTCACACGACTTTTAACGTGCATACCCATTGATGCAATTTAGGGTTGCATGCATGTGTCTGTGTATATATTTATATATGTGTACATACATGTTTACATTCATGTTTATTTTCCTGCAAGCACACTCACACGCTTAGACAACCTTCATACATGTTAATGTATCTATCTACTACGTCGAGTATGTGAAGCCGTGTCTTGCAGGCAACGTGAACAGTCCTAGCGTGTTTGTAGACTTTATGGTAACCGATTTGTTATGTGACCTTGAAGTCGTGTGTAATATATAACAGGCATGATTCTTTTTTTTTTTTTTGGTTTGTCTGCAAGAAAACGTTTATCACCTCCACGTGGTCGATGCAAAATCATGGCCCGTTGGCTTTTGAAACTTTTAATCTTGGAGGATTCGCTGGTTATAATGGCGCGGTAGCATATTTTTTTCAACACAGGCTCTCCATCCGTGAGAAAATATAATCTAAGATTTGGATCTCAGGAAAGCATATAGTGTAGCTGGAAACTACATCACGAGAAGCGGAAAGTGCCTGTTATTTAGAGCAGGCCAAAATATTGTTGTGGGACAAATTGTACATTCACTTTCTCTGGATCCGCGAGCCTCCTGTGAGCGTTCGGACTATCGCGAGCAGCTTACTGGGTGAAAATTCGCCGGTCCGAATGGACGTGCGTTATTTAATATACTGCTGTAAATTGCACACCCAAAAAATAACAAGACGGCAACATCATTCTGTCTCAGGGCTATAAATAGGAGTAAGTGCACGAAGAGAACCTGCTAGGGTGGAGGGGGGGTAGGGGGGAGCAGGGTATGCATTTATCTTTGTGATATTCCATTGCGCGAACAGGGCGCCAGAGAGCTTTACAAAACAATCAGCTTACTCAAACCAATGCAATAACAAGAGAAACACCGAGCACGGCGTCAGTGTTGGCATTGCTGGGGGGTAGGGGGTAAGTGGTGAACTGTGTGCAATTTGAAGATCATGGGTCCTGCGCTCACTAATGCAGCTTTCATTGCTAATGTGCTGTAACTTTCGTGAAAGTTGAGGTGTGTTCTCTAAAGGGAATGACCAAAAAAAGTGTAACTAGAAATCCTTTCTAAGATGCATGGCCTACGTAAACAAGGCGGGCAGGGGAGGGGGCGGAGCGGGGAGAGCAGCATGTGGGTGTTAAGAAGCCGGGCCTTTGAAGTGAAGCTAAGCTTCACTTCAAAAGGTGTCGGAGGAATGCGGGAGAGAGGAACAGATGGCGATTGCGGCTGTGCACGCGCTTTTAAGCTCAATGCACATGCGCATTGAGCTTAAAAGTCACGGGCACTGCAAGGAATCGCCACGATTCCTTGCTTCTCAGTTAAAAGTTGTTTAAGCCGCAATAGGCTCGCAAGCTCGATGCGCATGCGCATCGACAGGCGAGACCTAAAAAGGCGTTGCTCCTTGGGAGGGACAAACTGGACAGAAAATGTGAGTTACAAATCACAAAGCCAATGGTAATCAACGGGGGGAATGCTTTCCCAGAGACGTTCAGGAATATCTCCCAATGTCTTTAGCAACCCAGACAGCTTTGCTGCCTAGTAGGCTTTGACATGTTTTATTAAATGCAGTGTCTGTAAAAATGATGGAGCAATAGTATGGACCTTTTGCTGCCCAGTGCAACCCCACCGGTCATCCCCACTGCAATTTGAATAATTTGGGGCGAGTGCTGTAAACACGGACTTTGAACTCCAAGTTCACCAAATATGAGACCATATTTTGTATAATGGAAAACATTATTGTAATCTCATTGGGTTTCTGAATAATGCGTTCATGTGTTGAACAAATATATTACTAAAATAAAGTCAGTAAAAACGTTTGGAGGTAAGGCCAGTGCACAGACTTTGTATCTGATTATGAACTCATTATTTATAGTATTAGTACCATTGTATGTCTTCCGAAAACTCGTTTGGGGGCCCTTAATTATACATTCTGCAGTCAGTAGAAGGATTCTTTCACGCACATGTTTCGAGGATTTAGAAGAGCTTTTGCGGTCAACTCTGTGGTTAACCTTTATGACAGAAGCTGTAGACTTATAACTGTGAATATGGGCAGTACAGCAATCGATAAATTGCATTTCAAAGATGCGTACAGTGACAGTCGTCAAAATTGTCTTTATTTACCATTTTTCTAAGGCATACGATTGAAAGCAGTAAAACAAATGAAGTATATGCAATTAAAATAATATCAAAGTGCAGCTATGTAGTAAATGAAGAGTATCCTGTTTCTGAAGAAAGAATAAAGGATTTAAAGTTATCAAACAAATACACTACATCAATAAAATGACAGTGCTGCTGTATAGTAAATGTTGAATACATTAAGTATCACAAAGTTACGTTTTCCTCATTTTTAATATATGCCTAGTAAAAGAGGCAACCTTGTAACATATGAAAAGGGTATGAAGTTGCTGTAGAAATAAAAGCAGCTCTGCATTGGTTAAAAATAAAAATTTTAAGAATAGGCAAAAAATTCTTCCTTCTAATATGGAGCGTCAACGGGACCATCCTCCCCTCACAAGGGCAAAGGCTCAGGTTGGATAAAGTGAAACAGCAGGAAAGCCGAAACAGATTAAAGGAAAACCTGGTGAGCACAAAGTGTTGCTGTCTATTTTGGAAATAGAACAGGTACGCTTGAAAGCCGAGGAACAACAAATTAGGAAGGGTCAAGGGGATTAATATTTATAGACCCTCCATATTCAAACACCCCTACTTAGACTAAGAACTAACACGAAAAATTGGAGGGTCTATGAGACAAGAGGCTGAGTCTGTAAGGTCCCTATTAAAATACCACACTGTTGGATTGCACAAGACCAGTCCAAGTGGTCACATGACACTAGCTGTGTAGTCGATATCCTATCCGACCACCCACTTGGCGGAGCCTCGTCATATAGGACAACTAGAACCAGGGTAGTGCGTCAAGGCCCAGATGAATTGGCCACACAACCCACAATTCTGGTTCAAACGGTGAAAGTGTCCATGCCACTACATGGTACTGGTCGTGTGCAGTGCAAACAAAAAAGTGAATAAGTGATGTTTAAAATGGCGTTCCAGGCAAAAAAAATTCTTTATTGATATTCACCAGGACGTCAGGTTAAAAACAGGTGTAGAACAGTGTGAAAAAAAATCACTGTTTGCTTAGCTATGTTGTAAAAGCGGCCAACATGTTTCTGCCAACTGGTGTAACTACACCGGCATTCTTCAGGGCCATATAGATAAGCTGTTGCTACTGCATGGAAACACGCTAATGTTTTCCTATAAAGTGGAGAAGACAGACCTAGAATCCTCAAAGACTGTCAAACTACTGGTGTGGTCACATTGACCATCCTACCGTATCCCCTTGTGCAAATATCTTGATGGAGGATACACTCCTGTAAAAGAAACAGAAAAGGAGAAAACTATTTTGTGTTCATTAAACAATATAAGCTAAAAATGTCATAAGGACCAAAAATAGGCTCAGCAAGGCTAGTCCCTATTAGAACAGCCAATAAATATTATTTAGGTTGCAAGAAAAGTAAACCATAGACACTGCCAAATGTAGTTTACCAAAAATAAAGTAAACACGACTTACCCAGCAGTATGTGGGAGTCAAACCTCACCTCACCCGGCAACGGCTCGGAGAATGAGGCCCCGCTCTAAGCACAAAAAACATATATAAACATGTAAACCTAAGTGACTCAGAGGGCTTAAATAATGTCCTGAGTCAAAACTATGTTTTAAAGAGTTTGTGCATATAGAAAACTGGTTGTTAGATTGCCCACAATGATCCTAAGTCACATGAAGAGTAAAGGAAGGCTGGTTGATTGAAACTAATATAACAAAACTTGACTGACTGAAAAGATCCTCTGTGAAAACATATTCTTCACTAGTGACAATTGTCACATGGAAATGTACCGTGGTGTATCAAATTCACAATACAGTTTAAGGTTTTAAGCTGTGAAAAACAAACATAGCCAATGTCTGCATCTATGGCTTAATTGCAATATTTGGCACATTACAAGTCCTTGCTCAATTGTAAATTATTGTTCTTACAGAACTATTCAAAGCTAAGTAATTAAACAAGGCTCCTACAACAGTTTGGGCACAGCGCGACGCTCCTACTTACCTCTCCGTCGGTACCTCTCGGCTGAATGCGAAGCCGAAGCCGAAGGGGAGGCGACGAAGAGAGGCGAGGCGCGTGGTTTTATACCCGCTCTGATTGGAGCAATTGTCCGTAATGTCAGACAACTGCTATTCAATTGGCAATGACAATCTGCGAGCGTCTGATACAGCGCGCATGCGCACCACGATGCGGTCAGTACCTGGGGCATGCGCAGAAGGATAGAGGCGTGCCCTCGGTTGTGTAAACAAGCACCGCTCAGTCGCGCATGCCCCGCTGTATGTTCCAACAGTTTTTAACAAGAGAAGTGGCTCGCAAAAAGAGCGTGGTCGCTCGTCGTGCTGGATATAATTATAAAACAACCCGCAGAGCATACGATGGAGACAAGGAAACGCTCTAGATGTAACAGTGTCATCTCCATAGTCTGGAGACTTGATGGAGGCACTGTGTAAGTACAAAAGGAAAAGGAAAATAACATCGCCTCATGTTTCTGGCAAATGTTAAACAAGTCTCTTGATGTAAAGGGCGTTATGAAGTTTATGACGCGCCCAGGTTAAATAAGTTGCTTAGAAACACCACAGGGCTAGCTTCAAAGTATAGAGACCGTGTAAGGGTATAAGGTGAGAACTCCCCTAACACTGATGTTGGTCGTGTGGCTAAGTGTGAGCCACTAGGGATACAATCTGACCACTATAGACCATGAGTTTAGCTCCTTGATAGACAGGGCGAACACATCATGGGGGACTAAAAGAATAGAGCCACCCGCGATGTACATGCTACCCCCCAGACAGATGCCAATGGGATGAAAGTCATTTATTCCCAATGTCTGTGGAGTATGGTTTTAGTCAATGGAGGGGTATGGTGAAAGAACTCTTGTACTTTGATTCAGAATGTGTAGAATTGACCAATCCTAAGGGATATGTTTCCATGGAAAATCGAGGATGGTCATATGGACACCCAAGGGATGTTGTCGTTCAACCCTGATATATCAGTCTTCAATTTGAAGATCCAGCGTTGTTCCTTAATAAATAGAAATCGTGAGACATCTGTTATGTGCGCTGGGATGAAGGGTTGTTCTAATACCACCCACCTCAGGTCATCTGCTTTGTGCTTTTTTGTTAGAAAGTGGTTCGTCAGGCAGGTGGACTGTTTGTTGCACCTTATCGTGCTCTTGTGCTCGCCGATACGCAGCTTAACTTTTCTAGTGGTATGTCCGATGTAAGCCAGACCACACGGGCATGTGATCATATAGATCAATCGCTCAGAGTTGCAGTTCGTGTGGTTAATCAATTTCCATGGCCTCGATGTACCGATGTCTATGGAAAGGGTCTTACGGGTCTGCGGGCAAGCCGTACAGCTACCGCATGGGTAGTGCCCCTGTACCGGAGGAGTATTCCAGATGGTGTCCAGAGTGGTAGTAGTCTCTCTCCTCTGTGTCCTTGGTCTCGTGTGAACCAGACTGTCTCTGATACTGGGTCCACGTTTAAAGGCAAACAAAGGCCTGGATATCGCACCAGAAGCAGTGTTGAGCATTTTCCAGTGCTTCAGTACTATTTTCTTCACTGTGTTAGATCGAGTACTGAAGGTGTGTACCATTGTAATCCTGTCAGTCGGTGTTCTGTTTTGTTGATGTTCAATTAATGCCTCTCGGTTGTTATTGAAGGCTCTTTTGTGCGCCTTACGTATCAGATGATTAGGATAATGCCGTTCCTTCAGGTTCCGTGATAACTCTTTTGCGTGTTGTTCGTACAGGCGATTGGAGGAACAGTTTCGCCGAATCCTCAGAAATTGACCCACCGGCAGGTTATCACGTAATGATTGTGGATGGAAACTCCGGTATGACAATAAGGAGTTTCGAGCCATGGGTTTCTTGTATAATCGACTCTGCAGGCCGTTCTCTTCCGGAAAAATGAGAAGATCCAAAAATGGAAGTTGCTCCTTGCTGTACTCAACTGTAAATCGGAGATATTGATTTCTTGAATTCAACCACGTATGGAAGTCATTAACCTCCGGAATAGTGCCTCTCCATATGACAATGATATCGTCTATATATCTGCGCCACAGCAACACCTGATGAAAGTAAGGGTTGCTGTGGTTTAGGATATGGTGTTGCTCGAATTGATGCATATATGGAGCGTCAACGGGACCATCCTCCCCTCACAAGGGCAAAGGCTCAGGTTGGATAAAGTGAAACAGCAGGAAAGCCGAAACAGATTAAAGGAGAACCTGGTGAGCACAAAGTGTTGCTGTCTATTTTGGAAATAGAACAGGTATGCTTGAAAGCCGTCCTCCTTGCAAACCAAGTTATGGCGCTTTTAATGATCAGCCAGATCTCTAGACCGCATCACCTTTTCGTAAAATAACTGTTTTAATTTGCCTTCACTAAAAAGTGCAAGAATCCGGTGTGGCAAATAGTCCCAGGTTTGCAATCTAAACACAAGCTTGTTTCAAATAAGCTAGCCACAGGATATGGAATGCCTTTTGTACGCTATGGCAGTCACGTATGATTGACTTATTTAAAAAGGTCCCCTACCTTTTCCAAATAGAATGCCACTGTACAAGGGGGGATAACTTGATTCTATTCTCAATATGAGATGTACAATTCGGCATGACCGGTGGAATTAGCTCAACAATGTTGCACCACCAGTAGATTTTTAAAGAGAATTATTTTCCACTTAGTGCAGAGATTTGATATTGGAGATACCCCAAATGTCTCCACCATATGCTGCAATTGACACACCTTTACTAGCATAGATCGTAGAAATCTCTTTAAGTGGTGTTGTACTAGTTTTTATACCAACGGTTTGTTTACTATTTTATATATTTCTCGAATAGAGGTTTCCTATTTGCGAGCATAGGTTTCCAATTGTTTTGTATCAAAACTCCTCCGTGACAAAAGGATGTGGTCGATGTAAACTGGGTGTTATTGATAGAATGCCGGTTTTTCTTTAGTCATTTGTGGACCACACACCATAGTTAATGTTTTACTCTTGTTCACCCTCAGATCTAACTTGGCCAATTAAAGTTTGAAGGCCTCTCCCTGTTCTAGCTATTAAAAACACATCTGCGTACAGTAAAATGGGTAAAGGACGCGTCTCACAGTAAGGGGTGTTCGCTCTCACCTTTATAAAAAAAAATGTGGTGGGGGCAGGGAACATCCTTGTCTTATTCCCCTGTGGATCATAAGTGTCCTTGGGTTTTCCGTCTTTACCATATTGGTCACAGGCCAAGGCAATCTTATAAAGGATAAGATACCATAATCGACTCCCATCTCACACATCATTGCACATAATTTCGAAAGGCTGACACAATCAAGGGCTGCTGACAAGTACAGTAGTCCCTTTTTAACGTGTTTATATAATTACCAATTACTAGGCTTACATTTAGGCATTGATAAACGGTGGCTTGGCCTTTCTTGAAGCCATTCTGGCGATATTGCTCACGGCAGCCCATTCTTCAAATCGGTTTAGGAGAATACAACCCATATCTTAAGCTGTTGCGTCCAACAGAGAAATTGGTCTATTGTTCTTAGGATCTGCTTTATCCCCTTTTGTGGTGATAATTCCAAAGCTGTTCATGTGAGTGGCGTCCCTAGCTTAGCTACAGCATTGAACACATTGGTTAGGATTGGGGCCCCAAAGTCAGAATTCTCCAATTAAGTGTTGAGTGGGACCCTCTGGGCAGGGCGCCTTATCCCTTTTACAGTGCTCTATAAACTTCAGGGTGCTCCAAGACCACGGATGGGTTAATTACTTCCATATTATCCCTTGTTCTATTGTCAGTCTGGGCTTCTTTCAAAGTTGAATGATTATAGATCGGCATACCAAGTGTAGACTAAAAGAATAGGATAGACAATATGATTGGAATTGTAATACAGTAAGTGTAGTGTTGGATTTCAAATAGTGGACAATCGATGTACACCAAATAAGGAATAATAACTATCAAAAATAGAAAACGAGACTAAACCAAAAGTCAAGGTGTTTTTGCTGTAGCATCATTAAGTTGTGAAGTCCAGTCAATCGTAATACAGTAGAGGAGTATAAGCATGCCAGTCAGGAAATGCAAGTGTAAGGCAAAAAGATGCGCAGAAGAAGAGGGAAGCGAGAAAACACCTGAGGGGGATGGAACACAGTGCATTTAGTTTCCCTACGGCGGGTCGGTACAAAGAGTAGGCGGATGTTGCGAGGGAGAAATGGTCCTATTATACTTGACCATGAAGTTGTTCAGTGTCCCCATAGATGTCATGAACAAAGCGGGTCAGATTCTCCGCGTACTTGTTTAGATGGCCAGTTACAGTAAAATAATATAAGCCCCCTGCGCATAAAGTGTGTTGAGGCTTCAGCTGAGCCTTGAGGATCTTTGGACTGGCAACGTCGAAGTCAACCAGCACTTGTCTTTTCTTACGATCAAAAGTATTATTATACAGGTTGCCTAGAAGAATCTTGCTCTCCCTGCAAGGCAAACAAAAGTAAATAGTAAAAGGTAGTCAACAGCGATCTTGACTTGTTTCCTTGGCAAAGTGTTAATTAAGGTTATTTCTAGGTGCCACCACCTCCCCTAGATCTGTCGAAAGTGAAGAGCAGTGCTGGTGTAAAATAGAGAAACTGTCACAGTGGGAAGCCTGCAACAAGTTTCCTGAAAGCAGACAGCATGAAACCTAGAAACCTTTTCCCCTCAGCCATAGTCATTTATTTTCCTTCTGACCTATTTTCCTTGACAGAACCCCAACAGTAATCACATGGAGTGGGAAAGCTTAGGTGGGCTTGTCACATGACTATAAGGTGGCAAAGGGGAGTCAATTTTTATCTGACCTTTCTCATTAGAGCACAGCGGATGAACTGAATATGTGGGACCCACATAAGACACCGGTAAACTTCTTATCATATGAACAGTCAGTCCGGGTAATTCAGGTCCTATTGCCCCTCCTCCAATCATTACCTCCGAGTACAAGGTCTAGTGATGGCATGGCTTACCATATGCAACTCATAATAACCGGTCCCCACTGGTGGCCGGTACAAAATATCCTAGAACAGTAATGCACTTGTAGGAGTTAGGCACGTAAAGTATTATGTGCCGAACTCATCCAAATGTAAGTGAAAAATCTTTCCAATCAAGCGGGACTGGCAAACTTTTATTACAAAACCAAATGTATCCACTTAAGCCTAATCTCATCAGAAAACATAATTAATCCGACTATTTCTAATCCCCAGCCTCTATTTACACTAGTTTTTAAGTTCCCACCATGTATCCTTCTTGCCCTTAGTTAGAGGGGGTACCACAATCAAGATGAGTACATATGGGGCTGCCTTGGGCGTTGTCCAAGTTGACGCATGCAGCCCCAATTGGGAGGGGAGGGGGTACAGATGGAGCCTGGTTTTCTGAGGTCTGAGCTTTTCACCCTGTCTGGGGAGGGAAGGACTGATTACTGGGGTGGACGGGTCACCGTTGGAGGCCGTTTGAACTTAAGGCATAGTGGCTGCCTTGCTTGAGCTAGCCGATGTTATATAAGTTCTTAAAGGGTTTCGATGACTATGGTTTAGATGAAGATCTCAAAGCCCACACATGTCCTGGCACTGCTTAATGATTGCGTATTGGAAGGACTGAAAGTCCAAATTTATGAGTCACATTATCAGATGATCCAAAAGGTAATAGTCGTGGAATGATTTGAGCTTGTACCGCTTGAGCTTTTGGTTTCTTCTTAGGGGATGAGCTGACGTTCTGAGGTAGGATAAGAAGGTGATTGATATGGGCGTAACTAAAGAACAAACATTTGTTTATTCCCCCATTATCGTTAATCAGTTGTGCCTCATAACTCTGCTGAAACTCCATGTTTTCTCCAGGGCTACGTACAATGGTGGGGGCACTAGAGTGGATACGGTTTTAAACATGGCATCTGTTTTCACTTGGGTGTTAACGTTTCCTTGATTGTCCCCATGGCTCTAGTTAGGAATTTTTCTAGGGGCCCAGCACTCGCTTCTGTAATCCAATTGGTTTCTCTTGCCTGTCATATTGTGAAAACCAACACTGTGTAGGTAACACTGTCAATCAAGAGATAGCAGGCGAACAGAGAACATTCACCTAATGAAAAATAGAAAATCACTCGGGCTGTGGTAGCCACCGAGCAAACTTAAGCAGTTTGAGGGATTGGCACCTAGTCCTCCCTTTATCAGCTTTATGAGTGCTTCCAGATGTCTCCTGGGACAGAAAGTCCCGTCGTGCAAAACGGTGGATTTCGTGACCGATCTCTCCCTCAAGGTCTTGGAGTGCGCGCGTGGCAATCGATGCATTTTTTCACATCATGGTTGCATTCCAGATGCGGATCTGTCACTGATATGTTTGCCGGCGCTGCAGGGCTTGAAGCCAGCCTTCCTAGTGTACATACATCCTTGCCACACCAGGAGAAGAACTTCCAAAAATACTTCACAAAAAGCCTCAAAAGCACAGTCAAAAAGTGACAGACGAGGTAACTCTCTCAGGGTGGCTGCGTGCTGGGTTGTCAACTATATAGGCACGCTCGCGTCCCTTCCAGCACGGACAACACCACGCGGAGCTCAATGAGCCCACCTACCCACGTGCAGAGGTACTGCTTGGAAAAATGTCCTGAGCCTGTCTGTTGCCTGGGGATAATTCTACGGTAAGGAATCTGCTGCTAGATAGTCTACCAGATAGTGTTACCTAAGGTAACTTGTTCTTTAATACAGCTGGGTTAGCTATGCTGTTAATCCGCTACTCCAAGTTAGTCTGTCATTCCCAAAACAAATGATATTGTGCTTTTGTTGCTTGCTTTGGTTTAAGTTTATTCCAGCAAAGCTGGCATCTGTCTTCCAAAAGAGTAGCCCTGTTAAAGACAGTTGTGGCGCAACAATTTAATGTACTCCCCATTAGTGAGTAATTCTTGCATGAAACATGGCTAGGTATATTCTGTCTGTACCATCCCCCACCTCTTCCTCTGCCATTACTTACTCAGGAGTGAGTTTTCTTTGGGTTGGGCAGAAGCACTGTTACAGACACTTTAAGGGATAAACATAACATTGTGACCTATTTTTTTATGTATTTAGTGCCTCTGAGCAGGCATGAGGCAGAAACTAAACTTCTAGTCACTATAGCTTAGCCACTGCCATGGTTAGGCATTCTAATCTTGCATGTCTTTTGCAGAGTTGGTTATCCATCTCGTACGCAAGGGATACTGTGCCCGCCAGTGCTCGAGTTGAGGCAGTGTCCATGACAGTACTGGAATGTCTCACCCTGTGTCCAGAGGCAGAGCGCGAGGCGTCAACATGGGCCATGATTGAGCCTAGTTTGTGTTATGCTAGCTGGTAAAATTCTTTATGTATAAGCTGTGCTGTAGACTTACCAGATTGATTAATTTCTTTCTGTAGGTGCCAAAGTGAGGAGTGCTTCCTTTGAAGTGGGGAGCATCAGTGGACAAGAAGGGGTGAGACAAGTACCATATTGTTGAAACCCACAAAGAAGTGTCATCATTTGTGTAGTTACTTGGTGGACAGTCTCTCTTCACTTGTATGAATAGATCTTCCTCTTTGGGGCAGTTGCAGGCGTTGTCTGCTCCCAGTGCATCAATCTTTACAACACACCCTGGGAGGCCTATTCATCGCTGTCTGGAGTTCATGTTTTTTTAGGTCTCGGCCTGGAGTAGGCTGCACATGCGCAGTCTTGGTGGACTGATTTAGGGTATGTTTCACTAGCGGGCTTTAAGCCATGCCCCTCTTTCCCATTGGCTGGCGGAGACCGCCCACTTGGATGGGCTCGTCTGACTTCCTTTTGACGTAAAAGGTTTCTTGTCTTTATCGTGATGTTGGCCCCATAAAGATAATAACAAACCTTTTACGCCAAAAGGAAGTCAGACGAGCCCATCCAAGTAGGTTGTCTCAAAAAGAGAAAAGTGTACATGGTGAGCGCTTTTTTTCCCTTAACTTTGGGTATAATCGGGACACCCAGGCTTTACTTTGTGTTATAAGTAAAGCGCGGGTGCCGCGGCTGCCTGGCGAGCGCTTGTCTTGTTTACCCTTTCATTTTAGCGTGGCCGTTTGACCTCTAAAGGCAATCTCTAGTGTTTGGCTCTCAGGCAAGCTTTTGCATGCATTGTTTAGTTCTGGTAAAAAAAAACCATAAGAATATTACAAAGGACTAAAATAGTCAGTTCTCCGCTTTTGGAATGTTGCTTGATATGAGTGACGTCCCCGAGACGGGGGCGGGACTTGCAGGACCTCACCCCACCCCCTGGGCCTGTTGGCATGCAGCCCGCCTACCTCCGTTGCTCGAGACCGCCCCTGTGCCTTGTGACAGTGGTTGGTTGGTTCTGAAGAGGAGAGAGGAGAGGGGAGAGTCAGGAAGAGCCAGACGTAAAGTTTCACTTGGACACTTACTACCGAGGGCTCTGGAACCTTGGAGACGTCGGGTGTAGAAAGACCTCACAGGACAGTACTTCCTTTTCTAGGCTCCCTTTCACCCTGCTCTCCACTTACTCCTTTGCCACCGCCCCCCGGGGTCGCCTTGCAGCGGGCATGTCCGTCCCAGGCAGCGGTGACTAGGTTGCTTCAGCCGCTGGCGTGTCCCCAATGCCCCCAGAACACCGCAAGCACCTGTTCAAGGTGCTGGTGATCGGAGAACTGGGCTTAGGCAAGACCAGCATCATCAAACACTATGTGCACTGGCTCTTCTCGCAGCACTACAGTGCTACCATAGGTGTCGATTTTGCCCTGAAGGTGATCCGCTGGGACAGCAGGAACATGGTGCGTCTGCAGCTATAGGACATTGCAGGTGAGGCAATAACTCCACAATTGCGTAAAGGTCTCAGTTCAAGTGTCAAAAGGTTATCCTATCAGCCAGCAGAGTGTTGAAATGTGGGATTTGTAGTTTCCATGTTCCCCAAGGAATGATGGTCTAGAAATCACTAGTAAGGAGATGACTTTAGTTGAAAGTCCACGTTTGAGTAAAGGTACCATATGTCACAGGGGGTAAATGTGCATCTATGTAAATTGGCGGGGGAAGGGGCTTGTCTCCTCTGGAGGAGTGAAGTGAGTATAACCGCCGATCGTTTCCCCGGTGATAGTTTATTTCTGTGAATCCATGAGCCTCTGGCCCTTCTATGAATCGGTCTAAAGGTGTTTATTAATTTCAGAAGTTACTTTATCAACCTCTGCGTGGTGCCAGAGTACCTCGTTTCTCCCTCTTTGGGTGTGAAGTTCACACATTGAAGTAGTCTTACTTGTCTGCTTTATCCATGCCGCTTTTATTTTTTTTGTGTGACATATTTTTTGTGAATTTTGCAATAAAAATACATAAAGCGAATATGGGTGAGGATGCATTATTACATTGTAAATAAATAAATGAGGGATTCTATAATGATAAAAAGTGACAATAAATACATAACATTTGTTGATGAATAAAAGCATATAAATATGGAATATATAAATATCCATGCGTCTCGTGGTTAACAAAATATGGCTAGTTTTTTTTTTTTTTTTTTACATTTTTGTTACATTATTTTTCATCACAATCACCGGAAAGAGTAACATATTATTAATGCAGCTCTATTTGGGATTAATATGGCTATACCACACATCTCTCAATGGGAAACGGTTCATTAACCTCACTGGACCAGACTTCACTTAGGCTTTTGCTGAAAAAAGACTTGTGCAATGGAAAATCTTTAGCAAATAGGGCCAGAAACTTTTCAAATATTGCAGTTACACCTCCTCTCTAAAAACGATCAAAGCTTTAAAAAGAATGGCACCAGCATTTACATAAATTACATAATACAGGTTTCCTCTAAAGGTATTTGTTCAAACTTGACAGTATAACACTCCCTGAACTCCAGAGAGGTATCTCAAGAAAGTTTTCCTCCGCAAAATCTGTAAAAAACACATACCTTATGTTGAAGGCAAGAGTGATCGTGTCTGTAAATCTCGTATGATTGAAATACATGTGCTGGCTCAATCGTCCTTCCAAAATCTAATTGTTACTAATACTTTAGTAAGAAAAGATGTCCGTTTCTTATTACAACATGTATATTTGTGAAATGGAAAATATTAAAATGTAATGAAGAGATTGCCCTTTGCATACTTTGACTGGTTGAGTGACTTCTGGTATTGTGATTGATGTTTGTACTTTGAAGGACTTTAGGTGATGGAATCACAGTTTCCTGATCTGAAACTGCACAGCTTGCCACACCAAGTTCAGTTAAATTGTTTAACTGGATGGCTAACAATTGCATAGATATATGAATAACAAAGTTATTTTCCGGGATCTTAACAAGAAATCGCAGGAAAGGAATGATCCTTGAGAAGGGTCTAAGTTCCTGTGTGTTTCTGATTTTTAGTGCAACTAGTATTATTTTTATAGTACACTTGGGTTACATAATTGCAACATCTGCTTAGGCCCCACATTCCTCTAAAATTAATTTGTCATTGTCCTCATAAATAATTTCTGCCCCGCCCTTTCTCCACTCCTGCAGATTTTTTTTTTTTTTAACGTGCCTGCTTATATTTTTCAGCCAATCATATTATTCAGTGTATGTTTTGCTGAAGAGCCCATTACAATATTACACCCTAATAATGACATGGGACACTGATCAGAAGATGAAACATTTACAATAGTGTAAGAAGTCAAGGAAAAGGTAATTGGTGGAAGTGCGTGTATCAGAACTTCTTAATTCAGAAAGTGTGGACTAATGCTTTAATTTTACCTTTGAATCTCAAGGCCAGCCCACCACCATCCAGTGAATAACTAAAAGGCAGAACACGTTGAAAGGCAGACTGGCCCTTCATATGTTGAATCAAACCATTACCCCACAGGGCATTGTAGTCTATGATGTAACAGCCATCACAGATGGTATTTGAAATCTCACTTCTAGCGGTTGTAGATCTCAGAAGTGTAGACGCAATCTTCATGGTGTGAGTTGCACATCATGGTTGCTGCAGAAGGCGAGTTGACTTCTCCAGTGCATGCCAGAGCTCTACTTGCACAGAGCTCTCATGTTTTTTTGGCATGGCTCTGTGGAGCTGTGGATTAGTAAGGCCTCTGATCTTGCCAGCTTAGGGATAACTAAATTGAATGTGTGGCGGAAGGAAAAAAACGTACTATAGATGTGATCTCAGTTTTAATGTTTGTCTCGTCAAGAAGTAACTTGTTCTTAGACTTTAGATGGCACAGAAATCCTTACATTTCTGCACCCAATATTGCTGTGGCATGAAATGTGGTGACTCTGAAACTGCAAGCAGGTCCACGTCTTGCCACAATAGAGTTGGTCTGTCTCTAAACCACCTTTTATAAAGTCACAGGGTTTGGTCAGAATGTTCATATTATTATATGGTATTCCCCACCAGTTTCACCTCCCCACCCAAATTTGTCCTTCGTATGCAGATCTAACTGAAAGGTGGCCATATTGAGACAGAATCTGTTTGAAGATAGTAATCTTCTTAGTTGTGTTCCATCAGCTGATAAACAAATTCCGCATTATTAATTAGAGGGATCTGAATGGGCAGACATGTCAAAATATGTCCTATGTCCTTGAGTTACGGGTATTTCCTCTTTGGGTTTCCAGGCCTTTGAGAGCTTTAAAAAGCTTATTGTTTTTAAAACGGCTGAAGGGATGCGACGAGAACACACTCTGCAACTTCAATAAAACAAGCTTTAAAAATGCAGTAGTTCTCGCCTTTCATTAAGTTAAAGCCATTTGCTTTGCTATACAATACTATTAGCAAAGTAAGTGGCTTTACTTAATCAAAGGCGAGGCCTATTGCATTTTCAATGCTTGTTCTTTTTCTGTTTAGATCTCCATTAAACGCAAAGACTACGGGTGCCAGTTTGGTACAGTCTTCAAAGCTTAAGGTGATTGTGAAATAGGCAATGCTAATGCCTGTTCCAATGATGAAATTTGAAAACCCCCATCTGCTTGTTTTGGGGTGAAGTCTGTTTTACTAGATCTGAAGTGATGGATAAGGTTACAGGTGTATAGGTTTTCACAGGGAAGGCATATTTTTTCGAAACAATGCCAGTATTCACAAGCACGGAGGCTGGTGAGGTGGATTATGCAAATCGTTCTGCTATTTCCAGCTGCTGGAAACTGTTGCAGTGGTCCCTGGCTTGCTATTTTTAGTCCTGAAACATGCAGTTAGCACACTGCAGACTGACCGAGCCTTGTGGAAGGCACATGGTTCAAGGATGTGACTTGTAACCACAAAGATTGGGAGGCTTGTACGCTGTTCAGCTGCTACTGTACAAGAAAGTAATATGAAATGGCCATGTCACAGAGGAAACACAAGCTGTATAACTGAGGTCTTACCAGAGTTGGACATTCCAAATGTCAATATGTGCATTGTAATTCCATGTGGACGTGGGGCTTGAGTCCACTGTCGCTCTTTGTGGACTATGGCCTGTGCCCATTGTTTTCCTGTGTGTGCGGCCTTGTGTCCACTGTCACTCTGTGAATGGAAGCAGCTTGTGTCGATTGCCAATGGCTCAGGTGCCAGGGCTTGTCAATTTCTAGATCAATATGGATTATGTCCATTGTTGATCTTTGTAGGCAGGTATGTGTCCTTTTGTCTTGTACTCAATTTAACCTGAATCGAGGTATGTGCTATTTCATGCAGGTTCTAATAATTTCAAAACGTGTGTATTGAATGATGTATTTTTGTCTCTACTTAGTAACTTTGGTTCTTTTAGTCCTAAGAGCTTTGCCCCATCCCCAGATGTTCGTCTGGATTCCCAGACCCAAGGAGCTGTTCAGAGCTTGAAACGTGTAGGCTGGCGATTGTCCTAGGTGCAAAATTGTACTACACTGTCTCCAAGGGCTCTCTTGCATCATGCATGGTCATATTTGCTGAAGCCCACTTCGAATAAAAATTGTAAATATTTTATCTGAGGGTGGGGTGCGTGTGTACTTTGTTAACCAGAAATACTCCAGTAATAAAAGTGAAGTATAATCTTCCCATCCGTATCCTTAATCGAATATTCTTGCTGCAATAAGCTGGGTATTGTTACCTCAGTCCAAGCTTGGCAGAAAGATGTTGAACTACTTCAAACAAACTAACATTTTATTTATTTAACAGGACATTTGAAGTCTAATTGTCATTTTTTTACCTTGTGCATTAAAGCCGGGCCTGATCTGGCAGTTTCCAGTATACAAAGTAATACTTATAACTTCAAAATGAGAATATTTGAAAAATCTGGCCATTTATTCCTGTGAACCTTAGGAGATCCTGGGGTGGAGGCTGTGCTGTTGGCACACTCTCCAGCAGTCTTGGAACAGGTTACTGTGGGAGTTCACTAAGCAAAGCTGCTGTTGACTCTTTCAGTGATGGTGTTTTATCCTTTTATTTTTTATTTTTTTATGATTAAGTTGGACGAGAACTGTGTGGTCCTATTTGAGGTTATCTCTTTCAAAGAACTGTTTATCTGATCTTGTGGTACCCCATCTGTCGAATGCAGCCCAATGAAGCGGAAGCTGTGTTTTTTTAGCTCTTCCAAGGTTTGAGTCTCAACCAGAAGTGATGTACCATATGTAAATCCCAGGTGTCCATGTTGGACTGCTTGGGTAGATGCCACAACGTGATCTGGGCAGGCTGTTCTTCTGAGTAGCATTGAGTCGTTGGCTGACAACTGCTGGTAATACCCCAGTAGCACACTTGAGAATACAACAGTGATGTGCAAGTTTTTCCAGCAGTGCCAAGGTCCAGTTGGGTTGGATCAGTCGTCATCCCAGTGAATATTCTGTTAGAAGGGTTTGCCAGTTTAGCAGCTCTGGAGGTTTCTTATCCACATTGTAGAACATGTCCTTTATCACGAACAAGGACATAGACACAGCACCTCTGGACCATAACGGTAAGTGGGACTGAGAATGTGTGCATGTGAGGAATAGCACGGGACTGGAAGAGGTATAGCTCCTCCGCAATGCTTTTCTACTCACACCACATTAAACCATAACTAGGTAACTATAATGTGGTACAAATGATGGATCATGGAGTATTTCTTCTGGTGAGGTTTTCTGTTTGAGCACTAAACTTTGACCATTACGCGAGGCCAGTGCCTGAAAGGTGTGAATGGCAAGAGGCAGTGTAAAATCATATGCCGCGTCTATGTGCTTGGATGTTGGTCAGAGTGCTGGATTTGACATATTTCGCCTCCAGACCAGACATCCCTTAGTGCCCTATTTATGTAAGATGTGCACTATACAGTTACTAATTATTGGATTGGATTTCAAGCATGTGCTTCCTTACCCAGGAGTGGGTGTTCTGAGAGTGTTTTAGGAACTCTTAGCTGTTTGCTTCTCCAGGAGTAGGCTATCCCCCTACTTTTCAAACCTCCAAAGCACGCAATTGTCCTGGTTCTACAGGAGTTAGTTGTTTTTGATCTTAGAACCTTCTATGACTACCATAAACTGAAGACAAAAAAAGAGGGACTGGGGCTTGAGGGCATTTCCAGCATACGTGCCCCTGAGTCGGATTAAAGAAACAAAAGGTATGCAGTTCCTATGGGGGGAAGAAAAAGGGGGGTACTATGTGTATAAAGAATGGGGTGCTCCTGTTAGGAGCAAGGGCCCTCACTCACCCAAAGGGGTGCCATGCTTCATCGGGCAGCTGCTCTTTGGTCCGGCGCTGCAATACCCAATGGGCTCCGCAGAGGCGCTCTCTGACAGGTCTTCTCTTTTTGCCTATGTGAGTTGAGCGGTAAAAGGGTATGAGTAGAAGTGAAGTCGGGTGTGTGAGATCTAAGTAATTACAGGAATCCCAAAGATTCTTTATTCGCGTGGTTCCTTTGTGATAGTTAAAAACCTAGAGTGTCCGGTAAGAGCAGAGTACTATGGACCTCTCGTTCCCTAGTTAGTGTGTGGAAAAAAGGTTCAACATGTATCACTCATGCCTATTAGAGTCCAAAGGATCACAGCATTTTAAACTTGTGTAGGGATGGTAGATTAATGGGTATGTGTAGTACCGTGCCCTATTACAGTGTAATGTGTAGTATACCTTTTGGGGAGACCTAGCGAGAAACTTATCACAAAATCTAAAATGTTGGCGTAAATAGTGTCAACCAGGGTATACAGAAGCTGGTTGGTTTAGTGAGTTGTCAAACAGTGTGTGTATAGAAACTGGCTTGTTGCCGCAACAATAATTTAAAAACCACAGCAACAAGCCAATAGTACACCCATGCAGATAGTTTCTAATCATGGATGCAGTGGTAAAATAAATAAGCAGAAGTATTGACACAAAAGATCATGAGGTATCCCAGCTCATGGCTGCCTAGTAAAGAGCCTAAGCAGCCTAGTGATGGTTACTTACCTAATAGTGAAGGCTAACTACCCCGGTCGTTTGGGCTAGGACAGTCGCTCGTTGGTGTACCGGAGAACCTGTGGGGTGAAATGAAACCTCAAACTAGATAAGTATAGAACAGGTCAAACGAGGGAGTGCTGGTAAGTGCAGATGACAGGGGCACATTATGGGTGGTGGGCATTGGAGTTGAAATCTGAGGAAAGTAACTTGATGGGACTTCCCAGTTCCGCCTTCAGGGAGAAGGGCAGGAATAGACAAATGTGGGTAACAAAAGCCTCGATAGAGGAAACGTTGTGGCATAGACGTTAAGGGGCATGAATGGAAAGATACAGAAAGTTGCGATCCAGGTTACGGAAAGAAGCGCCTCACGGCTCTGAGTTGTCGCGGGAACGGCAAATATGGGGGTAGCTAGATGTCGGGGGCATGGAGTGCGGGCCGTCGGGGGAGAAAAAGTAGTAGGCAGAGCTTTGTGCTCGCTGACCTACCCCATGTCCTGTTTGTCGAAACAGGAAGTGTCCCGCTGCAGATATGAGTACAAGTCGGACTTGCTGGGTGTCCACGAGCAGAGGCTACAGCTGAGACACTGTGGTTTTAGAGTCCTCGCGTGGGTGCCATGTTGTATGTAGCGCTGTACCGTAATTCTCAAATTAATGACAGAACAGGTGAGAATTGGTTATGAAAAATGGGATGCTTGATCACACGAAAAGATATTACCTTAGCTGTTGAGTCACGGCAGAAAGTGCTTCAACATGCTGCTGGGGAGCTTTTAAGTGGTTGCAGAGCCTGGTTCATCCTCTCACAAATTATTTAAGTCTGTGGCAGTGACTGGCCCAGTAGAGTTGGTTAACAGTATTGTCTTGGTTTCGTTTTTAGTAGCATCTTGTATGACTACACTACAGCCTCCGATGCAAAGTGAGATGGTTGATGTTGGCTTAGAAAATGATTTTACAAATGCATGGATCTCTCAAAAGATGATTGTAGCCCTGTAAATTGTACATATTTCAAAATATGCAGTTTTCTGAAACGGCACCTAGCTGTCAATGTGTTTTTAAAATGATAAATTAAACCTACAAAATCTCCACAACATGGTTTCTTTGCAGAATCTGTTTCGCATTCACTCACTAAGCATGTAGAGTGACTAGTTTCATTTGGAGCAGCGCATTCATAAGCAGGCTTCGAACTCCGCAGTGTATGACACACACATACTCTCTCGTAACACACCCCTCATTTGTCATGGAGAGAGCTCTATATTTGGAGTTTAACCTTGCATGCAGCACGTGGTGCTGTTGCTGTTCGCTAAGGGAGCTGGCTCAGACATCCTCCTGAACAGTCTTTGAGGGTGGCTTGGCTTAGGAGTATGCATGTGTCGCTTTATCCACTGTGCTTTTTGTTCCATTTCAGTTAAGATTAATCTCAAACTGCAGTTCCTTTTGGCTCCAAGTCAATGTATTACGGTTTTAAACCGCTTACCGTGTTGTGGATGAGTAAAACATTGTGTGCACCTCTGGAATCTAAAATGGATCTGTTGATTACACAAATGTTTGTAGCACACTCTTAACCTCTTCATCTATTTTGCCCGCTTCGCCCTCCAGTCCACCTCGTACGACTACTTTCTGGGGCATAGTTTTTCTGCGTAGGATGTGGTCTTAGGAGGGTGGGCGGCAGTATTGTGTGGATTGTATTTAAGCGCTGGAAGTGCCTAACATAACTTCTGTCGCAATAATAGTCATTTTCGGCAGTTTTGCCATACTGATTGGGGCTAAATTCATAAATGAGTGTGTTGAACCTTTACCAAGACAGTGTATGTTGCTGTTGATTGCTGGCCAGACTCCACGGGTTTGATTGCTAGTAATATCCGAGCATGCAGTGCTTGTGTGTTGATTTGTGGCATTTCGAGCCTGTCTGCTTTTTGTTAATTATGGGGTAGCGTTAGTTTTGCTCTCTGAAAGGTTTGATTTGTCTTCTAAAGATTTGACATTACTGTGTAAAAATCTTCATGGGCTTGTTTAGAGATGTTGCAGATTATACTACATATATTTTGTGGGGGGGGGGGGGCAATCTGGGGCTAAATAGAATGACAATACTAGGACTGGCTTGTGTTCTAGTAAACCTATGTGGGTAGGTTTACATGTGGTACCGATGGGCTTGTCTTTGCGGTATGTGACCTGCAGAATGGCTGCTAAAACCTTGAACCCGATTGTTGTGTACATAAAGTGATTCTGTTTTCTGAAATGTAATATGGGACTCACCCCTCTAAGTCTGTTGGGAATTGTAAAACCTTTCACAATATTGCAGTGCATCTGATGGAAGTAAAATGGAGTAAAGTACATTACTCATTCACTTCGCGACCAATAGAAATTTCATGGTCGGTGTTCTGACATGGGACCATTTTTTTCTCCTTCCTCAATCTACGTAGCAGTGGCGTGGCAGCCGCTGAACCAAATATAGATTGACTGTCACGCTGCAGACTTGGATCCACCCAGTAGTACACAGGTATACAGTGGATGGCACTAAATAGAAAATTGGGTACATCAAATCCCTAGAGGAGAAGTCTGGAATAATTATTAGTACATAGAACTGCTCCATGCATAGAAGGATTGAGACACCTTCATAAGATGCAGATGTTTACTGCAAGAGAAAATAAATGCTGTGTCCCTCTGAAAGCTCTGCTGAAATTTTTATTTCAGTAGCACAGTTTAATTTTGCGGGTTGGTGGACTGGGATATCATGGACCAGTGGTTCTTAGCATTGTGACTTCTTTGGACCCACACTGGTTAATTGCTGGAAGGAAGTGGCTCCAGGGCTAAGCAATTTATATGATTTGAACTTCATCATAACACACAAATATAAAAACCAGTATACTCCAGACAAATGTTCAGATTGAATTTGTTTAGTTAATTCACAATCTAATATATTAACGTGTTGAAGTTTGCCTTTTTGTTTGTATATACTTAATTGTAATGTATTCATTGTAATAGTTTGTAGCAGTTGCTCACTGGGGTCCTCGGACCACAGGTTAGGAACTTAGTAAGGAAACATTAAATTATCTTGCATGTATTTCTGAAGGCCAATTGCCAGAAAAGGAAATTGTTGATTTGTCTTTTTTAATGTCTGTCCCACCATAAGTTTTACATTGAGAGGTTGGTGTGCTGATGACATTTATGGACATAGCACTTAAATTGTCAGACCATTTTACAATGTTTTTGATATTCGCATGGATTTAAATTGGTTTCATTTTCTCTGCCTTTGTCGGACCTGTCCAATCTACTAGTTATTTTAAGATTGAAGGTTTCATCCTTATAGTAACTTTTTTTGGGTTTTATTGAATCAGTATGTACCGATGTCTGGCCTGGCATCAGTGTTCTGTGTAGAGGTGTAAAACTGCTCCTGTGTGATTATATTTAATCTATCTAGTTTGACTTGATTGACTATAATTTCGCTCCATGTATTATAAGATTCTAGGCCACATACAGGGAACATGATGAGACTTTCCAACTAGTTCACTAATGGTGTTCTCTGTAGATGAGGTGGCATGGGGCGGAGAATTTTTCAGTTAATATTTAAAATAAAGGATACAATGCAGTAATATATTATGATGAAACGGGATATGTTATGAAAATATACCTTTATTTTAATGTTGGATAGACTTTACTATATTTTTTCATGACATTTGCTCATGATCTCTTGACTGACAGATCCACTATTGGAGATTAACCCCACAACTAAGCGTCACAGGCTAGTCGTCTGATATCTATTAAATGTTTTTTTTAAAACAACTTTGACTACTTTTTGAGAATTATGTTCTGGTATGAACATGCCATGTGTGCACCCAAAAAAGGAGAATTGATCTGTGAAAGTGACTTCTTGTTTAATTATTTCCTATACAGGTCTCTCCCAAGGCCCAATCCAATACCTTTAATTTCATGAGACCCCTTGGTTTTATCCTATACCCATCTAGTTCAAGGTTCGTGCTTTTACAAATATCCTCATTCATAGACCGCTTTCCTTTTCAGCCTCAAAACTTTTTTCTTTTATAAAGCTATAAGGAAGTGGATTCACAGAGCGCAGGTATCCACGCTGGCAGGAACTCTTGCAGTACATTTTACACCACAATGTTGCACTGGCTATGGTATGAGTGGATTGCAGAACTGGAGAGAGAAACGGGGATGCCAGTGGTCTGGACACCTCCCCTGACCATGGCATGTTGTCTCCTCCTACCGTGGATAGGATTACCGCCTGGCCCTGGGCGACCCCACTTTCCTTTCCCAACACCCCCATCCCTGAGAGCTTGGTGGTCCAAGCATCTACTTCCAATAGCGAGTTTCCTACCGCGCCACCGAAAAGGGAATCCAGGAAGCTGGACTATCTTGGGAAGAAGATTTTCTCTTCTGCCAGCCTAGGACTGCAGTCGGTAAACACTGCATGTCTCTTGCTACCTTAGTGTCCGGAGGAGGCCCGGAGAGAGTACTCTTCCCACACTGTCGCCGCCGGGAGGGATGCAGCGAAGTTTGCCATCAGTTGTGGGCTGGACACTGCTGACTCTTTGGGCAGGACCATTTCAACGTCCATAGCGCTTAAACGCTACCCCTGGTTGAGATCAACTGGCTTTTTGGGGTATGTCCAGAACACCTTGATGGACATGCCCTTTGATGGCCGTTGCCTTTTTGGCGACAAAGCAGACCCCTCTTTAGAGCGTTTCAAGGACTCACAGGCTATGGCCAAGTCCTTGGGCCTCTCCACCCGTCCTGCGCAGTCTGCTTTTCGCCCCCTTTCGTGGCTACGGTAGTGGTGCCCCGCTATGTCCCGCCCAGAGCCACAGGCTGCAGCAAGTTACCCAACGTTTGTGCTGCCGGGGACGTGGGAACAACCGCCGTGGTTCCGGGGGCCAGCTGGCGGACCAGCCTACCTACCACCCTCCCCTCTGCAGCAGCCTGTAAGCCTTCCTAGTGCGACATTTCAGGCCAATCAAACGCCAGTGGGAGGCAGGATTTGCCATCACCTCCCCCAACTGGCGCACCGTCACCCGAGACTGGTGGGTTTTGCAGGTAGTCCAAAGGGGCTACTCCCTTCCCTTCGAGGCTACCCCTCCAGCAATGCCACCCTGATACCACCCCATGTCTGAGGATCACCTGGCCCTTTTCCAGCAGGAAGTTATGGCTCTCTTGGCCAAGGGAGCCATCGAGCGCGATCCTATCCCAGAAGTAGGTCGTGGTTGTTACACCCCTCATTTTCTGGTCCCAAAGGAGGACAAGGGCCTGCTATCTTGGATTTTGGGAACGTCAACCGCTTCCTCCGGAAGAAAAAGTTCAAGATGATGCTTGCTCAAGTCTTGTCTGCCCTTGACTCGGAAGACTGGTTGGTAGCGTTGAACTTGCAGGACGCTTATTTTTCACTTCCTCGTCCTGCCGGCCCATCAGCGTTACCTGCGGTTCACGGTAGGCCACGAGCATTTTCAGTTTACCGTGGTCCCCTTTTGGCCTACCAGCGCCCCTTGTGTGTTCACGAAAGTGATGGTGGTGGTCGCAGCTCACCTGCGCAGGTCAGGGGTGTCAGTCTTCCCCTATCTCGACGACTGGCTGTTGAAGGCGGGCTCGCCCCAGGCAGTCTCCCACCTCCAAACTACGGCCGACCTACTGCATTCGCTGGGGTTCTCAATCAATATGCCGAAGTCATACCTGATACCCTCTCAGGAGCTCCTCCTCATCGGAGTGGTTCTGGATACAACGCGGTTTTGGGTCTATACTCCCTAACAGCGAGTCGGCCTCTATCCTGGGTTTTGGTCAAAATGACTGAGGCTGCTGGGCCTCATGGCCTCCTGCATCCTGCTGGTCGATCATGCCAGGTGGCATATGCAGGCTCTGCAGTGGGACCTGAAGTTCCAGTGGGCGCAGCATCTGAGAAATCTGTCAGATTTCGTTCAGTTCTAGGAGGTCACTGCACGACAATTGCAGTGGTGGCTCACAAACCAGGATTGGGTCAACGGCAGATCACTCTCCCTTCCTCAGCCAGAGTACACAGTGGTGATGGACGCGTTCCTTCTGGGATGGGATGGCCACATGGGGGAGGCGGAGATCAGGGGCTTCTTGCCGAGTCTGGGCTCTACATAAACCTTTTTGGCGCTTCGGGCGATTAATCTTGCACTAAATGCATTCCTTCCCTCTGTCTGGGGAAGAGTAGTGCAGGTATTCACGGACAACACCACTGCCATGTGGTACTGCAACAAACAGGGTGGGATGGGGTTGAGGACCCTATGTCAGGAGGCTCTTTTCCCCCCCTGGACATGGCTGGAACATCAGGGCATATCCCTGGTGGTTCAACACTTGGCAGGTTCCCTGAACGCCAGGGCAGACGAACTCAGCCGCAGGTCTCATGATGGATCACAAATGGCGTCTTCACTCTGAGGTGGTGCAAGGTTTCTTTCTGCAGTGGGAGAGCCTTGGTTAGATCTGTTCGCCACGGAAGAGAACGCGCAATGTCAGCACTTTGGCATTTCCAACGCGGCACTCGCTAGGGGACGCTTTCTGTCACGAGTGGAGTTGTGGTCTGTTGTACGCCGTTCTGCCTATACCACTTCTGCCCAGATTGATGAAGATCAGGCGTGACCGGGCCCAGGTAATTCTTGTGGCTCCAGATTGGGCACGAAGAGTCTGGTATCCTGAGCTGCTCAACATGGCCATCGATCCTCCTATCAGACTTCCTCTTTGGGAGGATCTTCTGTCGCAGCAGCAGGGGACGATCCTCCACCCGAACCTGTCCAGCCTCCACCTCCTTGCGTGGAGATTGAGCTGCAGCAGTTGACGTAGTTTGGCCTGCCTCCCGAAGTCTGCAATGTAATACCTCTGTCTGTGGAACAAATTTGTGGCATGGTGCACAGCAAAGGCTGTGGATCCCCTCTCTGCCCCTCTTTCTGAGGCTTTCTTGTTCTTCCTTTCTGTGGCCCAGCAGGGCTTTCCTTTCGGCCCTATCAAGGGCTATCTCTCGGCCATCTCTGCCTTCCTTCGGATTCCAGATCAGCCTTCTCTTTTCAAGTCCCCGATTGTAAATCGTTTTCTAAACTGCATAACTCAGCTCTTTCCTCCAATTGCTTTTGTTACACCTCAGTGGGACTTTAATCTGGTTTTGACCTTTTTAATGTTTGCTCCCTTTGAGCCACTCCACAACTGTCCTTTAAGGCTTCTCACGCTTCAGACTGCCTTCACCTCTGCCAGGAGAGTGAGTGAGCTCCAGGCTCTTTCATCAAAACCTCCTTTCTTGTCTGTCCATCCTTCTTGCCAAAGGTTGTTCCTGCCTTTCACATCGGGCAGACCATCCCTTTGCCCACCTTCGTCCCGCCTCCGCATCCTTCGAAAGAGGAGGAGAGGCTCCACTGTATGGACACAAAACGTGCACTTTCCTTTTATCTGGATCGCACAAAACCGTTTCGGGTAGATGACCAGCTCTTTGTTGGGTACGTCGGTGCAAAGAAAGGTTGGGCCGTACACAAACGCACTATCTCCCGATGGGTTGCTTTGTGCATCAAAGCATGATTTTCTCTGGCGAAGGAGCCTCCAGTGGGGCTGCGCGCCCATTCTACCAGGGTGACTGGAGTGACTACTGCTCTGGGACGAGGCGTTCCTATAAATGACTTATGTCAGGCAGCTACGTGGGCCTCGTTGCACATGTTTACAAAACACTACTTGACCGTCTGGTCCGGAGAGAAGGCTTCTTTGGCCGTTCTGTTCGCAAGGACTTTTTGGTTTGAGATTGGTTCGCAGACCCACCACTAGGGTTGATTTTGCTGGGGTATCTTTTCTAAGGTAAGCAATCTATAACAAACGTGTTTCTTTCAGATGAACAAGTTACTTACCTTCGGTAACGCTATATCTGTAAGAAACATTAGTTTGTGACAGATTCCTTACCACCCCACCCATCCTCCCCGTTCTGCGAACTGATTTCGAGGGTTAAGGATTATCCTTTTAGGGTCCTAGTTTTGTGCACAAGTGGTCAGTGTCTTGCATGGCTCTGCGTTTCTGGCGTGGAAAGTCGTGTGCAGAACTGCCGTCAGCGCGCGAGGGCGACGTCTATGTAGCTGCTGTGACGTTATCCTGGTGACACGCTGCAAACAGCTGACACGGAGCCGACCGACACCACCTTCCGAAGCGCAAGGGTACTGCTGACGAAACAACTTTCTGGATCCAGTCTGACACTTTGGGGCAATTCCAAGGTAGGAATCTATAACTAAACTAATGTTTCTTACAGATATATCGTTACCGAAGGTAAGTAACTTGTTCTTTGCATTAAGAATAGTAGTGACTAGGCTCCACATACAGTGGCTTTTGTTGAAGTGTTTCACAGAAAGTAGTACCTTCTAGTATTGTGTATGGCCAGTCTAGGTTTAGGTCAAACTAATGCAGGCTTCTCCTGACTTCACTGTACTCGGCTAGAAGACACTTTTTTGTTTACTTTGTTCACTGAACTACTGCCAGTGTGACACCTTTCCAATAACCTGTGAGCTCTTTCTACACTTGGCTGCACAAATGTATTAAATATTTACAGTAGGGCTTCTTTATCTTTTAGTATAGAAGCAATCAGCCAGCACTGCAAAAGTACCCAATTCTAAAATTGCTGCTCAGTTCTCCATTTTGGGGATACATTGCCCACTAGGGAAACCTAGAAAATGGCCATTGGACGATTCTGGTAACAACGGCAGAACAGTTGCTTGCTAATTTAATGGTTATTGCAGCATTTCAAACTAATTTGCAAAGGAATAACCCAATTGAACAACGAAATTAAGCAAAGCGATCTGGGGGTCAATGTTGAACAGCTCTAGCTTCCTTTCTTACTGCCAGCTTTGTTTGCTTGAATAGTGTGCCTTCTTCCACTGATGACCAGAACTCTGATTTATCACTCCTTTAAAAGTAGAGGGTGGAGTTTAGTTTTAAGGCCATCAAGGGCAGCAGTTCTTCTAATCAACGCATCCATACTTGTGCCTCAACCAACAATAGCATTTGAGCACTTTGAGCTCTGATTTGACAATGTTTAAAACCATGTGGTTCTGTGAGAAGAATTGAATGTCCATGGGTTGTCCAGGAATTGTAAATGCAATGTAGATGTAGAAATGTGTAAAATGTTGTAGTGTAAACCATGTTTAGAAACTAAGGGGGGTGAGATGTTTCAGCTTTGTCTACTAATTGGATCTTAAAATGCATGACTACTATGTGTAATTGATTTTGAACAGCGTAAAGTCCAAGGCATAGAAATATCCTAAAAACGCCATCACTCTGTCCTCTGATTTAGATACTTCAGAATTTAAGCTATTGGTATTTTCAGCTCGATCATAGATCGAGGTCTTGTCATTAAAATCTGGTACAGAGAGGCTGGGACCTTGGTGCCTCCCCCGCTCTTTTATGGACCCTCGTACCTGCTTTGCTTGGGAACTGTGCAATTATGAAGTTATTCCTGTAGAGCGATTTTCTGTCACTGGAGTATATCTGTTTTATTCCTGTAGAGCGATTTTCTGTCACTGGAGTATATCTGGTTTCAAAACAAGAGTTGGCTGTTTTGCGTGGCTTTCTAGCCTAATGTTGCTCACCATGGTCAAGAGTTAAGGCTGTCCACTTTTAGCTATGCCAGTCCCTCCTAAGTTGCTAATTTTATCAGAATTGTCTGATAGAGGAATGCGATGTCCCAAGACCTGTTAGGAGATGGGCATGCTCTTCCCTGGCACATCACTGGAATTAATCTTGTAGAACAGCATTCAGAGTTCATTTCTAGTTTGTGAACTCAT
The DNA here is from genome assembly GCF_964261635.1 of Lissotriton helveticus. Classification (NCBI taxonomy): domain Eukaryota; kingdom Metazoa; phylum Chordata; class Amphibia; order Caudata; family Salamandridae; genus Lissotriton; species Lissotriton helveticus. The sequence continues at coordinate 873,131,341 of NC_136073.1, forward strand.
CTGCCGACACCACTGGGACTCTGATATCGGGTGTTTAAGGAACCCTAATTTTATCATTTCACAGTTGAATGGTCAGTGTTTGTTCTTGTGCAAAAAGATGACCGATTCCTTTCTCATTCACATGGTTATCTTAAAGCATTATCAAGGCTTCCATTGAATCCTATGTAGGTGTCGATGTGGCGGCACACATGAATGGCTGTCAGTATTGAGTTTAATATTCAGTGGAAGCATGGCTCCTTGAAGGTTTATGGTGTCATATTTTAGGGTCACCAACTGGACAAAGTGAATTGTTTCCTGGACGAATTCCCATCTGTAGGCTGTTTCCTGTGGGATCTTCTACTTGTTACATTTGGCTTCATGTGTGTGCTGCTGAGATTCTCTGCTTCTTGTAGTTGTGCCACATGCAGGCGCACCTGGTTCTTCCTCAGAACTTTTGCTGTAAAATGTGTCCCAATTGCAAATAAGAATAGGACCATATGGTCTTCGTATTATTAGTAGTATTAGTATTACTAGTATTATTATTATTTTAGTATCATTATTTTATTATCACTTTATTATCATTATTTTATTTTATTATTGTTATATTATTTTATTAATATTTTATTATTATTTTATCATTTTATTGTTATTGTATTTCATTGTTATTATTGTTTTATTCTATTTTGTTATTTTATTGCTATTTTTTTGTTATATTGTTATTTTGTTGTTGTTGGTTGTTGTTGTTGGTTGGGTTGTTGGTTGGGTTGTTGGTTGGGTTGTTGGTTGTGTGTTGTTGGTTGTGTGTTGTTGGTTGTGTGTTGTTGGTTGTGTGTTGTTGGTTGTGTGTTGTTGGTTGTGTGTTGTTGGTTGTGTGTTGTTGGTTGTGTGTTGTTGGTTGTGTGTTGTTGGTTGTGGTGTTGTTGGTTGTGGTGTTGTTGTGTTGGTTGTTTGTGTGTTTGTGTGGTGTTTTTGTGTTGTTGTTTGTGTGGTGTTTGTGTTTGTGTGGTGTTGTTTTTGGGGTGTTTGTGTTTTTGTGGTTTGTGTTTTTGTGTTTTTGTGGTGTAGTTTTATGATCATTTTTTTGTGTTTAGTGTTGTTGTTTTAGTGTTTTATTATTTAAGTCTTTGGCCATTCAATTTGTTTTTCCTCCGGACAGAGGCCCTTTAGTATCAAGGCTCAGTTTTTATATTATTATTATTATTTTGTTGTTGTAGTTTTATTATTTTGTTTTATTGTTATTGCTTTAGTTTTGTTGGTGTTATGGCTTAGGTGTTATGGCTTAGGTGTTGAGGCTTAGGTGTTGAGGCTTAGGTGTTGAGGCTTAGGTGTTGAGGCTTAGGTGTTGAGGCTTAGGTGTTGAGGCTTAGGTGTTGAGGCTTAAGTGTTGAGGCTTAAGTGTTGAGGCTTAAGTGTTGAGGCTTAAGTGTTGAGGCTTAAGTGTTGAGGCTTAAGTGTTGAGGCTTAAGTGTTGAGGCTTAAGTGTTGAGGCTTAAGTGTTGAGGCTTAAGTGTTGAGGCTTAAGTGTTGAGGCTTAAGTGTTGAGGCTTAAGTGTTGAGGCTTAAGTGTTGAGGCTTAAGTGTTGAGGCTTAAGTGTTGAGGCTTAAGTGTTGAGGCTTAAGTGTTGAGGCTTAAGTGTTGAGGCTTAAGTGTTGAGGCTTAAGTGTTGAGGCTTAAGTGTTGAGGCTTAAGTGTTGAGGCTTAAGTGTTGAGGCTTAAGTGTTGAGGCTTAAGTGTTGAGGCTTAAGTGTTGAGGCTTAAGTGTTGAGGCTTAAGTGTTGAGGCTTAAGTGTTGAGGCTTAAGTGTTGAGGCTTAAGTGTTGAGGCTTAAGTGTTGAGGCTTAAGTGTTGAGGCTTAAGTGTTGAGGCTTAAGTGTTGAGGCTTAAGTGTTGAGGCTTAAGTGTTGAGGCTTAAGTGTTGAGGCTTAAGTGTTGAGGCTTAAGTGTTGAGGCTTAAGTGTTGAGGCTTAAGTGTTGAGGCTTAAGTGTTGAGGCTTAAGTGTTGAGGCTTAAGTGTTGAGGCTTAAGTGTTGAGGCTTAAGTGTTGAGGCTTAAGTGTTGAGGCTTAAGTGTTGAGTTTTTATTTTTTAAGTCTTTGGCCATTCAAATTGTTTTTCCTCCAGACATAGGCCCTCTAGTATCAAGGCACAGTTTTCCACTGCGCTAAAATGTTACTTCCCAAATCAGCTTTGTCTGTTATAGTTGGGTAAATTTTAAATGTAAGCGGTTCCATATCCTGGCTTTTGAATTTGGTTATCCAGTAAAACACGAGTGACTTGTGTGATGTCTTGGCCACAGTAAATGGCACATAAAGTAGTGAATCCACTAATGGTGGTTATAAAGCAGACGTCAACAATTTAAGTGCTGGCTACTGCAAGGAGTGAAAAAGTGCAATCCGTGTTACACGTTTGTTAATTTATATCTTCCGAATCTACACGTGGGTGAGCTACACAAACATAAGATTATCCTGAACGCTAACCAAATGCTGTTTGTGAGGAATTTAATTATTTGGCGTGGGCAACTGCCCTCTTAAAGGATTAAGAAACGACGAAGGGTTTGGCTAAAGCGCAGTAAGGCTGCGCCGAATAAAATTCTTAACAAAACATTTGCCAGTACTGCCAAATCATTTCACAACTTTTCAAATGAACAAGGACATCAAACACTTGTCGCATCACCCCAACACAAATTGTGACTGACTTAATCTTTTTATTTCTAATAGTTCATAAATATTCATCACACTGTATCTAGAAAAACTGAGTGGTACTACAAAAGTGGGCGGAAGAGAAGGTCAATGTGTGCTAATATATCCAGTGTAAGAAATGTAAACAGACAGACTACATTAGAAGGTGGGACCGTGCACCACAGCTAGTTCATTCGCTCATTTCCATATATACTGTGAATCTCTGCCTGATGCGACCCGCCACCCATTTCGTAAACCATTTGAGCTGCGCAGCATGGTAATAGGCCTCAAGGTCCGGTAACGCAAAGCCCCCCTCCGCTATGGGCCGTTGCATAGTAACCAGAGCAACCCTCCTTCTCCCAGTCCCCCACAAGAACCCTGTAATCAAAGTGTTGAGCTGGGTGAAAACTTGTTCGGGATCCAAACAGGGAATGCTCCAAAGTAATAGAGAAACCCCTGCAGTATGACCATCGTCACTAGGGCAACCCTGCCCGCTACAGACAAAGGAAGAGTCCCCCGAAAATCGAAACAAGTCTTGGCACTGCGTAGCGCTCGCCCCACATTACCATCCAAAAGGTCTCTATAATCATGATAAATCTGGGTCCCTAGGTAAGGCAAACAACGGGTTTCCCATGGGACCCCTCCTGCTCTCTGGAGGTCTATCCTGAGCTGGTACATGACTTGGCCCAGTTCACACGAAGCCCCGCAACTCTCCCCAACGTCTCTAACAAGTCCATTACTCCCCGAAGCGCATCTCCCGAGTCGGCCAAAAACATCAGCAGATCATCCACGTAGAACGCTATATGCTGCAACTGCCCTTCTACCAACAGCCCGGAATAAAATCTCCCTGTCCTGGCATGGGCAGCCATGGGCTCCATTTCCAGGGCAGACATTATGTGGGACAAAGGGCACCCCTGCCTCGTCCCTCGGGCAACTTCACAGGCAGCAGAGATCAAGCCCCTTGTTCTGACTTTGGCGGGGAGGCGCTGTACAAAAGCGCTGTCCATTGTACAAAATGGCCCCCAAGCTAAATTCCTGCAAAACATAAACAAGCATTTGCAATGCAATAGGTCTCGCATTTGCGGGAGTTTGAGCTGTTAGCATTGTAAATGACAGTGCCTTTTATTTAGGTTTTAGAAAACAAAACTTAAATAAAAGGCATTGTCATTTGCAATGCCTATAGCTCAAACTTGTATAAATGCGAGACCTATTGCATTGCAAATGCTTGTTAAACCCTGGCAGTGTTACCACTGTCTTGATTTTGCACTCAGTCACAGAGGGATCCTAGGGGGTCAGTCTTTTGTCCCATGCCATTTCTAGGTTTAATGTATACCATGTATAGATACGTGTGCACCCCCACTTATCCTCCATATAGCATGTGCATATATCCTTTCCCAACCATTTTGGGCTGGTCTATCATATACACTTATTCATTAAGCGGTGCATATATCCATTAGTTAACCACGCTAATCCAGGCAGTTTAATGGAGTTTCCAAATATTGAGAAGCACAGTTCCCAACTCCAAGCCGACCTCTGTGGGGAAGTGATTAAAAAAAATTTTTTTTTAAATCTATTTTTTCCAATACATCAACAACGTTTGTCTTTAACTAAAAACCATATACAAAATAGGCAAGGACAATAACATCAAATAAATACTGAACATATAATCGCAATAACAATCCCATAATCCTAAAACATAGAGTATTCCTGTTGTAAAACTATTAAATCACAAAGTATTTCTATTATAACAGCAGCTGTTGCCCTCAAATTGCAAAACAGTGGGAAACCTAGCTATTCACAACGATAACCTAAACTGGCGAAAGCTTCATAAATCACATGTCCGGTATCCATGATGCTACAAGCATCAAGAAAAGATCACTGCTTGACCGTAAGAGACCGTAACAGTTTGCACGGTCTCTACAAGAAAGCAATAGATCCTTCTCGCCTTGTTTTTGCCTGCTCGAAACCCCCATACTCGAAAAAAACTGAGCCCCCCCCCACTTAATCATCATAAATGTACCCCTAGCATCAAGAGCCAAGCTAACCTAGAAAAGGTTTTATTGCTACAAGATAATAACAGACGTACATAGAAAAGGTGGCTTTGCAGAGAAAACTGCTAGAAGCTACATTTATGCTAGCACTTACAAAGAAAATAAAGGTCTAAATAAAGAAACACTCGTTATAATTAGCATTTAAACCAAGAACTTCTAAAAACAAGCGTTTGCGATCGCTACTGTAAACAAGCCGATGGAAGTAAGGAAACAAAGCGTGCGACGCGCGTATTCACAGCAACACAGGCGCATTTCTTACGTACTGAGCATGCGAGCGGGCAACCTTGCCAGGGGCATAGAGCACGTGGCAGTGTCAGGGGCTCCCGTGAGCTGAGGGAGCCCCGCGTGTTGCAGCCCCCGTGAAGGAGCCCACCCGCAGGGAGAATTCCAACGGGAGCCCACCACGCCTTTGTGAATGCTGCTGTGGGGCTCCTGTGAGCATGAGGGAGCCCCGCGTGTTTCTGCACCAGTGACCGGAACAGAGGCCCCCCTGCCACGAGGAGACCAGCTGGGGAGCAGCGCAGAGTCCCCACAAGAGCCGGTAAGTAGGGCGTGTGGAGCGCACGTGAGTATTAAAAAAATGCTATTGCAGGAAGCTGACTTGCCTCGGAAGCGGGACAGGAGATGTGCACAGCGCGTGGCTCTATGTACACCTGCTCAAATCTGCAAAAGCTCTGCTCGTGCCCATCTCCCGTCCCACTTCAGAGGCAAGTCCACAACAATAAGCCTCGCTGGCGACATCGCTTCACACTGCGTACGCCAGGCTCGACCTAAATAGGTAGGGCCACTCCAAGCTATCGAAGGCTTTCTCTGTCGACCGCAAAAATGCAGGCCTCTTCTTTATCATAGGTGTTGGGCCCCAAGATGCGCATGAGTCTGCGAACATTCATTGCTGTAGTCCGGGATGGTATAAATCCCGCTTGATCCCTGTGGACCAGCGTCGTCATATGGGGCATCAAGCGACTAGCCAGTACCCGACTTAGATCTTATAGTCCAGGTTAAGCATCGCGAGGGGCATGTACAAGGAGCGATCCCAGGTGAGTTTGCCTGGTTTGAGAATTAGTGCTTCACGCGTAGAGGTCGGGAGGACGCCCTCTTGACATGCTCAGTTATACAGTGCCGCTAGACAGGGAACCAGGACATCTGCGTAGGCCGCTTAAAATTCTACTGGCAAGCCGTCTGTACCTGGCATTTTGTTCCTGGCCATGTGCTTTATAGAGCTACGCACTTCATCCGCCACAATATCCCTACCAAGGGCTTCAGCCTGGTTGGCTTCAGTTTTAGGGAGGTCTGCTCCCGCTAAAAACCCCTCGTCTCCGGGGAGCCCAGGGCCCAGCCTGCTCCGATATAGCTCAGTTTATACTGCAAGAATTGTTCATTGATGCCTCGTTGGGTGTAAAAGACTTCATCTCCCCGGCCTCTCAGCTCCAATATCACTGTCCCTCTACGCCCTGGGTTGGCCAACCATGCAAGCAACGCGCCAGACTTGTCATTCTCCACGTGCACCTTATCCATGCAAGCCTTATAATCGAAACAGCGCAATCTCTCGACTTGAACCGCCAGCTCTTCCTGGGCCGCAAGCAGCTCTGCATACTGGAGCGGTTGTTCCGGGTACTCCTTCTCCGAATCACTGAGCTTCTGTTCCACCCTTAATATGTCTTATAAAAGCACTTTTCTCACTCCCACCACTTCCCCTATCCAGCACCCCCTGACCACTGTCTTAAAAGCATCCCATTCAACTAGCAGAGTGGATGCTGTGTTCCCATTAAGCCTGAAATACTCTTCAATTGGCGACCCTACAGTGTCTTGGAACACTGGATCTTCCAGTGTGTCTGGTTGGAGTCGCCATGTGGGGATGGCAGGACGATACCGCAGCCAATGTAATATCACCAGCAGCAGATTATGATTGCATAACGTTCTAGCTAAGTATTCACTATGTACCATCCCCCTATGCACGTCTGGAGAACAAAGGACAGAGTCTAACCGAACATCCAGATCGAGTAACTGCAAGAAAGAAGAGTAATCCCTATCAGTGGGGTGATGAGCCCTCCATGTATCAGTCAGTCCCCACTGTTGCTTCCAGGCCCGCCGTACCGCAGCCAGTCTGTGTACTGGGGCGTCTACAAGAGGAGATGGGAGCGGTCCAGAGAGATGTCAGTGATGGAGTTGAAGTCGCCCCCCAGGAGCACTGACCCATCAACAGAGCCGCCACCTCCCTGAAAGATGTGGAAAAAATTAGCTTGATCAATATTAGGGGCATATATACTCCCTAGAACAATGTCCCTCCCATCTAGGCGCCCTGTCACTACAACATATCTACCGTCAGGGTCAATCAGCTGCCCAGTACTCTGGGACGGGACCCCAGCCCTGACCCAAATTAGTGCGCCCTGAGTAAAAGCAGAGTATGTTGTACAGAACACCTGTCCCGGCCACCTATGCTGCAAGGCCAATCCCTCTTGCTTGGTTAAATGCGTTTCTTGCAGCATGGCAATCTGCAACCCTCTCCTTATAAGGTATGGATGTACCTTGTGGCTGCGTGTCAGTGTGCATCCCCCAAATGTTCCTGGACAAGCACTTAATACCTACAGTGGTTCCCATGGTGTCCCTTCGTATATTGCTCATCGTATCTTCCCCCCCCCCCCCCCCCAACAGCATGCCTGGCCCCAAGAACCCCCTTCTCCCCGTACTTCTCAACTCCCGCTACCCAGGACAGGTTCCCTCGAACTAGTTCCCATACCAACTGGTACAGCTATCAACTGTGCACAAGAAGGTAGTGAGGTGTGCTGACCCTATGGGACCCGAAGCACCTCCTGGCCACCTCCCTCTACACCCCCCCACCCCCCCCCCCCCCTGCTCTGCATCCATACAGGGGCCCCCATCAGTACTGCCCAACTGGTGCCACCACCCCTCTCTACAAATCATAGACCTTTCAATGAACCACTCTGGACATCAATGGAAGCCCATCTCACCTATCCAGCGACCTTCAATTCACACAATTAGGTTCAACGTCTGTGGAGTGACCATCGGCAGTTCAGAATCAGAGTCCCCAGTAGTGCCTCTTGTCGGAGAGGTCTCAGTTCCACCTGGCCCTCGTGTAGTGGAAGCAGAACTCTGGCTGGTCTTGCTCTGACTGATCTCTGCAACAGCTTGCGCTGCTCTGTCCCTCTCGTGGCGGTGATCCGGTGGCAGAAGAGAACTCAGCAAGCCCGTATGAACAGGGGATCTCCTCCCTGTGTTGCTCGCTGCAGAATTCCGCCTGGATCTCGCCTGGTTAATCTCCAGCCACTGCCATGCATCTTGCGGAGTGGTGAAGAAGAGTGTTCAAGTGCTGTCCACCACCCGCGAGCGTGCCGGGAAGAGCATGGCATATGGCATATGGTAGGTGAAGTTGGCGCAATTTTCGTTTAAGAGCCAAGAAGAAAGTGCTTGCCTCTGGACCTCCCTGGTGAAGTCCAGGAATAACATCACTCTGGAGTTCTCGATTTGGAGATGTTGCTTCTTCCGTGCCTGCTGCAGGAGAGGATCTGTTGCGGTTGTGGGGGCGCTCCCGGTTTGAGAGGCCCAACCGGAACTCTGTGGGTCCTCTCAAGGGCAAAGAATGGAGAAAGTCCTGCCGGGGTGACCTCCACCTTGAGCCACTATACCATATAACGTACAGCATCGTCCCCTTCTGCCCGTTCCGGGACTCTCACTATGCGGAGATTATTCCTGCGGGAGCGCCCATCACTGTCCTCTGCCCTCGCCTCCAAGACTCGAACTTTGTCCACCAGCTTCAAGGAGCATTGCAAGGTGTTTATTGCATCTGGGACCTCTTCTAGGGTTTTCTGGGTTGCTTTCACTCGCTCTTTTAATTTTCTGTGTTCGTCTTTGGGGAGAGTAAGGTCCACCCCAATGGCATTGATTTTTGTCTCAAGAGCCTCCTTTGACAATGTAATGGCCTGCATTATATCTGCCAACGTAGGGCTCCCCGGGGCATCCGCACTTTGACGCTCCGTCACTTCTACCTCTTCGTCAGTCTGTTGCCCCGCTCCTTCCACCTGGAGGGTTATGAAACCCTCTTTTCTGGATACCCGCCCCATCACTGCAGGCAACGAAAGGGCGCATAGCTCCTCACCAAGATCGGTAGCACACTTTCTCCAGTACTGCCGACCCAACAGCGCGGCCGCTTCTAGCTGGTCAAGCAGGCCACCGTATATGGGGAACCAATCAAACACTCACACCCAGTCAAAAGATCTGGGTTTGATCCATCACCGTTCTTTAGCCCACTCTGCCACCCCAGTTCAGACATGGCTATATGCAAATCAGTCTGACCCTGTGCCTCATGGGAACAGTCAAGCCCGAACTGCCAATCCATGCCTTCCCTGGACCGGAAACAAGCTTCCGGGGACCGGTTTCTGGCATTACAGCAGTCTTCAGCCCGGCTTGCTTGAATCCAGTGGCAAAGTGAGCAAGGGACTCACGTCTGAGCATACCCTGCCACACTTATGGCGGCCAAAGCAGTACAAAAGGGGGTGGTGATAAAGCATAAAACTTCGGTGAGCAAGCCTGCGAGTCAGGCGAAACACATTCGAAGGGCTGAATTGAAATAAAATCTTTGGCCAGCACAAGTATCGTCGTTGCGTGGTAACTTACTGCGGAAGTGAGCTACAATTTTGAGGACATGACTACGGAGGTCCTGTCCGTGACGATACACCCGCTGTTCAAGCAGGCGACGACAACATCCTTGGTGAGGAGTGGAGAAAGATCATATATACGAATAAATATATAATTTCTGATGGGGGCACTTCTTCCCAGTTTTCCTCCCTTTTATGTTTTTAGGGCTCGGGCCTAGCGTACACTGCGCAGCAGTGTCGTGCAGCGTGAGTCCTTTTCCCGGCATTTTGAAAATGGACCTGGAAATTCCACCGCAGCTCGTGCGTGTAATTTCCAAGGTCCGTTTTATGCTGTTGACAGTTCGTATTATTCTGCCCTCTGTATGGTGCTTTCAGTGCAATGTATGAGGGATATTGTGCATCTTAAAAGTGCGTAGTTGTCAGATTATATCTTGCATACTCACTGCAGGGTAAATGTGTGTTTGCCTACAATGTAGCAGGCTTTTTAAAGTATTTTTCATAATGCTTGGACACTAATGAGAATAGTAGCCAGGCCAACTGGATTTGCCAGTACTTGTGTGAGATGCTGGCCTGGTGTATGATGTCCAATAATGTCAGTGGACACACTACACCCGTTCTGACTACCTGAATGGTTATTTAGGCGGTCTCAGACAACCTTAGAAAGCTATCATAGTGGTAGCTGTGGAGAGCAGCCTTTAGGCTTAGTCTTGAAAGAGTGAAGCAGCTTGTTTTACCATAATGCAATCTTATAGTAAAGGTTAAATGAAAAGGAACCACAGTAGGCCAGGGAGGGGTGGGACCAAACCATATACTAAAAGTGGTATAAGAACGAGTCAGGACAATGTCGAGAGGCTGTAGAATTGCTGGGGACCCACAGAACCACCCAAGGTAAGTAGATCAGGACCCCAGGGAGGGCGTGTGCAGTGTGTGAACAAAACCGCGAGCTCCGTAGAAGTCTTCGTGCAAGTCGTGGTTGGAATTTTAAAGATTAGGGACCCTTCCTAGTGGAAGATAGAAGGTTGGAGAGCCACCCCACCTGTGGATACCTTAGTACCCAAGTTACCTATGCCAGGGAGGCCAGATGCATAGGTGTGAAGTGGTGTCGGAAACCACAGGTGAACCAAATGGAAGACTTCATGAAAGTGCTGCTGCTGGAAGAGGAGAAAGTGTCCGGAGGAATTCAAATGTGGATTCTTGACGAGGAGTACCTGGAAGCAAAGGGAACAGTCTATCTCACTCGGGGGTGACTAGGAGACTTGGAAGATGAATGCCCTCCGATGTCCACTGCTTCACGAAGGATGACTGACCTTAACTCTGCAGCTGCAAGGACCAAGCGATGCTGAGGACTACCAGGACCCGGATATGAGCTGTCGCACGAAGGATGTAGAGTGCTGAGAGATCTGGCGGGAGCACCAAAATGCCTTGGCAAATGCAACCCACAGGAAGTGAAGAAGATGCACGGTTGAGACCAGCAAGGTCCAGGAGAATCGCCACAAGTAGGGGAGTCAGGGCAGCCCCTGACCAATCTGGGGAGTCCAATGAAAACGTAGGTGACCCTCCAATGGACCCACGGACCGAGGGCACAGGACCTCTCTTCTGTGTAAGCCTTCACAGTCCATGCTGCTTCGTTCGATGTGTTCCTTTCGCAGGCATGGGACCGCTCTTCTGTGTAAGCCTCCAGTCCATGCTGCCTCCTTCGAGGTGTTCCTTTGGCAGGCATGGGACCACTCTTCTATGGAAGCCTTCACGGTCCATGCTGCCTCCTTCAAGGAGTTCCTTTCGCAGGCATGGGACCACTCTTCTATGGAAGCCTTCACGGTCCATGCTGCCTCCTTCGAGGTGCTCTTCTGTGTAAGCCTTCACAGCCCATGCTGCATCCTTCGAGGTGCTCTTCTGTGTAAGCCTTCATGGTCCATGCTGCCTCCTTCGTGGTGTTCCTTTAGCAGGCATGGGACCGCTCTTCTGTACGTCTTCAAGGTCCATGCTGCCTCCTTTGAGGTGCTCTGCTGTGTAAGCCTTCACGGTCTATGCTGCCTCCTTTGAGGTGTTCCTCTTGCAGGCATGTGACTGCTCTTCTGTGTAAGCCTTCACGGTCTATGCTGCCTCAGAGGTATTCCTTTTGCAGGCATGGGACTGCTCTTCTGTAAGCCTTCACGGTCCATGCTGCCTCCTTCGAGGTGCTCTGCTGTGTAAGCCTTCAGTCCATGCTGCCTCCTCCTAGGTGTTCTTTTCACAGGCATGGGACTGCTCTTCTGTAAGCCTTCACGGTCCATGCTGCCTCCTTAGAGGTGTTCCTTTCGCAGGCATTGGACAGTTCTTCTGTTTCTTCTGTGAAAGCCTTCACGGTCCACGCTGCCTCCTTCGAGGTGTTCCTTTCGCAGTCTTAGGACTCCTCTTCTGTGAAAGCCTTCACGGTCCATGCTGCCTCCTTCGAGGTGTTCCTTTCGCAGGCATGGCACCACTCTTCTATGGAAGCCTTCACGGTCCATGCTGCCTCCTTCGAGGTGTTCCTTTCGCAGGCATGGGGCTGCTCTTCTGTAAGCCTTCACAGTCCATGCTGCCTCCTTTGAGGTGCTCTTCTGTGTAAGCCTTCACGGTCCATGCTGCCTCCTTCGAGGTGTTCCTTTCGCAGGCATGGGGCTGCTCTTCTGTAAGCCTTCACAGTCCATGCTGCCTCCTTCGAGGTGTTCCTTTCGCAGGCATTGGACACCTCTTCTGTGAAAGCCTTCACGGTCCATGCTGCCTCCTTCAAGGAGTTCCTTTCGCAGGCATGGGACCACTCTTCTATGGAAGCCTTCACGGTCCATGCTGCCTCCTTCGAGGTGTTCCTTTCGCAGGCATGGGACCTCTTCTGTGTAAGCCTTCACGGTCCATGCTGCCTCCTTCGAGGTGTTCCTTTCGCAGGCATGGGGCTGCTCTTCTATGTAAGCCTTCATGGTCCATGCTGCCTCCTCCTAGGTGTTCCTTTCGCAGGCATGGGACTCCTCTTCTGTAAACCTTCAGGGTCCATTCTGCCTCCTTCAAGGTGCTCTTCTGTGTAAGCCTTCAGTCCATGCTGCCTCCTCCTAGGTGTTCCTTTCACAGGCATGGGACTGCTCTTCTGTGTAAGCCTTCACTGTCCACACTGCCTCCTTCGAGGTGTTCCTTTCGCAGGCATGGGACCTCTTCTGTGTAAGCCTTCACGGTCCATGGTGCCTCCTTCGAGGTGTTTCTTTCGCAGGCAAGGGACCGCTCTTCTGTGTAAGCCTTCACGGTCCATGCTGCCTCCTTCGAGGTGTTCCTTTAGCAGGCATGGGACCTCTTCTGTGTAAGCCTTCAGTCCATGCTGCCTCCTTCGAGGTGTTCCTCTCGCAGGCATGGGACTGCTCTACTGTGTAAGCCTTCAGGGTCCACGCTGCCTCCTTCGAGGTGTTCCTTTCGCAGGCATGGGACTGCTCTTCTGTAAGCTTCACGGTCCAAGCTGCCTCCTTCGAAGATGCTCTTCTGTGTAAGCCTTCACAGTCCATGCTGCCTCCTTTGAGGTGTTCCTTTCACAGGCATGGGACTGCTCTTCTGTAAGCTTCACGGTCCAAGCTGCCTCCTTCGAAGATGCTCTTCTGTGTAAGCCTTCACAGTCCGTGCTGCCTCCTTCGAGGTGTTCCTTTCGCAGGCATGGGGCTGCTCTTCTGTGTAAGCCTTCACGGTCCATGCTGCCTCCTTCGAGGTGCTCTTCTGTGTAAGCCTTCACAGTCCGTGCTGCCTCCTTCGAGGTGTTCCTTTCGCAGGCATGGGGCTGCTCTTCAGTGTAAGCCTTCACGGTCCACGCTGCCAACTTCGAGGTGTTCCTTTCGCAGGCATTGCACAGATCTTCTGTAAAAGCCTTCACGGTCCATGCTGCCTCCTTCGAGGTGTTCCTTTCGCAGGCATTGGACACCTCTTCTGTGAAAGCCTTCACGGTCCATGCTGCCTCCTTTGAGGTGTTCCTTTCGCAGGCATTGGACACCTCTTCTGTGAAAGCCTTCACGGTCCACGCTGCCTCCTTCGAGGTGTTCCTTTCGCAGGCATGGGACCTCTTCTGTGTAAGCCTTCACGGTCCATGGTGCCTCCTTCGAGGTGTTCCTTTCGCAGGCATTGGACACCTCTTCTGTGTAAGCCTTCACAATCCGTGCTGCCTCCTTCGAGGTGTTCCTTTAGCAGGCATGGGACCTCTTCTGTGTAAGCCTTCAGTCCATGCTGCCTCCTTCGAGGTGTTCCTCTCGCAGGCATGGGACTGCTCTACTGTGTAAGCCTTCAGGGTCCACGCTGCCTCCTTCGAGGTGTTCCTTTGGCAGGCATGGGACTGCTCTTCTGTAAGCTTCACGGTCCAAGCTGCCTCCTTCGAAGATGCTCTTCTGTGTAAGCCTTCACAGTCCGTGCTGCCTCCTTCGAGGTGTTCCTTTCGCAGGCATGGGGCTGCTCTTCTGTGTAAGCCTTCACGGTCCATGCTGCCTCCTTCGAGGTGCTCTTCTGTGTAAGCCTTCACAGTCCGTGCTGCCTCCTTCGAGGTGTTCCTTTCGCAGGCATGGGGCTGCTCTTCAGTGTAAGCCTTCACGGTCCACGCTGCCAACTTCGAGGTGTTCCTTTCGCAGGCATGGGGCTGCTCTTCAGTGTAAGCCTTCACGGTCCATGCTGCCAACTTCGAGGTGTTCCTTTCGCAGGCATTGCACTGATCTTCTGTAAAAGCCTTCACAGTCCATGCTGCCTCCTTTGAGGTGCTCTTCTGTGTAAGCCTTCACGGTCCATGCTGCCTCCTTCGAGGTGCTCTTCTGTGTAAGCCTTCACAGTCCGTGCTGCCTCCTTCGAGGTGTTCCTTTCGCAGGCATGGGGCTGCTCTTCAGTTTAAGCCTTCACGGTCCACGCTGCCAACTTCGAGGTGTTCCTTTCGCAGGCATTGGACACCTTCTGTGAAAACCTTCACGGTCCATGCTGCCTCCTTCGAGGTGTTCCTTTAGCTGGCATGGGGCTGCTCTTCTGTAAGCCTTCACAGTCCATGCTGCCTCCTTCGAGGTGTTCCTTTCGCAGGCATTGGACACCTCTTCTGTGAAAGCCTTCACGGTCCATGCTGCCTCCTTTGAGGTGTTCCTTTCGCAGGCATTGCACAGCTCTTCTGTGTAAGCCTTCACGGTCCACGCTGCCTCCTTTGAGGTGTTTCTTTAGCAGGCATGGGGCTGCTCTTCTGTAAGCCTTCATGGTCCTCCACGCTGCCTCCTTCGAGGTGTTCCTTTCGCAGGCATGGGACCTTTTCTGTGTAAGCCTTCACGGTCCATGGTGCCTCCTTCGAGGTGTTCCTTTCGCAGGCATTGGACACCTCTTCTGTGTAAGCCTTCACGGTCCATGCTGCCTCCTTCGAGGTGTTCCTTTCGCAGGCATTGGACACCTCTTCTGTGTAAGCCTTCACAGTCCGTGCTGCCTCCTTCGAGGTGTTCCTTTAGCAGGCATGGGACCTCTTCTGTGTAAGCCTTCAGTCCATGCTGCCTCCTTCGAGGTTTTCCTCTCGCAGGCATGGGACTGCTCTACTGTGTAAGCCTCCAGGGTCCACGCTGCCTCCTTCGAGGTGTTCCTTTCGCATGCATGGGGCTGCTCTTCTGTGTAAGCCTTCACGGTCCATGCTGCCTTATTCGAGGTGCTCTTCTGTGTAAGCCTTCACAGTCCGTGCTGCCTCCTTCGAGGTTTTCTTTTCGCAGGCATGGGGCTGCTCTTCAGTGTAAGCCTTCACGGTCCACGCTGCCAACTTCGAGGTGTTCCTTTCGCAGGCATTGCACAGATCTTCTGTAAAAGCCTTCACAGTCCATGCTGCCTCCTTTGAGGTGCTCTTCTGTGGAAGCCTTCATGGTCCATGCTGCCTCCTTTGAGGTGCTCTTCTGTGTAAGCCTTCACAGTCCATGCTGCCTCCTTCGAGGTGTTCCTTTCGCAGGCATTGGACACCTCTTCTGTGAAAGCCTTCACGGTCCATGCTGCCTCCTTTGAGGTGTTCCTTTCGCAGGCATTGGACACCTCTTCTGTGAAAGCCTTCACGGTCCATGCTGCCTCCTTCGAGGTGCTCTTCTGTGGAAGCCTTCATGGTCCATGCTGCCTCCTTCGAGGTGTTCCTTTCGCAGGCATTGGACACCTCTTCTGTGAAAGCCTTCACGGTCCATGCTGCCTCCTTTGAGGTGTTCCTTTCGCAGGCATTGCACAGCTCTTCTGTGTAAGCCTTCACGGTCCATGCTGCCTCCTTCGAGGTGTTCATTTCGCAGGCATTGCACAGCTCTTCTGTGTAAGCCTTCACGGTCCACGCTGCCTCCTTCGAGGTGTTCCTTTCGCAGGCATTGGACACCTCTTCTGTGAAAGCCTTCACGGTCCATGCTGCCTCCTTCGAGGTGTTCCTTTCGCAGGCATTGGACACCTCTTCTGTGTAAGCCTTCACGGTCCACGCTGCCTCCTTCGAGGTGTTCCTTTAGCAGGCATGGGACCTCTTCTGTGTAAGCCTTCACAGTCCGTGCTGCCTCCTTCGAGGTGTTCCTTTAGCAGGCATGGGACCTCTTCTGTGTAAGCCTTCACAGTTGAGTCGTAGCCTATACACCAAATACATTTGTTCCCTGGCCACCTGTTGCTTTCCTTCATTTGCTTGTACCTCTATTATGCTAACTCTTTCCTTATGTTTCCCTATGGGTCTAGCTCTCTTCTGCCTTCTGTAAGGCCTCGTAGGGCTGTGCGGTTTATGGATGCTCTTTAACGCGGCAGAGCGCTTCATCTTCGTTTGAGTGAATGTGTCCCCCAAACTTAAAAATTATATTAGAGTCCATTTGCTCGACCTGGCTTCGCTTCTTTCTAGGTGAAATCGACTATGGTGGCTTTTTAGGTCTCGCCTGTCGATGCGCATGCGCATCGAGCAAGCGAGACTATAGGGGCTCATCGACTCTATATCTAACTTGCAAGGAATCGTGGCGATTCCTTGCAGTGCCCGTGACTTTTAAGCTCAATGCGCATGTGCATTGAGCTTAAAAGCGCGTGCACAGCCGCCCGCATTCCTCCGACACCTTTGAAGTGAAGCTTAGCTTCACTTCAAAGGCCCGGCTTCTTCACACCCACATGCCGCTCTGCCCCGCTCCGCCCCCTCCCCTGAGTCATCCTGCCTGCCCAGACTTCTCCTCCCCCCTACTTACATCCCGCTTTCACTTGTTTTTTGTTCCGACTCCGAGAATCTGTCCCAAAACGGCAAACTTTAAACCAATGCCACCATGACTTGATACTAGATTCTTACATTTCTCTTTAATGGGCTCTCGGTGTAGGTTTTACAAAACAAAAGTGCTCATTGCGCATCTGTTTAACTTGAAAAACACTTGGTTAAGTCTGGCTCGACGTGTAAAACACAGTTTATATTTTGTCTTGGCTTTTCAGGTTTGTGCTGTGGAAGCTGAATCAAAGTAAGAAGGCGGCATGGTTTTCCAGTTTGTTTGATAGGTGTGATTGCATTCTGGTGTGGCTGTGATTGCCTGACGCATTCTCTATAATCACGGAACCGTTATTTTGCAACAAAATACCGAATTGCAGTATCATGACCGTAGGCTTGTGTAATTACCAAATGCAGAATCACTCTTCCGCCGTTTCAGCAGCCTCGGTGGACCCTCTCCAAAGGAGCCATTACAGGGGTCATGTGTTACCCGTTGCAGCTCCCTGAAGCCGTTCTCCAAACGCTGCACTAGTCCCTGTACTTACCCAACTATTAGTTTGAGCACTTGCGTTTTTCCTGCGGACAGGTGTGGATGTATTTTCATATTAGCATATTATTGACTGTGAATCCACTTACTGACGGGGATGGCTCGTGAGTCAAACGCTGGCCTCTGCGAGGTGGTGATCTGCAGGTCAAGAGTTTGAATCCTGGCAGGGACCACTCGCCCGCCATCCTTCCCGGGTTGGAAAGTGGTCTCTTCGATTCTATTCCTCTAATCCCCATACCAGTCGCTCCACATGTGCAATCTTCCCTTTCACTAGTATTACTGCCTCCCTAACCTCTTCCACTTCCACTTCCACTTCCACTTCCATGACTTCAGTCTTCTTTCTTCCCCACTCCACATGCTCCATTCTAATTTCACTCTACACTCTCTCACCCCTCGTACCCACCAATCCCATATCCGTATTTTTTCATCCCTCAAACTTCACCCCTTTCTCCCTGGCCCTACATTTTGTACTTTCTCTCCTCGCACACTTTGGCCCCCTCTCTCTCCCTCCCTCTCATGATCTCTCTCTCCCTCTCTCTCTCCCTCTCTCTCTCGCGCTCTCCTCCCTCCCGCCTGGCCAGCCCGGGTTTGTAACGATGACGCCGCTTGGCTGGCGGATTCCCCATTGAAACGGGACCCGGACTATGGGCCACACTTACTGCATCTCCTTTTATCAGAGGATAAAACACAGCCGCCCCATACCATGCCAATCACTTTGCCAATCACTTTGAACAGTTTAAGGGGGCAGATGAGAGCACCGAGTAAGGACAGAGCAGTTGGATTAAAAAAAAAGGTACGTGTTGGACCTAAATAATTTGTGCTGGTCTAGGAAGGTGGGTATTTTTTTGTCAATGTCTAGACCCTGGGAAGACAATATAGAACAAGCATTTGCAATGCGATAGGTCTCGCATTTACACGAGTTTAAACTATTGGCATTGTAAATGACAATGCGTTTTATTTATGTTTCAAAAACGAAAACATGAATTAAAAGGCATTGTCATTTACAATGCCAATAGCTCAAACTCGCGTAAATGCGAGACCTATTGCATTGCAAATGCTTGTTCATTGGTGCTCCTTGTTTTAAGGATATTTGTGTTTGTTATAATGTCCGGGAGCTGCTAAAGCGCTGTACGGTGTATCGTGCACAACCCTTTCGAAAGGTATTATTGTGCCCTGGCTCGCCGCCCCTCGGTCTATCACGAGCTGTGGTGCCCGCTCTCCTGCCCCGGTCATCGTGGGCTGTGATCACCGCGAAGAGTAGTGTCAGATGTCTGTGTTGAAGGGTGGGTGCGGTGCCTTCTACCTGCGGTGGTGACTGCGGGCCCCTGCGTCTGGGGCCAGGGCACGGGGGACGGGACCTCCCCTCCTGGTCCGTGGTCCCCAGAGATGCACCCGGGGAGGGGCGGCTGGAGGGGTGGAGCGCCGGGGCAGGCGAGGACACATCGGGGGAGCCGCCTGCCCTCACTGCGGGCGACACCTAGTGCAGCAGGCGCGGCCACGAGCATCGGCGGCGCGCTGCAAGCCACCTAGTACCGTGCAGGCCCAGAGTGTAGGTAGGGGCACAGACCCAGGCGCGCCGGGCCCCACCGGGGCAGTCAATGTCCTCAGCGGGGGGAGGTGAGTTTACAGATCACGCTCTCTGCTTCCGTCTGTATCTGCAGTGTATGTGTGAAGCTCGAGGGCACTGGAGGCAGGGGGTGCAGGGAGGTCAGGGAGCCCCTGGAAAACTGAGGACTTGCTCTCTGACACGTATCTGCTGTGCTGTTTTTATGTCCAAGCATAAAAACAAAGGTTTTCAGCCAGGACAGAGTGAACTGTGATTTCGTAATGATCACGAAATCCTACCTTTTCACCCAGGGTTCTTTGAGTGTACCTTTACTGCAGGCAGCATCCAGGGGCACACCTTCTAATGAAGGTGTAGCCGCTCGCGTTAGGGGCATTGTGCGCTCCTTGGGATTGACACTTTTAAAACCCTTAACTTTGGTGCTGATTCATTAAACGTGAGCAAAACTTGTTCCCAGCGCAGTTTGGTGTATGAATTTTTGTCCGCTTTGAAGTGCATGCTGTTTTGTTAACTATCAATCCCGTTTTTTTGGTTCTGTTAAGTGGTTTCTGTAAGCAAAGCCAAAAAACCTAAATGTCCAATGTGGTTACTCATGATAGCTTGACTGCTAGGCTGCCATGTTGGGTGTGGCACCTTTTGTCAATAAAATTGAAATTTGAATTGACTTTTTTTTGTGTGGAACTAGTGCAAATGTTTGAACTTCACGATTACTGAGGTTCTGATTATCTGCGTGCAACTGAAACGTTTTGTTGTAAGCCGAGTGCAAGATGCATCCTGGGAAAATTATCGACATACAAGGAGGTAGGGGCTAAGATCCCAGCCTTTGGATAATGAGGGTAGACACTGCTACTACATTTAACCCCCTTTGTCACAGGCTTTGTGGATCCCGCAAGCTGACATGTCACTTTGGTGGATTTGAGGGTGTAGGCTATCTACAGAACTCAAACTACAAATTTGAAAAAAGACAGCACATTCACAAATCAACCAAAATAACAGGAGCGTAACTCTGGGTGACCCAAATAGCCATCGGGCCCTCAGAACCATTCATGGTGGCCCCATTCAGCCCAAGGCCTATGAGTGTCTGAGATATGGGAACCTCCAGGGACCCTCTTCACAATCTGCAAGGGGCCACATGATGATGTGTTACGCCACTGCAAGAGACTTTTGAAAAAAGAAAATCAGCAGTGCAGATGGCCAGAGGTTGAGCATGGATCACTGTGGACGCATGGAAGGGAGAACTGGCTCTGTGCAGCTGCTTCTGGTGGAAGGTGGGATCATGCAGTCAACAGCTGCCCGTGGACCACCTCAAATCTAAATGGTGCATCAACCGTATGAACCACTCTGTGCAAGTCAGCATGCTGGCATGGTGTACAGCTGTGGACCTTCAACAGTTCTCCAACTCCTCTTTAAAACCTATTTTCTTGACCATATAATTGGATAGGCGCCCCTTCTCAATACTGAGATACTATCCTTTCTTGAATCATATTTGAGCTCCAATTAACAGTTCAGAATCGACCCTGCTTCGGTGTATTTGTCTGTGTGAAAACCAGTTAATGAAGATGGTGGGACATTGTTACCTGAAACAGAAATCTATTTCTCTCGCTCTGTAATCTTGATTTGAATGAATAAATTAGACCACTGCTGGAAGTGTATTGGGCATGAGTAAATGTAGTTAGATAACAATAATTGACTGACTCATTAGAATAGTCTTGAATGTAGTAATCGACCCTTAGATTAAATTCACCTTCTAACGTTGTATATTTCATAAATAAAGTATCCTGATGAATGCCACCGTGTAATTGTTCTAAAGGCTTAATTTGACAAGGAAAATGCTGAATTCAGGTATTGTAAGTATTTATTAACAGACTCTCTAAATCCAAAACCCGCCTCCTCCCTCAATCTGCATTTTGGAAATGATTGGTTTTAAATCTCATTGGGGTGTGTGTAAAGCAGGTGAATGGAGAGGCAACACACGGCTGAAGGTGTTGATCGGGTAATGCATTATAGATCATGTTTTAACGCAAAGAAGAGCAATTCATTTTGTGACAGGCTTGTAGATTTGTAAAAGTTAGAAATAAAACCATCCCACTGACTGGTTGAACGATGGCCATCAGGAGTTAAGTGAGAAACCTGTAAAAATGTTTATATAGAGTAGCTAAGTGAGTATTTAGGATTAAAAATGCCTGTGGGTACTATTAAATAACGCTTTACAAAACTGAGAACTTGTGGTGAAAATAGAAATTACAAGGGATTCGCAGTGGAAGAGTCTCTTCATGAAAGCCTGACCTTTGTTGAGAGAACTTCCGCACTTACTGCAATTGAATCCCTATGAGGCTAGGTAGAACCATTTACAAAACCATGTGGGATTTCTCTTGTAAGAAAGATGTGGCCACCTCAAGGCTATTTTGCTTTATATTCCAAGGCTTTAATAGCCATCAGATTTTTGGGGGTTTAATATAAGCCCCTTTACTGCCCTTCATGGAGGAAATTGTTTAAAACAAAACAATGCTGTGATTAACACCCTAAAATGACTCGCTGAACACTCTAAATGACTCCCTGAACATCCATTTTGTTTCCCTTGCACAGTTTAGGAGAAAGTGGGAGGTGTGTAACCCTAACCAAGAGATCTGAAATCTTTTTGTGATTGTGCAATCTAATCCCCGTCAAGTGCGTTTTAAACTGCACCGGGAACCTCCTCCCCTTGTGCAGCTCGATGGTTTATGTGCATTGTGACGGTGGAATGGGTTAACTTGTCATCTAAAATAAATCATGAAAGGGGAAAAAAATGTTTGGAAACAACTCAAACTTTTTTTTTTAAAGGCATACAGTTTGTTGTCAAGACATCTTCTCTTTTGTGGCCAAAAGCTGGACATGGTAGTATCTAGCTTTTTACCTTCTGTTCCATTGGTCAGGCAGTGTAATACTTTGTCACATTTTTCATTTAACCATCACTGAATGTAAAGGGTCCTGGTGATAGATAATCCTCAAAGCAAGCAGGCTTAAAATTCAAAACAGCAAGTAAAACATAGAATTTAGAACGAATGATTGTATGTTAATATGCTGATAGGACTCGCAATTGAACCTGAAGTAAGAAAATGCAGGCAATTATATGTGGGGTTAAAATGGATGTCTGAATAAGGGTAACGCCTGTGGTCAGTCAGGAATAAACCATAAACCCGATATTTGTAAAGCGCAAACTAATCACCCATTAGGGTCTCAAGGTGCTGGGGGCTGTCTGGAAGATTAAGCGAGCTATTTCCCAGTCACATGGTGCTGGGCTAACCTGGCCCCGGGGATCAAACCGTGAGCCCGTGCTCCGTAGTCAGCCGCCATGGCCGCTGCGCCACACCTTTGCAGGAATTGATTCTCTATTGTCCATTCTTCGAGAACAAGGTATTGTACTAAGGTCTTGAGGTCCTGCGCCTACAGGGACACACTACTTTTCCTCTGGTTACGAAAGTGTTTGGCAACTTTTTTTCAGATTGCTCTAGTAAAGAAACTGCCACAATGGGCAATACATACATCTGTGTGCCTTTTAGGTCGAGCCTACCAGAAAATCGCATGCTGTCTGTTTCCAGACAAATTGTGGTCTTACCAAGAACATACAGGTGTGTGGGGCCTGCCCATTCGTTACTGTTGGTTGGCATTTTGACCACTCATTTGCTAGTATATTTAAAGGCTTGCCTTATCCATCTTGTGTCTGGCCCAAACCTGGAGCATTGTCCCTTTACTTTTGTCCTCTGCTGCTCACATTTAGGGACCCACTTTTTTCTTTTGATTTAAGTACTCTTTGAAAGTGTGCTTTTTCCAGCTTTTTCTCGTGTATGTCTCTTAACCCTCCCTCTTTGTATGCATTTCAGCACTCACTGATTTCTTTCTACCACCCTCCGTGGTGCACTGCCATCATGTTTCTCCCCCTGCGTTGCTTTGTCGCCTATGTGCTTTTCTCCTAGCCACCCACTGTACTATGCCCATTTGGTACCCCCCACACTGCACATTGTTTTCCCCATTGCTTCTCCTCCCCACTGCTTTCTTCTGTTTCTTCTTTCACCCTTACACGCATTGCTTCCCCTCTCTGCTCTGATTTGCTTCTTCTCACACTAGCCCACTTTACTTGCACGTTGTTCTGATCATCTCACACTGTTCCCCATCCCCAAATGATGCTAAAATAAAAATCTCTTTCACCATTTTGTAGGTGCATGCATAGTGTTTGTTCATACAAACACAATTGATGTTAATTTGTTTTCCTGAAGTCACTAATGAGGGCTTTATAGATTTGTCTTTGGGAGTCGAGAAGAATTTTTGTTGTAAAAAAAAATCCCTTGCAGGCACGTTTACCGTACCTTGATTTTGATTTACCCAAGCCTCCAAGGGTTTATTGGGTTGCCCAAATAGTTGTCAGTGGACTATAAAATTATTCACTTGCAAAATTAATTCAGTTGTAGAAGTTTGTTTTAGGTGCCTGCTTGAATAGTGTGCCTACAGCAAAAAAAATTGTCTTCTCTTGAGGCTGACGTGTCATACTGAACAAGAGTATCTTGTTCATGTAGTACTAATTGGACAAGCCTTCCTATAGTGAGATGTTATAGTTTTTGTGAGTAACGTTGGGACCGCAGAAGTTTGTGGCTGGGGATGATCAGCAGTTTTCATTGCAGTGGGTATTTGCATGTTTCCAATGCCACAGTTGTGCAGTATATCTAGCGCAGTGTTGGTACAGACTTATCTGAGAATATCAGGCCTCCACTATGAGGCCTGGAGGGGCTAACATTGGTCCACATAAACTAGAGACCTAAACGGAACTTGCTTAAAGCCTTTTCTATTA
Source organism: Lissotriton helveticus (assembly GCF_964261635.1). Lineage (NCBI taxonomy): Eukaryota > Metazoa > Chordata > Amphibia > Caudata > Salamandridae > Lissotriton > Lissotriton helveticus. The sequence continues at coordinate 873,154,766 of NC_136073.1, forward strand.
AAGTGTAAGATGATTACCCATTGTATATCCGTTCTGAAGCTCTGAGGTTTTTACATGAGCAGTGACCTGGCATAATGGATTTTGAGTTATGTGCTAGATAGGATGTGTCCTAATGTGTTGTTCTAAACTTGGAACATTTTGAGACCATTATTGATGCAAGCTGGTGTGGGACGGTTGATTGAAAGTTGAATTGCTCCGGACAGTTCCACCTTTTTTTGGCTAAGAGTATGGCTTAGCTATGGCATGCAAGGATGCTAAGTTGAAGGTAGGAGAAGCGAGTGACGGTGTGGTAAAGGTAGGAGAAGCGAGTGACGGTGTGGTAAAGGTAGGAGAAGCGAGTGACGGTGTGGTGGAATTCAATGCAAAGGCAGTCATGAGTCTCCAAGGCACAGTGAGCATGTGCACTGGAGCAATCAATGTGCGCTTGTCATTCAGTCCAAATGAGGAATTTTGTTTTTTACTTCAGTGTTTTTACTTCAGTGTTTCAATGACTGTAAGGAATCATCTTGCTGAAGGTATCTTCTCTTTTGCAGATCAAGAACATGGTGGCAGTGCTGGAAGTGATCTCCAGTTTGGAGAAATTCCCCATCACCAAAGAGGCACTTGAGGTAAAAGATTTTGAACATTGGGTCCTGCGAGATAAACAGCTAGGGAATAGCCTACAGCTTTTGTGGAAGTAGCATCAATTGTCTGCAGCGTTGACCACCCCATTCTGGTAGGCAAAAGCTGGAAGACACTTTCTCCCTCCCCAGCAACCATTGCAGCCCCCACAGGTTGATTCATGGTTGTACATCACTGACCTGTGAACTAGATTGATTTGACAAAGATTAAGGTAGTGTTTCATAACCAAGCGAAGTGTATTGAGAGACAAAAAGGCTTATTCATGGCAGTGGCCATTTCTTGGTAGACATTATGGTCTGACTGACCTGGCAAGATACAGAGGCCTGAAGGGTTTGCTAATGAGTAAAAGGTCATTAAAGAAGCCAGACTTATTTGACAGTGGCAATTACATAGTGCAGTCCCACAGATCTGTGGGACTGCACTATGTAATTGCAACTGTCAATTAAGTCTGGCTTCTTTAAGGACCTTTCACTCATTAGCAAACCCTTCAGGCCTCTGTATCTTGCCAGGTCAGTCAGACCATAACTGTTTTGCAGGAAAATCTCATACCTCTTATAATTTAAGGTGTAGGACGTACTGATAGTTTTCTAGCAGTCTGGACCTGGGGGGCCTCAACCTGTTCTGTAATAAGAGCTACTTATGTTCAATGACAATCATGCTGATCTACTATTATGTGTGTTGTATAGTGACCACATAAGATAGAATTACATTAGTGGCCACCTTGTGTAAGGTTGTGAGCTGTGTTCACGTCAGTGCATCAGGCAGGGTTGCCAGCAGTAATGCAAAAAAAAAAGTTATATCAACTTGGTATGCCACTGCATGGGTACTGAATACCAGTCTTAGCTACAGTACCCCTGGCACTAAGGTCATAATACGAGTAATAAAGCCTCCCCTGCGCTAAACGATTTGCCACTAACATTTCATCTTTAAATATACATTGGAAGTTCAACCATGTTTCTCGAAACATTAGTTATTTCATCATCAATACAGCCTTTTCAATTTTGGTATACGTATCTTAATTCATCCATGCAAAAGCATCTACCTTAGTAGGCTATGCTGCACATAGGAGAGCTAATCGCAGATAGCTGGAGAGCTACCAGTAGCTCACGAGCTACTCTGAGAAATCTGGTCCGGACACCAAAATAAATGGGTAGTATTCTTGCACATTTAACTGTCTTAGGTGTGTTGCTCTTCATATCGCCAGCTGGCATCCTAAGGTGGCATGACCGTGAAACAGAATTTAGTATGAGTTGGTGTACTCCGCTTTCCAGTGTGCATTAAGATGTGTGCCTCGTTTGATCAGAATATCAATTAAAAACAGAATATCATCAATCGTACAGTAATTAAAGAAATATATTATGTATAATAAATCAAAGATGTGAACAGAAGCAAAGAATAAATCTTTGTTTTTATCATGTAATTGTAGGCCGCACCAAGATGAACTGATGGGTAAGTGCTCAGAGTACAAGGTTAACAGTGTCCGAAAACTAGTGTAGCCAGCGGGAAGTGATGATCAAAAGAAAAGCAAAGACAAAAAGAAAATAGTGATTTAGCTGGGGTGTCATGTAACTAATTAGCATTGAGATCTTCTTGGTTATGAGCATTAACAGAGGAAACCTCGCTTGGACACTGAAAGGATTGACAGACTGGTCTTTCTCGATTCTGTGGGTGGTAGCGCATGACCGTTCTTAGTTGTTGGAGTCATTTGTGTGGTTAGAGCAAGACGGGGATAATGGATATTGATGACTAAAAGACCTACCATCTGCACATCTCTTCCTTCAAAGATTCTTGAGCAGTGTAAGAGCCAAATGTGGATAGGCCGATAACAGTAATTAACCTGCATCTTACCTTAATGGGTGAATAAGTCTGCTATGTTTTGAATGTGGAACTGTAGCCCTTGAACTCTGGACTGGAGGTGAAGGGATATGAGAGAAGTGAGCTTAAAGTTCTGTTTTAAGCCCTGATGGTCAAGACTTGTCCATGAAAAGCCTTATTCTAGGGTCTTGCACCTAGCATCACTGCCAACATGCACTCTCGTTGACCCTCCCTTTTAATCTAACATTTCTACTGGAGTGGTAATATGGAAAAAAGTATTGAGGAATTATCCAGTATTTGGGTGTCTTTCATAGATTCACATGCCTGAATCATTCCCCGTCGTCGAGACGGGAGCCTCCGGTATATAAAAAGTAATGTCCTAGAGACATACATAGAAAAGAATAGGCCCAAAGGTCTCACCTTAGTAGCCTATCCACGTCCTTTTGCAGGAAGGACCAAACAGAGCTGGCCCCAAGGGTCCCACCTTGGTGGCCTATCTGGGTCCTTTTGTAAAAAGGACCAAATAAAGTAAAACAGCCAATCGGCTACTACCTCCTTCTAGAGCCTTCCTGCCAGGAGCCCAAGTCTCTCAGATTTTCTACCGCACGTTGTGCTAGAGAGTCTCCACCTGAGGTCTCCTCAGGAATTTCTTTTTTCTTCAAAAACCACTTTAATTATTCTCTACAGTTATGTCTGATAGTCAGAAGAAGGGTCTTTTCCGGGCTTGTTCCTCCTGCAGCAAGAAAAGACTTCACATTGAGGATAAACATGAGACATGTTTATATTGCCTCTACCCTCACCACCAGGCAAAGGACTGCAAAATATGTCGGACCTTCTCCAACAAGACCCTCAAGGACCGAGAAGGTCGACTCCTGTGTGGCTCAACAGGCTCAAGACCAAGACTGATGACTTGGTGTCCGAAGGTGAGAGTGTGTCTGGAGAGTCACATTTTTCCCTGAAGAGGCCAAGGGTTTCTTCCCCTAGCCCCACAGACACCCCTCCTATGAAGACTTCTAAAAAGTCCTCAGAGGCAAGCCATCAGTGTCTGGCAAGGACCTGCCTGTCCCCGGGAAGCAGCCACTAGTCCCGGCGACGATGACGACAGCGTCGATGGTGCATTCAGCACAGAAAACCGTCTCAACGTCGACGACGACAGTGTCGACGACGACGGCCTCATCGGCTTCCTCCTCGACAACGAGGACGACGCCTTCATCGTCGGCGAGTAGACCTACGCCGTCGACCATCCCGGTCACTCCATCGACGACGAAGATGTCGTCGACGACGAGACCCTCGTCGAAGACGACGATACCGTCGACGAGAACAACGCCGTCGACGAAGTCTACCTCGTCGACGAGGATCATCCCGTCGACTGTGGGAAAGCCGTCGACGACGAGTACACCGTCAACAGTGGGGACTTTACCGTCGACGAGAATGACGTCGAAGAAGACACCGTCGTCGCAGCCACCGTTGACTACTAAATTACCGTCGACGAAAATACCTACCACGACACCGTCGCTTCCAGCTTCGATGTCGACAGGACCCTGGAAGGAGTCTGCACTCCTATCCCACGCCATGGATGCCTTTCCACCGCAAGTGAGCCATGTCACAGAGAAAATTACTAAACGACCTATTACGCCGCAGCAGACCTCGCCCGGTAGGATACAACAACTTCCTCCGGCCTGTCTACTACAAGGTCAGGAGTCGGACGAGGACTCCTTTACGCAGGCTACTAGTCCATCGGAACTAGTCCTGAAATGCCAAACCACCGACTAGGAGCCGGAAGAGGAGGAAGACCTTCTACAACAACAGGTCCAACCTCCATCCCAGACACAGGTTACTCCTATGGTGTGTCTCCCCGCATCCATCGTCTCGCACCTACAATTCCTCATCCAGGATTATAAGGAAAGGTTCCCGGAGAAACACTCTGCGCCAGCACTTCCAGCAGCACAGGCGCCAGCTCCTTCATCTCGACATAGACCAACCCCCCTGGTCATTCAAAAAAGACACAGGTACCAATTCAGGACGCTCCCTTATCTGACGAAGAGGAGAGGGAACAGGAGGAAGGTGAAGTCGATGACGACCAGTCGGACCCGGATGCAGACCAAGATTATGTGGCACATTCTCCAGCCTCTCCGGATCCACAGACCTCGGAGTCTCCACCCGCAGACATCGGTGGATTCCACAACATCATTGAGTGGGCTGCCAAGAGGTTCCATATGTCCATGGAAACTCAGGAAACTGAATGCTTCCTTTATGACTTCAAGGAGCCCACTAGGAAGACTTCAAGATCAATCCCCATAATTGACTATATCTGGAAGCAGGGCAAACAAATCATGCAAGCACCTGCTTCTATACAGGTGGTGGTGCCCAGGCTTGATAAGAAATACAAGGCCACCTCCATGGCACCGGCATGCCTGACAGGTCACCCCAAACCAGATTCCGTGGTGACTCAAGCGGCGCAGAAGAACTCACGAAATCCAGCCTCCCCTCTATCGACGCCACCTGATAAGGAGGGCAGGAAACTGGATGCCGTTGGCGAACGCTTTACTACCACTTCGGCCATGACGGTCAAAGTGGCTAATTCAATAGCCCTACTGGGCCGTTACAATCGCCAACTCTGGGCGGACATTGCACCCTATCTTTCAAATCTGCCGGAGGATGTCAGAGAGGAGGCACAATTCACTTCTCTTGGAAGGACAGACCTCTGCCTCAGAGCTCATCGATTGTGCCATTGATGCCGCCATGACTGGTTTCCGGCAACTGGCAGGGGCTGCAGTCCTGAGGCGACAGGGTTGGCTTAAGGCCACCACTTTCCGCCAGGAGGTGCAAACCAGGATATTAGATATGCCTTACGATGGCCAGCACCTGTTTGGGGAACAGATTGACGCGGCCCTTACCACCATAAAAAAGGACACGGATACTGCCAAGGCTCTGGGTACTTTACAATTCCGGACCCAGTCCTTTCGTGGCAACCGGGGAAGAGGCCAACCTGCATACAAAGGTTCCTATCAGAATCGGTCTTCGTACACATATTCACAGTCCAAGCCGCAGTTTCAACAGCGACAACCTCAACAAGGACGGCAATCTTCCTACGGCATGTCCAATTACAGAGGAAGAGGCCAAAAACGACCTGCTGGCAACAGACAATGACTTGTCTCCCTCGCTAGCCCCTCCACCACTACATTCTTTAAGACTTGGAGGGAAGCTGAAATACTTCCATCGCAATTGGCAAACTATAACAACGGATCGGTGGGTACTCCAACTCATTCGATTTGGACATTCCCTAGAATTCACCTCTATCCCCCCAACATCGCCACCGTGCCAGCGATCACTCAGGCACCTACGATTACTTCTTCAGGAAATAGCTTCCATGCTGCAGAAGGGAGCGAGAGAGAGAGTTCCACGGGCCCACAAGAATCAGGGTTTCTACTCTCACTTCTTCCTAATCCACCAAAAAGGAAAGAAATGGCGACCAATCCTGGATCTCAGGGCACTCAACGTGTTCCTAAAGAAACAATCGTTTCGTATGGTGACTCTGCAAGAAATCCTTGGTCTTCTGGAGAAAGGGGACTACATGACGTCCTTAGACCTCCAGGACGCCTACTACCATATACCTATTCTCAAAGGGCACAGGAAGTTCCTCAGGTTTGCGGTGGCAGGACAGCACTACCAATTTCGGGTCCTTCCATTTGGCCTCAAATCGGTATCGAGGATCTTTACCAAATGCCTCTCACCAGTGGCAGCATTTCTTCGTCAACAAGGCCACCAGGTGTTTCCACACCTGGACGACTGGCTGGTGAAGGCACCGACGGCGGCCGCCGCAGCCTCATCCTCCAGCGCCTGTCTGAATATTTTCCACCGCCCGGGACTGACCCTCAGCACCGCAAAGTCAACTCTGGAACCCACCAAGGTCATCACGTTCCTTGGAGCGACTCTGGACACGGACCGTGTGAAGGCTTTCCCCTCTCAGGAGAGAAAAATCAAACTCATCTCCTTGGCCAAGGCAGTGGCTTCGCGGAAGACTCTTCCGGTCCGCACGTTCAAGTCCCTCCTTTGGCATGATGTCTTCATGCATACTGCTCATTCCACACTGCCGCCTGAAAATGCGTCCACTTCAGGAGGCACTGACAAAGCAATGGACTCAAGCCACGGGTTCTTTCGAGGACCGCATACGAGTCACTCGACCCATTATCAACCATTTGCAATGGTGGACATCTCTCCACCATCTGTCAAAGGGTCTGCCGTTCCTGCTCCCAGCAGAGCCACACGTAATAACTACGGATGCGTCCCTGGAAGGCTGGGGAGCAGTCCTCCAGGACCTCCAGTTCAACGGCAAATGGACGACACAGGAAACCAAGCTCCATATCAATCTGTTGGAGTTACGGGCGGTTTTCCTAGCTCTACAGGCGTTTCTTCCACGCATTCGTCACTCCCCAGTGCTCGTCAGGACGGACAACACCACGACGATGCACTACCTGAACAAACAGGGGGGGACGCGTTCCATCTCGTTATCTCGAGAATCGCAAAGAATCTGGAACTGGCTTCTGGAACATGGAATAGCGTTGAAAGCGGAGTACGTCCCGGGCAAGGACAACGTCTTGGCGGACGCACTGAGCAGGGAGAAGTCTCCTTCCCACGAATGGGAACTGGACATGGAGGTGCTGGACCGTATCTTCCAGGAGTGGGGCACCCCGAACATAGACCTCTTTGCCACCAGAGAGAACGCCAAATGCCCAAGCTTCGCAAGCAGGCATCACCACTCAGGAACCCTCGGGAATGCATTTTCCATCGCATGGCGCAACGTCTTTGCGTACGCCTTTCCGCCATTCCCACTGATACCCAGGGTTCTCAGGAAGATGAAATCGGAACCATGCACTCTGATCCTCATTGCTCCGTCCTGGCCGAGGCAGCACTGGTTCACGGAGCTTCATCGCCTCTCTGCCCGGCCCCCTCTTCGCCTGCAGCAGTTTCCGGCCCTGATCACGATGTCTCAAGGGCAGGTTCTCCACCCGAACCTGAGCTCTCTGAAGTTATCAGCCTGGCTCCTGAATACCGCGAGTTCAGCCATCTGAACATCCTGCAGGATTGCAGAGATGTCCTTGCGAAAGCTAGAGCGGTCAGCACTAACAAAACCTACTCACTAAAATGGAAGCGATTCTGTTCCTGGTGTGTGGATCAAGGCTTGCACCCCTTCCATGCCACTCCACAGCAGCTGCTACCATACCTGTTACACCTTGCGCAATTAGGCCTTGCGCATACATCCATCAAAGTGCATCTAGCGGCGATTTCAAGGTTCACAAGGACGGCTGCAGGCCCATCTTTGTGGGCGGACAGGCTCATCAAACAATTCCTAAAAGGTCTATTCAGGTCCTTTCCACGACCACTGCCTATTCCTCCATCGTGGCACCTCAATGTGGTTCTTCATCAACTAATGAAGCATCCCTTCGAACCCATCCATAAGGCAGAGATCAAGTTCCTCTCTTGGAAAACGGCCCTCCTCCTGGCACTAACCTCTGCCAGAAGGGTCAGTGAATTGCAGGCTCTATCCATCCAGGATCCTTTTCTTCAATTCAGAGAGGACAGAGTCATTCTGAGGACTAACCCTCGCTTCATTCCAAAAGTCCCCTCGGACTTCCATCTTAATGAACCAGTGGTGCTTAGATCGTTCTTTCCGAATCCTACCACGGCAGCTGAAAGAACTCTACATTCTCTAGATCTAAAGAGATGTCTTAAATTCTACATCGATAAGACACAACACTTTCGAAAGTCATCCCAGCTCTTTATTGCCTTTAGTAGACCAAGGCTGGGCATGCCCCTGACAAAGCAGAGCATCTCAAGATGGATCTCTTCTGCGATCACCTTTTGTCACGACAAGGCCGGACGGCCTTTAGACTCACGAGTCAAAGCTCATTCGACTAGAGCCATGTCCACGTCTGCGGCGCTGTTCGCTGGAGTGCCGATATTGGACATCTGCAGAGCGGCGACATGGAAGTCCCCGCACACCTTCACCAGGCACTACTGCCTGGATACTGAGCTGATGAAGAATGCAGCAGTGGGCCGAGCAGTGCTTCGCCATCTATTCCAGTGAGGTGAGCCCTACTACATCCCTCCATCCTTTACGGGTATGCACATTCTCTTACTGTATTTATATGCCATTGCATTTTGTGCTTTATAGTCATGTGATATGTTTATCTACATGTTCATACCTGATCTTCATACAGAATGTGCATAATGTATTGCTCGCTACTCTGATTCAGGCATGTGAATCTATGAAAGACACCCAAATACTGGATAAGAAATGCGTTACTTACCTGTAACTGCAGTTATCCAGTATTAGTGTCTTTCATAGATTCATGCACCCTCCCGCCTCCCCTGGCTGGGCTCACCTTTCTCTCTAATGAGTTTACGCCGAACTAGCTTGGTGCGTACGAAAATCTGAGAGACTTGGGCTCCTGGCAGGAAGGTTCTAGAAGGAGGTAGTAGCTGATTCGCTGTTTTACTTTATTTGGTCCTTTTTACAAAAGGACCCAGATAGGCCACCAAGGTGGGACCCTTGGGGCCAGCTCTGTTTGGTCCTTCCTGCAAAAGGACGTGGATAGGCTACTAAGGTGAGACCTTTGGGCCTATTCTTTTCTATGTATGTCTCTAGGACATTACTTTTTATATACCGGAGGCTCCCGTCTCGACGACGGGGAATGATTCAGGCATGTGAATCTATGAAAGACACTAATACTGGATAACTGCAGTTACAGGTAAGTACGATGGGGAATGATTCAGGCATGTGAATCTATGAAAGACACTAATACTGGATAACTGCAGTTACAGGTAAGTAACGCATTTCTTATGTTGTTCTCCCTCATTGACAACACCCACTTGCCCTTTCATGTGGAAAAAATGTCTGAGCTCTATTGGGGCAGTTGATGCACAGCCAGAGGTCTGGGTCGGAGCTTCGAGAAGACGGATGGGTCGTTTCACTAGAAGCCCAGTTGTTGTTTTTTCTTGGTGATGCTTTTATTGACTGGCCTTTTTTTAGGGCTCGGCTGAACGCGCGGAAGCGCGTCTCCGCCGAAGCTCTTTTGTCGGCATGTGTGCTTCCCAGGAGACAATCCTGGGCGCGTGCTTCGCCTTTGAGGCGATTTGAAAGTGGCACGCGCCGACTGGCACGCGCCGCGCTCGGCCAGGCTGTCTCCTGGGAAGCACAAACATACCCAGGCACACCTCCCCCTGCACGCATGCGGCCACACACACACGAGCGCAGACAGACATGCAGACACGCAGACAGAGACACACACACAGGAGCGCACATACACGCACACATACAGAGACACATGTACACACATCCACACCGTGATGCCTTTAAAATGTGGCGCGCATGGCCCTTGCGGTGCAGTTTACCCTATTTCCAGACGTGGCTCGCACCCATCCATGCCCGGTCGCCTGGCGCCCTCTCCCGGTCCCTCCTCCGGGTCTTGCTCTGCTCCCCTCTGCGGGTCCCCGTCCTCTGTAGCTCTCCAGAGCGACCCCTGGCGGAGAGTGTGTCCCGTGCCTGCTACCTCCGGCTTCGCTGGGCAGCCCCGAACTCCTCGTTGCTGCTTGATCTGGGAGTCCTTGGGGCCGCCCCGACCCCCTGTTGTCTTAAGTTCTCTGCCGCGCTCCGGGCTCCTCTCTGCGGCTGCAGCCCTCTGCTCTCTGCCCCTGACCTCTGCCTCCCTCGGCTCGCACACTCCCCGATCCCTCTCTCAGACCCCGGAGGTCTCCGCTCCTCCTCCTTCTCCCGGCCCGCACTTCCCTCCTCCACAACTCATCCCCCTCCCCTGATTTGGGCGTCCTTTTCCAGGACACCCCTCCCCTGCACCTCCTCCTCCTTCTCTCTTTATTTATTTATTTATATATTTATTTATGCATTTTTATATAGCGCGGACTTTACCCGAAGGCGTCAGAGCGCTTCACATTAGGAACAGAAATGAAACATAATGAGAAACATTACAAAAGAACAGATTGCAAAAACAAACGTTACTTACATAAGGTAATAGTGACAATTGTGAGCAACCAAAATACATGAGGTAGTAAAAACTGTGAGCAACCAAAATTACATGAGGTAGTAAAGGTAATAGTGACAATCGTGAGCAACCAAAATACATGAGGTAGTCAAAAGTGCACAAGAGGCCCCCTCCTGCCCAGGCATCGGAGCAGCAGCAGCCACCTGGGTATGTATAACCACTGGAGTACGCCATAGCCTGTGCCATCACTCACACGGAGTCTGACAGCATACGGGGTTACCTGGCAACGTGCACTGTCCTCCCCTTGTAATTGGTAGCCTCCACTAGTATTCCCGTGAATAACTGACGGCGCGCACAGTTGCGCACATATAGTGTATGTAAACAATGATTGGTAGCCCCAGGGAGCAAATGACACCATGCATTATTACCTCGGGCAGTACCCCACAGAATGGATTGTTGCCCATAGGGAATAGGGCATATGTGCAAGCATGCCACGTTAGCCCTGCACCACACCCGGTAGTAATAGCATACGGGCTTTAATGCCTAGCCTACATTATTAGTCCCAGGCAGTACATGCAGTATGCCTTGTTGGTCACGGGAATATTCAACAGGATGCACTGTTACCGCTCCCCCCACTCCACCCCCCCCCCCCCCCCCCTCCCCGATCTAACTTGCAGTTTTATCCCAAGCCTATCTGACGCCTGCATTGTTAGTCCCAGGTTGTACATGACAGCATGTACTGTTGGTATCAGACACGGAATTTCTGAGTGTGTGCACTTTTACAGCATGACGGCATAAACTGTTAGACCGAGGTGGTGTTTGACAGCATGTTTTTTTTACCCTACAACATGTATTGTTATTTGCTCCATTATTATTCCCAGGGAGTATCTGACTGACAGCGGTCACTGTTGCGAACACAGAGATTCAGTAAACCTCCATTTTTATCCCACAGGGAGTAACTCACACCATGCATTGTTACCCCCAGGAGTAACTCTCAGAATACAATGTCATTTATTTAAGATTAAAAAAAATAAATAAAGAGCAATGCCAATAGCTCTACCTTTAATGCTGCCGAGACCATTGCATTGTAAATGCTTGTTTTAAATATGTTTTTAGATTCCGGAAATCTATTATATCCTGAATAGTGATGAATTGATTGTATTTATGATGAATTTTATATGTGGTATTCCTATTTGTGATTTTATCTGTACTTTTATGGTTGTTTTGTTTTAATAACCGAATAAAGTTATAAATTGAATTGACTGGCCTGTGGTTTTAGACCAAAACAAACTAGTTGTGTAAGGTCTATCCTGCGATCACTGTGAAATTTTGTTCATTTTTTCACCCTTTCCCTAATTTGAACTTCATACTCTGCACAAATAATTCTGCAGGGCAAGTGTGCCCCTAAATTTCAGGTTACTCCCTTTACTGGTGGGAACAAACTCTGCACCATTAGACCTAGCACGGTACTACTTACTAAATTAAGTTGTATGGCCTTTTAGTGCCACTGAACAGCAGAACTGGCACATACATTAAAATGAAATTTGAAGATAAAGGGACTGGCCCTTTTTTTGTAGAATGTATAGGGTTTGAAGTTTTTCAGTTAGTTACATTCTAACTTCCAATCAGCTGTTTTACTCTGCTAGTAGGGATACTGGGCCCCCAGAGAAAGTGTTACAGATTTTAAGCTGTATGTTGTGCAGATAAAACTGTGTAAATATTAATTATATAGATCTTAAATGGTTTTGTTTTTTGTTGTAGGAAACAAGATTGGGTAAGCTAATCAATGATGTCAGGAAGAAGACGAAAAATGAGGATCTTGCCAAGCGTGCCAAGAAATTGCTACGGAATTGGCAAAAACTTATTGAACCTGTGACTCAAGGCGACCCAGTCCCAAACAGGATACCAATCCCACCAGGATCGGCAAATGGTGGTGCTCCCATGTGTAAACAGGAGCCACTGCTTGTAACCACTCCTGTGGGAGCAAAACCCGTTCAGGAACTGAAAAGCCGGAACGATATACAGAGACTTAACTCTCCGAAGAGTGATAAAGTGGGCACCCGCAAAAGAAAGGGTGACCACAAAGATGGACTCCAAGCCCCTCCTTCCAAAGTTTCTAAAACTAGCCACGAGTCTGTGCAGAATTCCTCTCCACCAACTAATGGCATTGGCAGCAGTCCAGAATCTCCTTTTCCCACTCCTCCTGATGGGACCCTACTTGCAGGAGGTGACAGAGGCCGTGCAGAACACAATGAGAATGATAAACACAGTAAGATTCCAGTGAACGCTGTGAGGCCACATACCAGTTCTCCAGGACTTGTGAAACCTTCAAGCACTTCCTTGTTAAAGACTGCTGTGCTGCAGCAGCATGAAAAGTCAGAAGGGACCGTGTCGCACCAACCGAAGAGTCCACGTGGCTCCTCATTTAGTCCTCGGACTGCTAGACAAGAAGCGCTTGGTCGCCAGCATACAACCTATGCACCAAAGGGCTCCATGCCTAGTCCCTCTCAAAGGACCCATTGCACAGAAGGAGCACAGGTGGCATCACCCCTTTGTGTGACACAACCCTTCACCCCGCCAATGCAATCAAAAAGACTGGAGAGTGTGCCTATGCAGCTGAATGCTTCTCCACTTCGTCAAGAACAAGGGACGCCTGAAGGTTCTCACTGGCACGGAATTGGAACACCTCAACCACACACGCCTCACGGCTCCAAAACCACCTGTGGCCCCAGTGCGGGGGAATTGCTGATGGCACGTGTTGGGCTTTCCCCAGACTCTTCTAAAATGGATAGTGATGACCCAGCCTCTGGTTCGGACAGTAAAAAGAAACACAAATCCCGCGCCAAAGACCACCACTTGGTGAGTTTGGAAGGACAGGTTCTAGAAGGTTCTGGAAGGGGGTCTGTGAAGTTAAAAGAACGGAAGCTCACATTCGATCCCTTAACTGGACAGATTAAACCCTTAACCCAGAAAGATTTTCTGCAGGCGGGAAGCCCAGCACTTGTTGAACAGCACAGGACAGAAGTGGACACGCCGGACCCCAAAACCAACCTGCAGAGTCCCTTTGAACACACAAACTGGAAAGAGTTGTCCAAAAACGAAATTATCCGATCCTATATAAATACACAGCAGAACGTACTTGGCATCTCTAATGCTCAGATCCCTGGGGCACATTATTTTATGTCAGAATGTCTAAAGGAGGAAGAAAGCACTAAACGAGAAGCCCGAAAGACTCATGTGTTGGTACCCAACAGCTTTCCCACAGACCTGCCAGGGCTTACTAGGGAGGTCACGAACGCTGACATCACCCGAATACACGAACAGCACTGGCCGGGGGTGAATGGTTTTCATGACACACAGGGTAACTGGTACGATTGGACGCAGTGCATATCTTTAGATCCTCATGGGGATGATGGTAGACTAAGTATCCTACCTTATGTCTGCCTAGACTGAGTACAGGATTGCTAAGAAATGTGCTTTCCAATCTGCAAATGGGCTAGCTCAAATAACCGGCAGATAACATGCCACTAAATAGGGAGAACAGCCTCGCGGCGAGACGGGCCTGGCAAACCAGAGGGTCATAGAGGATCATTGTCCGTGCCTGTTCCTCCAGCAAAGATCCCCCTTCTTTTGTAAATTGCTGCTACCAGTTTACTAACAAAATGAAAATTGCAAAAGAAGGCTCTAAGGTCGTTCTGTTCAGGGGTCCCCCAACTACATAGCAAACCAGCTATTAAAAAAAGTGTTAGTCTCCCTTCTTCTGTGCCCCCAATGAGGGAAACGTAGATCTGACCCCTTCCCAAAGGCCTGGAGAAGAGTTTTATGGGCAGGTACATGGAGCTTTTTGTGGGAAAAGAGGAAAAACAAGTTTTCGTAATAAAGTACGCATCTATTTATTTGAAATGTACTCCCTCTCCCGTTTTCTTTTCCTTTTTCTTCTTTGGCAGTGAAAATGTCCTAGACTAAAAGATGTGCAAATCCTGTTTTATTTTGCAACACGCATCCCCTGTTTAACATGATTGCTTTCTTTCAAACAAATTATATATATGACGTGGTGCAACAGATTTTTTTTTATTTTTATTTTTTAGTTTAAGCAGCAGTGTTGAACTGCAGGCTGGTTACAAGTTGAAGCTTCACATTCCATAGGCATCCATTTATTGAGTCTGGTTTCAGTCATTGTCCAGTTTGAGGGATATTCTGCAAAAAAAAAGTTTCAGTGAATGTTTAAGTACACGTTTTACCTCCCTCCACCAGCCAAATAGTTTTTCTCCTCCCCGTTTGCAAATTTCTATAAATGCGTTTCATTGAGAGTCCTAAACACACAGAATAACTATGGGTGCTAACCAGTTTTGTCGCTGTACTACCAGAAGGTGGAATAAAGGCCAGGGGTTTGTATGCTGGAGATACACTTGTTACCATTCCTTTAGATATTGTTTGCCTTATGGAGAACCATCATAAAGAAGAAAACGCGATTTGCAAAAAAACAGAGCCTTAGTGAATGTACAGTACACAGACTTCTGTGTTCCCGGGACGCAGAAGGGAGCAACTTTGCTATTTGGTCCTTTAAGTGGACGCATTGTGATATAAATGTGGAAAAAATAAAAAAAATTTGCACAAACCTGTGTGGGTTTATGATCTGACACTACTGCCTTTTTATGAACATATCAAGGTTAACAGATGTGCTTGAAATGTTTTGCTGGCAATTTTCTGAATAATTTTAGATTGACGAGTTGTAGAATGGCTTTTTTCCTGATTGATTGCAGTGAAGAAAAATCTGAGGTAGGTGATAAAAGAAGGTGCCATAGATGGGTCCCCCATACAGCCTCTCTCTGTGTGACCATTTTCATGTGCAATAGATATATCCGGAGATGTTGCCACTTTCAATCACCGATTCAAAGCTTAAAATAGTTTCTCTTGTTTATCTGGGTACATGAGTTCCTTTTGTCTCTATAGCCACCTCTGAATTTGTTGTAGACGGTGACAAAATGTCCCCCACTATGTGTCAGACGTGGAGGGAATCTTGAAACTGCCAGACTAGACCTTAACATACTGACTATTATGACACATTTTTTTCTATTTAAGACTGGGAATGTGAATTGTTCCAGTAACATGTTGTCTTAACTAAACTGAGAATAGGTCAGCACTGGTGGACAATCCCAGTATACCTCCTGCATGGGCATTTTAGCAAATAGTCTGATGGAATGAGAACTTTAAGGCAGATTTGCAGGTATCAATAACAGTATTGTACATAGAGCACATCTTTACCCAGGTTTCATCTGCCCTATGGCATAGAATGTATGTCTTGTTCTCTAAACAGTGTGCCATATTGCACTAAGATCTGGCTGCAAGGCTTTGCTGCACTGCATATTCATTATCTTGTGTGTACATTTTTATTCCCTTCCGCCATTTTGTGGTAACCAGTCTCCACTACTTAGGCTGGTGCAGACATGAGATTAACCATAATGTCATGGTTTCACGTAGGTGACAGTTCTTTTTTATATTTGGTTATTGGAAGAGCATCTTGTTGATGGAAATATTGATAGCAGATAGCTCTGGTTGTGATGAAAATATACATAACGTGGTTTCAGTGTCTTTCTGAGTAGAAGGATGTCACCAGGCCAATCTAAACTTTCAAGGTGTTACACAGCCTCGCCACAAGCAATAAAAAAAAGCTGTTCTGAATCTAGATTTTTTGATTTTCTCCGATATGAATGGACCGTAGTGTTGAAGGACTCTGATTGGACATAGTAAAGTGAATATTGTCATTGTTGTTTGCATACTGCTGTTTTCTAAATGATACATATTGAGACACATTTGATCATTTCAGCTACAGGCAGCAGCACACAGTCAAAATGTTATATGATCTCAACGTAATAAATTTAGCAAGATTCGGACTACCTTATTAATTTGTATCTAAATTCTGAGCTCATTAGTTAACTAGAACGAGTGTTAAGGTTTCTCCATTTTACTTTAGATCGTCTTCTGCTATACCTGCCTTCTTACTCATGGCGCTTTTTAGAAGGAACATACGCAGGCTATTTGATTTGACAGTACCTACACTAGTGCAGTGTTTTTTCTTTCCTAAATAAACAAACTGCAATATTTTCCAACTTGTGTGCTCTGCAGCAAGACTGATTATCTTTACACAGCAGATCCAGAAACAACTTGTAGACCATATACTGAAAAGAAAAGTAAACAATGTGTACTTCATGGTGCTTAATAAACATTCAATGGTTTTCAGTGAATGTTTGACAAGCCAGCAAGAAGTACAATTTGTTTTGGAGTGTTCAGTCATACCTTATAGAGATGTAGCTCTCATAGTTGGGCTTTGTTTCCTGACAGAATGTGCTCGTTTGTGGTCCTATGTAATCCAAGGATCTTCAGATACTCAAACCTAAATGGCTTGGTCTGTGTGCAGTCTCCAAAAACTTTTATCTGATGACTTATTACACTGAATTTGTAGGTAGCAGCTTCCACTCTTTGTTAATGTCTTTTCTTAAAGAAAATGTGAAACTAGGTAGCCATGTCCAGTATAGAGAAAACTGCACTACCCTTGTAGAACTTAAGATGACCCTGCAATCTCCATGAACTGCTATCATCACCTAAGTCGCTGGTAATTTTTTTGTTGCTTTTTGCACGTCAGGTGGTTCCCCTGAACACTGTATGCTGCCAATGCTTTTTTAGATTGCATGATTTTTGTAAGATTTTCGCTCAGTACACAAACGTTTTTGTCTTAAACAGTCCAGTTTTTTTTTTTGGTGGATATATTTACTAATAATAATAAACATTTATTAAGCGCCTGGTTACACAGAAAGACAGTGCGTCCCCGCGCTGTGGATGCAAACAGACACAACTCCAGAACAAAAGTCCCGCAGCCCAGGGGGAGGGGACACAGGTAAAAGGTGACTAGACCTTGGGGAATAAATAAGTTTTCAGTTTCAGCCTGAAACGCGATTCTGAGGGTTCCATCTGAAATTCAAGTGGAAGTTAGTTCCAGTATTTGCTGGCAAGAAACCTAAAGGATCTCCCTCCCATCCGAACACGACGGATGCGGGGGACCACCATCTGCATGCTCCCCATAGATCTCGGCAACCGTTTAGGACGGTATATGGTCATCATCTTCTGTAGGTAGATGGGGCCACGGCCATAAGCAATGCGGTGGGTGATACACAGGATTTTAAACCGAATGCGTTCTTGCATGGGAAGCCAGTGCAAGATATGAAGTGCCCGCTTACCCGATGACCTCCTAGTCATTTTTAGAACTAGCCTGGCCGCCGTATTCTGGACGCATTGCAGTTTGCTCGGGTCCTTTCTGCTGAGACCACAAAGCAGAGAATTCCCATAGTTGAGATGTGGGGTGACAAGGGCATGCACTAGGGATTTCCTAGCTTTAAATGGAAGAAGATCCAAGATCTTACGAATCACCTTAAGTGTGCCATAACATTTCCTGACTACATTCCTCACAAGTTGGGAGTAAGAGATTAGAGTCTAGAGTAACCCCCAAATTTTTCACCGTGGCAGATGGAGAGAGCACAGCCCCCAAGTCTGCCGGCCACCAGGCTTAGGTCCAGACGGAAGGAGACGGGCTGATGATAAGGAGTTCCGTCTCATTGCCATTCAGGCGCAAACAATTACCCTTCATCCAGCTAGTGAGTGCTACAAGACAGGAGGAGAAGTTCTCTGCAGCCCCAACTGGGTTGTGAGATACCCAACTGGTGATTACTGTATCATCTACATATGAGACAATATCCACCCCATAGGACTCCACTAATCTTGCCAGGGGCTCCATATATAAATTGAACAGCGTAGGGCTCAATATAGAGCCCTGCGGAACCCCCCTGTCTAAGATCTTGGTCTGGATTTATATGGGGGGCAGTGAACTTGAAATTTCCTGTCCGCCAGAAAGGAGCTCATCCAGTCGTGGGCTTGGCCCACTACTCCCATCTCACTGAGGCGTGCGAGAAGACCCAAGTGCGACACGGTGTCAAAAGCCGCACTCAGGTCCAATAAGATCAACGCTGCAGTGTGACCATCATCAGCTTTACGGCGGAGCAATTCGGTGGAAAAGAGGAGAGCAGTTTCCGTAGAATACTTCGCTCTAAAGCCAGCTTGGGAGGGATGGAGAAGAAAATTATCCTCCACAAAGCTGACCAGTTAGTTATTCACCAATTTCTCAACTACTTTAGCACAAAAAGGCAGAAGGGATATGGGACGAAGGTTATCTAACTGAGTCATGCTCAGACAGGTTTTCTTTTTAATTGGAACAACCTGGGCCAGCTTCCATTCCTCACGCACCCGGCTTTCTCGAAATGATAAAGTGGCCAGATTACCAATGTGGTCACACAGGAGCTGAAGATGATTTCTAAGAATCTTGGTAGGGGCCACATATATTGGAGATCCAGATTGGATGTCTGAGATAGTCTTCAACAATTCCTCCTGCGGAGGAACCCTGAATTCCTCAAGGGCGCAGCTCACCCTGGGTCCTTCACAGACGGCCATAACTGGGATATCTGCTGGTATATTCTGCTGAAAGGATTCATAGATCTTTTCCACCTTGCATACAAAATAATCCGCTATGTTTTCGCATATCTCTGCGGAGGGAGGGTCTTCAGGCATAGTTGCCGAGAGGGAAGTAAGCTCCTTATATATGAGAGAGCTCTCTGGATGAATTATCAGAGTTCTCGATCCGCTCTTTAATATGATCCCTTTTCGCCTTTCTGATCAATTTATGGTATGCCCTAAGGCCGTTCCTGTAAGATTCTTTATCAGCCAAGGTGTAGTTTTTCCGCCATTGGCGCTCAAGAGCCTTACATCTGGCCTTAGCAGCACACAACTCCCTCATTATACCATGGGGCCAATCTGGACCCATGTGCCGGAGCTTTTTGGGTCCAGGGTGCAACCTTGTCTAGGGCCCTAGTTATCCAATCCTCAAACTCTTTCCAGGCTTTCCTGAGGGTTTGATTCAGGAGGTATTTCCTGATTAAGGGCAGCACCAAATATCTCCTGATTTACATTTTCTCCAATTCCTACGTATGGGAAGAGGTAAATGTTTAGGTTTGTCCCCTCTGTATAGGCCCTGCACACTAAACGGGACGAGATAATGGTCTGACCATATTATCTTAACTGGGGGTAGATACTTTAATATCCTCCCAGTTCGCGAAAATGGGATCAAGCAAATGCCCCGCTTGATGGGTAGGCCTTTCGTCCAATAACCTAAACAGCAAAGCTTTTAAGGAGCTGATAGCAGATTGTGCCTCAGTGCAGCCAAGATCCTCAAAGTGTAAATTAAGATCCCCTACTAGGAGGAATCTATTATACCCGAGGGCAGGCTGTATCACCGTTTCAAGGAGACTCTCCACAAATTGTGAAGACCCCCCTGGAGGGCGGTAAATAAGGTAGCCCATAATAGTACACTCCGAGGAAACTTTGATGGAGAAAAGGCCCGCCTCGCAAGAGCTTATCGATACTTGCTGTAAGGAGCAATCAAGGTCGATTTTATACACGATCGCTATGCCCCCACCTTTTTGGAGACCTCTATCAATTCTGATGAGACCATATGATGGTGGAAGGGCCTCCCGGAGATCAGGGGCGGAGGCCACATCAAGCCATGTTTCAGTCAGAAATAAGAAGTCAGGATGGTAATCGATTAAAAGATCATTGATATTCAGACAATGTTTTTTGAATGAGCGGCAGTTCAGTAAGTACATGGAGAGTTGGTCAACCCCCTTCATCCCCGCCAGATCAGTAATGGGGAGAGTGTACTCTTTGGAAATAGTCAGAATAGACTCCTAGTCTTGCAGCCTGTGTTTTTTCATGGGTGTCTAACGTTTGGCAGTGGCCAGGATGTTACAAAATGTCAGAACTTTAAAACTTAAGGAGTTTGTCAGAATCAAAGATGCTTTTAGAACCTATTGGCTGGCGCCATGCCATGCATGTAGGCAGAGCTTTTCGGTGTTAAGGAATTGATTATTCACTTGTTGATTTATTTAATGCCTGCTCAGTCTCTGGGAATGCGATTGTCTTTTGCCTTTATCCTGGCTGTGATTTTTCAGTCAAAGCAATGGTCCAATGAAATCAGTACTTGGTGGTTGGATCGTTACATCTGGACCTAATAGGGAGCTGAAGCTTCATGTCTGCGGGACTATCCCCTTGTTCTATTGGAGGCCTGTATAGATGTGCCTTTCAGGCAAGGCATCTGCAGGATGTATTGACTATTTTCTTACATTATACTTCCTATTTTGCGGTTATGACTCACTGAGTGATAACTAATGGGAATTGCCATAGTTGGATTCCTATCAGTCTTTGAAGGAAGGATGGACTCTGCCTCGTTAGCTTGGGACTCCTTGGCGACAGCTGGAAAAGGAGAGTACTGAAAGTTAATGGTTTGCCACCTGCCGGATTAAACCATTTCCCTAACACTTTCACCACACCCATGGGACCGTAGACGCTAGATCTTCACTGTCCAGTGGTATGTGTGGACTCTAGCAGTCTTCTGACTGCTCGGGGACTTTCCCAGGTCATGGGTTCATTCTGGTCCCAGATTTCCTTTGAGTCTTCTCCTTCCTACAAAATGATGTACCACTGATTCTGCCTGGATGTGCAGACTTGCCAAGGGGGTGGCAGCTACCAAGGAGAGGACGATAGCAAGTAAACGTTATGCAGTATGGAGTACTGCTGATCAAATGCTCTACTTGCTCGCTTTGTGGCCTAGTCATAGGATCTCTGCCTCCTGTTTACAACTTGCTAGGAGAAAATATTTTTGCTTTTTTCTATTTGCATGCAGTCATTGTCATTTAAGAGTTGGTCTTATCCCAGGAATTGTAGTGAAGGTTCCAGTCTGAATGAATGTGTGCATCTGATAGACTTCTAGACACAGATCCCCTACCTTGGTTATCACCAGGCATCTAACTGGATCTGGACATTTTTAATAAGCAGTACACCAGTGTGCCGGTAGGTGGCGTCCTCCGGCTCCATGGCATTGTCTGCACTGGAATTGACGTTTGTGGTGGCTGTAAAAGCACCACAAACCACCCAGGTCCATGCCAGCCAGTGCAGAGCTAGGAAGCGCTACCCCTCATTTTTTAACTAGGTTTTTTTTGATACATTTTGTCAGTCTTTTTTTTTTTTTTTTTTTTTTTTATTGT
Organism: Lissotriton helveticus; assembly: GCF_964261635.1. Taxonomy (NCBI): domain Eukaryota; kingdom Metazoa; phylum Chordata; class Amphibia; order Caudata; family Salamandridae; genus Lissotriton; species Lissotriton helveticus. Next base: position 873,176,346 of record NC_136073.1, read on the forward strand.
TTTTTTAAGGTTTACCTCCTGGTGTGGCAGAATGTCATCGAAGAAGGCCCGTTTGAAGCCCTGCGGCGCCTATCATCGACCAGTGACTGACCCCCGCCTTTTATGCCTCCGGTGCCTCGACCGGGACCATGACGCAAAGGCCTGCAGCGCCATGCACCCAAAGGCCTTGAGGGAGTGATCCCTCAAGCTTATCGCAGCTCGACATGTAACGATAGAGTTCCTGGTCAAGAGGAAGGTGTCCTGGGAACGGTTGTGAAGCCTGAGGTTGTCGCCACACTCTGGCGTTGAGCGATTCGGGTCATTTGAAGTCCAACGAGAGGAAAAAAGTTGAAGCATGCGTCAACTTCACCTTGTCAATCAGCTGATATACTTCTTTAGGCCTGCCCTGGGTCGGCTCTGCTCCTCCCAGACTTCCCAGGAGCCAGAGCGACCCCGGTCCTAATAAAATAATTTTGAGGCTATGCACCTCATATTTGAGTTCAGCTGGGGACCGTACTGGACCCATGTTGGCTGGTCCAGTGCCAGTTGGGCCCCAGGGGTCCACAAATGGATCGGGATCTGCACCTTGTCATGCCACCAACTTTTTTCAAAGTCGATTCCCGTGGATGGCGCACCTTGCTGTGCCATCCTCATCCCGGACTTGACACAAAGCTGAAGGGCAGCGTCCAATGCCAGCTCTGGCACTCACTGGAGACATGCCTTCCAAGCAGGAGCCTAAGCCCTATTCTTATGGGCTAGGACTTTGGGAGGAATGGGAGTGGTCGCTGGACCATGAAGAATACCAGCCTTATGAATAGGAAATTAACTGGTTTGAGTATCTGGGTGAAACCAGTGGACGAGACTCTGCTCCAGATACTGGCATTCTTTCTCGCCGCTACCATGGCTATGTGAAATCCTGGTACTTAGCTTGCTCTCTGTGGCAGTCAAGACTAACTCCTTGACGGAAGTGGGCCCCATCAGAACCTCTTCTTCCTTTAAATGACACTTATGGACTTCCTGCTTGGGACTTGGTCCAAGCCCAACACGGGCTCCTGTGAACCGAACGCTTGCATGCCACCGTCTTTCTCCAGGGGAGCCAAAGTTCTTCACCCAACACACTACCCCAGAGAGTTTGGTGGTCTAAGCCAAACCCTCCCATGTAAATCCTGATCCGCACCCCCTACAAAGGGATTCCAAGAGGCTGGGATATCTTTCAAAGAAGATATTTTCTTCTCCCAGTCTGGCACTGTGGTGTGTGGCTATTAGTCCCAGACCCTGTAGGATACAGTTGCACATGTGCTTCCAGGGAAGGTCTGTGCTCTCCCAGTCTATTGCTAATGGGAGGAATGCAGTTAAGTTCACCATCTTCTGTGGACTGAATACCACCGACTCATTAGGCAGAGTGGTTTTATCGAAAGTGGCCCTGCGAACGCAACACCTGGTTCAGGACAACTGGCTTTTCTGGTTATGTCGAGTCCTCGCTCATTGACATGCCCTTCGATGGCTCCTGTCTCTTTGGGGCTAAGGCCGATTGGGCGCTGGAGCGCTTTAAGGACAGCAGGGGTACGCTCTGGTTGTTGGGCCTTTCTATGCCCGCTCTCACCCTCAATCCACCTTTTGCTCCTTTCGGTGCCACAGGAAGGGTGTACAACCATGTCTTTAAGCTTTCAAGCCTTTGAATGGCCATGAATCTTATCCCTGTGGGTCAGGTTGCCAGCAGACCTGTTAGTCCACCCAAACCCATCCCAGCCACCCTCCGCAGTTTCGAAATCCTCCTAATCAGCCCATTTCCCATCCGAAGCACCCAGTGGGCTTCAGGATTTGCCATCACATGCCCTGCTGGCAGTCCATAACATCAAACAGGTAGGTTTTGCAGATTGTCTGGAAATGGTCCTCCTCCCCTTAAACACCACCCCCTTCCTTCATGTCACCTAGTTAACACAAGTTGACGGAGAACCAATTATCTCTTCTCTGACAATAAGCGATGATTTTGGCCAAAGGAGCCATACTTAAAGTGCTGATGCCAGAAGTAGGTTGAGGTTGCTATTCCTGCTACTTTCTAGTGCCCAGGCAGGACTGAGAACATTGTCCTATTCTCAACCTGTGCTTCCTTTTGGCCTCACCAGTGCCCCATGGGTGTTCATCAAGGTGATGGCGATGGTTGCAGCTCATCTGCGGTGATCAGGGGTGCCAGTATTCAGCTATCCCAACAACTGGCTGCTGAAAGGCAGGCTTGCCCAGGTACCTCCAGCATTCTCTGGAGTGCACCGTCAACTTGCCTAAGTCACACCCGGCTCCTTATCAGACTCTCTTTCATCTGAGCTGTTCTGGACACGGGAGTTTCCTGCCTATCCTCCCAAACTGCTAGTCCTGGATATTCAGGCAATTAAAGCTATGTTTCAGCCTGTATCCTGGATTTTGGTGAGTGACCGAGGCTGCTGGGCCTCATGGCCTCCTGCTTGTGAAACATGCTTGTTGGCATATGGTGACTCTGCAGTGGGGTCTCAAGTTCCAGTGAGAGCAGCATCAGGGGAATTTATCCGATATGATCCAGATCTCGAGGGAACTGCAGAGGGCCTGCAGTGGTGGCAGCTGATCCCGTTTCCTTCCCAAACCAGATCTGACAGTAGTGACCAATGCAACACCCCTGGGACTGGCCGACCATCTGGTTTCCTGACTCCACATGAACCTGCTGGAGTTCTGAGTGATCCAGTTGCCATTGAAAATCTTTCTACCCTCCAACCAGGAAAGGCTAGTGCAAGTGTTCAGGCAAGACTGCTGCAATTTGGTACTGCAACAAGTGGAGGGTGGGCCCTTTGTCAAAAAACCATGAGTCTATGGGCATGGCTGGAACAGCAGAGCATATCCCTGGTGGTTCAACATGTGATGGGTTCTCTGAGCACCAGAGCAGACAAACGAGCCGAAAAGTGTCAATCTGGAGGCGGTCCAAGGTCTTTCAGCAGTGGGTAGAGCCTTGGTCAGTTCTGTTTGCAGTCCATGAGAACATGCAATGTCAGCAGTTCTGTGTGCTGGAGTTCCCAAAGTGACTCGCTCTGAAATTTTCTTCTCAAGTGGAGTGTAGGCCTCCTGTACGCCTTTCCACCCATACCACTTCTGCCCAGAGTTCTCAAAAAGATCAGGAACAACCATGCCCAAGTCATTGCGACTCCGGATTGGGCACAGTCTGTTATCGTGAGCTGTTGAGCATGGCCATATGTCGTCTGATCAGGCTGCCCCTTTGGGAGGATCTTCTGTTGCAGCAGCAGGGGAGGGTTCTCCACCCGAACCGGTCAATCTCTGCTTTGTTTTAGTGGCGACAGCTTTCAACCTGAGGTCTGTAATGTTAACTAGGCAGCCAGGCGTCCCTCTACCCAGAAGGTTTAGGCCTGCTGTTGGGTAAAATTAGTGGCATGGTGTACAGAAAGACCCATTGATCATCATTTCTGCCCCCTTTCTTGGGTTCTCCTGTTTGTTCTTTCCCTTGTAAAATACTTCAAATTGTACCAGTTCCTAAGGAAAAGTGAGAAGATGGCAGCCTATTACGGTTGCGAGTCAGGATAGGTGTCTTCAAAAACAAGGAATGAGTGTGCAAGAGTGGGGAGTGGTACTCCTGTGTGTTGTGCCCTCACACACCCTTTCGAGTGTAAAGCATCTTCTGTAGTAGGGGATCTCTGTGTATAGTCATAATCTAGGAATAGTCCCGCCCATGTGCGTGGACCCCGTAGCAATCAAAAATAATCTCTTACAGTGTCAAAAAATGCAGAAATGCATAGACACTTAAGAGAGAATTTAAAGACAGATAATGCAGCCAAAAAAGGCTACACTGTCCAATACTTCAACTAGAAATTCCACCACAAAATCCACAAAACAGCAAAGCCTGTACAGATTTCCCTTGCTTAACAGCAAAATCCCTCAGGAATGATAGAGAGAAGAACCTGGACAGACAAGCCCCATAGGCTGCCATTATGTGGCTTAAATAGGATACTGTGCCTTTAAGGAACCTTCCAGAACCTTCTCCCAGTATCCCAGAATGCATAGCAGGTCCAACTTAGTTTCAGTTCTTTTTTCCGGCTCCTGCAAGCAGGACCCTGGAGCATTGAGCTCTCCCTTTTCAAGGGTTTTGTTGGTGTTTTTTGCACTAAATTCGATTTTTGTGCTCTCCGAGTACTTTGGTGACTTTCTTCTTGGGTTTCTGCACTCTTTTGTTGTCAATAATGCCTGCATTATTTGATAAATGCCCGGAGTGCTCCAGGAAGAAGGCCAAATCAGACCCCCATGAGGTCTGTATCCTCTGCCTTTCCTCTTCCCACATCCCTGAGGAGTGTGTGATCTGTAGAGGCTTCTCTGGAAGGACCCTGAAGGACAGGAGAAAAATCAGACTTCAGGGACTTGAAGATAGAAGATTGAAGGCTCGAGGTGGGTCAGGAGGGGCTCCTTCTGCCCATGCTGAGGCCTCGGGGGGGCTCCCCAGGGGCAGGAAGTCCGGCTCTCGTCCAAAATCTCCGTCTGGGTCAGTAGCTATGACCACGACGTCGAGAGGAAGGTCCACGGCCAGTTCCCGGTCTCCCCAGGGCTCTGGGTTGAGAAAACGTCGCCCGTCGACGTCGAGGGACGTTTTCAGGCTGCCGTCGAAACCGGTGTCGATTTCCTCGTCGTCTGCGTCGAGTGGATGACATCGGAGGACCCGGCGTCGGCGCTCGCCGTCGAGGCGACACCGCCGTTCGCCGTCGAAGTCATCGCCGTCGAGGGAATCCTCGTCGTCGAGACGGAAGAGGTCTCCGGCGCCGAAGAAGTCGACGTCGAGACGGTCTAAGAGATCGACGTCGAGACGGTCTAAGAGATCGACGTCGAGACGTTCTAAGAGATCGACGTCGAGACGTTCTAAGAGATCGACGTCGAGACGTTCTAAGAGATCGACGTCGGGACGGTCTAAGAGGTCGCCGTCGCCGTCGAGACGCCATCGCTCGTCGTCGAGATTCCGCGCTTCTTCCATCTGGTCGGGGTCGACGTCGAGGCATAGACACCGGTCGACGTCGGAGTGTGGAACGGTCGACGCCGAAGGGCCGATCGCCGTCGAAGGGCCTGCATTCGATGTCTGGGCACCGGTCTTCGGCGTCAGGAGGTCGTACGGACAGGCCCAGGACTGTGGGGGGCTCCCCACAGTCTGGACATGGTGATGGCTCGCCGGGCACGGCGTATTCCGTGGTGTATACCCCGAAGAAGCCTACTCCGCCTCCTTTACCCAGGGGTCCGCCTCCGAGGGCTCCGACCCCTCCCCCGTTGCCTCCCCTGCCGGCTCCGAAGGTTCCGGTTACGCCTCCTCCACCGGTTCCGCCGAGGTCGGTGTCGATACCCAAGTACCCGACACCCACGAAGAAGACTCCTAAGTCGAAGGTTCCTCCGAAGCCTAAGGCGTCTGACCCGGAGAGGCCTACGGACAGGCCCAGGCCCAAGAGATCTAGGTCTCGCTCGGGTAAACGAGACAGATCTGGGAGTGGTCGCGGGTCTTCATCGAGATCCAGGCATCGCCATAGGAGGCATAGGTCCCGGTCCCGTTCTACCTCGGGGACCCGTTCCTACTCGCCAACGTTATCTAATTCTCCGGAGACTAGGGTGTCCCCAGTAGATGACATTGGTACGTTTCAGGAGGTTCTCCTGCGTGGGGCAGCGAAGTTGGGGATCAAGGTTACAGCTCCTACGCCTTCAACTTCTGTGATCTTTGAGACATTACATAAGAAACACCTGTCTCGCCCCCTACTGCCTTTGGTGCCAGGGCTCTTGAGCCTGCGGAACAGCTCTTCCTAACACCGGCGGTGGTGAAGTCTGCGCCCTCCAGGCTCATCAAGAAATACAGAGCTCCAGAGTCGGACCCAGCTTTCTTGAGAAAGGACCCGACACCGGACTCGGTGATCGTGACAGCGGCTCGGAAGCTCCATGCCACCTCCCCTGCATCCACTGTGCCTCCTGATAAGGAGAGCCGCTGGATGGACTCGGCTGGCCGGAAGGAGTGTGGGACGTCCTCCACAACGATGAAGGCCACCAGTGACTCGGCTCTGTTGGGACGATATGACCGTTCGCTGTGGGACTCGATGGAGCAGTTTGCGGACCTCGTTCCTCGCGACCGCAGAGAGGACTTTATGGAGATCGTCCAGGAGGGGATGCTGGTCTCTAACCAGGCCATTAGTGCCGCGGCAGATATCTCCCTGCTGTCCGCGCATGGATACTGCCACGGTATAAACCAGAGGCGCCATGCTTGGCTCAGGTTGACGTCCCTTAAGCCTGAAGCGCAACAACGTGTGGCGAATCTGCCGTTTTCCGGGGATACCCTCTTCGGGAAACACGCGGATGATGAAATGGCCAGGATGAAGGCCGAGGCTGAGACCCTGACGGCGGTGGGCCTGGAGAAGCCCAAGGAGAAGAAACCTTACCGCCAGTTCCAGCGACGGTTCGGGTCGCAGGGTCGAGGAAGGGGACAGTCTTCTGGGCAGCATCAGCAGCAGCCACAACAGCAGCAGTACAGAAGGCCCTTCCAGAAACGCCAGGGGGGTAGAGGTAGACAACAGTCCTCTACCGCGACCAAGGGCCCGGCCGGGTCTCGACCCTGAGCGGTTACTTCCCCCTCGTCCGTTACCCGCTCCGGTGGGGGGAAGCGTTCAATTTTTTCTGGCAGAGTGGAGAAAAATTACTCAGGACAAGTGGGTGCTGAATATTGTTTGCAATGGATACAGTCTTCGGTTCATCAGCCCTCCTCCATCGATTCCCCCGGTCAGCTCGCAGTACCAGCTGCGCGAGCTCCAGGCGGAGGCAGACATCCTGCTGAGTAAAAGGGCGATAGAGGACGTACCTCTGTCTCAAAGAGGAAGAGGTCTTTACTCTCGGTTCTTTCTCGTCCGCAAGAAGGACAAGAACGAGTTCAGGCCCATTCTGGACTTGCGACAGGCAAACCAGTGGATTCGCAGAGAAAAGTTTCGCATGCTGTCGTTGCATCAGATCTACCCTCAGCTGCAACGAGGAGATTGGATGTGTGCCATAGATCTACAGGATGCATACTTCCATGTGCCTATTGCATGCAAACACAGGAAGTTTCTGCGCTTTCAAGTCGGCACCAATCACTATCAGTACACGGTGCTTCCCTTCGGGCTGAAGTCTGCACCCAGGACATTTTCGAAATGCATTGTAGTGGCAGCGGCACACCTGATGATGAACAAGGTGTTTGTCTACCCGTACCTGGACGATTGGTTGATCAAGGCCTCCTCCTTCTCGGAAGCTCAAGCACACTTCCAGAGGACGTGCGTTCTCTTGAACAAGCTGGGGTTGCACATCAACATGTCCAAGTCTGTCCCGACTCCGGTCCAGTGCATCCAGTACTTGGGAGCCTCCATCAACACGCTGTCAGCAAGCGTGTCTCCTTCGGAGGAGCGACGTTTATCACTCCTTCGGAAGGCTCAGGCTCTCATGTCTACTCCATCCACGACAGTGAGGACGGTGTCTTCTCTGCTGGGATCGATGGCCTCGTGTATCTTCCTGACGCCACATGCGCGGCTGCACATGAGACCGCTGCAGGAGTGCTTGGAGGATCAATGGGACCAGAGGAGAGGATCTTGGGACGACAAGATACGACTGTCTCTACATGCTCTTCAGTCTCTGAAGTGGTGGTGCTCGAAGGAGAATCTTCTCAGGGGGGGTTCCCTTCCACAAGGACATTCCCACACAAACTATCGTGACGGATGCTTCTCTCCAGGGCTGGGGAGCGCACTCCGGAGACCTGCATATTCAAGGGACGTGGTCCCAGACGGAGGCCACGTACCATATCAATTTCCTGGAACTCAGGGCTGTGCACTTGGCGCTGAAGGCTTTTCACCCGTCCTTTCAGACCAACTCTCTGCTTGTTCAGACAGACGGTGATGGATCAAGCCCTGATCTTTGGACTGGGTAAGAGTGGTCTGCTTAATTCAGACACTCTGTTCATCACCACCCCCTTTTCTGAATCGTTTTTGGCCACTATAGGTGTGGCAGGGTATACTCAGACATGAGTCCCTTGCTCACTGCTCCATCAGGATTCAAGCAAGCCGGGCCGACGACGGCTGAAATGCCAGAAACCGGTCCCCGGAAGCTTGTCTCCTTTCTGGTGAAGAATTGGCTTGGTAGTTTGGTCTGCCCTGTTCCCATGATGCACTGGGCCAGGGACAGACTAATTTGCATATAGCCAGGTTCTGAGCTGGGATGGGGCAGTGAGCTAAATAACGGTGATGGATCAAGCCCTGATCTTTGGACTGGGTAAGAGTGGTCTGCTTAATTCAGACACTCTGTTCATCACCACCCCCTTTTCTGAATTGTTCAGACAGACAACACGACAACGATGTATTACCTCAACAAGCAGGGGGGCTCGAGATCGCGCACTCTGTCGCAGGAGGCGCAGGCGATCTGGCACTGGCTTCTGGCTCGAGGACTGTCTAACGGCCACCCACCTGCCAGGTGTGCAGAATGTTCAGGCAGACGAACTGAGCAGACTCATTCAGGAAAACCACGAATGGGTCATAAGCGACGAAGTTCTGGGAGATGTCTTCGCAAGGTGGGGGACTCCAGACGTAGATCTGTTCGCCACCGCCGAAAACAGAAAATGCCGAGGCTTCGCCTCCAGGTACTACCAGCCGGGGACGCTGGGGAACGCGTTATGGATCAACTGGTCGAACAGCTTTCTGTACGCTTTTCCACCAATTCCCCTGATTCCGGCGGTTCTCATCAAGCTGTCCCAATCCAGGGCGAGAGTGATTCTGATTGCCCCGGAATGGCCCAGACAGTGGTGGTTCACGGACCTGCTTCACCGGTCTCTCCTTCCTCACATGAAGCTTCCGTGCAGGCCGGACCTTCTCCCGAAGTTCGGGGGGCGGATGGTGCACCCCAACCTCTCGTCTTTGAGTTTGGCGGCATGGCTCCTGAAATAGTGCAATATGGCCATCTGAATCTCCCAGAGGATTGTATGGACATACTGAAGGAGGCTAAACGCCCTTCCACTAGGACTTCTTATGCTTACAAGTGGAAGAGGTTTTGCATCTGGTGCAAGTCTAAGAACTTTAACCCTACGACATGCAAGGAAGATGTCATGCTTCCATACCTTTTGCATTTGGCGCAGCCTGGCCTTAATTTCCATTCTAATAAGGTTCATCTCGCTGCGCTGACTGCCTACAGGAAATGTCCTTCACAGACATCCTTATTCTAGATTCCTGTGATAAAGGATTTTTTGGAAGGCTTGAAGAAAGTGTTTCCTCCTGTTCGGCTTCCTTCGCCTTCGTGGGAGCTGAATGTGGTGCTGTCCAGGCTGATGAAGGAACCTTTTGAACCCATTCATAAGGCCTCGCTGCAGCACCTGTCCTGGAAGGCGGCGTTCCTCGTGGCCATTACATCGGTCCGCAGGGTGAGTGAAATTCAGGCATTGTGTTGCCAGGAACCTTATACTGTATTTCATGCTGCTAAGGTTGTTATGCGTACTCACCCTAAGTTTCTTCCCAAGGTTGTTTCTGATTTTCATATCAATCAGACTATCACTTTGCCTACGTTCTTTCAGAATCAGTCATCTCCAGCGGAAAGGTCTTTACATTCCCTGGATGTGAGGAGGGTGCTGAAGTTTTATCTTGATAAGACTAAAGATATTCGTAGGTCAGACCAATTGTTCATTAATTATGGCTCAGTCAGGACAGGTCTTGCTACCTCTAAACAGTCCATCTCGAGGTGGATGGTGTCCTGCATACAATTGTGTTACTGCAAAGCTAATAAGACCTTAGGGGGTAAACCTAAGGCTCATTCCACCAGAGGCAAAGCTGCCACGACAGCTATGCTTCGTAATGTTCCCTTTGCAGAGATCTGCAAGGCGGCCACTTGGAAGTTGGTCCATACCTTTGCTAAGCATTACTGCCTGGACACTGATGCCAGGGCAGACGCTCAGGTTGGGCAGGCTTCGCTGCGGAATTTGTTCGCACAATAGTGGCGTAATTTCATACTCTCCACCGCCGCTTGATGTGGGGATGGGCTTGCCATTCTATTCACTAGATTATGACTATACACAGAGATCCCCTACTACAGAAGGAGTAGTTTCTGTCCTGTAACTCCAGTTCTGTAGTAGGGGTATCTCTGTTATAGTCATAAGCGCCCTCCCGCCTCCCCGGTGGAGATTTGTTCAGGTGCATAATGCTACAGGTCTGACATTTTTTACGCCTTCAAAAAGAACTGAAACTAAGTTGGACCTGCTATGCATTCTGGGATACTGGGAGAAGGTTCTGGAAGGTTCCTTAAAGGCACAGTATCCTATTTAAGCCACATAATGGCAGCCTATGGGGCTTGTCTGTCCAGGTTCTTCTCTCTATCATTCCTGAGGGATTTTGCTGTTAAGCAAGGTAAATCTGTACAGGCTTTGCTGTTTTGTGGTGGAATTTCTAGTTGAAGTACTGGACAGTGTAGCCTTTTTTGGCTGCATTATCTGTCTTTAAATTCTCTCTTAAGTGTCTATGCATTTCTGCATTTTTTGACACTGTAAGAGATTATTTTTGATTGCTCCGGGGTCCACGCACATGGGCGGGACTATTCCTAGATTATGACTATAACAGAGATACTAGAAAAAACAATAGAGGAGTAACCCCTCGTGGGTAGGGAGAAAAATAACTCTCTAATAATGAGCACAAGAGCTCTGGTTAGCAAATTTTGCCCCAACCTGTTACTGGATAAGGCATATCCTTATAGAAGACCCCTCACTCACCAACCTGGTTGGTGACATGCTTCATCATTGGGGTCCCACCCCATAAGCCGAGTGCCTACGGGGTGTGCTGCGACACCTGATTACAGTGGAGCTGGTTTCGTTTTTATGTGTTCAAGACTATCAAAAAATGTGTATTAAAAAGGGCCAACACTACTCACTTCAAGTATTTATTCTTGAGCGCTTGAACCCTTAGTAAAAATCAAGTGTGGCACCTTTGCCTAATTAGGAAGGCTTTGGTGTCAGAAAGTCGTGTTAAAATATATAAAAATAGCGAAATTGTGCTATGTGAATGTGAATATACAAAATTTATTGTTTAAAAAGGTCTACATGTTTCAACCCATACATGGATTCAAGGGTTTTCGTCAGGACCGTTGGTGATTTGAACTGGGTGGTCTGCCCGCGCTAAGGAGCGTCCTGCCCTAGTTCAATATAGAGATCGTAAATAAGGATCTCGTGCAAAAAGGTGCGTTTTTCACTTTTGGAAAAAACGCTTGGAAGCGAAAGTCTCGCTTCATAGGCACCAGTGTAACCAAGTTGACAGGATTCCGTCTCTTGTCGCTTCTGTTCATCAGACCGATTAACCTACTTGGTTCTTGCTCGGCGTGCCCCGTGGAGTGTCTCCGGTGTTATAACAGAGATACCCCTACTACAGAACTGGAGTTACAGGACAGAAACTACTCCATCATTGGGAACTGCTCCTCGTGGAGGTGGCGCTGCAGTCCCTCATGGGCCCTACAGGAGGGATCTCTGGTGGACATCTTCTAGGAGTTGCCGCAGTTGTGCATGTGGCTGTGTGGGCCAAGTTATAAGTGTGAGTGAAGATAAAATAACCTGTTGGTACTCTTAATACGTTTATTAGAGTGTCCTCTGGGTTAGGCTAAAATCTGGACTGGGATGGATATGCACTTTATTCTGATACAGAGTTGAAAAAAACAGATTCTCACTACTCTTAACCTGTGTAACAGTGTTATTGTGGTGTTAAAAGTGATTAGTGGTTGACATGTTTCGCGCTGTCATTGGGTCCCTAATCGATCCCGAAGCGCTTCATCAGGACTGTGAATTCTAGTAGAAAGAGGGAGAAATCGGGGAAAGACGCCCTATATTCCTACCATATTTTCAAAGAGGTTGTGTAAACAGAATATGTTTGCAACAAGTCTTATTCGTGTACTCTAGTTCAAACCCTCCCTGAGGTGGCGTAAGGCTCCTTCGGCGGTTAGCGGTCGAGTGGGGAGAGGAAGTTATCACCCTCCAACCGAATCCTGGAGACCTAACAGCCTTTCCCTTGCTTAGCAGGGCTTTGCTCTGGTCAATGAAGGTATAGCTTTCTGCAATTTCCCGACCAACCTACCCTTTTCAAACCACTATTGTACGTAGGTTTTTCAAAGGTATGCAACATAAGTTTCCTCTCACTTCTTTTGTTATGCACCAGTGGGACTGCAATCACATCCTCAGTTGACTTATGTGCGCTCCTTTTGAGCCTTACCATAGTTGTCCACTCAGCCTCCTTACCATTAAGATTGCCTTTCTCATGGCAATAACCCTTACCTGGAGGGTCTGTGAGCTTTAGGCCTTGTCATCAAGCCTCCTTATCCTAACATCTACCCAGACAAACTGGTGCTTCGTTCGAGAGCTTCCTTTCTTATGAAAGTGGTCACTTCATTTCACATAGACCAAACCATCACTCTGCCAACTTCTCACTATGGTTTGTAATCTGCATCAAAATCTCCTATGCATTTGATTAGAAGCAACCCCTTGTGGTTTTGTTTGCTCATTCTACCAGAGCTAAAACTGCAACCACTGCATTATCTCGCTGAGTTCTGGTCCTGGATATCTGCCAGGAAGCAATGTGGGCTTCTCTGCATGGGTTTACCAAACACTACTGTTTAGACAGGCCGGTCTGTAGGGATGGGCACTTTGCACATTTGAGCTTGCTGGATTCCAATGTGTGAAATTGGTCTGCATATTCATCTCTAGGGAGGTATTGCTTGGTTATCTATTTGAGTGTAAGAACTCTGCGGCTAGAAGTTTCAATCAGATGAATAAGTTACTTTTGGTAAAAATTATCTGGATGATACTTGATCTAGCTGCAGATTCCTTATCCACCCACCACGCTCTGAGAACTGCTTTATAGGGTCAGGGCTCTCCCCTGTCAGGGCCCTAGTTTTCCACACCAGTGGTCTGTGGACTTCATGGTGTTGTGCTTTTGGCTTAAAGTCATGAAAAATAACTGACGTCCGTGCTCCTGGATGGTGCGGCCTTTCCAGTGAGGATGATGCCATTGAGGAGCTGAGCAACGCTACCTACCAGCGCACAGGGGTGCTGTTCATTAATTATTTCTGGATTCGGTCTGACACTTGGGGATAAATCTAAGGTAAAGAATCTGTGGCTAGGTAAGTGTAGGAAGGTGGCTACCTGACTATGGTTACCCCAGATTTTTTGCCTGTGTTTAGCTGGTTTTTTGACTTAGTTGACCTGGTTCCCTGCTAATCAGGGCCCCAGGCCATCTGCTCTCTCTGTAAAATGGATTCCATGTACCCTAGGTACATACCAATTGGAAATGGACTCCTTGTCAGCCCCTGTAGAATGCACTATAGGTGCACAGGGCACAGGAGCCACTAAGGCCTACCAGGGGCTGCAGCATATCTTTTGCCACCCCTGGCTGGTTCTTAAATTGACACAACTGGCTGATCACTCAGCTGGGGTAAGGTGGTGTACACACCCCTTGCTTAGATATAGTATACCTATGTCTAAACCTATATCTGGACACATGTAAACCTGTGAGCCACTCCTATAGAAAGGCCTCATCAATCCTGGAGGCTGAGTGCGTGGTTTTATGTGAGATGGAGCTCTAGCATGAGCTGAGCCTGTCTGCAGCCGTCGGGAACAAATCCCTAAGCTGTTTCAGGATAATGCCATACCATATACTATTAAGTGCCTTTATAATCCTCGCGGTTATTTAGCAACTTTGGTTTGGCTTTATCAAAACATGTCGTGTAAGGTGTCATACGCTTTGGAATACCATCCCCTCGCCAGTTCTGGCGACGGGGATGGCATTCCACCCCTCTAGAGGGGTAAGACATGTTACTTTACTTTAATGCGGTTGATTTCTCCAAAGACCTTAAGATCCACAAAATGGATGCCTCTGCCACAGACAAATGTCTGGACCCCTGGAGCTGACCGAAACTCAGTCAAGGGGGTCCTGGACAAAGGGTTTCCTGTCACAGGAGGGTGTCACCGCCCTCCAGACAGGAGATAGTGTATTGTAGCAGGGAGGTTTGAAAGAAACCAGACACTGCTTGGGGCGCACAAGGCTGCCCCTTGCATAATCCGGCCAAACCGGTTCTGGGGCACTCCAGCCCTCGTGCCAGGGCGGCCTGGATCAAAGGAAGGGGGTGTATCCACCCACTTCCTGGGTCCCACCCATAGGAGGGGACCTAGCAGGTAATCACGCCCACCAGATTCGAATAAGAGTGGGAGCAGTGCCAATGCACTTCAGATTTCCTGGAAGAAACATTTGAAACGATATTCTGGACCCTTCGCCCTCCATCTCAACGTGGAAGCCCGAAGAATCTCCCTTGTGGTCAAGGAGTGACCACCCTGCAGCAGCAGGCACCATCCAGCCCTCGACGTCTACTTAGTTGCAGTTCCCGCCGGAACTCGAGCGACTGAGATCGACGAGATCAAGCCTGCCCAGCTTCTAACAGCCCGATCCACAGTCCATGCAAAGCTGAGACCCGTGGAGGCGACCGGAAGCGTGGGGCACGCCATCTTGAAGTGACCACGAGACGCTGACCGTGCAGCCCACGAGTGACCCTCGAAGCTGTACACCGGGGTTTGAGAAGCCCCCACCCTGAGCTACTCCTGAGCCGAAGTTCAGCCCTCCACACTCGACGAGTGCTGCGTGGGTCCCTTTGGCACGATTTGGCTCAACGCGTTGGCCCGGTCACTTGCCAGCTGGCTTGTGGTCCCTGTGCCGACGAACTACCGAAGAAGACTCGTGAATCTGGTTGCTCCAGATCCACACCAGCTCCCCTGAAAAGGAGCCCCGACTCTGACCTTCCTGGTCCGAGTGAGAAGCAATCTTCCGATCCTGCGTGGATTGCTCTTACCAAGGCTTGTTTGCTCCAAACCTGAAGCCGACTGCACCGACGGTGAGAGCCTGCGTGGGACAGATCGTGACCTGCTCCTGGACGTCGCAGATGCCCCAGAGCCCACGTGACAGCGGAGAGAAGCTCCTCGACGACCACCTGATTGCGCCCGACATTGCCTGGTTCCGTCCTGGTTCCACCCTGGTCACTGCTGAGTGACCCAGACTCTGTCCCCTCTGCTTTCAGGTACTCTACAACTTGAGTCCACCCTTGGACTCCACCGGACACTTCGTCTTCACCCTGCCTGCAGCCCTTTCAGCTCCAAGCACCAAGAGCCTGCGTGTCAAAACCCGACGCCACTTCGACCCTGTGCACCCACTTCCTGTGGGTGAGGTAACTTTGCTCCGCCGGTGTTCCCACACTGGTGCACACCTCTAGGGTCTGTGTGTTAAGTTTTGTTCCTCTAGGTTCAGCGGAAGTGTCCTTAAACTTTAACTATTTGACTTTTACGCACCATTGGTTAACATTGGTGCATGCGTGCGCTTTCCGCACATCTCCCGAATCCCGAGGGCCATTCCCGACTTCAGCATTGCTTGTCCTGACTGCTCCCAGCGATTCCCTAGGCCCTAGGCCTAACCACTGTTCGAGTGGCCTCTCTTATACCACTTGTTTAGTATATGGTTTGAGTGGCCCCCCGCCCTCATCCATAATTGTGCAACTTGTATGTTTAAACAGTGCTTTTGATTTAACGCTTGTGCCCCTTTATTCATAAAGAATACTGGGGATTGTTTTTAGTAATAAACACATATATTTTTATAATATATACTTGTGTGGTGTCCTTTCATTTGGTATTACAGGATTGTATGTGGTAAAACAGCTCGCTTAACACGACCTCTTAAGTTAAGCCTTTAGGCTGCTTAGTCCATGCTACCCCTAGGATAGCTTGTCTAATAAGGTTGACTTACAACCAGACACCATAAGGGATTGTTTGGTCAGGTAGTAGGTGGTTCCCGAATTGGAAACATCCCCTACAAGGCCAACTTCTCACAGTAAGTAACTGTTCTTCAGGATAAGCCCAATGCAAAAAATTTGGTGTGGAGATCTGGGTAGAAGAGATCATTTAAAGTATACATATTCTCGGCTTCATTCATCATACAAGGTATAGTTTGTATTGCAAGAAAACTATCCCTTGAAGGCAGCAGTATATTGCATAGTAAATTGTTTCAAGGCTTTTATAGTGGTCAAGATCACCACCTCCAATTTAAGGGCGAGAGCACAGTTGCTGGGGTCCCTATTAGCAGGATCCCAGCAGACTTAAGTCAAAAAGGCCCTGAAACCAGGCAAAAAGTGGGGGTAACTATGAAAGCAGATCCTACAAGCAGGCACAAAAAGTGACGGCAGTGCCAATGGTGTCGAAGGTGACACCTGTTCAATTTGCCAATGCTTGTTGGGTATAAGCACAACACTCCTGTGATTCAGAGCAAATCAGTTAATCTACCCATGGATGTAAAAGGGGAGAAAAAAAATCTAATTTAGCAAAAATCCTATGACCTTAGGAAAGCCATTGAACACTTGTCTTTGTGACAACAGATGTTAATTGCTTCTAAATGTATTTTCACTAAGTGCCATGTGTAGCATATAGTGGGACATCTACATGTGGCAAGAGGTTCAACAAGTAAACAGGGAAGAAACAAATGTATAAAAGTAGTACCTCAATCACAGCGGGGTGAGCACAAGGACCGCAATCTAGCAGAAGCAAGTAAGTGTAGCTGGCACGTGCTGGCACCACTGGAATCAAGCTATCCTGGCTGATGGGAGCACAGGGTCAAGACTGATTTGCATACAGCTGGGTTCAAACTGGAATGGCATGGTGAGTAAAAAAGGATAGATTTAGGCCCAGATCGCTGTACTGGGGTGAATGTATGACATTGTTCTGCATTCTTTCCATCAACTGTTTTTGCATTTGCCAATTAGAAAACAGCAAAGAAGAGTGACAATGAAGCCAACTAATGTTAAACAATGGGCGGGATGCAAGCTCTGTGGATACAATATAGAGTGCATGCAGCGGATTTGCTGTCAGATGAGGCTTAAAACAAACTTTGTAAAAAGTTTGTGCGTTGCAGAGAAATTGACTCTTGGATCTGCATTAGAAGTACACTATTTGATACTTCTAAATGTGAAGAAGCAGGTGCTTTGGCTTCCGTTGGTTATAGTTGATGTGTCCTGGCCTGACAGAGAAGCAAAGGTAAGCAGGAACTTTTTTTGTCGAAGACTTGGAAGCAGGTTTTTTTTTGAAGGGTATGTTGTAGAAATACCTCTCTGAGAAGGTGGATGGCTTACTGGAAACGTAACTCCATGGATTTGTTTTGAGAGGCTGCTCTTTTTCAGCACATCGATAATTTACAAGCTATTGGTCTATGAATCCTCTTTATATTGACACTGGTATTTGCTTCTTACGTTGCATGCTCCCAATGGTGGGTGCTTGTTTGTTGCTGCGAGCAAGCATATCCTTGTTAGCTGTGTAAAGTTTCCTTGAGCGGCGAAGGCCCACCCAATGAATTTCAAAACGTCTCCTAACCTACCACCACTGTGCATGGGAGTTTGAAATCCGTATTGGTGCTGGAACAGAGTTGGGGAAGCTAGATCGTTCTTTCCTAGGCGTGTGTTGTTCCACAACACTATTATACTTAATAAAGGGGTGGGGTGACTGTTCTGCAATTTTAAGGAGTCATTTACATGGCTCATCACACAGAACTGTTGATTCATGTACTGTAAACCCTTAACACTGGTTCCCTCTTACTCTTTGTATATTTTTCTTTTCTCCTTAATTATGAAAAACTCCTGTATGCTTAAAAGGCTGGACTGGTAAATTTGTTTTGTAAATCCTATTACAAAACGAAGCAGTGAAAAAGTCAATAGTCTGGTCTAGAATTCATTTTCTTGAGTGTTACTCAAGTGTTACTCAATTGCGGCATAGATTACAGCGCTATAAGCTTCCTTCTTGTTTAAGAGGTTTAGTACGATAGCAGCAGTTCATGTCCCTCATGAACACTTGACCACACAAAAGGTGTAGGCAGGGAAGTTGTGTGCCTGTTCCAGCCTTGTACAATTTCTTAATGCGTGGGAAACTAGCTAGAAAATGGTGGTTACTTGCTGTTTACAGTATGTTTAGCTGCGACTACGTGTTGTGGTCACTTCGGGCTACTCAACTTATTTATCTTTGAAGACGTTCTTTCGGTTTTTAGGTGATTTGTTAGACCGTCCCTGAAGCCTGTAATGCATCAGGACACAGATGACAACTTAGATTTTTGGGGGGACATGAGGTTTGGATGTGCTTAGGAGTGCTCCATATTAAACATTTGGATGTGTAAGGACCAGCACTCAGTCAATCTCCCAGCAGCAGACTGGATTGTCTGTTTGTGGCCAGGTTTCTGTAGAATCCCTGGATACAGATAATACATCTTTTAAATACTCCCTGCAGTCACCAATTCCTGTGGTAGGATCGGCATTGGTTCTTTAAGCTGTCAGATAAGGGGTAACATAAGCATGTGTTTGGCGTGTAATGCCTTTTGATTAAGGAAAACTATTCAGGAGATGTGAGAGATGGGTGAATCATGGTATAATGCTGCACAGTGAATCGAACTGGCTCGGTCCTCTGCTATAGCAGAGGAGTTGAATGAGCACACACTGATGACGGAGGCCCGTCTGGAAGTCTTAAAAGGGTAGAGTCCACAGCATGTTTTCTCACTACACTGGTGATTAATTTCAAACATGTAATCACTGTGTGGTAATTGTTCCTAAAACAAGGACCCATAACCAACTTGGTTACACATGATAGAAAAACAGAAATGTCGCTATATGTGGTTCCCAGTTGAAGTTAGGGCAAATTTCTCCTTTAGAAATTAGTGCCCTCACACACTTGTGAGTTTCATGTTTCATCATCTGGTGTTGTTCCTCGTGGGGGTGGAGCTGCTGTCCCCCTGACCAATATGGTATTTGTTAATAGAGGTGCTCCATCTTCTGTATAATTCTTTTAATCTTACCTCCTGGACCTACGAATAAAAAATTGACCCTAAGGTACCGGTGGGGCAATTAACACACTTTCACCTACCCTTTTAGGCCCACACACCGTATGCACAACTGCGGTGTCTCTTAAAAGCTCTCCGACAAAGAGCCCTCTCACGTTGCCCTTAGGGGACAGCAGTGCCACCCCCTAGAGGAGCAGCGCCCGATGATGAAGCATGACACTCGCAAGAGTGTGTGAGGCCACTAATTTCTACATGAGAAATTCCCCCACCTTCATCAACTGGGAACCAGATATAGTGACTACCTTACTTTTCATTCTCTATTTTTCTTTCATGCGTAACCAAGTTGGTTATGGGTCCTTGTTTTAGGAACAGTTGCCATACAGTGATTACATGTTAGTTCTTAGGATCAATGGTACTGGACCTAGCTTTTCTAAAGACGCTCCCTGTCCCACCCATTCTTTAGTGCTGTGTGATGAATTTCAAACCTCAAGTTTTCACATTGAGTCTGAGAGGTGAGCTCATATTTGCCACACCAAGATGATGGCACCAGTTTCATTTCTATATGCTGAAGTTCCTTCCCCTGGGGTTCGACCTGGAACCAAGCAACCGCTCAAAGTATCAACCCTGAGAATGCCATACTTTGACTGAGGAACTGCCCTTGATGAAGCCTCAAAAGTTAGCACCACTTACTAATTGATGTCAAGATGTTTATGTACTAAAAGGCTGATTTTTTTTCTGGCAGGCCTGCCTCCACCACGTGGCTCCCACAAAGTTCCTGCTCAAAAATATTGTTTTGACTCACTGATGGCCTGTTCGTAAGATAGTGCACAAGAATGCTTGGCATGTCTGTAGGACTGGGTCCTCTGAATGAAACCTCTTCCAAACAAGCATTTACAATGCAACGGTTTCGCCTTTGGAAATGTTTGAGCTATTGGCATTGTAAATGGAAACATTTGTATTTATGTGTTGGTTTTGAAAACAGATAAATAAATGGCATTGTCCTTTACATTGCCAATAGCTCTAACTTTTCCAAAGGCGAAACCGTTGCATTGTAAATGCTTGTTTATGTTTTGTATGATGGTCAGGATTTGTTTTACTGTATGCTTTGTTTTATGTTTCGTTCTCACCTTCTTTCCCTTATACTGCATTAAGCATTTTTGTTTAAGTAATTAATTCACTTTAACTGCCTTTTCCAACAGGTGTTCTGCATTGCTGTATACTAGCGACTTTATTTTGTTTATAAAATCCAATAAAGCACTTTGAAAGAAAAAAAGGGCCAAATTCCAAAGTTGGCATTTTGAGTACTAGTGCATATGTTCTGTTTTTTTTGGGTGCATTTTACACCATTTCTGGAAAGGGAAAGTACGCAGTCACCCAGGCTCAGTCAAGGTGCATGGTATAAAAAGTGTGAGGTAAAGATTTGTTGGAGGGTTTGTTAAGTTTACTTGAGGGGAGAAAGAATAGCCATTGCCATCGATGCGCTTGGTAGAAAGGCGAGGTATTGAGAAAGGGAAATGGAGAGGCAGGGGAGAATGAGTGTAGTTGTGAGGTCGAACATGGTAAAAATGGGCCTTTAACTGTACCTTTCCCAGATGCGGTGTGTGGAAACCAAGCAGTCAAAGCACATATGCCGACCCGAAGGTTTTAGAGCGCTTTACATGAGAACCTGTTACGTTTCACATTTTTTTTTTTCTAGGTACCGGAGATTAATAAATTTGCCCGGAATAACAGGCTGTTGCGCTGATGCCGATACTCCAACCTCGTTCCCCAGTTTCTAAGTCGTGAGCATTGGCGGTTATGGGTCATCCTCTCTATAAGAAGGAAACTCGCCTCTGTGGGCAGTCAGATTTCGAGGGTGAATAATGCACAGTTTGGTGGTGCGCTGGGGGCAGTTAATTGGGTGTAACGCTTTGAGCGCCAATGGGCACAGTACACATGGTGCTTTTGACATGTGGTTAATTTGTAAAAAAAAAAAAGATAAGTGCCGGGGCTCCCGTCAGGGGGCAGTACTTTGCACCTGCCCAGTTCTCCTGTTAGCGCCGCCTAAAACAAAACCAACTACTAAAAATGAAAGTGGGGGAGAGGGTGTGGCATAATGGCAAGAGCTGCTGCTTTCGGAGCTGGGGAACCAGGTTTGAGTCTTGGCATAGGCTCCTGGTCCTGTGGGTCTGGGCAAACCGCTTGATCTGTCTGCGCCTACCATGGCTGTTCAAGGCTACAATCACTCTCCCCGCTGGGAGCCATGGAAAGCACACATCACAGAGCGCTCTTGTACTTTGCAGGAAGTGAGCTCTAGTGCTAAGAGGAGAACGACACAATAAAGCACAGCAGCACAAAAATGTAAATCAAGCTTTTGGTTTCAAAAATGCTTTCCATCATTAAATTGTTTTTAAGTGTCAAACTATTTCCCAGTGCACCACCATACTTTACCAGGATGCACTACTAACAATGTATATACAGGTTAAGTCATGGAAAGAAAAGTAATACTGAAATAAAATGTACTATGCCTTCGGTCATACTGATCTTTGCGCTTAAAGACTTCTTGTGTCAGATTGTTTAGCTTGAGATAAAGGCATTTATTGACGTCGGGGTAATACTATAAATCCCTTAGTGGAAAAGAAACATCAATAGCGGAATTGTATAATAGTTCCCACATATAGCGTGTGGCTGACAAACTAACTTGTTATTCTGGTTGCGGAAGAGAAATAAACACCTGCCACATTGCACCCAATAGCATGGTGGTGTCAGGGGAAAGCTTATGCTAGAAGATTTCTCGTGTGACAAAAGGTGGCTACTGTTATTCCATTTCCCATGTGCCATCCCCGATAGCGGGCCTTCCAGGACTGCTAGACGAGCGGATTTAGCCACTTGAAGCAGTAAACTCTTAAACGGAGAATACTTCAGGGCGGGGCCGGGTAGGGCTTGAATTTAACTCTGGCCGGGCCCTATGGTGATATAATGTGAACGGCCAGCAGTGCTTCATCGAATCTTGTGGAGCCGGAGCTACCACGGTGACCGACATACCACCACGCTCACAAAAAAAAAAGCAGCATTGGTTTGGGAATGGACGGGCTACTTAGTACTACTGTTTTACTTACGGTTGCTCGTGGTGAGCTGGGCGGCCGGGGCACTGCTTTAATTATCTGATGTAGCCCTGGTACTGCTGCTGCATGCCCTCAACGTCATCGGGCTGACTTGAAAACTGACGACTCGTGGTGTGCGTGTGTTGAAATCTGAAATAATCTGCGCACGCTGCTTGACGCACAGCAGAACCAAATCCAGCCCAACCTGCGCACGCTGCTTGACGCACAGCAGAAACAAATGCAGCCCAATCAGTGTCCCGCCCACTGGGCCGGCACCACTGAACTGAGGGCCGCCATTAATTCAAATGAATCTTGGCTCAGAATCTCAAAGCCGCAGCACTCTTCATTGGGACTGGCAGACGAGACCAACACTCTGCTCCGAGTTACCGAGGTATATATACCAATATCGTCAATGCCATATGTAATGTGCAGCAAACGCTTGTAGACCCGGCCTTGATAATTAAGTGCCGGTGCTAAGCACCGGCACACATTAAGCAGCAGTCAGCATTGCAATGCTGCGAAATATAACTCCTCTTTCTGTCACTGTGAAATACTTCAATTTATCAATCATGAGAGTGAAATTCCGTACTGATACTGCAGACACCATGCTTCAAATATGCCCCCTCCCAAATACTGCCCCACACCACCACACTGTAGATTAATGTGATGTAATGGTGGTGGTGGCGGACTGCCTTCTTGTGTAATCCTGTGCGTCTTTTTGTAAAACTACCGTAATCAATCCGATAAGTACTATGTAAGCTCGCATAACCCAGTTGTTCTAGATGTGTGCTTTGTTTTTAGACTGCTCGATATTTGGCAGCATCTGCTGCTCTGAAGGTAGCCCTGCCAGGAACAGTGCCTTTTTAAAAACATCCGTTGTACAGTGATCTGCGTGGCTGGAACAAATGTAGAAGTGCGCAGCAAGTACCTCAACAGAGTGAAAACCTATACCAGCCTCAAGAGCGGGAGCTGGAGTCTCGCCCTTCTGCTGTGGCACTTAAGTCAAATGTTGGAATTTCAAGCACAACAGTCGTTTGATACAATAGCCGTTAATTATCCTGTCACATATTGTCTGCTCCACTCCTTTGCCAGCAGGGTGCCATGTTCCCAACCCACTCTTACCATGATAACGCATGGATCTTCTCATGTTGGACGTTCTTGCGGCAGCATTGAAGGGCACAATATGAAAGTTGAAATCCCACCCGGATACGGAAATGGTATCTGCCGAATCTTCCGACACGCACAATATTGACATTTTAGCATGGGATAAAGAGCAGTAGAAAGGGCGGGAGAGGACACGAACGGCGGGAGGGGGCGGGAGAAGACACGAACGGCGGGAGGGGGCGGGAGAAGACACGGACGGCGGGAGGGGGCGGGAGAGGACACGGACGGCGGGAAACGTGCACAGCGAGGGGGGGGGGCGGAAAGGCACACGGAGGGGGCGGGAATGGACAGCGCATCTGAATTCACTTTCATTGAAAGGGGAGGGAACGGGAAAAAACGTAACTCCGCCCTGGGAAAAAATCTCGGGAACGCCCCCGAATCTGGTCCGGCCTTGACGGACAGATCCGGCACTCAATGGCTAGCCTCCATTTATGGAGCTAGCCAATGAGAGCCGGGGGACGTTCCCGAAGTGCTTATTGTCAACATAGGATTTCACCTGCTCTGAAAAGCTGCGCAGAGCGCCGCCTTCGGCAGGCGAAACCCAAAAACGGGTTGTGTTTTTTTTTTTTTTTAAATGGATTTTTTGCTAGAAGATCCTCCTGGAGAGCATTTTGGTATTGCCAAAAAAAACCAACACGCTGCATGTCATTGAGTGCCAACATGTAGCAAAGGGGTAGGAGTGCCCAAGGTAGAGCTCCTCTGCTTCCAAAGAATGACCAGCTGCTCCTTTCCCATCAAGCACCTGTAGGGAAGGCTGGGGCTATATTTATAGGGGAAGGGGATTGTGTTGGCCAGGACAAAAGATTAGCTTCTGCTGTCTGGTTGAATCAGGAAGGTCTTTGTGATTCATCCAGTTGCAGGTCTTCTGCCTCTGGGAAGGCATCCCTTTCATCCTGACATGTCTCTTGCTTCTGGGTTGAATTGCCTCGCTTTCTGTCTCTACAAGCTAGTGACCGAGTGATACATGCTCCTCCCGTTATCCAGAGTGCCTTACACAGATCTGGTTTGTTCCATGACAGAAGCTGCTGCTTACTTTGTACCACACTTTGTTACCCGTATATGTTTTTACCCTTTACGGCTGCTACCCTGAAATGTCTTTGACCTAGACCGGACGAAGAAACCCATCTGCGAGTCCCTTGAGAACAAATGTACTGTGTTAGGAAGCAAAATCTATTGCTTGGATGAAAAATTTTGGAGAACAGATTGGAAGTCATGAAAGCAATTTACTGCCACTGCATTGTATCCCTCCTGAACCGTGCCTCAAATCCATCCTTAGTAGCATGAGTTTGCCTCTTTGTAAAGATTCTGATGCAAAAAGCCTCAAACGTGTCTGCCGATATTTGTTTTATTAAAAAACCAATATGCTTGATTTGTCTATGGCGGAGAAGCTTTCTCAATCATCAAGATTTGAAAAAGAGGTACAGGGTTGGATGTATCAGTGCAAACTTCAATTCAAGCAGCTGGAACATAATTTGCTCCTAGAAAGTGGGTGCAGCAGAGCAAGCTTCTCTCACACTGACAATAAGCCAGTAGTATCCCAAGGTTGTTGTTGCACAAGAGAGGAAAAAAGTTGGGTCTGATTTGGAGTGTAGCAGAAAGGGTACTCCATTGCCTTGAAGGAGTAACCACACTCCAATGCTCCCACCCATTACTTGCAGTACTGGACGAAGCAATACACACATTCCTACTCCCTCTGCCTAGATAAGGATCACAGGAAAAGACACAAAATTGATGGACGGAATGCAGAACAAATCAAAACATTCACCCCCCCGTCAAGAGATCTGGTTGAATCCATCATTCTTTTGCTCACCATGCCACCCCAGTTTAGACCTGGCCATATGTAAATCAGTCTTGACACTGTGCCTCATGGGAACAGTCCAGCCTGAACTGCCAAGCCAGGTCCTCGCTGGACCGGGGACAAACATCCTAGGACCAATTTCGGGGTTTCACCCCTCTTCAGCTAGGACAGCTTGATTCCAGTGGCACAGTGAGCCCAGGACCCACTTCTGGGCATACCTGGCACACTTAGGGCGAGAAAGTAAAATACACACAATTGATGGACGGAATGCAGAACAAATAAAAACTTTCATCCCCAGTCAAGAGATCTGGGTTAAATCGAGCTATCCTGGCTGATAAGGGCTGAAAGCCCGCAAACGGTCCTAGGATGCTTGTTTCCAGTCCAGGGAGGACCTGGCTTGGCAGTTAGGGTTGGACTGTTCTTATGAGGCACAGGGTCAAGACTGATTTGCATATGGCTGGGTTCAAACAGGAATGACATGGTGAGCTAAAAAAACGATGGATTTATGCCCAGATCTCTGTACTGGGGTGAATGTATGCCATTGTTCTGTATTCTGTCCATCAACTGTTTTTGCATTAGATCAGGATCACAGCCTGGCTTGTCAACGCAGGCATGTCTTCAGGGAGAATAAAGGTAACTGCTGCTGTTTATGATGCAATTGAACTTAGGTTGTTGTAATATGTCCTACAAGTACTGGATTGTTTATATACCTTCCCAAAATGTGTTGCTGAAAATAAGAAAAGCTTTCTGCTGCACTAGGCCACTTCGTACAGTCTCTGGGCATACCTATGGGCGTTCCAAAAAAGATTACATGGTTTCTACTGTGTCCTTCCTACAAATAAACCCTGGCAAAATATCAAAGCCCTCATGGTATCACAGAATGCGTAGTTGAGCTATACTTCAGTTTCGGCTTTCTATTATACTGGAATAAACCGCGAATCTAGCTTAGATCTGTTTTACAAAATGACAAGAGGAGTCAGCTGCACATGAGTGCAAAAGGTGTTTTTGCCTCTAGAGAGGGTTGGGGCTGAACTATTGAAATGCTAGAGACGAATTATCACCAATAAAGTGAGTTTTCTGACTGGCGGGAAACCTTAACTTCGTAAAGCAATAAGAAGACATAGCCCTCTCGAAAGTGCTCTCCATTCCTGCGTCCACCTTGATTTCCGGTAAAGACTGTCAGTGCAACAGTCCATGTTAACCAAGGACTATATCCTAGAGGGGTACGCTGATGCTAAGGATCATTGAAAAAAGTGAGATATAGAAGAAATTGTTCAGTGTGCCATTATCAAGCTATATTGAAAATAGTGGAAATCGCTCTTTTAAAAAGACTAAGTATGTGGTTTGGTATTGACTTCAGGAAGGTCAACCATGCTTCACATTTCAACAAAACTCCAATGCCTGTGGGTGATGTAAAGAAGTACTCAATACAGATGAGTGATACGGGGTGCATATAGGTATAGTATACAGGCCCCCATAAATACAATGTAGCACCGAAGGAGTATGCAGTTCCTGTATGGTGGGGAAAGGAGGCTAGGTTGGTCAACACCCTTACTCAGTAGTTGAGTGTGGGTTTCTCCCAATTTGGGAAGTGGGCCCTCACACACCCATCTGGGTGTCATGCTTCATCATAGGGCTTGCTCCTTGTCAGGCCGGCACAGCAAAGCCTGATGGGCACCCTAGAAAGGGCTCTTTGTCAGAGATCTTTTCCACAAGCTGTATAGGTGAAGGGCGTGTGAGGGGCCTAGTGATGTACAAACGAGGCAGAGCAAACGGTAGGTTCCCAGCACCTGTTTTCCAGGAAAACTCATGATGTTACCTTTTGTAACGATCGTTGCGCTGCCTAACTATTGATGAGGCGTGGCTTGAACCCGAAGTGGGTTGTTACCATGATTTGTATTAAGGTATCTCATTAAAAGGTCATCAGAGTGATTGGTACATTTTCCATAACCAGCCACCTCTGTAGATAGTGCAGCAAGATAGGTCTTGAAGAATTGCCTAGTGATTTACACTCTTAGGGCAAGAAACATGTAGACCATGACTACCCACATACAGACAACTCCGACCATTATAATTGGCGGTATCCCTATTCTGGTTTTAATTTAGATGAGTGGGCTCGCAGATTAAAATTCATTTTGGAGCACCACCTCGCCTCATTTTATTTCTCCTCACATCACCTCACATCTACACCACTAGCCCCTCACCTATACGGCATGGAAAAATGATCTTCGACAAAGAGCCCCTCGTAGGGTGCCCATGAGGCATTGCAGAGCCGGCCTGATGAGGAGCAAGCCCTATGATGAAGCATGACACCCAAAAAGGTGTGTGAGGGCCCCACTTCCCAAATTGGGAGACACACACACACACACTCCACTACTGAATAAGGGTGTTGGCCATCCTAGCCTCCTCCTTCTTTCCCCCTCCTACAGGAACTGCATACTCCTTCGATGTAAAGAAGTAACCTTCAATATGTCCAGTCAAATCTTTTACATATTCCCTGGTTGTATTATTCAGGCACTTGCTTATGATATCTATTGCTTGACTCCTGTCTATGTGGCTTGCAGTGTCACTATGGCGTGTGTTTCCATCCTTTTCAGCAGTGAGAGTTACAGCTTGTCTCTGAAAAGCATCATCAGCTACCACCTAATATATGGGTGTTCTATAATGGTATATAAAGTCCATGTCACTTAAACACCCCTCCTAGAGTATCCCAGCGCAGCCCTGGTGAGCATACATGCCACAACGGCTATATAGCCACTGTTCACTTGTGGGGTCCTCCAGGGGCGTAACACAGGCCCCCGCAGCCCCCGCGTTGCGGGGGGGCCCTCGTGGTCCAGGGGCCCCGTCCGCGGCCGAGCAGTCAGTCAGCTGCGCAGCCAGCACTTATGTAAATACCTCGCTGTGCTGGCCTCGTTAATAAATTAAATGGTGCACATCGCGTCTGCGCGGGGAGACCTGTAACCACCGCCATGCGCATTGCGCATTTATAAGTGCGCGTGTGAGGCATTCCCGTGACGTCAGAGGGATTGTGTGGCGGCAGGCCATAATTTAATGCTAGCCCCTGAAGGCCGCTTAGATGTACGCGGTCTCGTGCTATTTTTAGGTTTCGGCTGGAGGGCGGAGCTCTTAGCTCCGCCTCCAGAGAAATCTCTTGATTTCCAGTAAGGAGAATGGAATACGCCCCCCTGTCCCATTGGCTAGCTCCATAAATGGAGGCTAGCCATTGGAACAGAGATCTGTCCGTCAAGGCCGGACCACATTCGGGGGCGTTCCCGAGATTTTTTCCCAGGGCGGAGTTACGTTTTTGCCCGTTCCCTCCCCTTTCACTGATGCGCTGTCCATTCCCGCCCCCTCCGTGTGCCTTTCCGCCCCCCCCTCGCTGTCCTGTGCACGTTTCCCGCCGTCCGTGTCCTCTCCCGCCCCCTCCCGCCGTCCGTGTCCTCTCCCGCCCCCTCCCGCCGTCCGTGATTCAGATTTGCTGTCCATTCCCGCCTCCTCCCGCCCCCTCCCGCCGTCCGTGTCCTCTCCCGCCCCCTCCCGCCATCCGTGATTCACATTTGCTGTCCATTCCCGCCTCCTCCCGCCCCCTCCCGCCCCCCGTGTCCTCTCCCGCCCCCTCCCGCCGTCCGTGATTCACATTTGCTGTCCATTCCCGCCTCCTCCCGCCCCCTCCCGCCGTCCGTGATTCACATTTGCTGTCCATTCCCGCCTCCTCCCGCCCCCTCCCGCCGTCCGTGTCCTCTCCCGCCCCCTCCCGCCGTCCGTGATCCACATTTGCTGTCCATTCCCGCCTCCTCCCGCCCCCTCCCGCCGTGTAAACAGGGTACTCAAAGTCCACTAAAGTCTATTTACTTCTCCCACTGACAGCGTCAGAGAGCTATTTCTATCCACGCGAGCCAGGCCTAAAACATCAGGAAGGGTCTGTGTCTAAGCAAGCAACACGGATCTTTACATCAACAGCACAAATACTGACAGATGTGGAAATGGTGATAGTGACTGCCAGTCTCAACTCGTACTGCTGCACGGCGCTGGCTCACACCATTTCATTTGACCGCGATAAAAGGTTGCTGAATTCGCATGGGTAGCATCGCGAGAAAAGATTAGTTAACACGGGGCACGTTTTATCTGTATTTTTATGGCACGACAGCTTCGTTCAAAGGCTCCCAGATTAAATTCAGCACAGTTCCAAAAATAGATTGGTACAAGGAAAGCTAGTGACGTCAATGCCGGAGACAGAATTAGCCTCCTTTGCTGAACTCGAACGCGCGTTTTTGGGGGGGCTGAACGAGTTTGGAGATAAAGACTGCCTCGCGCCCTGTAATTCAGCTCGCGCACGGCGGATTGGGATCGGCACTTCAGCCTTCACAATTTCA
This sequence comes from Lissotriton helveticus, assembly GCF_964261635.1. NCBI lineage: Eukaryota > Metazoa > Chordata > Amphibia > Caudata > Salamandridae > Lissotriton > Lissotriton helveticus. Next base: position 873,205,609 of record NC_136073.1, read on the forward strand.
CACACACGGCGCTCTAAAAATAGCAGCAGCGAAATAAATGACTGTTGCTGGCAGGGAGCCTGATGCAATCGAAAATAAAAACTCCTCGCCTGGGTTTAAGACACATGCGAAGGCTCACGTTATTTCCCCGTGGCCGTTCAGTAAACGTAGTATTTTGGTTGATGCTTCCTTCTGCTTGGGGTGTCTGCAGATGGCGGCTTCTCGGCTAGGACTTTACGTGCGTCAAACGCAGTGAGACGCTGTTTGGGCCCACCTCGCGTCGCTATATATAAAACATCGAACGCGTGCACGCACGTTGTACAATGTACATCATTTAATTGGAGTGCAATTTCGACTTCCATCAACGCTACTTTGCTTGCTTCAGCAATACAAGTCTGTAACGGATGGCTTTTTTTATCCTGCCAAAACATAAAAGCAATTTATTCAAATTGGAAACTAAGAAACATATGTTGTTTTTAAGCTTTTTTCTCCCAGGCACATTAGTTGCTGTGATCGAACAAAAAAAACTATGCTGCGTACTAATGGCAGCTACTGCAGCCATTCTGGAGCCCTGGTGTAAACTGCAGGGAAAGTTTAACATATCCATCCCCTGCTCTCTCCAGCAGCACTCGTGTGAGTCAGGCGATCTGATCATCGAAGAGGGACATTCTATTGGTTCCACTAATGCAGCCTGCATATATAGCTCCAAATGTATTTGTATTAGGAATTTTTAAAACGCACTATACCCGAGAATGTGAAAGCGCTAGCAATGATGGAAGAGGCAGTCACGTGAGAAAGACAACAACCAACCATCACGGAAGGGAGGAAAGACAGGTGTTGAGTTTCTTTTGAAGTATTCACCCTCATATTAGAGGACGATCTCAAACATCTGTTGGGAATATGCCATTGGAAAGTCATTCTCAAGGCAAGTGGGCCCTGCAAATGCAGGGCAGTGTGAACCAAACACAGAGCTTTGAAGGTCACACGTTTCCTGATCGGCAACCAATGAAGGGACCGAATGCCATCCCTAACATATAATCGGTTAGGGACATCTAGAATCAAATCAGCAGCTGCATTGTGGACATTCTGAAGTTTATTGAGAGTAGATTAATTGATATTTTATTACAGAGAATTGCATTAGCCCAACCGAGACGTTATAAGGCCAATGACCACTACCACTCTGAGCTCAGCAGGAATGAAAGGGAAACTCTTTTTTAGGATCCTGATGATGAGAAAGCAGGTGCTCACTATTCTCTTGGTCTCAGAATCAAAAGAGAGGTTACAGTCAAAAATTACACCTACATATTTAGCTTCAGTGACAGGACGCAGTAAGGGGCCACAGACCTCTGGCTATCACAATTCAGACCACATCAAAATGTGCTCACCAAACAGGAATATCTCTTTCAGTTTTAACCAAGTCTCTTTCATCTAGGTACTTATTTCTGTCATGCAACATTTGAACCCATCAGCTACCTCACGAAAGTCATCTGAAATAGAGACAATAATTTGGGTGTCAACCGCATATGACACTTCATCAGTTTTGCTTAAGGGCAACTTACAGATTAAACAAAGCTGGGCTAAGACAAGAGGCCTGCGGAACCCCACAAAGGCAGCTGGGAAGATTCTGACTTGAAATACCCACAACTCACCACGTGGGTCCTATTCATGAGAGAGGAATTCAACAGGGCCAAAGTGGAGTCCCTCAGACCTGCCTGGTGCAGCCTATGGACCAGATGGGAAGGGGACACCATATCAAATGCAGCTGAGAGAACCAACAATACCAATGCGGCAGACCCTCATTGATCCACCAAGCAGCATATAGCACCAGTAGCCACCAGCAGGGCGAATTGAGTGCAGTGGCCCTCTGCAAATCATTCTGTGAAGGATCCAGAAGATCTTTAGTGGCAAGGATCTCCGTCAGTTCCTGATTAATATATTTTTCAAGGATCTTCGCATTCGAAAGAGAAATAGGACACACATTTCTTAGGTTCTCAAGGTCTCCTTTGGGTTTCTTTTTGACTCCTGCCTCCTTCCAAGATGGGGGAAACATCCCAGTTGTAAGAATATGGTTAAAAGCTCTTTCAAGAAAGGAGACAACCTAATCCAGGGCCAAGTGTAGAATTCTAGGAAGGCACAGGTCATCTGGAGAGCTGGATTTTAAATGCAGGAGAAGCTCTTTAATTTTTAAAAAGAAATGGCGGAAAGGCAGCTAGAGTGGGAGACAAGGCAGGGTTAATTACCTCCTCAGTTCTATCTAAGGGGGAATCATCTTCCTTAGAAATGAAACAGGATACACTCTTCATGATTTTGTTCCTGTTTTGAGCTGCCACACTATTGCAAAAGCTTTGTGAGCTTTACACAATTTGCAGGGCCGGCGGGGTGGAAAGACTGTTGATCACTTAAAAAAGTTCCTTGGGAGTATTAATACCAATCTCATTTTTGCAGAAACATAGGAAGACTTAGCTGCCACGATGGCACACTTATACCTACGCACCAATTCTTTAGACTTATCTTTTTCTTCCGTTGAGGACATACGCCGCCATCTCTGCTCTTGCCTTCTGCACTCAAGTCTAAGATTTATTAAGTCCTGTGAGAACTAGGGAGGAGATATTCTGGTTTATGTCCTGATCTTAAAGGTGCATTCCAGTGGTCTATAAATCCTTACTAGGGATTCACTTAAAGCAACTTCTAAGTTTTCAGAAGTGATAATATTCCCTCTCCCAAAAGTAGAGATATTGCTCTGCCGCTGACCTTTGTCATTCTGTAAAGTAATTTTAAAAGGTACCAGAAAGTTGTCAGTCCAGTACAGCGGGAGAAGATCCCCCCCCCCCCTCCAGAGCATTGTGATTAACAAAGATACCATCTAAAGCGTGTCCTACCATATGAGTAGGTAATTCCACTACTTGGGTGAAACCAAAGTCCTTCATTAGTTCCAGCAGCCTAGTGGAGTCACTATAGTCTGTGTCCTCCGGAAGGGAATTAAAGTCCCCCAAAATAGTGTATACGGTGACAAGTGCTGTAAGTTTGCAATACGAATCTCCATTCCTCGATAATCTTTAACCAGTGACCCAGAGGGGGTAGACCAAAAGCCCTGAAAATGTGGAGTTATAATTAACTTTGATTCTAAAACGGGCCATCTCGTATGTTTCGGATGGCCCAAGGCATAAGGGTTCTAGTGAGCAGTTTAGCGAGTTTTTGAAAATCAAGGCCAGTCCTCCCCCTCTACAGAGGGGTTTGTGTAGCGTAGCAATCAAGTATTCAGGAGGTAAAGCAGCTTACTAGTTCAGGTCCAGAGTCTTCTCTCGTCCATGTCTCAGAAATGAATATACAGTCTAAACCTTTTGAGAGAATCAGGTCATTTGATTTCAGTACAGTGCTTGACCATGGCTCAATAAAAGTACACAACCTCTAATGTAACATGTGCCAACACTGATGAAAGCCAAATGAAACAAACAAACGTGACAATTAATAATAAACGTATTGGACAATATCGAATGACAACTGAGCACATTTAAAAACAAGCCAGTAGGTCTGGCCTTGACAAAATTGGTGCAATGGTTACATTTTGTTAGATTGAAATCATAAGGCACAAACATACAAGCATTTACAATGCAACGGTTTCGCCTTTGGAAAAGTTAGACCTATTGGCAATGTAAATGACAATGCCATTTATTTATCTGTTTTCAAAACCAACACATAAATACAAATGTTGTCATTTACAATGCCAATAGCTCAAATTTTTCCAAAGTCGAAACCGTTGCATTGTAAATGCTTGTTATTAACTATGGAAGCCAGTTCAGCCTGTCGGAGAAAGCCCGCCTCTGCTGTAGCTTCATCGCGTTGTGGCGCGCGGCTGCACGAGGCCCCCAGCCAGGCCAGCCTGGTAATGAACACTTTGAACCAGCCCCTGGTGGACTCGTGTCCTGTTGCACTGCAGCCTGGCCTCTAGGTATGTAAAATTCAATGTTATAGTTCCATGCGCACGGTATTAAAGACACGGCCTCAAGGTAAGAGTCTGCACGTGTCTGAATTGTGACCTTTTACAAACTCGTGAGGTGAGAGTGTGTGTGCGTGCCCGCCCAGTGCTCACCTTTATCAAGATGCTGCCACTACAGACCACACAGTCACAATTATGCATCGGCACTCTTCAGAATAAACAGAAGAATAAACAAAACGGCCGTGCCGGAAAAGAGCTGTTGAAATACAGAGCAGGAATTACAAGTGCAGGAGGAGTTGACACTTAGGACGAGTGCAAGAGTAGAAAACTTTCGAAGGAGGTGAAGCATCGAGAAGAAAAACAGCGGAACGATAGGAAAGTAGTAGGAAAGTGAGCATGAGGTTCGGTTAGACAAAGTACAGGTACATTTTCCTTGTGGCTTGATCTGGTGAGGTATGTTCCACGGAATAAAAAGTGCCAATGGACCCAGGTTGTACCCAAAGGCACTAAACCTTTGGGGTCCAGCAGCACGGTCACGAACTTCGCAGATTGGCCCCAGGTAGACATAATGGTGGGCGGCAGCTTTGTTTTCCTTTGCAGCGCGCGCCATCAGCCGACGAGTAAGTGGTGCATTCTGTGTCATTCGACCCCTTACATTGTTTTGGGGAGGGTCATAGTGCAGGGTGTTGGTTTGAAGCCTGCTGGGCCCCTGGCCTCCTAGGGCCCCAACCAAACTGGCCACATCTTGCCACAGATTGCAGTAAAAAAACATCAGCTTTGCAGCTCTTTCCCTCCAATCACGTGGTTTCTGGAACAGGGGCACATGTTTGTCCATTCAGCCATTTGGCTACGAGTGGTGATAAATGTGCAGGGCACTGGCTGGTGGCAGCTATATAAGTTCTATATAAGTTCTTTAGAGATCACAAAACTGTGGTCATTGATTTGCTAATGCTATCAGTTGCAACACTTTTAAGTTCCAAACTAGTGTAACATTTTTTTACTGCATAATTAATTTCGAAGTTGCAGATCAATGTTTATATACGGGCGAACACGGAGATAAGACAGTTATTTGGTATAGATTACCAATGCATTTTTTTTAATGCTTCTATCAAATAGTAGAGGAAGGTATGGTACGGTGGAAAAGGGCACAGGGCAACTTCATAAATCACAAAGTACTCAATGTCAGGTGTGAGTGGTTTATTTAATCCAGGTACTACACTCCATTTACTAAAACAAAATTTTCGTAATCCACTGCTAGAGATAAGGTGCAGCACATGAGATGTGAATATGTCACTCATAGGTGTCTTGAAACATAGAAATTTCACTTGTGTGTAATGAAAAGTTGGCAGCTCTGTTTGGGCTGCGCCCTTGAGGATCGGGTGACTCTGGTTAGTGGTGTTGGAGATAGTGTCACTCATAGCCATTGAATGTCACTCATAATTACACTGAAATTATCCAAATGTCACACATGTCAAGTCAAGTCAATAAATTTATATAGCGCACTACATACCCAGAGGGTCTCAAGGCGCTTGGGGAGGGGTGGGGAATTACTTCTCGAATATCCAGGTTTTAAGCTGCTTTCTGAATGCTAGGTGGTTTTGAGTGAGGCGAAGGTGCATGGGAAGTGAGTTCCAGGTTTTGGCCGCTAGGTAGGAGAATGATCTTCCTCCCATGGTGGTTTTGTTGACGCGGGGGACAGTAGCGAGGGCTTGGTTGGAAGAGCGCAGCTGGCGGGAGCGGGTGTAGAAGGAAAGACGTGAATTGAGGCATTCGGGTCCAAGTTCGTAGAGAGCTTTGTGTGCGTGGGTGAGGAGGCGGAAAGTTATTCTCTTATTGACGGGGAGCCAGTGGAGGTTTTTCAGGTGACCAGAAATGTGTTCTTTACGAGGGATGTCTAATATGAGTCTGGCTGATGCGTTCTGGATGCGTTGGAGTTTTTTCTGAAGTTTTGCGGTGGTACCGGCGTAAAGGGTGTTTCCGTAGTCAAGGCGGCTTGTAACCAGTGCGTGGGTGACCGTTTTTCTAGTTTCGGTGGGGATCCAGCGAAATGTTTTTTTGAGCATGCGAAGAATGTTGAAGCAAGATGAGGAGACGGCGTTGACTTGTCTGGTCATCGAGAGTGAGGAATCCAGGATGACGCCTAGGTTCCGTGCGTGATCCGTTGGGATGGGTGCTTTTCCAAGGGCTTCTGGCCACCAAGAGTCGTCCCAGGCGGAGGGGGAGGTACCTAAGATAAGGACTTCTGTTTTGTCTGAATTCAGTTTCAGACGGCTATGCTTCATCCATTCGGCTACCTCTTTCATTCCTTCATGTAGGTTGGTTTTGGCGATGTTTGGGTCTTTGGTGAGTGATAGGATCAGTTGAGTGTCATCAGCGTAGGAGATGATGTTGAGGTTGTGTTGGCGTGCGATGGTCGCGAGGGGGCTCATGTATACGTTGAAGAGGGTGGGGCTGAGTGAAGATCCTTGTGGCACGCCGCAGATGACTTCAGTGGCCTCTGACTTGAATGGTGGGAGGCGTACTCTCTGAGTTCTTCCGGCAAGGAAAGAAGTGATCCATTCCAGTGCTTTTCCTTGGATTCCGATGTTTCTAAGTCGTTGTAGCAGGGTGTTATGACAGACTGTGTCGAAGGCTGCGGAGAGGTCGAGGAGGATGAGGGCGACTGTGTCTCCATTGTCCAGTAGAGTTCGGATGTCGTCTGTTGCTGCGATGAGTGCGGTCTCAGTACTGTGTTTGGCTCGGAAGCCGGACTGTGAAGAGTCGAGGGATTTGTTGGCTTCGAGGAAGGTGGCGAGCTGGTTGTTGACAGCTTTCTCGATGACTTTGGCCGGGAATGGGAGGAGCGAGATGGGGCGGTAGTTTTTGAGTTCGGTGGGGTCAGCTGTGGGTTTTTTCAGAAGGGCGCTGAGTTCGGCGTGTTTCCAGCTTTCTGGGAAGGTGCCGGATTTGAGGGAGCAGTTGATGACGTCTCGGAGGTGTGGTGCTATGATGGAGTCTGCTTTGTTGAAGATGTGGTGAGGGCAAGGGTCTGAGGGGGATCCTGAGTGGATGGAGTTCATCAGGCGAATGTTGTCCTCAGTGGAGATTGGGTTCCAGTCCTTAAGGATGTTTAAGGGGGGTGAAGGTACGTCAGAGGGTTTGGTGGGTTGGTCTTCGGGTTGGTTGTTGAAGCTGTTGTGGATGTCTGCGATTTTGTCGTGGAAGAACGAAGCTAGTGAGTCGCAAAGGGTTTGAGAGGGGGTGATGTCGTTGGAGTTGGCAATGGGGTTGGTAAACTCTTTGACGATGTTGAATAGTTCCTTGCTGTTGTGGGCGTTCTTGTCTAGTCGGTCTTTGAATGCGGTTTTCTTGGCAGTCCGGATCAATTGGTGGTGTATGCGGGAGGCGTTTTTGAAGGTGTCCCTGGTGTTGGTGTTTGGGTCTTTTTTCCAGGTCTTCTCAAGGGAGCGACAGAGTTTCTTGGATTTCTTAAGATCATCGTTGAACCAGGGGGCGTTTTTGCTGCCTAGTTTGATTTGACGTTTTTTCAAAGGTGCTAGGTTGTCTGCAGTGTCGGTTAGCCATTGTGTGAGGTTGATGGCTGCTTGGTTGGGGTTCGATGAGTGGGCAGGGGGGTTTTGAAGAAGCGATGTGGAGACCTGGTTGATGGTGATTTTGTTCCTATTTCTTTGCAGAGTAGGTTGAGGATGGTTGTGGGATGTGGTCTTTTTGTAGACAAAGTGAACGCAGCTGTGGTCCGTCCATTGGAGAACTGTGGTGTGACTGAAGGAAATATGTTTGCAGGAGGTGAAGATAGGGTCGAGAGTGTGTCCTGCGCGGTGTGTGGGGGTATTAACAAGTTGTTGGAGTCCTAGGTTGGCGAGATTGTCCAGAAGAGTGGTGGTGGTGGTGGTGGTGGTGTTGTTCTTTTCCAGGTGAAAGTTGAGGTCTCCCAATAGGATGTAGTCCTCGGAGGAGAGGGCGTGTTGGGTGATAAAGTCAGTGATGTCTTCAGTGAATTGTGCACGGGGTCCTGGTGGCCTGTATAGGAGTGTGCCTCTGAGTGTGGTCTTGGGGTCGGTGTGGATCTGGAAGTGAAGGTGTTCGGCGCTAGAGAGGTTGTCGTCTGAGCTGGTTGAGATGCGGATGGAGTTCTTATGGACGATGGCGATGCCTCCTCCTGTTTGTTTGGGGCGATCTTTTCGGATGATCTTGTAGCCTTCCGGGATGGCTATGGTGATGTCTGGGGCCGAAGAGGCGTTCATTCATGTTTCTGTTAGGAAGGCGACGTCTGGTGTCTAGTAGATTCCAAAGGTTGATGGCGTGGCTGTGGACCGATCGGGTGTTGAGTAGGATGCATTTAAGGTGGTAGGCGTCAGATCTATGTTTGGTGTTAGTGGATGCGGAATTGGTTTTTGTGCCGTCAAACTTGCAGGAGATGCATGTGAAGGGTCCATGGGTGTGTCCAGGTGAGGTTTGGGCGCAGTTGGGGAGTCGGCCAGGATTAAGTGCTAGGAGGGTGGCTGAGTCGTATGTAATGCGGGTGGGCTGGGCATTGCGTGGAACAGGGGGTCTGGCGCTGGGCGCGGTCCAGGCGCGGACGGGCGTAGACGGGCTTACCTTTGGCGCACCTTCGGCGCGGCCGCAGCGCGTGGACGCTGCACGTTGGGACATCTGCTTTAAATGGATAGTGGAGGGGGCGGAGCGTGGGAGGGTCAGCTGGGAGGAGTTAGCCGGGAGGGTAGGCGGGGCAAGGGAGTAGACAACAACCTGGATACAAAATGGAGTTAGAAAGTGAAACTTGGGCAGCCTTTGGTCAGTGCAAAGCTAAATAACAATAGTGCACACAATTGAGGCAGCAGAAAAAGATGCAGATTATAAAAGGCGGCAGTCACACGAAGTATTACCAAAATGCTAGCTTAGTGTGAGGTACGGCGCGATGAATCAACAAAGCGCTATGTGAATTTGCTAATCCTGTTGTGCGCGATGTTTAACAAAGCAAAATTACTTGGGCGCTGTGATTAAATGTCGAGCGCGATGTTAACAGTGCTATTCCAATGGAGTCCGATGTTATTAGTTCCTTATAAATGACGCGCGATATTTAAAGGGCTAGATTACACGAGCGCGAAGTCGGAAGCAGCTATTTAAACAAGCGCGTTGACACAGATGCAAGTGCGAGCAAGCGTGCTGCTACGATACCAGCCAGATGATATTGCAGCAGAATTCTTTGCGTGGGGGGGAGCGACCGTCTCGGATGAGATCCAGGTGTGGTCACACATGAGCAATCTGACTCAGATCCCAGAGATTAGAAGTTTTTTTCTTTGTGTGCTGCACCGTCCCTAGTAGATCCGTCCTCTTTGGCACACACTACAGAGGGGCACCTTTGCTTTCCCCTTCAGCCGGTGGCAGGTCGGGATAAAACCAATGATTCCTGATACATTAATCATTGGTGGGGTTTGGGCCCAGGGGATAGCATAATCTGGTGCCTGTGTTTAGTGAGAGATGACTGACTCCAGGTCAGCCCTCCCAGACTTTCAGAATTAGTTGTGTTTCTGGGAAAATAACCGATGTCGCGACAGCCCAGCCCCATTCTTGACATATTTCAACCAAGAACCTTGTTTTGTGGGTCATTTGCTGTTTGGATTTGATTCTCATCTTGTGAAATGTCGAAAATGCAAATAGCCTTCCATTGTACTATGTCTTTTCCTCCTACGAACTATTTGTGTCTGAGAATGTGAGGGAACCATAAAAAAAATTGTGAAAACGACTGAGAAATGTACAAACCGAAGGAAATGTGGGGGAGGTCGCCACTATAGATTGCATCCCACATCTCTAGGGGCGTAGCGAGACCTGACTTTGAAACATGAATTGTGCACACCTACGCCATACCCTAATTCAACGTAAAATAACCCTGTAGTCATGGGAACAAAATGTTTTTAATTAAAAGAAAAATAAAGTAACAAATATTAAAATGTTTGTTATTACAGATTAGTACTGACAGCCAGGCTGACAAATAACCTTACATACATAAACACTACTTGGGTGGGGAGAGCATCCCCGATTCTATGCCCCCCAGGGAACTGAGCGGAACATGTCCCACTCTTAGGGACACCGATCGCACACCCAGAAGGCTTAAAATCCAAAGGCAGTGCTGTGGATGGGGACGCACTGTGCGGTTCCGAGTGCCTGCACTTTATTTGATAGGCAGAGAACCTACACTCTCAAGAAAGACCCATTGCTATCAATGGGAGAGTGCCAGCACTTCTCAGTGGGACAAGAACACTCTAAAGTTGTTAAAATCTGCACTTCTCTCCCACCATTTCAAGCACCGGTCAAAGCAAGTGCGGCTGGAAATATGCATTTACAATTCCTATGCCGAAGCACTTTCTGCAAAAGGAACTTGTTCAGAATCTATGATACGTTGCATAATTTCAACAAAAAATAATTTTTTCTAGCTCAAAAGATTTAGAAGTGACTAAAAAGTGTCACATAGATAGGCTGCCCTGCAGTTAAAGACACCGTGCAAAGGTAAACTGGTCACCTTTCTTTTGCTGGTTTGTTTATTCATATCCCACAGTTGTATGTCAGACCATCTTGAACACAAATATCACTGGACATAAATATTGTGTTCTAAATATCATTTACAAAAATATTGTCCCATTACAAAAATATCATCCCCTTGGGTGTGCATTCTATTATTAACTCCAGTGGGGTAATATTTTTTATAAATGCTATTTACCACATAATATTTATGTTATACGATTTTCTGGTATCACACAGTTAAACTGCTACTACTGAAGTATTAGTATGTATTCAAATGGCAAAACAACACAACCCCAGAATGTTACTGCATAATGCATATTTTGCCTTTTGTGACCACTTTATTTAATGAACCAGGCGACCTAATTTGATACTCCTTGCATCATAATTCTAGTGGCCCTGGTCAAGGAAAAAGGGAACTTGCTGTTCTTTGACCTGAGACATATCACACACACACACAAATACACACACACACCACATACATACAATATAATTTGATACTCCTTGCATCATAATTCTAGTGGCCCTGGTCAAGGAAAAAGGGAACTTGCAGTTCTTTGACCTGAGACATATCACACACAAATGCACACACACACCACATACATACACACCACATACATACATGTATCTAAACACACAGTCATAACTGAGGAGAAAACTATATTTTACATTTCCAAAAACACATCCATTCACACAAAGTTGTCATATCCAAGAGGAAATTATGTTTTACATTTCCCAAAAAAAGAATTAAATTAATTTTTTGTTACTTTTGAAAGCCCCCATTATACTGGTCAGATTGCAAAAGAATTATGCACAGGATATATTAATTAGAAGAGAGAAACTAGTTCTAAAATAAAGGCACAATGGTCTTGAACTGTTTATTTGCAATCTCGGTCAAACAGTCATTTGTGTTTTATTTTTCCATTTAATGCCTTTAGAAGTCAAGAGAGAGACCCCTCAGACATGTCACACCCGTAGCGCAGATTTACCAGAGTCTTCATTTTCGTTATGTTAATCTGGACCAAACACCAGGAGATGTCGATTATCCAGAGGTGCCATTTTTATTTTCTCCAGATTCAAACCAGAGCAATCATCAAACCGATGTAGGTGGCTCTTGGAGAGGCTCCATATCAGAGTGGCATGAGGGATCAGGGCATCAGGCTATCTCACTTCAATTTTGAGCCAACTTGATTATTTGATGTCAGGATCTAGCTTGCCTTGTCCTGGCCATGGGGGGTGACAGTCCACACCCTTATTGAGTAATGTTGTGATACTAGATGGAAATGGCCAAAAGAGGTGATCCGTTCAAGAAGCATAAGTTCTCACCCCATAGCTATAAGGGATGTGTTGTCATTTAATCACTAAGAAAAATCTTAAGTGGTCAAGTTGGTGCATGCGACGACTAGAGAGGGAAAGCTGGTGGAACACAGAAAAGGAGTCACCTCTCAATAAGGAGAACCAGACAGGTATAGATCAAAAGAGGTTTGGGTAGAAAGCCATGCAGAGTTTGTCTGTAACCCTGATCATTTAAATGCCCAAAGCTCTTCACCAGACCCAAGGTGTGAGGTAGGATCTTTGTCCTCACAGTAAATTGCAATTAGCTTAACTTGTGACACTGGAGCCCAGTACGTATGAGGGTGGAGCCACAACTTTGGCTGCATTTGGACATTCGTCCTTAGTGTGAGACTGAAGGCCGGTTGTCAGTTTGAGACTGGAGGCCAGTGCACAGAGCGAGATGGAGCTCATCCTTGGTTTACAGATGGAGTTTAGTTATTGATGTGAGGCTCGAGTTTCGCTCTGGTGTAACAATGGACCCTGCAGTGCGGGGGCCTGAGTTCCAGGGCTCCCCCGCTGGCACTGTACACGGGTGGGCCTGAGAGCTCCTGACTGGGTCCGGGAGCATGGGGCCCCCCTCCATGCACTTTGCAGGGGGGCCCCCACAAGTTTTGTTACGCCACTGGGGTCCTCAAGGACCAGTTCTGCTCTTTGTTTAGGAATGACTGAGCGGTTAGAGTTTTATTTAGACTTGGGTCCTAATTATAGTGCAATACATAATGCTGCTCATTTTCAAAGCTTGGGAATGAAGGATCATTTGCAATGAGATATTGTGCGAGGCCCATGCAGACTTAATAGCTATCTACAAGTAAACTAATTTCGGCAATGACCGGCACACTGTACAGCAGTCAGACATTGACACACATTAACGTTAGAAGGGATTGCTTTAAGTAGCTAGGCACAATTTAAACAAAGGAAGAAAGACGGAACCAAAGCAATGATAAATAAAAGGGAAGGAGGATAAAAGGGAAGCAACATACCATGAGAGAAAGAAACTAGGAGGAAGGAGAAACGAGACCAAGCCAGTGAAAAAAAGGAAAGGACAAAGAAAAGCAGCAATAAAGGGGAGTGAGGGTGGAAGAGAAAAAGACTGGGTGGGAGCATGAGAGTATAAAAGGAACAAAGATTAAGAGAAACAAGGGAGGAATAGATTAGAAGGCACAAAAACTAAGAGCAAAAATGAGAATTAAAAAAGGGAAATTAGAAAAGAGAAAATGTAACAAAAAAGAAACGGAAGTTAAACAAAGAACTAAAGAGCAAAAAGGGGTAAAAAACAAGAAGAAGTGAAAGGAGAGGAAGAAATGAAAGGTAGAAAAAGGTAAGACTGAAACTAATACAACAAGCATTTACAATGCAATGGTCTCGGCATCATTAAAGGTAGAGCTATTGGCATTGCTCATGACATTTCTTTTTTTTTCTTTAAATCATAAATAAATGGCATTGTCATTTACATTGTCAATACACAGCACTCTGCACTCAACAGCACACACCACTCTGCACTCACCACTCTGCACTCACCACTCTGCACTCACCACTCTGCACTCACCACTCTGCACTCACCACTCTGCACTCACCACTCTGCACTCACCACTCTGCACTCACTACTCTGCACTCACTACTCTGCACTCACTACTCTGCACTCTGCACTCACTACTCTGCACTCACTACTCTGCACTCACTACACACACGATAACGGCAAGTTACCCGGGCTGTGCCCAGAGGCATTAAAGTCTTTGACAGGTGCTGGGCACACTCACTTGCCTGCGCTCGTGGTTACCTTCCACTTCAGGCTGCACACTGCACCAAGAATGCCCACTGCTACCTTTTACCAGCACCCGCTGCTTATTGGGGGCAATACACTGGCCCTGTACTTATAACTAGTTCGGGGCTAGTAGGCAAAACGCAGATGCCATAAAAAACGCGCGCGCACTAAGGAATGTTGCAGACCGGACCCTTAAAGAAACTTTTTTTTTTTTATAACATAAGAGCTCGGAGCTCCGCCTCCCCTGCTGACGCAGGGTTGACGTAGGCCGAGCCCTAAAAAGAACAATTGATGGATAGAATGGTGCACAATGTCAAACATTCACCCCAGTACACAGATCGGGGCCTAGTTCCACCATTTTTTTTTTGGCTCCCCATGTCTTTCTAGTTCAAACCCAGCCATATGCAAATCAGCCTAGACTGGGTCAAGACTGATTTACATTTGGCTGGGTTCAAACTGGAAAGGCATGGTGAGCAAAAGAACGATGGATTTAGGCCCATATCTTTGTACTGGGGTGAATATATGACATTATCCTGCGTTCTGTCCATCAATTGTTCTTTTTGCATTTGTCACCCTGAATGAGACTGGCATGCCTGGAAATGGGTCCCGTGCTCTCCATGCCACTGGAGTCAAGCTAGCCCGGCTGATGATTGGTGAAACCCTGAAACCAACCCTAGGTTGCTTGTTTCCAGTCCAAGGAGGGCCTGGCTTGGCAGTTTGTGCTGGACTTTTCCTATTGGGTACAGGGTCAAGAATGATTTGCATATGGCTGGGTTCAAGCTATAATGGCATGGGGAGCAAAAAAGACCCAGATCTTTGTACTGGGGTGAATTTATGACATTGTTCTGCATTCTGTCCATCAATTGTTCTTTTTGCATTTGTCAAATAGAGAAAGAGTTTGAATGGAAGCAGAAGAAGAAAGTAACCAACCTAGATGGACAGAATCAGAAAAAAGTAGCCAAAGAAAGAAACCAATAAGAAAAAGAAACAAAATTATTTTCAAAACACTATGGGTACAGTTTCCTGCATTTCCAACATTCCAGGCCCAGTTAAAAGCACTGTGCTGTGTTTTACAGTGCTACCTTAGCATTTTGGCAGCTGTATATTTCAAACCAGTTGACAGGTAGTTGGTGTGTGTGAGCTACTCTGCATGAGAGCCACAGGTAACTCGCAATCGACCTGTTGGAAACCACTATGGCATACGCAATGGTGCATGTGGTGATACAGGCCCTGCAGAACCACTGAGAAAATGTTGTGAACCCAGTTTTTTTTTATCAACAGTAAAGATAAAATAAATAACTTATCTTCTGAAGAAGATCAAAGGTAGCCTGAAATGCATTAAGGATAGCAACGTCTTGTTGCTCATCACAGTTACTCGTGATTGCAATGTAGATAGGATACAAAGTGCAAACCATAATACAAAAGTGCATTCATGAGTGCCAAAACACATTCACTCTGCTCACCAGCCTCATCCTCAAGGAACACTGTACCAAAAATAAAGCAACAAACAAAAAAAACTAAGTGAGCCTTGTACCAGCTCTCTTCTAAGAAAGTGGTACAGTTTCTTCCAGAAAGTGCTTCAGAACTGGTGTTCGAGCACTCGTACATCTAGATGATGGTAGAACCTTGCTCTATGGCTTCTCAGCCTCCAAAATAGCCCCCGTAAGGGCAGTCTACATGCAACATCAATAGCTGAGGGCATTTGCTCACGTTACCCCCACCCTGATGGAACTCCACCTTCCTGGCCCAAACCGGCTGCATTATTTACAGAGCCATTTCGAACAGCAGCACTTCACCCCCGTTATCTTCTAGGCATGCTCACTATATCTGGTGGCTGTCCTCACACCTGCAGCAAGGATACCAACAGGCTGAAGAAAACATAGTCTAAATTAAAAAAACAAGACAGTAGGCCCTTTCCCATCTGTGCACCCTGGATCTAGAAGAACTTCCTCATATCCATCAGTACTGGCCCAATCCTGCTCCAGTTTAGGAAAGAGTAGAAGGTGCACCTCTTTAAAGAGTACTGCATCACACTGCAGTAACAGTACACTTGTTCCCCCACAACCCAGCTATGCCCCCATCACTCGACTGTATGCTTGCTGCTGCAGAGCACTCTTTATATCCAGATGACCCAGCAGTCGCATGCCACTAGGACAGAATACACAGGCAACTGACAGTAAAGTCTGCAGTGGTGTTAAAGGAAAACACAAACATGTCTTGACTGTCCAGTGGGACACGACATTTACAGACACTCTAACAGAGACCAGGCCAACAGTTAAACGGGAAAACGACGCCTTGTTTTGGTAGGGACACTAGGACATCCCTCCCCCTCTGTTATAGGTCTCTGACACTTTGCAACCTACCTTACCCGTCCCACAAGGCCGTTACATGTAAGTTGCATTTTTATAGCGCTTACTACCCCTGACGAAGCGTCGAAGCGCTTTTTCTGCGAGTAGCACGCACCACTTTTTAGGTTTTGCCTTAGCCATGCGTACGAAGTACGCATGTGCTAGCAAAACCTCTTGATTTCTATCTGGGGTGATGACCCGCCTCTGCCTATCATTGGCTAGCTCCATAAATGGAGGCTAGCCATTGGGAGGCAGAGGCTGTCAATCGCGTTTTCTCTCGAAAACGCGATTCGGGGGCGTTTCTGGTGCTTTTTTTAAGCCCCGCCCCTTTGTCCCGGGCCGCCCTGCGATTGGCTGCCGGCCCGGGACACCCCCGTGACGTCATTCCCGGGCCGCGCTGTGATTGGCTGGCCGGCCCGGGACCTGACTTGTCTTTCTAGTTTACTATTTTATCTTCCTTCTTTGCGCCCATTTCCCCTAGTGCTTGAAGTTTAAATATAGAAGTGCAGGTACTCATCGTTTTACAGTACTTGTTTGCACCCGAGAAGCGCTGCTGCTCTCCCATTAAAAGGTTTGCACCACTGCGTAGTTGTGCTGGTAGAGTGTCCCTTTTAAATTTGTGCTGGTAGAGTGTCCCTTTTAAATTTTAAGACGTTCGTGTACTTGGTACGCCCCAGTGCCTGTCCATTAAAGGCACTGTTTTTCACTCCTCTCTTCTGTGTCTGTGCCCCAGTGCCTGTCCATTAAAGGCACTGTTTTTCACTCCTCTCTTCTGTGTCTGTGCCTGTCTCTCGCTTCTCGGCTAAGCCACCCCACCTCCTCCGCCCACTCACCTCCCTCCTCCTCTCCCCCTGTCTCCGGCTCCCCCGGGCTCCGGCGGGTCAGTCTCTCCCCGGGTTATTTATGACCCTTCACCCGGCGGCGCTGCGGCTCCGGGGCCGCCGCCAACAGGAGCTGTGGGGCGCTCTGGCATGGGGCCGTGAGGAACGAACGAACGGTGCCCAGGGCAGCGACCAGCAATAGCGAATGCGAGAGAGACCTAGGAAGCGACGGGGGCAAAGAAAGGGATAAGTGGAAAGGAGAGTAGGAGGTAATGAATCAAGATTCGGGTCCCTCGCAATACCTGGCCCCACCCGTGGCCCACTCCTCTTAGTACCTGCCCCTGTCCATCAGCCGTTTATTCGCACGCACGCGCCCCTCCTGCTCGGGGCAGCCATTTCCATCACTTCATTCAATTCTTCGCCACATCACTCTCCACTCTCCTCTGTCTTTGTTCATCCTTTCACCCATCGATCGCTCCCCTTCCATTGCTCTGTTTCAGCTCCATACCCCAAATCGCTGCGCTCGGTCTCCTCATCCTGTTGATATTTTCATGTTTCCCCTTCTCTTCATGCTCCACTCTCCACTTTTTTTTGCAGATTTATATAGCGAACTCGACCCGAAGGTAATGGAGCGCTTTACGCGAGCACCAGATACCATGTTTCCTCCTTAATATCCGCTCAGTTCCTCCCTTCGTCCCTTTCCCATTACTCTTACCCAAGCCTTCACATCCTTCTTTCTCTTTCTTTCTTTTTTCCCCACCTCCATGCCCCCATTTATGACTCCTCACCCTCTCTGAGTCTCTATGCCTCCCCTGGGTGTGTTTTGTTTCCTGCTGTCTTTGTTTGCGGAGTCGGGACGGGAGCCCTCCCCGGGGGCACATTCCCCACGAGCATCATGGCCGGGCAGCGCCAGCATTGTGCGGCTGTTTATTTTTCTTATGGATGATGCATAGGTGCTTTCATTCCGCCCAGTCCATGAGCGCGAGCCGGAGGGGTTGCGACATCGCCGTGTGGCGTTTCCAGTGCCTTGAAGACACCACCGCCTGGTTGCCTCGTTTTCGGACTTGCTGGAATAAACAGAGCTCGGACTCGGAGGCGGCTGTAAATCCATAGACTACGGGCTACTGCTTACGACGCGGCACTTCATGACTTGTCCCATGGCTTCTTGAGTATTTACAACGTGAGGACCCCTGGACGGGCGCATTGGTCCTATGATACGCTCTAGTGCTCACAATGCTGGGGCACTTCCACAGTGTCCGTAATGCAGGGGTCACCGACCTCTTTCAAGCACTTTAGTGCTCACGACTCAAGGACGCTTCCACGATGCCCATAATTTAGAGGTATCTGCGGCCTATCAAGAAATCTAAGAAACACTTAGGGCTCCTGTCCTGTCTTACGTTTTGTTTTTAAAGTATGAAGCACTTCACATCGCAGTCGAAACTGGACTGTACCATCTCCAAGACTCCTATGAAACCTTCAGGTGCCCACGTGCAATGGCGCTTAAAAATGCTTCAGTACTCACAGTGCAGAGCCTGTCCAATGGTTCATATAATTTTTTCAGTGCTCACAATGAAGGGCCCAGTGCGGCATCTCGCCGTTCCTTTGAAACACTTTAGTGTTCACAGTATCTACACATGTCCTATTTGTAAACTGCAAATCTACCAGAAAGATGGTGGAGTTCAGGTAGGGTCGCACGGGCCTTTCGGGCAATCTGGCAGTACCCGAAAGTATGGTCTGAAAGTCTGTGTGGGCCTGTTATTTTAAGCATGTGTGTACCTGTTTCTGGTAAGATGAACACGATTTTTCTGTTGATTTCCCTGATAGTACTGCAAGCATTGCCTTAAGCAAGCACAAATGCATGCAGCCTTCCGTACTTTGCAAAGTACCTTTACAGCAGGTCTTTTGAAATTCAAAACTGGCCTCATTTGCAAATATAGGCCCCTATGGCAGCTGTCCGGTCTGCTAATGATAGTGAAGACTAGATCTTGAGAATAAAAAATCGGAACATTTTGCAGAAATAGAGGAAGGACTACAATTTGACATCAACCATGCTGCGCAGAATGACAACTCTTATCAAAATAGGAACACAGAAGAAGCACTAAGAAAATAAAATGTATTTCTGAAACCAGCAGCATATCTGTTAATTAAATAGCTTCCTTTTAACAGCTGCTAACAAGCACAACTTTAGAACACCCAATAAATTATGGAGGGCGAGGGATGAAGGCACGTCTATTAGGAATACACCAAATGGGGATGAATAATCGGGGACTGCTAAATTCCCGATGGGTGCTTTGACTTCCGTGATCTCAAGTTTCCCGTGCTTTGAGCACATTTGATTCCCATTTTCAGAGGCTAACCTATTGTGTTTCTAAGTACTCTGAGCTTCGTTTTTACCCGAAATTTGAATACTGAAAAGGCACTTTGCTGGTGTTAGTGATGCCTGGAAGCCTTCTGCTGTGTGGAAACCAGCTGATCTGCTGCGCGAAGCACTCTATGGATTCGACGAATTTTCAAAACACACGCACACATTTCTTTGAAAAATGCTGCTTTTCATAGCCACGGGAGATAATTTAATTCAGTAGCTAGCCAATGAGCATTCAGCCCAGTCGGGGCGGCAACAAGGGTTGTGCGTGAAAATCCCCCACACACATAGCACACTTGCTTGCCGTTTCTCTACGAGCCGGTGTTGCACTTTCATTTATTGTTCGTAGGGGCATGACTCAAGGCAACGTTTCGTGCTAGCAGTATTGGCTGAATCAAGAAATGTTTACTTTGGTGGCTTGTGTAATTGCACAGCATATAAGTATGTCTTCTAACAACAGATGTGTCTTCCGACGCTTCAGTAAACATCTAACAGTTTGATTTAAGAGGTGCGCCATAGGTCTGCGTAGAAGAGGGACATTTACTTTTATAAGCGCTTCTGTAGACTGTATTTTACGTTGTTCGACGTTAGTACATTCCACGCCTCCCAGAGCTTCAATCATTCAGCATTTTTATAGCGCGCTTATCACTTCGAGGGGTTTCCAGGAGCTTAATTGCACTGCTTAGACAGCTTCCTTTACATAGGCAAGCACAAACACCCTTTAGCATCAGGAGGTGTAGCCTATCCGGCCTCAGTTGGTTACATTTTAAATATTTTAAGAATTATTACAAATCTTTCTTGGCCAGGTAATTGTGGACACTGGGCTGTCTTTTTTGCTCTCACTGCGGCTTAGTGAACCATGAGCAGACTAGCCCTTGGGGAAGCTGATTCATTGTATTAAAAATGTAACCTAAACCTTGTGAATAGCTGGTGGTTATAGGCGTTGGTCACCCATGTCGGGTATGGTTGAGATGAGGGTACTGTTTATTAAGTAATGAGCATGGGCGGGAGGTTTTTAGGTTTCGCCTGTGTGTGTGTGTGTGTGACTGCTCCTGGGTGTGTGTGTGTGTGTGTGACTGCTCCTGGGTGTGTGTGTGTGTGACTGCTCCAGAGTGTGTGTGTGTGTGTATGACTGCTCCAGAGTGTGTGTGTGTATGTGACTGCTCCAGAGTGTGTGTGTGTGTGTGTGTATATGTGACTGCTCCAGAGTGTGTGTGTGTGTGTGTGTGTGTGTGACTGCTCAAGTGTGTGTGTGTGTGACTGCTCCAGTGTGTGTGTGTGTGACTGCTCAAGTGTGTGTGTGTGTGTGTGTGTGTGACTGCTCCTGTGTGTGTGACTGCTCCAGTGTGTGTGTGTGTGTGACTGCTCCAGTGTGTGTGTGACTGCTCCAGTGTGTGTGTGTGTGGGGGGGGGGCTCTGGTTGTGGCTGGCTCTGGGTGTGTGGGGCTGGGTCTGGGGGTGTGTGTGTGTGTGTGGTAGTAATTGCTGTCTGCTGAGCTCGTCCGTAGGAGAAAATAGTTCTCACATTTGCGAGAGATTAAACTATTGGCAATGTAAATGACAATGCCATTTATTTATATGTTTTCAAAACCAACACATAAATACAAATTTTGTAATTTACAATGCCAATAGCTCTAACTTCTCCAAAGGCGAAACCGTTGCATTGTAAATGCTTGTTAGTTGTTCGACGTTGTTTTTCACTTGTAGCAAGTGTTTTGCAGCTATTCTGTTTACATTGCTATTAATTTGAACGGCTGGCATCACCGTCTCGGTTTTCATACCCGCCCATATTAAGAGACAAGAAAACGGGGAGTGAAAATGAACTGGAAATCCAACTGTCCCCGGTTGGCACTGAGAGGCTGGTTGGCAAAAGCAGCTTGACATCTCACCGGAAGCGACGCTCGCTACGTCACTGCGGCGAACCGGAAGCAGCCTGTACAGCTTGTCAACTGAGCCGTACGGAAGTGACGTTTCCCCTCCACCGGCAGGTTGTCAGTGCCGCTGTGGCACCGCAGCGGAAGTGACGGGTCGCTGTCGGTAGGCACTGCGGCGCCCGCTCCCCCTGCCCAGCTATGGCGGCCGCCGAGGGCCCGTCCATGCGCGAGGGCGCGCGCGTGGCGCTGCTCTGCCTGCTCTGGTACACGCTGAGCGCCGGCGGCAACGTGGTGAACAAGGTGCTGCTCACCTCCTTCCCCTACCCGGTCACCGTCTCCCTCTTCCACATCATGGCCATCTGCACCCTGCTGCCGCCGCTGCTGCGGGCCTGGGCCGTGCCCGCCGCCGAGCTGCCGCCGCGCCTCTACCGCTGGAGCATCCTGCCGCTGGCCTTCGGCAAGTACTTCAGCTCCGTGTCCGCGCACTTCAGCATCTGGAGGGTGCCCGTCAGCTACGCGCACACCGGTGAGGGCCCGGGGGGCACAGGGGGGCCAGTGAAGGTCTGAGGGGGGGAGGGGAGGGGGCAGGGGCACAGGGGGGGCTGTGAGTACAGGGGAGAACACTTCAGCAACTGGGGGGGTACAGGGGAGAACACTTCAGCAACTGGGGGGGTACAGGGGAGAACACTTCAGCAACTGGAGGGTACTGGTGAGATGACACTTAAGCAACTGGAGGGTACTGGTGAGATGACACTTAAGCAACTGGAGGGTACTGGTGAGATGACACTTAAGCAACTGGAGGGTACTGGTGAGATGACTCTTAAGCATCTGGTGGGTACTGGTGAGATGACACTTAAGCATCTGGAGGGTACTGGTGTGATAACACTTAAGCAACTGGAGGGTACTGGTGAGATTACACTTCAGCAACTGGAGGGTACTGGTGAGAACACTTCAGCAACTGGAGGGTACTGGTGAGATTACACTTAAGCAGCTAGAGGGGTACTGGTGAGAACACCTAAGCAACTAGAGGGGTACTGGTGAGATAACACTTAAGCAACTGGAGGGTACTGGTGAGAACACTTAAGCAACTGGAGGGTACTGGTGAGATAACACTTAAGCAACTGGAGGGTACTGGTGAGATAACACTTAAGCAACTGGAGGGTACTGGTGAGATTACACTTAAGCAACTAGAGGGGTACTGGTGAGAACGGGGTACTGGTGAGAACACTTAAGCAACTAGAGGGGTACTGGTGAGAACACTTAAGCAACTAGAGAGGTACTGGTGAGATAACAAATAAGCAACTGGAGGGTACTGGTGAGAACACTTCAGCAACTGGAGGGTACTGGTGAGAACACTTCAGCAACTGGAGGGTACTGGTGAGATGACACTTCAGCAACTGGAGGGTACTGGTGAGATGACACTTAAGCAACTGGAGGGTACTGGTGAGATGACACTTAAGCAACTGGAGGGTACTGGTGAGATGACTCTTAAGCATCTGGTGGGTACTGGTGAGATGACACTTAAGCATCTGGAGGGTACTGGTGTGATAACACTTAAGCAACTGGAGGGTACTGGTGAGATGACACTTAAGCATCTGGTGGGTACTGGTGAGATGACACTTAAGCATCTGGAGGGTACTGGTGTGATAACACTTAAGCAACTGGAGGGTACTGGTGAGATTACACTTCAGCAACTGGAGGGTACTGGTGAGAACACTTCAGCAACTGGAGGGTACTGGTGAGATTACACTTAAGCAGCTAGAGGGGTACTGGTGAGAACACCTAAGCAACTAGAGGGGTACTGGTGAGATAACACTTAAGCAACTGGAGGGTACTGGTGAGAACACTTAAGCAACTGGAGGGTACTGGTGAGATAACACTTAAGCAACTGGAGGGTACTGGTGAGATGACACTTAAGCAACTGGAGGGTACTGGTGAGATTACACTTAAGCAACTAGAGGGGTACTGGTGAGAACGGGGTACTGGTGAGAACACTTAAGCAACTAGAGGGGTACTGGTGAGAACACTTAAGCAACTAGAGAGGTACTGGTGAGATAACAAGCAACTGGAGGGTACTGGTGAGAACACTTCAGCATCTGGAGGGTACTGGGGTGAGATGACACTTAAGCAACTGGAGGGTAGTGGTAAGATGACACTTCAGCAACTGGAGGGTACTGGTGAGATGACACTTCAGCAACTGGAGGGTACTGGTAAGATAACACTTCAGCAACTGGAGGGTACTGGTGAGATAACAAATAAGCAACTGGAGGGTACTGGTGAGAACACTTCAGCAACTGGAGGGTACTGGTGAGATGACTCTTCAGCAACTGGAGGGTACTGGGAGAGATGACACTTAAGCATCTGGAGGGTACTGGGGTGAGATGACACTTTAACAACTGGAGGGTACTGGTGAGATAACACTTAAGCAACTGGAGGGTACTGGGGTGAGATGACACTTAAGCATCTGGAGGGTACTGGGTGAGATGACACTTCAGCAACTGGAGGGTACTGGGGTGAGATGACACTTAAGCATCTGGAGGGTACTGGGTGAGATGACACTTAAGCAACTGGAGGGTACTGGGGTGAGATGACACTTTAACAACTGGAGGGTACTGGTGAGATAACACTTAAGCAACTGGAGGGTACTGGTGAGATGACACTTAAGCATCTGGAGGGTACTGGGGTGAGATGACACTTAAGCAACTGGAGGGTAGTGGTAAGATGACACTTCAGCAACTGGAGGGTACTGGTGAGATGACACTTCAGCAACTGGAGGGTACTGGTAAGATAACACTTCAGCAACTGGAGGGTACTGGTGAGATTACACTTAAGCAACTGGAGGGTACTGGTGAGATTACACTTAAGCAACTGGAGGGTACTGGTGAGATTACACTTAAGCAACTGGAGGGTACTGGTGAGATTACACTTAAGCAGCTAGAGGGGTACTGGTGAAAACACCTAAGCAACTAGAGGGGTACTGGTGAGATAACACTTAAGCAACTGGAGGGTACTGGTGAGAACACTTAAGCAACTGGAGGGTACTGGTGAGATAACACTTAAGCAACTGGAGGGTACTGGTGAGATTACACTTAAGCAACTAGAGGGGTACTGGTGAGAACGGGGTACTGGTGAGAACACTTAAGCAACTAGAGGGGTACTGGTGAGAACACTTAAGCAACTAGAGAGGTACTGGTGAGATAACAAGCAACTGGAGGGTACTGGTGAGAACACTTCAGCATCTGGAGGGTACTGGGGTGAGATGACACTTAAGCAACTGGAGGGTAGTGGTAAGATGACACTTCAGCAACTGGAGGGTACTGGTGAGATGACACTTCAGCAACTGGAGGGTACTGGTGAGAACACTTAAGCAACTAGAGGGGTACTGGTGAGATAACAAATAAGCAACTGGAGGGTACTGGTGAGAACACTTAAGCAACAGGAGGGGTACTGGTGAGATAACAAATATGCAACTGGAGGGTACTGGTGAGAACACTTAAGCAACTGGAGGGTACTGGTGAAATAACACTTAAGCAACTGGAGGGTACTGGTGAAATAACACTTAAGCAACTGGAGGGGTACTGGTGAGATAACAGTTAAGCAACTGGAGGGATACTGGTGAGAACACTTAAGCAACAGGAGGGGTACTGGTGAGATAACACTTAAGCAACTGGAGGGTACTGGTGTGATAACACTTAAGCAACTGGAGGGTACTGGTGAGATAACACTTAAGCAACAGGAGGGGTACTGGTGAGATAACACTTAAGCAACTGGAGGGTACTGGTGTGATAACACTTAAGCAACTGGAGGGTCCTGGTGAGATATGCGTACACCATTGGGTTGGATGTAAACCTGTAGAAAGAAACCTTTTAAATGTATGTTCTAAATAAACGAGGCATTGACATTTTTCTTGACACACTTTAACTTTCAAAGAGGTGACAGATATTGGCCTTACTGCAAAAAGCAACCTCAGTGCTTGTTGAACCCTCTATACGAGCGACCATCAACCATAGTACCAGTAATTACCACCTGACCGCACCATTGAACTTCACTCCCTGTGGATGCAGTAAATACTTACATGCCCATCGAGGGCACTTGTGCATACCTATGACATTAGTACATTGAGTTCTATGAAAGTATGGTTACACTTTATGCATGTAAATCATTTCACAACATACTTAAAATGCACATACAAGCCCATGTAAACACCCTCCAGCTTCACATATAACCAGGGTGTTTATAAACACATTGCAGTAATCGTCATTAGTCTATTTGGTGCATGTTTATCTACCCTTTCGTTAACTGATTTAGAAGGGCATCGGAGCGGGGGGGGGGGGGGGGAGGTCTGCCGAATTAATGTGTCTAAGGTCACTGTAACTCTTTAATATCCACCCGCCTTGTAGTATGCACATACTGGTGAGAGCCGGAGAGGAGACCAAAGGCAGCATCTAGGGGGTGCTTTTGAGCCATACACACATGCTAAAGAGAACATTAGAACTGGGGCAGCATCTGAGCGTTATCTCTCTGCTACGTGGACATATCCGTGAACGCCTGCCCGGCTATGGCTGCATGGGGAGGGAAGTGGAATGAGACGGAACAGGTGAACAGGATGCAGCACCTGGGTGGGGGAGGGGGACTCCGTGAATGAAGCGGGAGGAGAATTTCATTTTTGTGCTTTGAAAACATATCTTGTATATGTTTGTGGTATGCGTATATGCCAATCTTGACCCAACGGCGGTAGGGCACAGTGCAGGGTAAATGGCGATTGGAATTGAGCAAGCTTGGTTCTGAGAGTGTGGGTTTACTATTACTTCGTGATAGTAGTGTACTTTTTGAGAATGCCTTTTTTTGTTTATTTTTCTTTTCTCCGTCTCTAGTTCCTGACTGGGAGTTTATAATTCAGTCAGGTGTTTGGATGCTGGGAATCTCTCTGGTCCGAATGAGAAGCCGGCAGCGTTTAAGGCATTCGAGTAGGGGAGAATTTAATGGAGACCTGTGTGTCATCAGCAAACTGCTGGAATTTGATGTTGTTGTCAGTGAGTAGAGCCTCAAGAGGCTCCACGTAGAAGATGATGGAGGACAGAATGGAACCATGGGGTGGTCGGCATGGTATGTGGATTTTCTATCTGGATGTGCGCATCTGCGCAAACTGGTATTGGTCCAATGGGTAGGAGGGGAACCACTGAAGGATGTTGCCAGTGAATCTTGTAGCAGGTCCTGTTGGGAGGCAAATATAGAGATCAGAACTTGAGGAAACAAGTGAAATGTGAGTTTAAGATTCTTGGGAATGAGCGCATGACTTCTCTAATGTGATCACACCTGAAAATATGAATTGAAAAGACCTAAAAAATGTTAGGTCGAAGCCACCCAGACAGCACAGCTGGCTGGTTTGCTAATGACAACTTGGGGACATTCAGAAAGCTTCTCTGGGAATGCATTCTGCAAGTTGCTTGCCATTGGCTTTGTGGTTTGTAATTCACATTTGCTTGCTCTCTGTTCGTGGGCTCACTTTGTTTTAGTCTGTCCAGTTTGAGTTTGTCCCTTCTTTTGAACAAACTATTTACTGTATTCTTCCACCAGTGCCGGATTTCTGTAAACAGACCTTTAAATCTTGTTCTTATCTTATCACTTTTTTGGGCAATTACAATGGCTACCGGTGGGGTGTGGGGTGGGGTGCACCTAGTCTGGTAACTTGGTGGACTAATGCGTCCACTTTAGGGGCCTGTGTTCGACCTCATGGTCAAAGGTTCAAATCCCAGCGGGGTCCACTCAGCCCTTCATCCTTCTGAGGTCGATACAATGAGTACCATTGAGTTGGGTAACAAGAAAAACATCTGTTATTCAGCACCAAGATACCTTTGTTGGTGAACGTGCACTTTACAAATACACACGTGATGCTTGAGGAAGGCTGCGCATTCTTTTTCTTTTCTTTTTTTCTTCATGGCACACAACATTTAAATGAAAAACAAACACTTGAAGCAACAGCAGTCTGAACAGATAGCACCTCTTTTGCAGAGTGTACCAGGTTAGTAAGGTTCCTTGCACTACTCATCCGGTACCTGCAGGTGTTGGGTACCACTGAACAGCAGTATGTAAACATGAAAGCGAAAGGAGAGGTGCACTCATTTATCAGGGTAAATGTAAAGTGAGTATAGATAGTTCTATCCAATGTCAAATGCTCTTATCAAAAACCAGTATATGTAGCATCATTAATCTCAGCAGTCACGCAGTACTATATATATATGTTAACGTACAGTCACCAGAGGAACCTCGGTAGGTATCCATACGGTCCGTAAATATGATCCAGTTAACTAGATCATACGTACGGACTGTATGGAACTATCTATCCTCACTTTACATTTATCCTCCTAAATTAGTATTGTACATTAAGCGCTGATGAAGTTCTAAAGTTTTTGGGAATGAAACATGTTGGTTGGATCTTGTTAAACATTTGGATTTGAGAAGAAATAATAAACACTTTGTGTTTGGCTATACAAATTGGACTCTTTATTGGACTTGCACTGGTGCACCTCTCAATTTGCTTTCATCACACAACCTTCAAATGCCTGTAAATGAACTGCGGATATTACAAAACGCATCAGAATTCGAAAAACACAAATTAAGCACTTTTTACGGTGATTCTAAAGTGTGGTGGAAACATATTTTCAGACAATCAAATCAATACACCAGCTGGTGTCATTTTCGCACATAATCTTTTGTGCAGTGTATACTTTCATGAATAAAACCACGTTTTTGTGCAAATGGAATGGCCATTTTAATTGAAGATGTGTTGTCTGTACTAGCACTTTGCTACAACACCATTATACTTAACTTTGCCCCATTACTCTACACTCTACCGTGCACCACTCCACGCAACGGCAGTCTACTGTGCACCACTCCACCCAATGTCACTCTAAGCTACACTGCGTCATTGCACTTCGCTCTATGCCACTTCACTCCTCTATACACAACTCTACGCCAACACTCTACCCTATACTACTCTGCTATGCACCACTCCATGCCACTCTGCTTCTATGCCAATGTGCTCGATGCCAGTGCACTCTAGTGTGTACCACTCCATTCTATGTCAGTGCACTCTATGCCAATCCACTCTACGCCCCTCTACTCGATCCGGCTCCACGCTACTCTCCTCATTCTACATCACTTTAATCAAAGCCAATACATTATGCTCCAATCGTCTCTGCACGACTATACGCCACTGTACTCTTCGCCACTCTATTCTACTTTGAACCATGTTTCTCTAGGTCATTCTACTGTGCACCATCCTACGCAACTGCACTCCACACCAATGCACTCTATGCCACTCTAATATACACCACTGAACTCGAGTCAACTCTGCAACACTGCACTCTTTACCACTGAACCGTATACAACTCTACGCCTCTGCACCACTCAATGCCACTCTAAAATACTGCCCACTCTGCTCTTCTTCTGTGCAACACTGCACTCTACTCTGCAAGCCTCTACTGCACTCTACCCCAATACACTCCACTTTATGACACTCCATGCCAGTCTCCTTTACCCCCACTAACCTTTAGCCATGCTGTATAGCAGCAAAGTGGCTAGGACATATTGGCAAAGTCAATGGCTGTTACATGGGCGAGACCTATTGGCTTTGCCAATGCTTGTTTGTCTTGAGGTTTGCACACTAAAATATCAATTTGAGTGAAAAGTAAAATTTCACAAAATGAGTTAACTTGTGTTTCAGCTTATTGGCCAATTGCATGTACTTGATAAGAGGAACTGCAGCTAAGTTTGTATTTTTAATAAGTACAATTCTGCTGCAGGATCCACGCTAAGGTGCTTTCACACACGTGCATATAGCAGTGATTTGTTCCTTGTATCAGCACGAGCTGCAGTTTTTCAAACCCCAGTACTCCAAGAAGTTAGCCTCTCTGAATGTCTGCAGGGGTTACTACTGTACTTTATGCTTGGGTTGTTGGATTACAGCATGAGTTAACAGGATATGTCTGTGATATAGTAGTGTTGTCCTTTTCCTGCTGCATGATGCATCCCACACATATATTAGCAACCTATGTATGCCACTCACAAACCAAAGCCTATTAACAAATGAGTTTTCAAATTTAAATATTCAGGCAGAATTTTTGCAAATGTATTGTTGAATGCCCCTACCTGATTCTGTGAAAAATCTGTACCTCGAAAGATGCTGCTCTTGCTCATCTCAAGGAGAACAGTTGTAACAATCAAATACAATGCATGCATTTATTACACGTCACCACTGTCCAAAGTTACTGTACCTAATGCGGACATTTCCTTCTGTTTGCTTTCCTAGTTGGCAGTGTGATATGTTGTATGACGTGAAGTTATTTAGAAGAAAAAAAAACTCTGCTAAAATTGTGATGCTTTATCATCCACATTTATTGGTGTTCATCTGCTGTTTTCTGGTACAGATGATTGGCTGGATATTTACATTTCCAGCAATGGCTGGGTTAAACTACTGTTCCTTAAACTACTGTTCCATTATATCATTCCTCTTTAATTTAATTAATGGGCTACGCTAACCTTTTCATATGCCAAGTTTCTGTGACTTCAGCGTTAGCGGCTGATTTTACAGATTTGTAATTGGACATCAGGCATGTATCTTTAAAGGGGATAGGATGCAGCTGGTGGGTGTGGGATAGGCATGTTTGAGTTTGCACGATGAAGAGGTGCAAGAGGTAGGTTGGACTCTATGTACACTCCTAGAAGAAATCCTCCTTACTGGACCGCTCCACTGATAATTGTGTTTAGGGTTGTAAGCGGCTGGCCAATTTCTAATGAATGGCAGTGGGTGTGAGTGGAGTGCACTAGAGGTTGCACTTTTTGAAGATCCTTATTTTGTTTTGTTGATTTTCTTGATTTAGCGCATCAGGCCCTTGGGCACAGGGTGTCGCAGTGCTTTAGAGAGGAAGAGAATACCAATGGACAAGTAAATATCAGTTATATGAGAGATTGTAATGTCAATTTTGATATAGGTTGGGGAGACCAGGTACAGTAGTGAGTGTAGATTACAAAGGTTTTTTAGGTAGTGCGGTTTGAGGCTCATTTTAAAGGCAGCCTGTCAGATACATGCTGATAGAGCACTCCAGATCCTTTGTGTTGTGTAGGAAAGTGGGTTTCTGTTGCAGTAACCCCCGCCCCCACACTTTTTGCCTGATGACTGATGCACTTTTCCTTGGTGTGCCCTGGGTCCCTGCCAATCAGGAACCCAGGGCCTGTGTTCCTCCCCTAAACTGTACTAAAGCCTAAACCCAATTAGCATCTCTGGCCACATGTCAGCCCCTGGTAAATGGTACCTTAGGTACCCAGGGCACCGTGACCTGAGAAGGTCCCAAGGGCTGCAGCACTTATTATGCCACCCTTAGAGGTCCTGTGCCCTGACACACACACACTGCCTTTGCAGGCTGAGTGGGTACAGAACAAAACAGAGTCGACATGGCACACAACCCTGTGTGTCATGCCCACAAACACACTGCCCTGGCATACCTCAGTCACCCCTGCAGCTGGGTACACCATGCCTGTAGTGTGGGCACAGATGCATGAGCCCTGTGCCCCTACAGTACCCAGGGCCATTCCTGGGCACTGTAAGTGCAGTGAGGCCATTAAGAGTATATGGTGCTGGGAGGTTGTCATTACAAACTCCACAGCACCATAATGGCTACACTGAAGACTGACATGTTTGGTATCAAACTTCTCAGCACATTAAATCCACACTGATGCCAGTTTGGGATTTAATGTAAAATGCACAACAGTGGGCAACTTAGAGTTGGCCCCTGAACCTAACCCACAACCAGCGTCTTGACTGAGCGGCTGCCTAGGCTGCCACACAGCAGACATGTTGCTGGACACCTGGGTAGAGAGCCATCCGCTCTCCTGGGCCTGCAACAATGCACATTCTGAGACGAGGTGCTAGGTCCCCCCCCCCCCCCAGGATGGGCAAGGGGAGCTTCAAAGGCATGCCAATTTTGTGAGCTTCTCCAGGGCACTTGCTGTACTCAGCAACTGGCCCCCACCGGTTCTGACCCCCGCTCTGGCGGGAAAAACAAAGGAAGGAAAGTGGGTGTGCCAGCCTCTGCCATCCCCACCCCTCAGGTGGGGGAGGCGAGGTTAAGCACAACCACGGGCTCTCGCCATTTTGAGAATGGGGAGCCTTACCCAATCAGAGCTAGGCTCCTGCCCCCCTCCCACTGGAGAATGGCAGGATAGGGGGTGTACTCACCCCAGGACAGGGACCCATTGGTCCCTGCCCTTGCCCTACCTGTAACACCCCTAAATTTAGTATTTAGGGGCACCCTGAACCTTCCTGCCTCAGATCCCGATTCCGAAACAAGAAAGAACAACAAGAAGAAAGAAGACCTGCCGTGCAGCTGCTAACAAGAGGATGACACCAACTGACTTGGGCCCCAGCCCTACAGACTTGTCGATCCTTGAACTTGCTCCTGCTAAATCCCGGCGTCTCCTGTGGTCAGCAACCTCGAAAACCCTGGAGGACCTGACTGCCTTCCTCATCTAAAGACTGGGACTCCCACAAGCAGTGGTACTGCTCAAACAAGCAACACCGCGAATCCAGCACACTCTGCACCCGCCAAGCCCGGCCTGTGCCTGAGTGGACAAATACACGAGAATGACCCCCCCAGTGACTGTGACCCAGAATTCAGCACCCAAGGACCCTCTTCGACGCTTCTGACGACGCCTGCAGCCTCACAAACAGGGACCTCTCCAACTGGGACCAGCTGAGGGTAAGATTTCCTGACACCAAAAGACACCCCGGTGCCCTGCGGCCCCCTGTTACCTCCTCTGGGGTGCCTACCTAACCTACAGCTTCCCAACTTACCTCTCGAAGTGGTGGTCGCACCTGAAGAATCTCCGTCCCCAAACCTGCAGCCTTTGTTCCACTTCCAGCTTTGCCATTGAAATACGCTGGGCGTCCGACGGCCCAAAAGCACCCTTCATCCTGCCGCCCGAGTGCCACAGGAAGCGCAGCATCTGTTCTATTCTACTTCCCCACTTGCCCTGTGTAAGTGACCAGGAGATGTAAAGCCAGAGGGAAAAGGAGGAACTAAAGAGCAGGTCGCCCTCCTAAAATGTCTTATGAAAAAAAGTGAGCCCACCTTCCTGGGCTCAGAGACCTGTCTTGTGTTATGGCTCTTCTCAAAATTATAAGTGGAGCCAAGGAATTACAGAAAGAAAAAAAAAATTCTTTCTTGAGTCCCCTCACTCACCGGAGTTTCCTCACGGTGACATGCTTAATCATTGGGGCCATCCCAGTTCTTTACGAAAAGGGGCGTGCTGCGACTTGCGAATTACGTAGGAGCACTTAGTAGTGAAGGACTATGTGTAGTGCAAAGATGGGGTAGTGAAATGGAGTGGTGAACGTAAATAGAAACTAAAAATACCGTGCTAGTGGGCCTCAATAATTTATTTTGCTCCTAGGTTGGTATGCTTAAAAATGGGGTTTATACTGAATTCCGACCAACTATGAAGGTAGGGTCAGTATTTGGTCAACATGTTTCACGCCACCCCTGGCGTTTCTTCAGGACCATACAGGGTCCAGCCCTGTATTTCCACTCCTAAAAAAACCTAAGTGAAGGCTATGTAATTAATAGGTGATAAAGGATATATGCTCTCACTTCAGAAACATGCGTGGTTTCAAAATACATACGCTGCTGCTTACTGATGTATGTTTAACTCATTGGAGAACCTGTGAAAAAAATGACATAATTTAAGGCACCTTTCCCTTTCTCTAAGAGAACGGGTACATAAATGTCCTTCATGCCGCACATTTAAGAAAGGATAATGATGGTGCAATTTGCCCCATATTGGTGCGTGGAGGCTTTCCGTTCCGGTGCATAGTCACTATAATAATCACAGAGTGATTGTGGCGTGAAATCATACACGTAAATACCACACGACTTACTGTGACAAAGACAAACACTACAGATAACACACACAAAGAAATGGAAAAAAGAATCTCGATATTTGCAGGTGCCTAATAGCACTTCATGGTCTCAGATGGGGGGCGGTGTCGCTTCTATGGAAGCGTTGCTGAAAAATCGGGATTAGTGCAAAGATGCGTTTAGTTTCCAAGGAAACACCTTGTTTGTAACGCGCGGGTAGACTATTCAAGTCTTGCTCTATCTCCCTGAAAAAAGGTTTAAAGACTTACTTCCTGGTCAGCCACACCGCGTGTGATTACCTAGCTGCTTCCCCGTCGGACTGCATCTCGCAGTGCGTTCGGCGGGGAGGTGTTTAAGTTTCCTGCATTTCCGGGTTTGTCGGTAGGGAAACACTAGACCGTTCGGTCTAGGAGGCCATATTGGGAGTATGTCAATCTCCGTGTCAATAAAGTTTTACAATTATCGGAGGCTGAGCATCCAAAACTAGATATCATTATTGTTGAAACGCAGAAACGGAAAAACTATATTTATGGGCAGTCAATGCAAAGGGTCCTTATTGGATCTACGAGCAGTGGTTCTTTCGTAAGCCATCTGGCTACTAAGTCGTCACTTGTTTCCCGGTGTGGAATTAATTAATTACGGAGTGCTTTTTTACTCTCTTTGTAAAAAAGAACCTTACTTTGGTTCAGTATATACAGAGCCACTTTCTTACATGTTGCCATTGTGTGATTGTTTGAGGGTGGAGCACCTCTTAAATCTCAATGTGTTCATCTTGAGCAGAGCTTGTTTTTAGGTCTCGCGACCTATCGATGCGCGCATGCGCATCGAGCGGAGCGAGAATTCAAGTGGCCAAAATCCTCTTCAAACTAAGGGCTTTCAGCCCCGCGGTTTTCTTGCAGTTCACGTGAATCACGTGAGCAAACATGCACGCGCATTCACGGCCAGGGCTTCTCCTCCCCTAATTATTCATGGCCGGCCGCAGGCCGGCCGTACTTTCAGTTTCCCGCTTCTCCTCCCCTAATCATTCATTCCCTGCCGCTCACAGCACATCAAAGTGCTTCGCCCAGCATGCGCTCTGCATTCTCTCTTCTATCAACAATATTCCCTCCCGTGCTTCCCCACGTACAGGTATTAACTGCATCCGTTTCCTTAGCAGCATTCGTGACCTTCCATCCTGCCTGCTGCAGTCACTGTTCTTTCCCTTCATTTGTTCATTCTGGTACTGTTCTCATGTACTCGCCTTTCAGAGTATTTCTAACTCTCCCTTCTTTTCTTCCTACATCTAAAGCCGATTTCTTTTCTGTCCCTTCTCATCCAGTCCAGCTGGGTCTGCCCTCTACCACTTTCTATTTTCTCGGTGATTCTGCGCTTCTCTCGCTCATTCACTTTCTGTTTCTCCATCGCCTCCCACGACCTCTCTCTGGTTGTCCTCGCTATCTCTCGCACTCCCACGTTTTTTCTTGAGTTTATCCCTCTCTTTCTCGCGCCTCATCTTTCTTTTCCCACTCTTTCTTCATTTCCCTCCCTCTCTTGCCTCCTGACTTTCCTTCTCCATGCTCTTTCCTTCGCAACCCTACTCTTGTTTTAGGTGGAGCCTAGGCAGTGCATGCGTTGTTCTGCAAGGCATGCTGTAATCAAGAATGTGGCTTGAAGCACCTCCCATCTTTTCCATTTGTTCCTGTTCGTGTCCTTCATAAATACCTGCTTTTGTCTTATCCACATGCCCAATTAGTCCCACCTTTCAGTGTCTCGGACCCTCCCAGCAGACTGCCCCTGTTACACGTGGTCTTACTCTTTTTAAATTTATGTTCCTTCGTCCATAAATGTTTTTTGGGGGGGAGGGGGGGGGGGGGTCCGCTTTGGGCTTGTGTATCAACATGGCATCCGCTGCACTTTACTTTTTCCAACAAGTAAATTATAATTACAATCGCTGCGGCTGTGCTTTATCTTTAATACGGCAGCCATGTGCCTTTTATTTTGGCATATTTATATAAAAGAGGAAAAAATGCATTGTGTTATAATAGGCCAGATGCGGTAGAAATGTTATGAAAAAGGGGGTAGGTGGCATTCATGATTCTCAAATGTGTGGTGTTCATATAGATAGAGCAGCTAAACCAAGCAATTCAAGGAGTCACCAAAGGTTCAGGTCATACCTTTGCACGCTGAGCTGCCGACTACTATGACACACCAGGAGAGAGGATATTAGGGGCTGCATTGGTCAGCATTACTTCAAACCAGCGCCTGGTGTGTTCAGAAGGAGCATGGTGTTATGATCGCCCACCTGTAACACGAGCACGTGATGCAGGACTGCTGGGAAATGTGCCCAACCATCCTGTAGACTCGCTGTCATTCGTGTTTTTTCCACAGGCAGGCCGGACTGCATCCGTTTGAGCTTCATAAGACTTATAGTGTTCAAAAATATGGAGAGGTGATTATGTATCATTAAAAATCATGTTTCTGTGAGGTGTTATAGCGCCGTATGTATTTACGTAGCTCTAAGTTTCACAAATGCGGGACCTATTGCATTGCAAATGCTTGTTGATGTTCAGTTTCTGCCCGAAAACAGAATATTTCACGATATTTAGGTTTGCTTTTGTGGCTTGCCTTGAAAGTGAAAATTGCAATATTAAGTGCTAATCACTTGTCTGTTTAAAGCCAACCTAATTACAATGGGATCACTATAACGCATTAAGATTATATTTTGACAGGGCAGAGGACTGCTTTGAGGGGAGCTAGGTACAATTTCAGCATGCTCAGTGCTTGGATGTCCAGCTTATAGTTTTTTCTTTCATTTTTTTGAGGGTCAGGGGTTGACAACTGAAGGCTGTTCAGACGTTTTAGTGGGAATCCTAATCTACCATTCTATGCCATCCTTTTGCCAATAGGGTCAAGGTGCGGTAGTTTATCAAGATGGAATCGAAGAGATTTTTCTACAGTGGTGATGAATTCTGACGTGAGAACCATGAATCCCTTGATTTGACCCTTGGTTGGGGAATCTTATTTGTCTTGGGTTGGGGGTGTGGTTCCAGTCATTGGTCATCGTTTTGTTGTATGTGGCTTCAGCTTTAGTTGCATGTTTTTCAGTGTTTGTTATGCAGCTCTGAATTTAAATACTCAAGAGGGTAATGGCTCCAAGTCTGTTGCAGCAGTCAGTTTGGGTAAATAGCAGAGTATCTTCCACATATTGTAGAAAAGCAATACCATGTTTTACCATATCACCTTGGGGTTCCATGCAGAGATAGTAGAGGGATTGTGGGTGAGGTTGGAGCCATAAATATTCCATAAGGATTTTTTTCACGAGTAGAGATTGTATTCTTTATTTTTGGGAGCTATGTTATGTCAGAAAGATGGAACCTAAACCACTTGGAGTTAAACTGGCAAGGATGTTGGCTCTCTACTGCAGTTGGCTGTCGAGTGGTTATTTTACTTTGCAAATTTAAAATTCAATTTTAACTTGAGCGACATTTTACCATCGTGTTTGTAAAGTGAGACCTGCTGTTTCACAGGTGACAGCAAGAGCCAGTTTCATCAGTGTTAGTACAGTGCAGCACAGTACTTTGCCTCGTGGAGACTTGTTAATGGTCAGGCAAAAATTCATGTCTTAAAGCCAGTGTGTGGCTAAGTTGAGAATCTTTGCTTTCTCTCTTCTGCTTTGAGCTTTTTAAACTTAGTGAACAGAGCAACAGCACAAACAAATGTTGGCAAAGCCAATAGAATTAGCCATTTGATGACATTATTAGACCCATATGGCTTTGCCAATGATATTTACTAATGCGCATTGCAAAACAAAATGCTTAGTTGCGGTCACATATTGTATTAGCAATGAAAAGTTTCATTGTTGTGATTTATGCATGCACATGCCTCTCCTCACAATCACACCTATGGATCATGATGCAGGACCAATTTGTTGTTATTTATTTTTAATTTACCATTTCCATATTGCTGTGACTATCTGCGATCAGTAAATAATTGAAAAACATGTAAAAGTGCATTTGAGAGAGAAGAGTTGCAACTTTGAGGGGGAAAAAAGCAAAAACTGTGAAATGAGCTGTGAGGGAGCTACAGGCAAACATGGTAGTGTCATTATTTGAGGGAGAAGCAGCACACATGGTAGATGGGAAAACACTCGTGTGGAGTGCTGAAGACAAAAGAAGTTCCCTGATTTTGTGCTGTGGAAGGATCAAACTTATCCATTCAAAAGTATGGTAAAGCAGGAAACCCAAGAAGATAGATAATGGAAACCCATCAAGCAAACAAATGAGGTTGACAAGAAAGCCACTTAGCGGTAAGGAGTGGACGATCCCAAAGCTTGCTGATGTGGCACGGTTCACCACAGGAAATGTGAGACCTGAATAGCGGATGTACATATGAAACTGCAGGATAAAAATCCACAGCACCTTCAGCTTTTGGTGCTGGAGATTTCCTCCAAGGATCTTGCTGGAAATTTGAACTTGGCTGTGCAACTTATTGGATCAACATTCAGAAAGTTATTAAATCTACCATTTTTGATTCAAAGAAGAAAAGGCTGAAAGTTTAGATGACCTTGTGCAACGAGCTTCTTTGTGTCCTACATGTCTCATCTGAAAGTTACTTAAATACCATGATGTCCGTGGACCTTTTTTGAAAGATACCTAACAAAGTACGTCTTGTCTGGTGACGTGTAAATAAGGAGCACTTTGCTAGCGATGTATGCAAGTTCTTTGGTAAAACGCCAAAAAGGTAATAGCAAGGAGTGGAGCTGAGAGTTTTTGTCATTGTGATGTTTATTCTTCGCTTTCCTTGTGTGCTACACAGCATACTAATCATATTTGCACACTTTTTTCCAGTGAGAACGCATTGATCAAGAGGCCAGTCTGTTTGTTCTTTTAATTTATTAAATGAAATTCTACATTGGGGGCTCTGTTCACAGCTTATATTTACGCGAGTACCATTTCTGTTTGGTAGGTCTATCTAGATCGCTGTGTTGTGGGGCTGTAGTTCGCAGGTTGAATTCAGGCTACAACAAGTTTATTATCTTTTTTTTTATATATATTAAATGTATTTTACACCACATGGGAAACACAATATTGAGTGCTGAGATTCGTGCAGAAAGTTAATATTCATCATGATGTTTTCAGTCACTTGTGTCTTTCAACACCACTATAAATTACTTTTGTACACCTGTGTTTTTTCTCAGTAATATTTGGTTTATCAACATTGCATTAAATGCTAAGTTTTGTACAGAGCGAAGCTTTGTCAGGTGGAAGCCCCTCCAACCTGTCCACATACAGTCCCCAAAGGAAACTATTCACTGGAGGACTAAAACCATACCTGTGTCAAGCGGTTCTTGAACAAGATGTCGAGCGCGTGCAATTGGCCCTCACAAACCACCTTCTGCAGTGTTCTACTGTGCTCTTAATATGTTTATGATACAATTATATTTTTCATAATGTATCCCCTATAGAAGCCTACAATTGTTTTTATATTTTCCAACACTCCAAAAAATGAATTTTGTTATGCACATATATGCATAATTCCATCATAATTTTAATTTTTTTAATTTGATATCATGCACGAATCACCCCGGGGGGGTATTTAGGGCAGATCGCTTGATTCTCCCTTTAACCCTTTATTGAAGGGTTTCTACATCCAAGCAGTATAAAATATGTTATTGTTTTCATGCTTTGATACAATCTAAGGTTTCTACACCCAGGTGGTAGTCTCACAAGTATATCAGCCAGACACTATCAGCTTTCTGGTGGGAAGACAAACATTGCTGTTAAAAGCAAACATTACATTTTGAGAAATGCTTCACTTATGTATATTTTGGTTCAGGGTGCATGTACTTGATTTCACGCTGGAACTCCATTGCATGGCCAAACGCAGTGCTTCATGTAGGCTCCGCTCCTGAGTGGAGAAGAATTGCTTTGGTTCCTACCGTACTTGCGGTCTTAAATTGTAGACACACAGTGTTAGACTTGGCATCTTTTGGTATGTTTTTCCTGAGTTTTTGCTTTCTGACCTCCCGGTTTTGACTCTTTGTGCTGGCTTAGTGTTTCTGCGCACTCTTCTCACTGCTGATCAGTGGTAAAGTGCAAGTGCTCCTGTGGTAAAATGAGTTGTGGATTGGTGTTTCCATGATTGGCCTGTTTGATTTATGTGTCAGTCCCTAGTAAAGTGCACTGCGTGTGCCAGGGCCTGTAAATCAAATGCTGTTGGCGGGCTGCAGCACTGGATTGTGCCACCGACTCAAACAGCCCGTAAATGTAACTCCTGCCATTGCAGAGCCTGTGTCGACTTGGCAAGTGCACCCACTTGCCAGGCCCGAACCTTCTCTTTTCTTACATGTCAGTCACTGCTAAGGTAGGCCCAAGATACCTTATGGGCAGGGTGCAGTGTATATGAAAGGTAGAACATGCCATTGTGGTTGTTGCATGTCCTGGTAGTGAATTACTGCAAATTTCGTTTTTCTCGATTGCAAGGCTAACTGTTCCCCATAGGACAGAATGGGGAGTTTGTTTATAACATCTTATAAACCTAACTGGCCCTGGGAACTATGTAGGAAAATGAAGTTTAGTATGCCTGAACTCAGAATCTAAAGATGCGTCTTTTAGTGAAGGTGATTTTTACATTCTGTGTTTGAAAATACCACTTTTAGAAAGTAGGTATTTTCTTGCCTAACCATCCAGTGTGCCTCTGCTGGGTTTGTGGGTTGACTGTCTGGGTTTTGGATGTCGGACTGGGGAGCAGGAGTGGCTCCAGACAGTCTAGGTGGGTCAGGAAAGGGCTGAATAAAAGACCTGGGCTGCATTTAGAGTGGGGGAGGAGATTTCCTTGCACCTGAATGGACCTGGTCTGCTTCTGAAAATGCTGTCTCCACCTCCTGCCAGGAAGCTACAGCAGAGAAGGCAGAACTGGTTTTGGCTGGGCACAGATACTCTCTGCCTAAGAGATCAAAGGATTTTGGGATATAAATATAGGGTCCCAGACCCCTGAACTTTAGAATCTTTTGGACCAAGAAGACTGCCAAGAAGAAGAGTTGGAGAAGCTCTGAGGAGGAGCCACCACATTGCTGTGTGCTTTGCTGTTAGCCTGCCGTGGCTGCTTCTGTCTTGAGCAGTGAAAAGAATGGACTGAAATTTCTGCAATCTACTTTTGTGAGTTCCTCCAAGGGCTTGAGGTAGAGCTTGCCCTCCTGTTCAAGAAGTCTCAGGACCAACATAGACTTCAAACCCTTCTGCCCTCAGCACTGGTAACTGTGTGTTTTGTGCTGCAACAGAAGAAAAAACAACCCGTCGACTATGCCGCTGCCGACTGTGTCCTGGCGGCACCGTGACCCTGAACTCACTGACGTTTGCTGATGCCGCCACCGAGCCTCTGCTCACACCGTGACCTGTGGACACTGCACTCCGCATCACCTCGCTTCATGACAACGCCTTGGTATCCCCGACGACCACGCTCCACGCCGAAATCTATGCCGCTGCTTGCACCGTGGTTCGAGGGCATCGCTCGTAAAGTTACACGATGCACCGCCCTCATCCCGCACCGCAGCAATGGCCTACTGACAGCGCTTAAGCAAAGGCAACGCCGCTGCTTGCACCGCGACCTGTTAGCCCCGCGATGAGCACCGCATTCACTCCGCTCCTCGACCCTGGTCTCACCAACGACGCCATCTGACGCCGCCACCGAGCCGCTGCTCACACCGCGACCTGAGGGCACCGCACCGCAGCACCCGTCGCCTGCTTCAAGAGCGTGGAGTTCGATCTGTACTGCGTGTGACTTCGAGGGCCCCAGCAACTCCTGCACTGACCTCCGGAATCAACGCCTGCGGACACCGTGCTTTTGGAAGCTCACCGAGAGGTCGCCGACGCCCTGCATTTCTAAAGGGTACTGTTTGCGGGTCTTCCCGACACTGTAGCTGGCCTGTGACCCCCAGCCAGCCAGAAATGTTTGGAATTGTTTGCTCCTGATGCTGTGGTAGGCCAGTACGGAGCTATCGACATCAAGGAACTGTTTTTCAAGCATATTTTGATAACTAAAGATTTTTAAGTACTGTATTGTGGATTTGTATCGTTTTTGGTCTTGTCTTAAGTATATAAAAATATTGGATATTTTTCTAACCTGGTGTGGTGTCCTTTTGTAGTGCTTACACTTTATTACTGTTGGTTATGTTCAAATGCTTTACATACTGCCTCTAAGATGAGCCTGTCTGCTCGTTCCGAGCTACCAAGGGGGTGAGCAGGGATTATTTTAGGAGTGTGACTCCCTTATCCTGACTAGGAAGAATGGTCCCTATTTGGACAAATGTGCAAACCCTAGCCAACTGGAGACCCTCATTTCTAACACGTGGGCACTCATTCGCTGTGCTTTCCCTTCGGCTCTTAACTAGCAGCTATCTTGTTCCAGAGGGCTTAAAGTAGAGAATGATTGTGGTTGGAGGCTCTAAGACTCTTAGAGTCAAAACCTCAAATTGCGCTTTTCACATAACTGTTGCGTGTTGTTCTGTACGGCTCTGCTAAGTTTCTGAGCCTGTGCCTCTTCCACTGGGTTCTGCCTAATACTTAATGCATTTTCTTTTATTTTGTTACTTTGATATATTGATCTATTCTAGACGTTGTCTGTCAAGTGCTCAAATGTGTGCCAGTGCTTTTGCTAACTCAGAAAGAAAATCCTAATTGAACCTTTGACTTGCTGCTCTTCATGAAAATTCTTATCCCTATTAGCATATCTGTACATTCGACACCGTGGCTTTAAGCTACCCTAAGTTTTCACAGATTCACCTACTCTGCCAGAAGCTGCTATGCATCAGCAACAACCTGCAATGGCTTCAGGTTCATGTATTAACTAAACACAAGTGGATCATAATCGTATGCATCTGTTTACTTGGCTTGTGGCTACTTTCTTTATTACTATCTTGTTGGCGCTATTCTCCAAGCATTCTTGACTCTTGGAACTGCTGTCTGCTTTCATTGCTGCGGCGGTGATTTCTTGCATGTAGTTTTTAGTAGCTGACCCCCCTGCCATGGACTCATTTTTTTTTTTTTTTTGTAACTCTTTAGTTATGTTAAGGAATCCTCCATTATCTTGGTAGCTCTTTTTGCTTCTTTTCTGTGTGAATCTCTTTAGGGAATTGAATATTCGAAATGGACACCAAAGGGCTTACTAATGAAGAATGCACACAAGATTTGGACATGGATCAACTGTTTCTATTGATTCAAGACCATTTAAGGCTTAAAGCTCAAATTACTCTCCTTCGTTTGTCTACTTGTCTGCAAATGTTCTCAAATTAAATATAGGACTCCATATTCCTTACCTAGCAGAAAGAGGAGAATTTCTTTATTAATCTTTTGAAAAAGAAGTTAGAAGAGAGGCTGCATAGAGCCCTAGCCAACATGGCACCCATTACTGCTGAATTTGTCAAGGATTAATATAAATTATAACTGAGGAAAAAATGTTGAGGTGGAGTGAACAGCCCAAATGAAAACTAAAGTTTTACATAGGGGACTTTTGACCCCAGCCGACAATTGTGACTTGGACAACAAATTGAGAAAAATCAATGAATCATCAATTTCTAAAAGGAAAATATTGTTAGAACACAATCCTGTACCCACAGAATAGATGATACTTTAATTGGTAAAGAAAACAAGTATTCCTCTGAAGGGTTGTTGTGATAGGAGCGGTCATAAACCAGGATAGTATGCTAATCTGCCAGTTATGCCCTGCCGGTCACCTTACTTCATACATACCAGAGGAAATTGATGACATCACTTTACCCGCTCAGCCTCCTTGCATCACATGGTATTTTGGGTTCTTGGAATGGATTGCACCTTTGCCCTGCATGCTTTAGACGCTTTGCCTTGTTATTGACTATGCTTTGTTTTCATCCCTCACCCCACGAGCCTTCTGACAGTTGCCATTTGTGTAAACCTTGCTCTGGATACGCTATGCGCCCACCTCGGACTATGCACTTATTCTAAAGGGTGCAGAGCTTGGCCTTCAATCAGGCCATATGCTCCGCACCACTTCAGCACTTCAGACCAAAGACACTGAGCAAATAAACTCTGGTGGGCACAGGGCATGGCTTTTCGTAAAACCCAGCACCAGTTCCCACAAAGCCAAGTTGTCATTTCGTTTGGCCAAGACCAGCACCCAGCATTTGTACTCCCAAAGCGAAATGGGCACTCATGACCTTTTGTATTCTAGGTGTGGTTGCTACAGACACATATATAAATGAGGCTGTGTGACTTCAGTGATGCTATTGATAATGTGAAAAATTTATAATGCAATTTGTAACATTGAGTACGGTCATGATCAATGTGTTGCAGGGAATCCAGGGCCACCTTTTTTAGGTCTCGCCTGGCGTTGCAGTGCGCCTGCGCTGCGAGGGCTTCTTGGAATCGATGCAGTTTCCGAAGTGGGCTTTCAGCTCCGCCCGTTATCTGGTTGGTTCGCGTCATAACATATGCTTAATGGAGTGTGATGATGGTGAGTGAGGCTTTTTAGCCCCTCCTGGTTACCACCCTGTCCACTTTTGTCCCCGCCCACCGGGACTGGATGGTTCACTGGCGGAGTTAAACGGTCATCTTGAAAAGCCTGGAAGCACTCTTTTTTTCATTGTCATCGCGGTCAGCTTCAATTGGACAAGCGTGGTCCGCTTCGGCCGTGCTTTTTTATTTATTTATTAACTAAATTGCACTAGCGTGGTCCGCTTTGGCTGCGCTTATTTATTTACTTGGTTGCACAAGCGCGGTCAGCTTTGGACGCGCTTGTTTATTTACTTGGTTGCACAAGCGCGGTCCGCTTCGCTCTTGTCTTTCTCTCTCTCTCTCTCTCTCTCCCCCT
Organism: Lissotriton helveticus; assembly: GCF_964261635.1. NCBI lineage: Eukaryota > Metazoa > Chordata > Amphibia > Caudata > Salamandridae > Lissotriton > Lissotriton helveticus. Next base: position 873,249,282 of record NC_136073.1, read on the forward strand.
CTCTCTCCCCCTCTCTCTCTCCCCCTCTCTCTCCCCCTCTCTCTCCCCCTCTCTCTCCCCCTCTCTCTCCCCCTCTCTCTCCCCCTCTCTCTCTCCCTCTCTCGAATGAAAAATTGGTCTGTGACAGCTATTTAGAGGAGAGGAGAGCTGAATCACAATCTGTCTGCGGTGTGTTGTAAAAGTAACCAACACTGATTATTAATATCATATAACAGAATAAATGTTTTCTTACGTGCATACAGTTAATGTAAGGAACACTATGTTGGAGAGACAACTACGTACCAAGAAACCAATGTAAAACATGCAATTAATGTCAAAAAAGAGAGAAAAGAGTGCCAAAAAATGTTCAATGGCAATATATTTATTCCATATACTTAAGAGCACTTTATGCATATGCAGTCGTAGTAAGGTTGCAAGGAAAGGGGGAAAAGGTTTGGGATGGTTGTGCTCGTGGTGGAGAGGGGTGGGTAGAAGTCACTGGTTAAGGAATACACATTATTTCAATCATTGCGAAATCAGACTGGTAAGGAAGACCAGTAGACAGAACCTGTCCTTGCCAATTCTTTAGATCAGTTATACAGTATAATAAAGCATTAATGCAACATCAGGCAATGGGGGGAGAGAGAGAAAGGTACAGGTCCCATGTGGGTGGATGGCGTCGACATTTCGACTCGGCTAACGCATAGAGTGTGTCTTGTACCTCCGCTGCGAGTCTTCAGGGCGAAAAGGGGGGGGGCGCAGGGGGCAACCTAATTCTGGTGCCACATTGGCTTCTCGAGTTTAGGACTGAAGGATGGGTGTCAAATAATCCAGTCAGAGCTTTCCAAAGGAGTGAGCTGAATTCCACTTGTGAGGGCCCAACTTGTGTTGTCCTCGCCATTATTTAAAACCGTGAATACATTATCCAATGGTCATCAGACATCTGGTATGTCAAAACCTTGAAAGAAAAGTCCGGGCGCCGCACGCCTCGCAACTTCCTCCTGCCAAGTTCAATTGTTTATTTATTTTCTTAGTTGCACAAGCGCTGTCCTCTTCGGACGCGCTTACTTATTTACTTAATTGCACAAGCACGGTCCACTTCGCTCTCTTGTCTCTTTCCTGCTCTCTCTCTCTCTCGTGGTTCTGTTTACTATCCGTCTTTTTAAGTCTTGCTCCCCCCTCTTTCTCGCTTCTTTCTGTCTCCCTTCCAGTCTTGCTGTTCTCTCTTGCTGTTCTCTCTCTTGCTTTCCTCTTTCATGCTTTCCTCTTTCATTCTCGTTTTTTTCTCTTTCATTCTCGTTCTTTTTTCTTTCATTCTTGCTCTTCTCTCTTTCATTCTCGATTTACTTTCTCTCCTTCGCGGGCTCTCTCTTTCGCGGGCTCTCTCTTTCGCGGGCTCTCTCCCTCGCGGGCTCTCCCTCGCGGGCTCTCTCTCTCGCTGTATAGGATGTAAGGTCACTGTTAGTAACAGGGCACCGTCAAAGCCTGATGTCCAGGAGGCTCTGGGGACAGTGGGACATGGCGAAAACGGTGACCAGTGCCCACTTGGCTCGGCCATCCATACACAGTTGGTAGTCTGAGCAAGGACTTCCAGTGCACCATAGAAAAAATGAGAGAAGAGTGTTATGGTTGGTCTCTAGGAATACCACCACCCCCCCAACCCCCCCCCCCCCCCCCCCCCCCAAAAAAATTCTGTCCAAAGGGCGGTGGTTTAAAAGAAATAACAAGTGGGCTCTCTTTCTTGCGGGCGCACTCTCGCTCGCGCTCTCTCATGCTTTTAACGGGCGAGTGGGGGGGCGTGCCTCAGCGGGCTGTAACCACCAGTGCCTCCACCTAGCGGCACCGCCTCTATAGTAGCTCATATCGCCCACAGCCGATTATTAGATTAATTATCTTGTAGCAATGCAGTTTGTGTTTACTCTCATAAGTATTGCATAGTTATCGACATTGCCGTGCAAACCTTATTATGTTGAGTATTATTCTTAAATGTATGGAGGGAGGCTGCATATGAGTGATATGTAGCTATCATTGGGTCCCAATGCCCCGCTCATAACTCGCTTGTGGAAACCATTAGTACCCGCCACACTCCGGGTCACTGAAGACACTGTTTCCAGTCCAGGGTTTTTCTTTCACCTGTAGATAATTGGTCTAATGAAGCCAATGTGCGCTAACCGAGACTGCAGCCAGTCTGTCCCAATGAATACTTTGGAGCACACCAACCTTCAGCATTGAGACGTGCACACCCTCAGTGCCGTGTTTACAATATCAACATCTCTTCATCTGGTGTCTCTCCGCCCTTCCCTCTCTACCCTTTTCTAGTTCCCCTATTAGATTTTATTATTCCACCTTTTTTTCACACTGGTGATGCATTTAATCAAGTAACATTGAAAGGCAAAATTTCTGCCCATGTGTTCCCATACCTGGCGTGTCACTGAGTTTAGTGCTTACTTTCCCTCCATGTTAAAGAACAGTAGATGTTTCAGCACCCAGGCTAATGTGCTGCATGGCTAAATACATACAAGGTTCCAAAGGCGAGACAGATTGCATTGCAAATGCTTGTTATTTATTTTAAACCACAGCCCTTTGGACAGAATTTGTGTGTTTTTTGGGGGGGGTTGGTATTCCTAGAGACCAACCATAACACCCTTATCTCATTTTTTCTATGGTACACTGCTAGTCCTTGCACAGTCTACCAACTGGATATGGATGGCCGAGTCAAGTGGGCACTGGTCACCGTTTTGGCCATGTCCCACTGTCCCCGGAGCCTCCTGGACATCAGGCGTTGACGGTGCCCTGTTACCAACAGTGTCCTTACATCCTATACCTGAGGATATCAAATGGATGGGTGAAATTATTCAAGATATCTTAGCCACAGATATTTACTTGGTACATCTCTGTCCATTGTGTGTTTTGGCCCACCATGGCTCAAACAGGAACCAAAGTGTACACCCATGACCCTGCTACAGTAGGAATAGTTTTGCCCGAGCTACCAGCCTAGTTACTCCCTGAACAAAAGCACAAACCACATCAGACCTAGACTTAGTTCAGCTTCTGCATTAAGGTATAACTGAGTCCTGTGGTATAGTGAGCATGAAACTCACATATCAAGCCCCCAGAGCATGTTAGACATCAGGGCATGCATTGTATATACTGTGCACAGGTCCATGAGTTTGCCTCATTGCATCTTATTATAATGAACTGGCTGCCCCCTGGTGTAGCCGCACTTGCGCTGCCCTGGGGTGGCAGCACGTTCACCGAAATACAGAGCAGCTGTTTCAAAGCTGCTCTCTGTTTCACAGTGCAGGCAGAATATGGTCTGCAATTTAATGAGGCCACAAAGATTCCTGTGCAGGTGACTGCATATGCCTGCAGAGGCGTGTTGGGGGTGAGGGGGGTTGTGAGACCTTCTTGCACCCCTCAAGAGTGCAGCTTTTATGGGAGCACTCTGTGCACCCCTTTTTTGGCTCACACTATCAGTGCTCCTCCTAAAGGCATGTTTGCCTCTGAGCCCACGTCTGTAGTAGTGCATGGGCACAGATGCAAAGTAATTCCCTCATTGGCATGGGGCTGCACACCCGTGCAATTGTGCACTTTCTCAAGATAGTGCTGGCACTACGTGTGCACCTTTGCTGTCAGTATTGTGGAAGGGGCCACACAAGAGTCTGCAACCCCATCTGAAGTACTAAAATGTCATGGGGGCTCACAAAGCAGGCCCAATCCTGTTACACCCTATTCAATGGTATAGTCCTCTGCCATTCTTTTTTTACATCTAGCTTATCAGTAATTCCCTTTGGTGTCTTCAGGAGGAATTGTATTTTTGTGTCACCCGCTTGAAGATTAAAGATCAAGCTTATCTGGGCGCATTTTGCTTTTGGAGCGGTTTATGCTGAATGTTCGTACAGGATCAACTTTATAATACTTAATTGGCTTTTTCTACCATTGCCAATAACGCCTTTATACACCCTGGGACTGGAAGTGTTGGGAGTCTTAACACTTAAGGTGAAATGTACTTGTGAGACTATGCTCCTTAAAGTTAGACGTGTCCCAGCGAGAGAGAGACTTGGCCAATTAGTAAGACATACTCTTTGGGCCGCCTGTCTGTAGTAACTGCCTTCCCCATCTCCACACCTCTGACTTGCTCCCTTCTAGCACAAAATGTGCTTTTCTCTGCTCTCTTGACCTTCGTTTGAGCTCCAAGAACTCTCTTCTGCTGTCTCTATCCCTGATGCAACGGGGCAGCCTCTGGCTCGGTGTGCTACCTTCTGATGCACGCTGCTGTTTATCCGCACTACAATTTCGATACAACTGCCCTCCATGTCCTTGTTAAAGTACTTTACAGTCAATATCGTGGTTGGAGTGGGGATGTGGATTCATTTTATACACTTTCATAAACATCTAATAGTCTAGATTTTATTTTAGTTGTATAGCTTATTTTCTTCATTTTCACATTCTACTCTAGGTTTGACTTGTCACTGGCATTGGCCAACCGTGTTGTCTCAGCTAGTAGAATATAATTTAACAGCACATGGGGCAGTGCTCTGTCCTCTGTTCTTCGAGGTCAGTGTGACAACTCGAGGTCTTACTCTAGTTTAATACGATGGTTGATTTGATGAAATATTAGACATTACTCCCAGAGGAAGTAGTCAGCCGTCAACAAGTTATCCACACAAATGACTATACTCTGCCCTTTTTCTCTTTTCAGTGAAAGCAACCATGCCGATATGGGTAGTGCTGCTGTCTAGAATTATAATGAAGGAAAAACAGACGACAAAGGTAAGGCTGTCCATGCCAGGCCTTGGCCTGAGCTTTGCCTTGCTTCTGTTTGTGGTGCCAAATGTATCTGCTTGTGCATTAATTTATCCTTACATTTTTTTTGTCCCTGCCCAGTTTTAAATCATGTGCGCGCACACAAGTACCCTTGAAATGTTTTCACAACATTCTTGGACTGGGCTCTGGAGAAATTAGTTGTTTGCTCAGTGGGTGCCTTGTGAGTGGAAGGAGTAAATATGCAGTTTCTGGCGAGAGCTTTGTGAAATCCTTTTTGAATGTGGTTACTTGACGCACTCCATTTTAAATATTTGTTTGTCTAATGCTTTATTCATTCAGTGCAGTTCACTCTTCCAGGGTTCTTTCCACGACTAGAAGAGGAGAGGGCACATCATGTATTTTGCAGGCACTTAGCCTACCATTTGAGGTTACATGCGTAATTTCTTTAATATAAAACAAAAAAGACTGAGACTTGCTAACGTGCCCTCATAGCACCACTGGTATTTTACCACTGGTTTATTAGACCAATTGCACTATGTGCCCCCAACTGTGGGTTGCCAAGTACTTCCAGTTCACACCGGACTCTGTCACAGAAGCAGAGCTAGAGACTCCAAAGACGGCAAACCAGGGCATTACTGTATAAAAAATAATTTCTGTAATATACATATGCCATAGTATTATGCAAGCAAGAAGGATATACAAAGAAAAGCAGTAACTCTCTAGCTTCTTCCTTGCCCAAGATCTGACCTAAATGTTATTGTGATGTTTAGAGCTATAGTTAACCTTGCTACTGGAGGGGCCGAACCGTGTTATTTAATGGATTGGTTTTTTTGGCGGCAGTTTAGGGAGATGGTTCTGTAGTAGGGGATCTCTGTGTATAGTCATAATCTAGTGAATAGTCCCGCCCATGTGCGTGGACCCCGGAGCAATCAAAAATAATCTCTTACAGTGTCAAAAAATGCAGAAATGCATAGACACTTAAGAGAGAATTTAAAGACAGATAATGCAGCCAAAAAGGCTACACTGTCCAGTACTTCAACTAGAAATTCCACCACAAAATCCACAAAACAGCAAAGCCTGTACAGATTTCCCTTGCTTAACAGCAAAATCCCTCAGGAATGATAGAGAGAAGAACCTGGACAGACAAGCCCCATAGGCTGCCATTATGTGGCTTAATTAGGATACTGTGCCTTTAAGGAACCTTCCAGAACCTTCTCCCACTATCCCAGAATGCATAGCAGGTCCAACTTAGTTTCAGTTCTTTTTTCCGGCTCCTGCAAGCAGGACCCTGGAGCATTGAGCTCTCCCTTTTCAAGGGTTTTGTTGGTGTTTTACACTAATTTCGATTTTTTAGTGCTTTAAAAGTACTTTGGTGTCTTCTTTTTTGTGTTTCTGCACTCTTTTTTGTCCATAATGCCTGCATTATTCGACGAGTGCCCGGAGTGCTCAAGGAAGAAGGCCAAGTCAGACCCCCATGAGGTCTGTATTCTCTGCCTTCCCTCTTCCCACATCCCTGAGGACTGTGTGATCTGCAGAGGCTTCTCTGGAAGGACCCTGAAGGAGAGGAAGAAGATCAGACTTCAGGGCCTTGAAGAAAGGAGGTTGAAGGCACGAGGTGGGTCAGGAGGGGCTCCTTCTGCCCATGCTGAGGCCTCTGGGGGGCTCCCCAGGGGCAGGAAGACCAGCCCTCGCCCAGGATCTCCGTCTGGGTCAGTTGCTCTGACCACGACGTCGAGGGGGCGGTCAACGGCCAGTTCCAAGTCTCCCCAGGGCTCTGGGTCGAGAAAACGTCGCCCGTCGACGTCGAGGAACGTGTTCCGGCCGCCGTCGAAGCCGGTGTCGATCTCCTCGTCGTCGATGTCGGCGTCGAGTGGTCGACATCGGAGGGCCCGGCGTCGGCGCTCGCCGTCGAGGCGACACCGCCGTTCGCAGTCGAGGACATCGTCGTCGAGGGGATCCTCGTCGTCGAGGCCGCCGTCGAGACGGAAGAAGTCTCCGGCGCCGAAGAGGTCGACGTCGAAGGGGTCGACGTCGAAGCATTCGAAGAGACCGTCGTCAAGACGCTCGAGGAGGTCGACGTCGAGACGGACTGAGAGGTCGACGTCGAGACGGTCCGAAAAGTCGACGTCTAGACAGGCGAAGAGGTCGAGGTCGCCGTCGAGGCACCATCGCCCGTCGTCGAGGTTCCGTGGCTCGTCGATCTGGTCGGGGTCGACGTCGAGACGCAGACACGGTTCGACGTCGAGGAGTGAGAAACGGTCGACGCCGAAGGGCCGTTCGACGTCGAGGGACCGTCGGTCGTCGTCTGGGCACCGATCTTCGGCGTCTAGAGGTCCTAAGGACAGGCCCAGGACTGTGGGGGGCTCCCCACGCTCCGGACGGGATGGTGGCTCGCCGGGAACGGCGCATTCCGGGGTGGATACTCCGATGAAGCCCTCTACACCTCCTTCGCGGCCGGCTGTGCCGAAGGGTCCGCCGCCGAAGGCTCTGACCCCACCTCTGAAGCCGGCTCCGCAGACCCCGCGTCCGGTTACTCCTCCGCCTCCGGTCCCTCCGAGGGCGGTGTCGATGCCCAAGTTTCCGACGCCACCGAAGAAGACTCCTAAGAAGCCTAGGATTCCTGACCCTGGGAGGCCGAAGGAACGTCCGAGACCCAAGAGGTCGAGGTCTCGCTCGGGGAGACGGGACAGATCGAGGAGTGGACACGGATCTTCCTCATGATCCAGGCATCATCATAAGAGACGTCGGTCCAGGTCACGTTCTGCCTCTGGGACCCGTTCCTACTCGCCCACGTTGTCCGATTCGCCGGAGACTAGAGTTTCTCCTATCGACGATATCGGCACGTTTCAGGAGGTTCTCCTGCGTGGAGCGGCGAAGTTGGGCATTAAGGTCGAAGCGCCTACGACTTCTACCTCTGTGATATTTGAGACATTACACAAAAGGCACTTGTCTCGCCCCCTGTTACCTCTGGTGCCGGGGCTCCTTGAGCCCGCCGAACAGCTATTCCTGACGCCGGCAGCGGTGAAGTCTGCGCCTTCCAGGATCCTTAAAAAGTACAGGGCTCCGGACTCAGACCCAGCCTTCTTGAGGAAAGACCCGGTACCGGATTCAGTCATCGTGATTGCTGCACGGAAGCTTCATGCCACCTCCCCTGCGTCCACGGTGCCTCCGGACAAGGAGAGCCGCTGGACCGATTCTGCTGGTCGTAAGGCGTGTGGGACGTCCGCCTCGTCGATGAAGGCCGCCAGTGACTCTGCTTTGCTGGGGCGTTACGACCGGTCCCTGTGGGACTCGATGGAGCAGTTTGCGGACCTTGTCCCTCGAGACCGCAAGGAGGACTTCATGGAGATCGTCCAGGAGGGGATGCTGGTCTCTAACCAGGCCATCGGCGCCGCAGCGGACATATCCTTGCTGTCAGCGCACGGATATTGCCACGGGATTCACCAGAGACGCCATGCTTGGCTCAGGTTGACTTCACTGAAACCGGAAGCACAGCAACGCGTGGCGAATCTCCTCCCGTTTTCCGGAGATACCCTCTTCGGGAAACACGCGGATGACGAGATGGCCAGGATGAAGGCCGAGGCGGAGACCCTGACGGCAGTGTGCTTGGAGAAGCCCAAGGAGAAGAAACCCTTCCGACAGTACCAATGTCGGTTTGGGTCGCAGGGTCGTGGAAGGGGACAGTCTGCTGGACAACATCAACAGCAGCAACAGCAGCAACAGTACAGGCGGCCCTTCCAGAAACGCCAAGGTGGTAGAGGTCGACAACAGTCCTCTACCGCGACCAAGGGCCCGGCCGGGTCCCGGCCCTGAGCTGTTACTTCCCCCTCGTCCGTTACCCGCTCCGGTGGGGGGACGCGTTTAATTTTTTCTGGCAGAGTGGAGAAAAATTACTCAGGACAAGTGGGTGCTGAATATTGTTTGCAATGGATACAGTCTACGTTTCACCAGCCCTCCTCCATCGATTCCTCCCGTCAGCTCGCAGTATCAACTGCGCGAGCTTCAGGCGGAGGCGGACATTCTGCTAAGGAAAAGGGCGATCGAAGACGTACCTCTGTCTCAAAGAGGAAGAGGTCTTTACTCTTGGTTCTTTCTTGTCTGCAAGAAGGACAAAAACGAGTTCAGGCCCATTCTGGATTTGCGACAGGCAAACAAGTGGATTCGCAGAGAAAAGTTTCGCATGCTGTCGTTGCATCAGATCTACCCTCAGCTGCAACGAGGAGATTGGATGTGTGCCATAGATCTACAGGACGCATACTTCCACGTGCCCATTGCATGCAAACACAGACAATTTCTGCGCTTTCAAGTCGGCACCAATCACTATCAGTACACGGTGCTACCCTTCGGGCTGAAGTCTGCACCCAGGACATTCTCAAAATGTATGGCAGTGGTAGCGGCACACCTGAGGAAGAACAAGGTGTTTGTCTACCCGTACCTGGACGATTGGTTGATCAAAGCCTCCTCCTTCTCGGAAGCTCAAGCGCACTTCCAGAAGACGTGCGTTCTCTTGAACAAGCTGGGGTTGCACATCAACATGTCCAAGTCGGTCCCGATTCCGGTACAGTGCATCCAGTACTTGGGGGCCTCCATCAATACGCTGTCAGCAAGCGTGTCTCCTTCGGAAGAGCGACGTTTATCACTCGTTCGGAAGGCTCAGGCTCTCATGAAAACTCCGTCTACGACTGTGAGGACGGTGTCTTCTCTACTGGGATCGATGGCCTCTTGCATCTTTCTCACTCCTCACGCACGGCTACAGATGAGACCTCTGCAGGAGTGCTTGGAGGATCAGTGGGACCAGAGGAGAGGTTCTTGGGACGACAGGATACGACTGTCTCTACATGCTCTTCAGTCTCTGAAGTGGTGGTGCTCGAAGGAGAATCTCCTCAGAGGGGTTCCCTTCCACAAGGACATTCCCACACAGACCATCGTGACGGATGCGTCTCTCCAAGGCTGGGGGGCGCACTCCGGAGACCTGCAGATTCAAGGGACGTGGTCCCTGACGGAGTCCACGTACCACATCAATTTCCTGGAACTGAGAGCTGTTCACTTGGCACTGAAGGCCTTTCATCCGTCCTTTCAGACCAACTCTCTGCTTGTTCAGACGGACAACACGACGACGATGTATTACCTCAACAAGCAGGGGGGCTCGAGATCGCGCACTCTGTCGCAGGAGGCGCAGGCGATCTGGCACTGGCTTCTGGCTCGAGGACTGTCGATAACGGCCACCCATCTGCCAGGTGTGCAGAATGTTCAGGCAGACGAACTGAGCAGACTCATGCAGGAAAACCACGAATGGGTCATAAACGACGAAGTACTAGGAGAAGTCTTCGCAAGGTGGGGAACTCCAGACGTAGATCTGTTCGCCACCGCCGAAAACAGCAAATGCCGAGGCTTCGCCTCCAGGTACTACCAGCCGGGGACGCTGGGGAACGCGTTATGGATCAACTGGTCGAACAGCTTTCTGTACGCTTTTCCACCAATTCCCCTGATTCCGGCGGTTCTCATCAAGCTGTCTCAATCCAGGGCGAGAATGATTCTGATTGCCCCGGAATGGCCCAGACAGTGGTGGTTCACGGACCTGCTTCACCGATCTCTCCTTCCTCACATGAAGCTGCCGTGCAGGCCGGACCTTCTCACGAAGTTCGGGGGGCGGATGGTGCACCCCAACCTCTCGTCTTTGAGTTTGGCGGCATGGCTCCTGAAATAGTGCAATATGGCCATCTGAATCTCCCAGAGGATTGTATGGACATACTGAAGGAGGCTAAGCGACCTTCCACTAGGACTTCTTATGCTTACAAGTGGAAGAGGTTTTGCATCTGGTGCAAGTCTAAGAACTATGACCCTACGACATGCAAGGAAGATGTCATCCTTCCATATCTGCTTCATCTGGCGCAGTCGGGCCTTAATGTCCATTCCATTAAGGTTCATCTGGCTGCTTTGACTGCCTACAGGAAAGGCCCTTCACAGACTTCCTTTTTCCAGATCCCTGTGATCAAAGATTTTTTGGAAGGCTTGAAGAAAGTGTTCCCTCCTGTCAGGCTTCCTTCGCCTTCATGGGACCTGAATGTGGTGCTGTCCAGATTGATGAAGGAGCCTTTTGAACCCATTCATAAGGCTTCATTGCAGCACCTGTCCTGGAAGGCGGCGTTCCTCGTGGCCATTACATCGGCCCGCAGGGTGAGTGCGATTCAGGCATTGTGTTGCCAAGAACCTTATACTGTATTTCATAATGCTAAGGTTGTTATGCGTACTCACCCTAAGTTTCTTCCCAAGGTTGTTTCTGATTTTCATATCAATCAGACTATCACTTTGCCTACGTTCTTTCAGAACCCTTCATCTCCAGCGGAAAGGTCTTTACATTCCCTGGATGTGCGGAGGGTGCTGAAGTTTTATCTTGATAAGACTAAAGATATTCGTAGGTCAGACCAATTGTTCATCAATTATGGCTCAGTCAGGACTGGTCTTGCTACCTCTAAACAGTCCATCTCGAGGTGGATTGTGTCCTGCATACAGTTGTGTTACTACAAAGCTAATAAGACCGTAGGGGGCAAACCTAAGGCTCATTCCACCAGGGGCAAGGCTGCTATGACAGCTATGCTCCGTAATGTTCCCATTGCAGAGATCTGCAAGGCGGCCACTTGGAAGTCGGTCCATACCTTTGCTAAGCATTACTGCCTGGACACTGATGCCAGGGCGGACGCTCAGGTTGGGCAGGCTTCGCTGCGGAATCTGTTCGCACAGTAGTGGCGTTATTTTATTCTCCACCGCCGCTTGGTGTGGGGATGGGCTTGCCATTCTATTCACTAGATTATGACTATACACAGAGATCCCCTACTACAGAAGGAGTAGTTTCTGTCCTGTAACTCCAGTTCTGTAGTAGGGGTATCTCTGTTATAGTCATAAGCGCCCTCCCGCCTCCCCGGTGGAGAGTTATTCATGTTCATAATGCTACAGGTCTGGCGTTTTCTACGCCTTCAAAAAGAACTGAAACTAAGTTGGACCTGCTATGCATTCTGGGATACTGGGAGAAGGTTCTGGAAGGTTCCTTAAAGGCACAGTATCCTAATTAAGCCACATAATGGCAGCCTATGGGGCTTGTCTGTCCAGGTTCTTCTCTCTATCATTCCTGAGGGATTTTGCTGTTAAGCAAGGGAAATCTGTACAGGCTTTGCTGTTTTGTGGATTTTGTGGTGGAATTTCTAGTTGAAGTACTGGACAGTGTAGTCTTTTTGGCTGCATTATCTGTCTTTAAATTCTCTCTTAAGTGTCTATGCATTTCTGCATTTCTTGACACTGTAAGAGATTATTTTTGATTGCTCCGGGGTCCACGCACATGGGCGGGACTATTCACTAGATTATGACTATAACAGAGATACCCCTACTACAGAACTGGAGTTACAGGACAGAAACTACTCCTACTCCATCACAACAATCAAAAGCACATGTCCGTTCTCATAATTTCTCTTCATATCGTTTGTTAGCTAACGGCTTTAGTTGCTACACTTCCTAGGCATCAATATATTTTGTCTGTACGAATGGAGGTCTGAGGTACTGTTCAAAGGGTACGTGTTATGAGGTTCGAGTATACTTCTTATGAAACTTCTCTAAACCCACTGAATTAACTGCAGACCCACATACCAAGCATGAGACTAAGTGCCCACCGTAAAGTCTAATGAACAATGTTAGGGCTGCAGTCGTTGCCCTAGATGGGATGGAGTCACTAGCCACCAGATTCTCAGCCCGCGGGGCTGTCATTGGGTCTCTGTAGATGGTCTGTTATCTGTTCTCCAGAATCCGAGTAGATCGCACATTGTATTTGAAAGGCTCCTTAACTGGCTCCTTAAGTTTTGAACCGTTGGTCTGGTTGGGTTTTTCTCTGCACCAGGGGACCACAGATGCAGGGTCATGGACTCAACGGTCAAAACAAAGCAGAAGACAAGAGGTAGGGGTCCAGAGGCAGATATTGTGAACTGCTTGACAGATTCACATGCAGTCGAAGGACCTAGGATTTGGTCCAATGATCTTTTCCTGAAAGAACAGAATGGAATGCATGTGGTACATGTGATCCTTGAGGATCCTGAAGCGAACTAGGGGGCAGGTGGGATCAGGGGCAAAACAGGCTCACCAAACTCATTGTGGGGGACGAATTCCCCTGGGTGGTGCTGTCTTTTTCTCCTGTGTAACAGATGGGTGGGCTCTTGTCCTTGAGCAGTGAAAACCTCAGAACTGCTCCTAGAGCTCCTGGCGGGTACCTGGGCTAACTCGTTCTGCAGGCAGTCCACCATCCACTCTGAGCAGGCAGGGTTCTCCTCCATGTAGGACAGTTTGAGCAGCACTTACAACAGGATACTTGTCTCATACTTTGTCATGGAAAAGGAGGGTGTACAGAAGTTGAAAAGGCTGTGTGTCTGGAACTTCGTGCTCATAAATTGAGAGGGTGAACAGCTTTGTTCTTGGTTATAAGAAGTACTTTTCAGGCTGAACAAGATTTATCATAAAAGATCACAAATCAGCTGCCTTGTATAGCTCAAATTCTGTGAGGCACCTTTCGGTTAAATCCTTAATACCCATCATTTGATCTGTTCAAGCCAAGGGATAGGAACAATAGGATCCCATTCTGGGTTGGTTCCAACGGACCCAGGAGCAGAAGTGTGTTTCGCCCAGACAGCTGGCGTTCTCTTTTTAGCTGCAGCTCAGGTAGGAATCATAGCAGTTGAGGGTGCTCTTGCAGAGAGAAGGTGCCAGATATCACAGCCACTCCTCACCACCTGCCCCCACCCCACGGGTATCCCTCCACAGCTTACTTGGTTTGAACTTCCACGTCACCTGTAACCTATGTAAGCTCGCACAGACCCCTCCATCAGTTCATAGTGCCTCACATATGGAATACATAATGAGGACACAGTCCACACACACAACCTAAGACACAATTTGTACGTGCACCTTGTAGCCTATACTGATACTTTGTCAGTGAAAGACCTGGTTAAGGGAGACTGGCAAAACCTTCGATGTGTGGGTGTATCAGTAAGCTTCACACTGTCACTACTGGATGCCTCAAAAACAAAACTTGAAGACCTAATTCTGTTTCCTTTAAAGAGGGGGTACACTTTGGGCGCCCACTCGCTCTCATTTCCCATCTGTGGTCTTAGTCTATTTTTACAGGAAGCCCCTCAGAGCTGCCATAATTATCTGGCTCTCCGGGGCTATTTGAAAAAGCACAGACACTATAGAAGAATATGACAGGAGAATGTGCACTCCTAAGCAGTGAGGAGTCTTTTTGACTCATTAGGGTTTGAAAAGCCTGGGCTTCTTTTAGAAGAGCGGAGGATGGGGCCCCTCCTTTGGGATGCCAGAGAGAGAGATCAAGATATTATCTTTAGCTAATACTACTCATACGAAACATACCCTAAAAAATTGGTTGGATTGGACCTGGAGAACAAAGCCTACATTCAGATTGGCAAAATGATTTGCAGTTGCTTTCTTTCAGCTATCTATGTTCTTTTCCTAGGTTTATTTATCTCTGGTGCCTATAATCAGCGGTGTCCTGCTCGCCACAGTCACTGAGCTCTCTTTCGACATGTTTGGCCTCATCAGTGCTCTGGCTGCCACACTCTGCTTTTCTCTTCAAAACATCTACTCCAAGAAGGTGAGCATTAATGTGGCTGCGAATAAATGGTGTCAGTTCGACATGCTGTAGCAAACGACACGGGTAACAGAATATGATTGATCACTTCATTTAATGGCAAATTAGAGTATTTCTCAAGGCAGTCGATAGCATTAAATAGTGGTCCAGTCATCTGTTAGAGATGGCTAAATCTGTAGTTTTTGGTTGTGCCATGGCCCATTCTAAAGATGATGTCCGTGCCATGTGTTGGTCTTGCTGTTATTGAGTGTGCTCCGTATGCATTTTTGATGACTGCTGAAGTGAATCCGTCTTGCAAATTGGATGAACTGGAAAAAATGGGCCGCACAGCTCATTTCAAAGTATTTGGACTCATTATTTTACTTTTATTCAGTTATAACACTGACCAGATGTCATCTGTTGGAAGTAGGTTTATTAAACTTTGACAGATGTGATGCTGAAAGACGTTGCTTGGCCTAATTTGCTGCATCATATGTGCCCATCTTTCAAATGAAAAAATTATTTTTATTGCTAACTAATGGCACCTCATGAGTGGGGAAAATAACTTTTTATTTAAATGTCTTATTTACTGTGTGCCTTGTCTTGGCTGTTTTCAGGCTTTGGGCAACCATGTGAACTGAGGCACGGTGACAGTACCACTCCTAAATAAAAATATCTAACACTTTCATGGGTTGTAAGTTTTCTGAGCATAATTACTTGATATCTAATTTTAAGGAAAAATAAAGTGAGACTTTTTTTTGTTTCCGTCGATTGCTTATATTCATGATAGAGCTCTGTTTGAGTGGCTCGTCGGTCTTATTTCCTTCATATGTTTGGGTTCTGAGTGACACACTTTTTTAAAGGAAGAGGGAACAAGTAATGCTGGTAAATCATAGATTAGTCTTGTGCAACCCTCATGCTTAATTTGCTGTTCATAATTTAAACGAAATTGAGAGCCTGTAGGTTCATTCTGGTTCGGTGATAGATTTGCTTTGGGACTCATTATCTGTGCGCTAGTTCCCAATCTCACCATTACCTCCCCTGCCGCAATGATGGCTACCTCGCATTCAGAAGCTCTTAGTGCAATGGGTGCAAATTACCTTCTACATCCAGTGATTTGATACTTGCATTTACTCACGGTTTCCTTTGATAAGTGATTACATTTGCCATGGTCATATGGGTGAAATGCTTTCCTTTTGTTGAGTATTCCCAAGGGGGAAACGGCCACTACAACGCGGCCGTTTCCACGCATGCATTACAACGCATGAGTGGTTACCACGAATAGCCTTTACTGCGCATACCTTTACTACAAGATACGTAGTAAAGGCATGTGTGTTAAAGGCTAAAATTAGAAAAAGGGGTCTGGGGGTGTCTCCCCCCAAAAATAAAGCTTGCAGAAAAAAAAGGGGTCGGGGGGAGGGGGGGGTCTCTGCCCCCCCCCCCACCACCCAAATGCACCTGTTGTAACATCGCAAAGTGGAGGCAATCAGTTTCGTCGTTTTAGAGGAAACGGAAGGACACTTCTGTTTCCTCTTTACGTCACCAAGGAAGATCAAGGAGAGGGGACGAAGTGAAGAGGTAACGGGAATATTAGTTTAAAAAAAATATATATATATATATATATATATATATATATATTTATTTATTTATTTATTTATTTAAGGATTGAGGGTTCCGGGCAGGGGTAATTCTAAGAAGGATAGGGGGCTGGGGGGGGGGGTCACGTAAGGTTACAGGGGAAGGGTATAAAATTTACCAAGAGTATGCCCTTACCATTCATGAATTTACAACGAAAATCGTTGTCAAGGTATGCGTGGTAAAGGAATATTCGTGGTAAAGGTTATATGTGGTAATAGCATTCCGTAACGCATGCGTGGTGAAGGCATGCATTGCCACGGATTGCGTTGTAACATCATACAACCTTCCTAAGGTTGCTTGCTCTTTGCATTGATGCATTTTACTTTGTCAGTAGCATTCCACGATACAGTACACAACTGTAAACTGAAAATGTTATGCTACTTTGCACAAAAGGCACCCAGAGATACATTCGGTTGAGGGGGGGAAAAAGTATTTTGCCTGTGAAATTTGACTCAAGCTAAAAGCAAGTATCGTATGTCCTTCCATTCTGATTTTTTGTTTGATTCAGGTCTTGAAGGACACGCGCATTCATCATTTGCGACTGCTGAACCTTCTGGGATTCCACGCCATCTTCTTCATGATCCCCACGTGGGTCTTGCTGGACCTGTCCTCCTTCCTTATAGACAGCGACTTGGTAAGTTGGTGCATGCTGGACCAACATGGTTCTGTGAGGGAATTCTCAAATAGAGTTGTGAAAGGGTTGTGTAAGGTTCTTGATGCTGGGGAGAGTTGCCTTATCCAAGCTTAAAGGTCTGGTGATTCCACTAGCTTCCACTTGCAGCATTCTCCTGCCCTCACTGATGCTTCAGGTGTTGCTGATCATGTATGTATCACTTCATCATTTAGTACAGAGACCCTTTACCTTTTGGCTTCTATGGACCCCCAGTTAATCACTCATTTTAATGCCAAGCCATCCAAATCTCTACCCGAGCAAGATTACGCATCTTGCTGTTTGTGAAGTAAAACTAATGCCGTTTGGTATACAGGTCAGAATGAGCTGCACATTAGAAAAGCGAAGAGCTGAATTGTTTGGTAGCATACTGTTGGTAGAAGCTTGAGTGGAAGGATATTGCAGTTCCATTTCTGTCCTTCACTGTTGCCTAGAGAGTTCATATTGGAGCCAAGAGCAGACATGGCAGCCGAAGGGAGGCGTGTTGCTTATTTTATATAGTTAGATGAGTGGCTCACCTAGATTGTCTGACTGGGTGTGCGTTAAGTAGTTGACCACTATTCCTTAGAAAAATATCTACAAGTTCACTCTTGTCATTCTTGACAAAAGAATGGTCCAGTGCCGAAGGCTGTCATTGGTATTCTGTTGTAGATCAGCAAATGTCCTTGAGTGCGGAAGGTCTTGCATTAGCTGAAAGAGAACTGGGTTATACAGTTGGTTCAAGATGAGGGAGCCATATACCCCTCAATTACCTGCAGCATTATGGTACGTAGACTAAGTTGTTATGTGACTGCTCCCTTATCGAATAAATCATTCTTCAGCTGGAAAGTATACGGATTACTGGAGATCACCAGAGTTTATGCTGCAATTCCACAAGCGGTCAGTTTCCAAGGGACAGGGAGGTTGTTTGATTCTCAGCATTATATTACATTTCAACACATTGTTCATCATTAAAGACCATGGGTTACAGTAGTGGAGATGGAGTTGTGCAGTGGAAGGCAGAGAACATTCATCTTAGCACATCTGCTGCTTGTGTTTTAACGTCCTAGTGATTATGACTGAGACAGTGCATTTAGGAGCACAAGGTTTGATTATTGATTTAGCAGTGGCTAAATAGGCACTTATACCAGATACCACTATTGTGGGAAATCCTCGCAGTGATGAAGCGGTGCTCAGAATCTCTGCTGCCGATGCTTGTGGTATGCTACCCACAGCCTGCTTCCTAATAAATCTAATTCTCACTTGTCCAGAGTCACAGCATGTGTTTCCTTTGTATCACTATTCATGTGAACGACCTAGTATCCCTCCCTTAATTCAGAGGTGAGAGAAGCCTGTGGATCTTCCTGTCTCTGAACAGTCAATATGAAAGAGCTGCAGCTTTGACAATTTGCAAAATTGTGCAGACCAGGAAGGATGTGAATGTAACCAGGTTCTCCTCCTACTTGGATGCTGTGAGTGCAGTTTCAGACAGAAATCTGTCTTGGGGAGCATTTAAAGGGATTCTAACTGTTGATGTGAGATCTTTTCTCCACCCGTGCTTGTTACATGTGCATCAGTGATTAGGTGGGTGATAGTGTGGAGTAGGTGAATGAATAGTGTTCTTAAAAATTGCCTTTGAAATCCCCCATGCATTCACTTTAATGGGAGGTGGATTCATGCCGAGGTTAAAACCAAAAACAAGAGGACCAGAATCTCATTTGTTTGTTGGTCCCTCCTAATAAGTCTTACATGTTTCACGCCTCCGGGTGCCCAAACACGTCATGTGGCTTTTTTTTCAGGGCATTCTTTATATCCACCAAACCATTAGCAGGGTACACTATATTAAACTATCCGAACTTTGTATATATTCACCACTCATGAAAGATTCGGTAGTGTGATACTGCCAGACGTGAACTTGCGTGGAAAAGGTCTGGTGGAGCCTACTCTGAAAAACCTAGGGCTTTATAGGAGTATAGTGGAGTCTGGCGAACCCTTTAATGAAGTACTGCGTTCTCAGTTGCCAGTCCTGTTACCTATTCTTACTCCCAGGTCCTGAATTTTTCATGAGTGGTGATTATATACAAAGTAGGGGTAATTTAATATAGTGTGCCCCACTAATTTTGAATTAGAATTGGCATAAATCATGGATTTCATTGTTTTTGTTTTTTAATTCGGATGGGTGAGTTATACAATTCTCCATGTTTAAGTGAATACAATAGAATTGCTTTCCGGCTACTGAAGTACTCTTGCATCAGGTAATTTCATTCTTCATCTACAGCAGGGGATATTTTGTATTCCATTTAACACGGTTAAATGTCCTGTGCATTATTATTATTCCCTTTACTGGAGAACTCTTTTCCTGCCAGGCCATAACCATATCTTTTTAATGAAGCTTTTGTTTTTTTCTTGCTCTTTTGTTCTCTAGAGTGACATGTCACATGGAACCTGGACATTACTGCTTCTCGTCATCAGCGGAACCTGTAATTTTGCACAGAATCTCATTGCTTTCAGCATTCTGAATCTAGTGAGTCCACTGAGCTACTCTGTGGCCAACGCCACCAAGAGAATCATGGTGATCAGTGTGTCACTTCTCATGCTCCGCAACCCTGTCACTGGCACCAATGTCCTGGGAATGATGACGGCCATTCTTGGCGTCTTCTTGTATAATAAGGTAGGTCATTAGGAAGAAGTTACTTGGTTTGTGGGTGCTGTTGTGTTCTGCTCCTTTAGACTCTGCTGTAAAAACCTGCTGTTCCTCAATTTTTTCAACATGTCGCTGTTTGAATGTGGCTTTTCACCAATAAGCCACACCCAATCACTGCACTCCCACCTGGGAGGCAAATATACCACTGCACCTTTGAATAATATACACTTTTGAGCATGTTTTACCACCCCTGGCACAGCAAGACTTCAAAACAAACAGCACCTTTTGAAAAGGAGTTTTATTTAACAAAATGCAAAGACTATCACTTTTAGAATAAGGCTTGGGGTTTATTACATAATACTCTCTAAACAAAGGCTATCTCAGATACCAAATGCATTAGAATCAAATATATGTAGCAAACTTATAATCTAAAGGCTTGAATCAATAACTAAGCAAATTTATAATCTAAATGCCATGAATCAATAATTATACTGATTAATAAACCAGCAATAACTGATATAAGATAAGATACTCCGGACGTCCTGCGAGAGATCAGACAGCGATATATACACACAGTAAAGGATCACTCTAGATGTGCACCTCCCACACCACAAAGAAAACGCCTCAAACGATCACAGCCACTGGCTCACATCACAATGGCAATAACCACAAAACTCAATACATCACCTGATGCATACCCTGCCCACTTCTGGCCGGGGAAAGTCTTCACACAGCCGGGGATCCGAGCTCAGCAATCAGGGTTCAATCAGAGATAAACACATCTGCCCTTGCTCGGAAGCCAAACTTCCAAACTTCCACCAGACCAGTGAAGGCTCCCCCTTTTAATACAAATCCAAACATAACAAAGCTTCTACCAAGCCTCGCCCCCTCGTTCTCATGAGAACCCGTACCAGTCTGCTCCAAGGCCACGGCATCAGTTGATCAGGCCTTTGCTATGGCTCCGTGACGGCCCATGGACATTCCTCTGATAAGAACCGGTTTTCTCTAGTCAGATAAGTGTTAAAAACAGGAGGTAGAGCAGGAGATGCCCTCCCCACTTTGCAGTTACGTGCAAGCACAGAAAATAGCTTCAGTCATGAAAATGGAGTTAGTTAGGCCATGCACACAAAGGCCCAAAGCAAGATGACATGAAAGCATGTCAAAGCTTAGCACTGCCATAAAGCAAGGTAAAGTCATACATTAAACCCTGTCAAAGCCAGTAGTAGGAACTCCTAATTCTACCTCACCAATGCACAATACAATACACATTCCTGCACAACCTCACCTTCAAATGCACATCCCACGCGCTCTGCTCTTGGCAAGAATGTTCCACTCCGTAACAGCTCCCACTGAAAGACAGCAAGATTACAGGACAGAAGAGAAGCAGGACCATCCTACATTAAGGAACACACGAACGTCAATTAAAATGGTGGTGGTTGAGGGTCATTATAGGGTGCCAAAATCACAAGAGTGGCTCTTTTTCTACAGTCGCTCTTTGGTTTTCAGACTTATCCACATATAATTGGTCAGCTGATAATGTCCACTCATGCCCATCTGACCGGCTAAGTCTCACAAGCCCTGTATGCCTCCAACTTATATTTTCTTTCTTGCTTGCATGTTTTCTAATATCTGCTTCGGATCTTTTTGGAATCTGTGCCTATCTTTGAAGTCCCTAGAACTAAAAAAAAAAAAAAAAAATCTTTGTCCTCAAGCCTGCTTAAAACACTGGGTGCAAAGAATAGTCTTTTCTATGTTTATCTGCATTCTTGTCTTTAACAAGGCAAACCAGCTATAGGCTCATAAATAAACCCCCAAATATCACCATTGTAAACTTTTGCATTGTCTCCACTCATTTTGAGTAGTGCTACTTGTACCCACTGGTGATATATTCATATATTACTTCTTACTATTTTTTCCAGGCAAAATATGATGCACACCAAGAAGCTAAAAAGCAACTCCTTCCCGTTGTTTTGGAGGACAATCACCTGGGATCGCCTGAAAAGCTTCAGAATGGGATTGTGGCTTTCCCACAACACGGGGACTACCAGTACGGGCGAACGAACATCTTGACAGATCACTTTCAGTATAATAGACAAAACCAACTAACCACACACAGCTTAAATAGATACGACATTTAGGCTCTTGGTGCCCAAGGTGGGAGCAGCTGCTCTACCAGCCTGTCTCCCGAAGGCCAGCACAAACATCGGACGCATCAGTGATTCTCTAAGCACCTAAATTTAGTTTAGCTTTGCACGTTGGGGAAGTTTGTGTGTTCAGACCGGAACATCATTATCTGCTAAGCAGATCACGGTAGCCAGAGGAACAGAAATGATCAAGGACAACGGCGCCTAGATGTGAAAGTTTCATGTTGATGTTGTATATCTGTTGCTAATATTGGCAGAGTCTGATTCGCATGCGAATGTTAGGTTTTTAACAGGGTATACTTGGCTGGTGCCGTCCTTTGTTTCTTAAATTAATTTCTGCAGATCACATAATTTTATAGCATATTTTATCTTTCAGTGCAGGGTGGAATAGGGTGTGAGGATTAATTCCTGTGAACTGTAGCAGAGTACTGTAGGCTGGAGACAAACTGGAAATGCTGGCTGTTGGTCAGGCTGTATCTATAACTTTGTAGCCAACACCACCTACTACACCTTACTGAACCCAGATTAAATCTGGTGGTAGATTGAACGATCCTGTGTATTCTAGAGGTGCTGAGCTTGCCTGCAAATCCCACCAGCCCCTAATGAAGAAGAAATATTGCAGATGCCTCTTATAACAACCCCTTCACCAATCTTCACAATGCTCTGTGGTGTTCAGTGGTGATACATCTCTTGCATCTATATAAAGTGGGACAACTTCAACACAAAGTTCATATCAGTTTGTTATGAGTGAGGGTTTTGTCTGGAAGCAGACCAAGTCAGGCAGGGTACATGCACTTAACAAGAATAGGTTTTTTTTTGCTGCTAAGTAACTTTTAAAGTGTCCGTACTGACCCTAGGGATTTTATGACCAGCTAACCCCTGAGGCTCGCCATAGTTGGTGACGCCGAAGGGAAATAGTCAAGCCGTTAACAATATTCTTGAAAGAATGTGGTCAGCTGTCAAAGTTGAGATGCAGACTATTCATTGCCGAAGGCATCTTAGTGGAAGAAGCTGTGCTGTCCTTCTCTGTATGAAAATGCTCAACTTTTAGATGAGTCTGCTTTTGAAAAAACAAAGGATTTATCCGTCACAAACAGCAGTACTTAGCCATTGATTGGACAATTTGTCCGTAAATGAAACTCTCACAAATGGAGGACACCATATTTTTTTTAGCTCAGAAGAGGAGTTAAATGATCAGATTGGTGGGCCTCAGTCACACGCCTGAGCTTCCTGCAAAGAAGAACTTTGTGAAGTCTTGGGAGTAGCACATTTCTATATTCCGTATTACGGTCATCCGTATTTGTTACAGCAGATGTTGGACCGAACTAGACATAGGGGAGATCTTCCCGTATTTTACTCAAAGTTGGGAAAAAGAAGTCACCCACGACAGCGGCACTCACAGGAATATTCTTTGCGTCCTGTAATTTCATCAGGTCTGTAATATAGACCTGTATTTATTGCTGTGTTAGGGCACAGACTATTTGTCATGTTTGGTTCCTTTGGATCATTCTGTGACCGATATTGGATGCCTCGGATGCCACCCATGGAGGCGGAGGGCCATTCTGTAAGTCTGTCATTTAGAACTCCAGATTTTTTTTAATGTGTATCTGGATGAGTCTTTTTTTTTTGCGTTAGTAATAACTGGTGTGATTAAAAACATTTGTGAATGCTTCTCCTCAGTTTACTTTTGTAGATGAGAAATTGGGTATGTCCAGTTACTTAAAACATATATCGTCCTTAAGGATTAAACAAGTGCTCCAGAAACACGTTAAACCCCAAAAAAGCTGTAAATCTCTGAGCAGAAAATACAGACTTTACTTTCTTTACTTTTGATATTAATGAAAGTCAAATTTTACAAACCAAGTTATGTTTTGTTTTTATATCGCAATGTTGGTAAGAGTTTTGTTTGTTAAATCTGCAAGCAATTTCATTCCCTGGTTAAGGAAATTAGGTGTTTCATTCAATCCTGGTTAGGTTCAATGCAGACTTTCTGGTGATGTAGAGGTTGCAGTCTTTTAATTTGTTATTAAGAAAACTTTTTTTTCCTCCAAAAAACCTTGCTAGTTTGCATTGAAGTCTCTTAAAAACTTTATATAGGCAAACTGAAATAACAGACTATAAAATGGCAAAATAGCTTTGCTCTTTTAAAGCACTGGGAGTAGGTTACGATTGGTCAGTCTATGCGTGTTACCAGCTCTGCCATAAGGATTGTATTGTACAGTAAGAGGCTGCCAATCCGAGCCTCTAAGTAATGCCCTAGTCGCCAAAGCCTTTTTGGTTTGGAGTTACTCCTGATTAAATAGAGCTTTCTGTCCACACACGTTGAGACACCTACGTTGGTAGCTTAGTTCTATGTCCCCCACTACCATGAATTGTAATATAATTAATTGGATTTTGTATAGCGAGTGTGAGTTTATTAAAGCACAAATTATGTGACATTTGTACCGCACAAAAATGCTAACTTCCTGTTGCTCGAATACAAGTTTGTAGCAGGCCCGTGCTGGTTCCAGTTTGGAAAGAGCCTGTTTTTAAGAAAATCAGTGACATTCAGGTGGTCACTGACCACTGTGCGTGCCAGGGAGAGAATATTGTAGGTGAGCAGCCAGAACCGAGATTGTTCTCTTTTCTGGCTCTGGATATCAAGCAGAAACTTACGTTTTCTAATAATAGTTTTATTGAATGAGCGCTTCTCACATTGCACAGCGCTAAATACAGGAAAGAAATTAAGTTGTGAAGAAGAGAATCTCTTAAAGCTCAAACACAGAACGGTTATTGGGTACCTTACGGTAACACTGATCACAGCTGCTGCGTCCGTTTGAATCCAGGTAGGATGGAGGGTCATACATATGGAAAGACGTACTTTGAAGAGTACATTGAGGACTTGTTATCTTAGAAGCTTTTCCGCTATTTCACAGAAATCATTGTCTGTTTCTCTTTTTCATGACTCGTTGGAGCTACAGTGGAGTAAAATTGCATGGAAGTCCAGCTACACCACACTAAAGAGGTGTCTATCCAGTGACTTTAGTAACCAGCAGTGATCTATTATAACAACTTACCTAAATCGAAAGTAGATTGTTGCCGGTTTTCAAAATGCAATGTAGTCATCAACCCTCTGATCCTCCCTTCCGCTTGAGGATTTTAAGATTTTAAATTATTTTTCTGCATTTAATGTTTATGCTTAATGGCATGTTAGATGTAAATATTACAGTTCATAGAGTTTAAAAATAAGCTAAAACTGAATTCATTGGAACACCTGTTAACCTCCCTTGGATCAATCTCAAATTATTCACCATTTAAATGTTAAAGGCAGCCACATTTGATGCTGTCTAACAGCAGTTTATGACTCCCTCTTAAACTGGTTAAAATTCTACGGTAACTGGAGCATCGGCTAGCAGTCATCTTCGTGGACTGTCATATAGCTTTAAGTCCTGGTTTCCCCTTTTGGACTTCCTCTGACTGGCCCCAAGCAATGGCTAACACTAAATTGAAGCCTAACGCATGCGACTTTCAAATCGGGATGGTATTTCTGACGTGCGCGCATTGAGTGCTGTTCTTTTTTTGTGTAGATTTTCTTTTCTTAGATGAGCCACTCCAGATTTTCAGATATAAATGAAGAAATATAATATTTATTGTGGAAGGAATTTCTTCTATGTGGGAGATCAGTTACATTTAGAACTGTGAGGGCACTGGACAGTCACAGACGCGTTGGCTCAATTTTTTTGATGCGCTTTGCCATTTGTTAAAAGAAGATGAGTTGTGGTCCACCACGGAATTTTAACGAAGCTATGTTCGTTATAATGCCTGCCAGAAATGCACTCTGTAAAGCAAACAATAACCAGATTAAGAATATTTGTGGTGTCTATTTGAAATACTTCACAGAAGCATAGGAAAAGTTGTAAACACAATGGTTTACCTAGATCACAATGTTTACATGAAAGTTAACTTTTGTGTTGCTGATCGTACAAGCTTTGCTCGTTTTCATTCTTAGTTTTTTAGCTACAATGTTAAAGTCTGTACTGTACCATTTCTCAAATGAATTGAGGATTATCCCAGGTGGCCTTCTGGAAGGGACATTTTTTTGTTTATCTAGCTAATGTACTATAAAAGGTGCAGAGATCTTTGTGGCCAGGCAGCAGTGTTCAACCTGTTAAATAGAAGAACCAAATTTATAATTTTTTGGCACATCCTGTAAAATGTCAGCTTTTGAAATGTACCTCAACCTTTAACTGGACATCCCAGTGTTGTCCACTAAAGTTACCTAAATTACTCTGAAAAAGAGGCAGACAGTGGCAAACTGAGGTCATTGCTTAGTGCGCCGCTCAGTAATGACTAAATATACTGCTCCTCCTTAAGAAATTTGTGATTATATGTAGCGTCCCTGGTGTTTATGTATATACGTGTACATAATGTGTACATACCTTTATGAAGTAAATGGTCTAAATCCAGGGCACTTGATAAATCTACTGTATATAAAGGTCTGTCAAGCAAAAGAGAGAATCTGTTTACCAACACTATATGTAAATCAATGACATCGAATAATTTATTAAAATATGATAGATATGTTAAGAAGAAAGGTGGATGTTTCTATTCTAATATCAATGAACTGATACATCCAATAAACGGGTGTATTTCGCAGGTTGGCAATTTCCAACTTGAGAGAGTTTGCTGAAAATACATATTTCAAGACCAGGGTGTCCTGCTTCTGTTTCTTATGAAATCCGATGTCTCTTGTGTTTCCGATTTGGTGACAGAGCAGGTTCCAGTTGGTCTGCTGATAGGGTGTGCTGTTTGTTGATTATGTGGTACTTATGTTCTTTCTCGTAAAAAGTGCACATATTCAAGTTGCCATTTCCAGTGGATAGGTTTTTTCCTGAAAAGACGATGGAAAGAAAGCTTTAGAGAAAGCAAAAAGGTGTGTGTAATAGAGCGCTGCACGTTTAGTCGTGCCTGCATGCTTTATGCCTGGAGAAGTGGTGGCGTGATAATAGATATTTGCTGCTTGTTTGTGTCATACCTGCTTCCAGGACTATTCTTCAGTGTGAATGAGGAAACCATGCCACCTCCTCCCCTGGAGTTGCAATTGGTGCACAGCTTTGTTGCAGCATTTGAGCAAAGCATATGTTTGTAGCCACTTAAAATGATTAGTGGGTGTTCCTAGAATGCCTCCCTGCACTCTTTCTTGTTGGGAGAATGTGGACTGGTGTGTAATAGTCCCTGCTATTCGTGCGTCATCCCTACCTCTGTTGTGTGACCCTTCATAGTCTTTTTAGAAAAGGGAGCATAGAAGTGAGTTCAGGTGCAGAGTAAAGCTATCTTAATGTGGGTTGCCTTCACCCCACCTGTGAACCTTTCTTAACATCTATTTAACTTTAGTAACAGTCTGCCTTCTTATAGAACAAGCCTAATCCTCATGGCTCTATTAGACCAGACCTGGCTATGGCATATCGCAACATGAAGTAGATGTAATGTACATTTCAGATCATGTTTTGAAAAGGTGGCATGTGGTCAGTAAGTTAAGCATGCTTTTCAGGTTTTAAGTTTGGTAGACACTGGGGCATTATGTGTTAGTGCACTTACACACTGGACTGTATTTCCGTCTTTTAGTCAGGTGGCACTTAGTTATTTAGTTGTTAATAGAAATAAAGTTATTGGCGTATTAATTTAGTTCTCATCAGTGTAGTGTGTGCTGCAGTGTTTGGCACTATTTTGTATATTTGTACATTTCTAAGCCTCAGGTTAGTGATTTTGGCTGGTGGATGCTTTGCATCATATGAAGCCGGAGCCAAAGAAAGTGAAGCTTTTTCTTTGAGAATTAAGAGCAACATATGGGAAATGGAAAAGAAATGACTACTAAATGGGGAAGAGCTAAAATAGATAATAGGGCACTGAAGCTGTATCTTTTGTACATTCTAAGGCCTTGCACCACAGACCATAGACACAGAGAGATGTATTGACATGGAAAAGATCCCTAAGTGTCGCACTGCCTTAACACGTTTGACTTTGGTACAGCATCCCTATGTTATTATGAATTAATAAGCTGAATAGAGCTCAGCTGAGTTCTCTGTTACATGCCATAGTGTCTCCTGAAGGATTTGTAATTTCTGTTTGGGGCTTCTAGCCAATATGCTACACTAAAAGCTTACAGGCCTGCTATTACGAAGTGGTGTGTGTTTGTTTTTGGCGCTTCGCCTCATATTATTAATTGATCAGATGTGGGCTTGGTGTTCAATAGATGGGCATTAATACTAAGGTGTCTGTACCACAGCAAAGTGTATTTGTGTCCTTCGAATCACAAAGGGGATTTAATGGAGACACTGGCTGTAAAGTTCAAAAGCAAATCCTTCAGTGATTGCTCTCACAGGATGGGTTACCGGTAAATCAATTTGAAAGTATAGGATAAAAGAAAGATGAACTGCATATCAAAGCTTTTCATTGAGTCCTAGATGCTGTCAGACAATCAAATTATAGACTTTGAAGGCTGATTACACAGGGAAGTGTGAAGGATGTCTGGTTGTGATTTTATCATAGTTCATGATTCCTTCCTCGTTATGTTGTGGCCTTCTACACGTGCACACTACTGTTGACAATCCCTAGTTGGTGATAGGCTCCTCGTGTAGGAACTAATGCCTTATTCAACATGCTGATATTTTTCAGCTGAGGGGTACATGTGGATAAAATTGTGCAGTGCTAGTCCTTTTCAGGGTCTGTCTCCATTCGGATTCCAAGTGTGGGAATACTAATAGATTTGGGTGCTCTACAAGTGTTTCAGAACCCCTGTGGCTGTAATACATATGCGGCGACCTTTGTCTTTTTGCGCTACGGCGCACTTTTAAATAGGTGTGCCGTGCGCAAACCGGGAAAGTGCACCATATTACAATAAACCCGCGCTGCCCCCAGAGCAGCTGAAAATGCACCGCATTCAAGTGTACTACAGAGCAGCCGCCTCAAAGAGGATCCTTATTTCACAGTGCAACAGCAGTGCAGCATGCCTGCTCTTAAGAGAAGAGAGCGATTCCCCTTGCGGGCAGGTGCAGGGAGTGACTGCACCCACCTGCAAGGAGATGTCTGGGGGGGTCCGAGGGCTGCCTTTAGGAGGCACTGGCACAGAGGCCACGCATGCATGCTTGCAAATGAGGGCATGCCCTCCAATGATAGTGTGGTGTTACATACGCGCCAGCGCTATCTGTATTACAGAAGGTGCAGCACAAGCGTCTGCAACCCCTTCTGTAATACCAAAGCGCCCTGGGAGTGCACAAAGCGGACACACATGCCTGTTGCACACCTGGAGCACTTACTATAATACAGCCCCCGGTATGTGTGGCCCTTGTAGGTGTGTGACTGAGTGTTTTTAAAAAGCCTTGAATACAGAATTGTTCTACAAATTACATAATGCTTCTTGAAGTCTTTCCTGGACACATCAGAGCAGGGCAGGTAGTACATGAACCATAGAAAGCACAGCATTTCCATAGTGTCTGGAAGCTTCTCTTTTGGATATTGTGATCTACCTCTTCCTTTCAACTAACTATATGAAGTCCAAAGAACACGTCCTCTGGCAAAGCATTGATTCTGCAACAATATGTTTGTTTGTTATTGTGATTTGTGTGGCCCAGACAACATCCCTAGTCTAGTCCTTGCACCACCATATGGAGATTCACTAAAAGTATAGTTGACAGGATATGTATGAGCGATGAGACCCTGTTACAAGACTGGTTGTGGAATCCTATTAGATTCTAAATATTAATTCAGCATCCACAGCTATTGATAAAAATGTTTCATCATACATCTAAGTAACTTCTGTGCATCAGATAAACTGTAGCACTTGACACACAGATTGGGTAATTTTTAAAACGACCCTATCCAGTGCATACATGACCAGATGGTCATGGACCCACAAACCACTGCTTTGTCATAAGACACTGAAACCTTAATGCTGCTCTTCTTGCCTGTGTCCCATGAAAAACTGTCTGCACAATTCATTGCCCCAACACATCTCCCATTCAAAGTCTGGCTTCAGATCTTCTGTGGGTTTTTTTGCTACGTGCATTTCCATTGAATCAAACATTCCCGCAGGAAACACCCATATTCTGTGACTTTTTAGATAGCCTGCTAATCTCAGGAACTTCCTGAATCATAAGTGATACAGTGCACGTTTTCAATTTCTCCTTTTATGCTTCAAACAAACACAGGTTGCGTAGTGCTCTCACTGGTCTGCCTACAACCCTCTACCGCCTGCTACCTTCCCATCCATCCACTAGTCTAGTCTCTTCCCCACGGGCTTCATATCCTGTTGCCTGATGTTGGACCCCGCTTAGTGAAATTCCTGTGTTGCATTAAGTATGATTGTAAGTTTCAAGAGTGAATTATCATGTGTCCAAATTTATGTAGCAGCTAAACCCAACTGTTTTCCACGCACTTGGATCGCTGTGAATTGGTGTGAAAGAGGAAGGGCTTGTTAGTACGCTGCCCTTTTCCGTCTCCAGGTCCACAGTGACTTTTCCAGTGAAATTATAGTTCCTAAAGTAAGGTAATATATTGGGGATCAGCAGCAGGCGTAGGGCAATTGTCTGTTTAAAAAATTGTTGCCAATTCATAACTTGATAATCAGATTGTATGCAAGAGTGCTGCACACGCTAGAGAAACTCTTACTAATCAAAACACTTGATTCCATTTAATTAATGTATTGTGGCGGTACTTAGTTTTTAATGGGATACATCCCTCTTTTAAAAAATAATAATTATCACTTCTCTCATCACTTTAAAAGTGGTCATGTGGGTAATCAAAAAAATTAGCACCTTACAGGAGGGAGAATTTAGCAATGTTGCATTTCCTTTTGAGGACTGTTTGCACTTAATATAAAGTTATCTTGTCACATTTTACCCCATCCCATAAGATTACAGTAGCATGGGCTGCCGTGAAACTGTCTAGGAAACAAATAATCCTAGGCAGTTGGTTTCTGATTTTCGGCAAGCACAGCTCATTTTATTCAAGTACAAATAAGGATTCCTAGATTACTGGTTTCAGATCTTCTCAAGAGACTGCGATCACTGGTGCAAGTTAAATTGACATAGTACATGGATTCTTCAATGCAACAAACTGTGGCTATGATCATTGTTGGAATGTGACAACTTTTTTTCTTCCTGGAAAAACATTTTTTTAACTGTGAAATGAACAGGACTGTTTGCTTAAATATTTGTTTGTCTGTTCTACGTTTTGTACATAAACCGCATTTCGAAGGATCGAAAACTGTTTATTCTCCAGAATTTTTTTATTTTATTTTTTTTACTTTGTACATTTAGGGTTTGTTGGATTTTAGCTTGTAAAGGTCTTTAAAAGTTAATTTGAACAGCTTGCATTTTAAAATGTTTAAAAAAATGTTAATTGTAAATAAAGCAAGGCAAAAGAAAAATGTGATTCTTTTGTGGTTTCTGTTCTTTTTCTTGTTCGACTGGGATAACCGCTGATTTTGTGCACAGCAAGAAAAGCACCTCAAAGACTGTACATGCTTGGATACACAGTTAACGGGCGCAACCAATTGCGTGAATAAGGCCGTTTTGTATTGTTAATTATACCACCCCCTTCCCGCAAATCTGCACCAAAGATCGGAGAAGTGTGTGAATCTCGGTTTGAAACTGCCAGATTTTGTGCACTGTGATCACGGAGAGGCTGTTACAAGGGAAGGAGCAAAACATTGGTTTTTCGTCATTGCAGTGAGACTTTCCAAAGGCAACTATTTTCCACGAAAAATTCTAACAAAACCACTAAAATCCACCAAATTTAAACAGCTTGTGGAACTGGCCCTTTTTTGGTACCATTTCCAGGTTAGATGAACTACATTTACATTTTTCTTTTTTTAACAAAAGGGCAACAATGTAGCAGGTCAATATGCATATGTGAGTTAGAGATACATTGGTCTGCTTTGGAATAGTATGAAAACTCCAAAGAAACATAGACTTTTGATTGTCTGAATTTTTCTATTCCCCCACAAAGTGACTGTGGTTGGGTGGAATGTGCTGCAAAGATTTCAGAGGGCAGCCACCTAGTTCATCTCACTACAAACTTCAAGTTGTTCGCTGGTCAAAGGATGGGAAAATTGAAATTAGTTGCTAACTCTCAAAAGGCTACACCATTCAAACATGGTACTTATGTTAGAGCTTTTGTATAATACATGTTGGACTCTTTTTTTACAGTTCTGAAATTCTCACCAACAAGTGAAAGTAGTCAGTTGAAATTGGGGCAGGGCTTAGTATTGTTAGTAGGCAAATCATACTGGATAGTGGTCAGCACGATTAAACTCCAGGTATAGTATAAGGCATTTTCTTTTTTCACATTGCAGAGAACCTGTTTTTTTAAACAAACCTCATTTATCGTGTAGGAAGATGAAAATAAAAGGATGGCAGGAGAGCAAATGGTGTATGGAACACCCAAAAGCTGATGGGTGGAATGTTTGGAAAGAGTAAATTTATGGCAATGGCTCTGGTAGCATTCCAAGCCATCGTGACATGGGTTACAATCTCTCCCTGGCCTGACGAGCCAACATCCCTGGTCTTGCCAGGATAAGGACGGATTAAAAATCCCAAGCTATTTTGCTGTGACAATAAGCATCGGCCCTTAGACTAATTCATGCCTATTCAGAAGAACAACAGATTACACACACACACACACAAATGTTTCAGTACATGTAGTGATGGTAAACAGAGTGGCGTCCATCGTGAGTTAGTCTTAAATGATCCCAATACAAGATGAAACAACAAACAGAATAAAAGTGAAATTTGGATATGAACTATTGTACCCACAGGCGGGGAGGCAGATATTTTTTTTTTTTTGTGCTAAACAAGGTGGGAGATCATGGGACCGCTGTATGATGTTACAAAGTGCATCTAAGGCTCTAACCTGATCAGTAAGTCAAAGTGAAGTTGTTTGCGATCAATCCAATAGAACCTTTACCAAAGGACCTGGGTCTCAGAAATGGTCCTTCATGACCTTGTCAATGGACTGGCCGATTGGCATGGCCCCAGTGGTGCAGCAAGTACAGGTGACAAGTGGGGATTGGGTCCACTGAATTCTATTTATGGCTGTCTTTTCGACAATATGGGACAAGACACATTTTTCCTGCAGTAGAGTAGTCGATACTCTTAATATACCAGTGCTTGGCTCCGCCCACAATCTAGTTGGGCTGTGACAAACATTCTTACCACATGCAGCCCCCTCATTAAATATGCCCAGTCCACGTGGGGTTATTACCCTGACCCTAAGGCACCCCCTTATTCCACCATTCTCTGTGATGAGCAACATTTTTACAGAGATTTTTAAGTCTGTATGGCTGGTCTTGCTCACACAATTTTTCTCCGCCAGCCTTCTAGTTGATTACAGCATGGAGCAATTCATACTTACCAACACCTTGGCTCACTAAGGCTTGTTACTACCTACCATGCATTGATTCTCCTCACTGCTTGGGGTCATTGATGTTCATTACTGTCTGGGGCCATTGATGCACAATGCTGGAGCCTTTATAGCTTAGAACTGCTTTGTGCCGTTCCTTTTTAGGTCTTGCTGAGCCAGCGCATGCGCTGCTCTGCGAGACATTTAGTAAGCGGCTTTTGAAAGTGCCACCACAGGCTTTTGGTGGCCTCAAGCTTGCCTGCAGCCGCCATGCGATCGCTTTAACTTTCGGGGGCAGGCGGCCGTGTCACTTTCACAGCCGCGCGGCCAATACTTGTTTTCTTTTCTCCCCCCCTTTTCTTTTCTCCCCCCCCTTTTCTCCCCCCCCCCTTTTCTTTTCTCCCTTCCCCTTTTATTCCCCTCGTTTTGCATGATGACGTCGCTTCATGGTGAGTTTGCGATATGTCAGACCTGCCTTTTGTCATTTAGATCCAGACCGTGAAGAAGCGTTGTATTTCATAAAGCGCCGCTGCTTTAAGGCGCTTAGCTGTCATGGTTCTTTTATTGGCTTTCCCCCTAGAGGCAGACGCGTGATCCTGGTCAAATTGCCCTTATTCGTCTTCAGGTTGTCACCCCCTCTTCTGTTAGTTTGTGCTCGCATATAAATCTAAGGTGCTTAGAAGCACACTGGGGCGACCAGTAGATACGTATAATGGTGCCCCTCCCCTTGTGAAAAAGGATACGCATTGCCCCAGTACCCTGGAAAGGAAGGTCCCTTGGTGAAGCTTTGGGGTCCTGCGTTGTGATAAAATGAGGGGTTACCCGTGTGTTTCATGTTGCTTTTCTTTAAGTTATGATTCTGCATGATGGTGAGAGGGGTTTAAGCCCTTTCTATTATTTATTTTCCTTGGGGGGTGTGATAGCATTTCTGGTCACCTAGTTTTTGTCCGGCAGCAGTGGCACCACGTTTCATAGCGCCTTCTTTCCATTTTTAGCGCCTTTCTAATGGATTGTCTCACTTGTCACTTAACCCCTAACTGGCCGCTTTCCTTGTATTATACTTGACACCTTCTGCCAAATAAATCAACTGAATATAGCACTATTGACACGTATGTTGACTGTAAACATTGCCTGCCTGGTCTCAAGTCCCAGCATGCAAAGCAGCATGAGTTAAAGAGCCAGTCCAGACTGAAGGTGTGGGGTTGCGGGAACATCTTTACCAATGTTGATTTTCTTTGTTTAAGATATAATTCTGCATGGTGGTGGGAGGGGTTTAAGCCCTTTCTATTTGTGATATTTTGTAGCGCACTGAAATGTCGCAGCTCACTAGCGGCTACAAAGATGTGATGGAGCGGTGGGGGCTCTCAGATGGCTTTGTTTAAAGGGACCCTCTTCCTTGCACATCCATCTTGAAGAGTGTTTGCAAGTGAGCCATCCACTGATTTACATTGTCCGGTGCGGTGTACCTGCACTTGCTTAATTTGAAATGGAGAGTACCGGTGCTTGTGAGCAGGACGTCAGTGGAGTGGTACTGGCACGCTTCAGCATGGTTGCAGTGGTTGTGATGGGAGAGTACTGGCACATCTCAGCATGTCTGCAGTACATTCAGTGGGAGAGTCTGGTTATCTCGAAGTACGATTGCAGGACTTGTAATGGGAAGGTACTACTACTACTTCCCACTTGAGTACCTCTACTTCTCCACACAGTTGCAGTGCATGTAATGGGTGGGTGCCACCGCCTTTCTGCGCAGTTGCAGTGCTTGTACTTGGACGGCTCCACCACCTCCGGCGCAGTTGCAGTGCTTGTACTTTGATGGCACCACCACCTCATGTGCTGTTGCAGTGCTTGTAATGGTGGGGCACTGCCACCTCTCTGCACAGTTGCAGTGCTTTTACTTGGACGACACTGCCAACTCTCTGCGCAGTTGCAGTGTTTTTACTTGGACGGCACCACCACCACCTCTCTGCTCAGTTGCCGTGCTTGTACTTGGACGGCACCACCACCACCTCACGGGCTGTTGTAGTGCTTGTAATGGTGGGTCACTGCCACCTCTCTGTACAGTTGCAGTGCTTGTACTTGTACGGTACCACCACCTCTCTGTGCAGTTGCAGTGCTTGTAATTGGACAGCACCACCACCTCACGCGCTGTTGCAGTGCTTGTAATGGTGGGGCACCGCCACCTCTGCACAGTTGCAGTGCTTGTACTTGGACGGCACAACCACCTCCCGCGCAGTTGCAGTGCTTGTACTTGGATGGCACCACCACCTCCCACGCAGTTGCAGTGCAAGCATTGGCATAGCCAATAGGTCTCGCCTTTGGGACCTTATAAGAGTTTAGCCATGCAACAGTTGATGATGTTGCACCAAGGATATTGTGCAGGATAAATAAACACTTATAAGGTCCCAAAAGCGAGACCTATTGGCTATGCCAATGCTTGTTAGATTTGTGGCACTTTTCTTTGTGCTCTGGGGGAATGGACAATACATCTTCTGATTAACCTGAGAGACGGTGAGTGCTGCCTAAGCCAAAAAAGACCTTCCTTGTTTCTTGGCCAGTGATAGGAGTGGAAGGTGCTAGGATACTTTTCACTGACTTATTAACTCTGCAGTCGATTACACCGCCTTTCATGACTAGGTACCTTATTTTCTACTGCCCCGGAATGCCACCACATTTTGTGTCTAACCTCATTTTAACTATTTTTTGCTATAGAGGATTGGGATTTCATAAAAACAAAATCGAAATGGTGAACTGAAATTGAATGAAAAAGTTGTTACATGTTTGTGAAGGTTGACCCAATAGTGTGTGCAACCAAGCAAAAAAAGTAAGAATTTCATGAGTTACAGTAGTAACCTACTCTTGACCTCCATTCATCGTAAATAATACAGTGAAAAGTATCCCAAAGGACACCTAGGGCTTGTGTGTTGAAGACACAGGTCTTGGCACAGGTGCATCCACAGCAAGAGTGGCAGTATTGGGGTAGTCTACGCCCACATACTCCATCCCAATCGTCCAAAGTGCCAGGAGACGCAGCTGCAGTGTGTTGACTGTAAAGGGAGCGGATTCTCTCCCGACGTGCTGAAAAGCGCTTTAGCAAGCCTGCTGCATGGGGCGCGCCCTGGTGAAGCCCAGGACAAAAGCAGGCCTGTCCAAGCCAAGAAAAGGCAGGGACAGGGCCACCCTCCTTTGGTTCACCTTTTCGGAACCATGTTGGTCCTTCCCCAGGACGGTTCAGAGTTCCTTCTGTATTTGGCAGGCCTTTGAAGTTGGGAGGCTCAGGGATGCTGCGACTGAATCAATAGGAAACCCCAGGAAGGTCATCTGTTGGGCTGGTAGCATTTCATATTTCCATTCATTGATGACAAAACCCAGCTCCTGGAGGAGCGCAATAGTCCTGCTCAGTTGTGTCTGAGTTGCGATTGAGACTGGTTCATAAGAAGCATATCATCCAGATAGATGATCATCTGCATCCCCTCATGCAGAGGCCTCCACTATAGGTCACAAGCGCTTGATGAAGCACTGTGGGGCTGATGAGGTCATAAGGAAGAGCCCGGAACTTTTAAATCTGTCCCAAATGAATTGAAGAAATCTCCGATGAGGTGGGTAAATGGGAACTGAAAGGTAGGTGTCCTTGAGGTCCAGCCTGACCATCCAGTCCCTTATTAGGAGGATGTCTCGTAGGAGATGGATACCCTCCATCTTGAAGTGGTAGTAGACAAGGCACTCATTGAATTTGTTCAGGTTTCTGACTGGCATGAAACCCTTGTCCTTCTTCCCTGCGAGGAATAAGTTGCTCAAGAACCAATTTGGGTGTAGTACTGACCTATAAACTGTGCCTCTTTCCAGAAGCTCTGTCACTTCTGAATCTATCCGTGTCCTCTCCTTGGTGGAAGACCAGAGGCCTCTGGAGTACCCCCTAAACTGGTGATCCGTAGAATTCTGTGGTTGCTCCAAACTGTTTGAAGGACCCATGGGTCTACGGTAATCTCCCTCCAATTGTGAGCATACTTTAAAATTCTCCCGCATAGATTTTGAGGGGAAGAAAGGATACTGCTTACCAGAATTTCCACCTGTTGTATTTGCGCCTCATCTGCTGGCTCGGTTGCCCTTTCCTCTGCCTGTGCCCCTATTAGGGTAGACATTCATTCCAGCTGTTGTTCCTCTTGAACTGGCCTCTAGAGGGGGCTTTGTTGGTACAACTGGTTGGAGGAGCAACCCTTGCAAAACCTTCTAGGGGAAGATCTTCTTAATGGAGGATTGCACCTTGTCGGGGCAGAGAATGTTGCTATAAATTTACATAGCTCTTTGTCAAAGGGTTCCCCAAACAGATTTCCCTGATCTGTGACCCCGACTTTTGAGATTGCGAGCTCCACAAGCTTGGGGTCTATCTTAATAATGAGGGATCGCCTTTCTGCTGCTAAAGTGCAATGTGCGCTGCCTCTGCGCCCAACCTGCAACTATGTCTGTGGACATGGCTATACCGGATAGTTTGGATTTCTCTGCCATCTGAATGATGTGTGAGGAGTCTGACTACTTCTAGAAGTTAATCCTGGCATGTCCACCAGGATCGATCTATGCTGTTCTTGGGGTCC
This sequence comes from Lissotriton helveticus, assembly GCF_964261635.1. Classification (NCBI taxonomy): domain Eukaryota; kingdom Metazoa; phylum Chordata; class Amphibia; order Caudata; family Salamandridae; genus Lissotriton; species Lissotriton helveticus. Next base: position 873,286,693 of record NC_136073.1, read on the forward strand.
CTCATGTATTTGCCTAATAAGGTGCTAATTTTGGTGTCTATGTCCGACGTGACCACCACCTTCCCCTTCAATGAGCGTTTAGGAGACACTGCCTTAGGTCTTGCCATGAGTTCCTTCTCCAGATGCTGGCGAATATTACTTGCTACGTAGTCTGCTTACCTTGTGGTCTGGGGGGGTCACTCTGAGGACTGGGGATGATAAATACCTGTATGAGTCAACGCTATCCAACTGTCCAGTGTCTGTCTGTGGAATTGTGGGTAGTCATGGGTGCCATGGTCTGCCAGAGTCAAGATCCTTGTCGGAGATGTTCTCTTCTGAATCACCCTCCCTAAACAGGGAACCCCTCTATCGAGGTCTGCACTTGGGGCGACTGCGTCGCTGTTTTCTCCAGGTTCATTTTCTTCCCATTAGATTGCAAGTGTTAGCGTCTGCATATCTTTTTTTTTTTTTTTGCAGAGTTTTATATAGTGCGAACTAGACCCAAACCGAATCGGGTATTAGATAGGGTGACCAACCGCCCGTAAATTTCACGGACAGTCCGTAATTTTGGCCGTCTGTCCGTTGTCCGTGAAGGATTCTTCAACGGATGCCATTTGTCCGTCATTTTAACAGGGCACCGGTTGCCTCACCCTAAAGCCGGCACAGCTTGCACTTGGAGGGGGGGGGGGGAGGCAGCCCTCACACCTCCAGCCCCTGATGAGCTGTTAAGAGGTGCTCGATGGTGACTGAGAGGGAGGGGCTGCAGGTTCAGGAGCAGGGGCATCCATTCAGATGCAAACAGCCCTGAATGCATCATGTCTCTGCAATTTAGAGGGGGCCTCACACATTCCCCTCAGCCCAGGGCCCCAAACATCCTAGACTCCGCCAGATTACACTGAGGCAGCACGTGGTTCTCTTCACAGAGCTTAATTACTGTCACTAAATTGTAAGCAAACCTCAGTTCTTCAAACATGCAGTTTATAATGTAATAAAATGAAAAGGCACAATCGCACCCACACTAATTAACAAAGTATGGACGACAATCAGTTCAATCAGTTCTCTTAGAGTATCTCCTGTAAGTACTGTACATCACAGTGGGGGTGGCATTTTGGACAGAGAGCCTGTCTTCTCGTTGTATTGTGCAGGGGGGGCGAGGAGCCCAAGATGATACTAGAATACTGCATTCCCACCCCTGTGCCCACCCTGGTGGATACTGTTCACCCTCCTGTGATGGCACCTGTCCCCCCTCCCCGGCCTGTGATGGCTCCTGTCCCCCCTCTGTGATGGCTCCTGTCCCCCACTCCCCCGCCTGTGATGGCTCCTGTCCCCCCCTCCCCCGCCTGTGATGGCTCCTGTCCCCCCTGTGGTGGATCATGTCTCTGCCCTGGGTGGATTCTGTCCCAGTCCTGGAATGGCTCCTGCAGTGAGGGTGGAGTTCTTGATGGGCCTCTTCTCAAAAGGGCTCAGCTCAAAAGTAATATGGAAAGGTGGGCGAGTGAGTAAGTGAAGGGATGGGTGGATGGCTGGATGAATTAGTGAAAGGGTAAATGGATGAATGAAAGAGTGAATAAATGGATAATGAGAGAGGATGGATGGATTGATGTGTGAGGGGAAGGATGGATGACAGAAAATGTAAATAGCTGGATGTATGGATGGAAGGGTTGCTGGATGATGAATGAGGGGAAAGATGGATGAGGGGAAGGATGGATGGAGGGAAGGATGGGTGCATGAGGGGAAGGATGGATGATGGATGAAAGGAAGGATAGATGGGTGAGGGGAAGGATGGATGGATGAGGGGAAGGATGGATGGATGGATGGGTGGGTGAAAGGATGGATGGATGATGAGGGGGATGGATGGATGGATGATGAGGGGGAGGATGGATGGATGGATAGAGGGGTGGGTGAAAGGATGGATGGATGATGAGGGGGATGGATGGATGGATGGATGATGAGGGGGAGGATGGATGGATGGATGGATAGAGGGGTGGGTGAAAGGATGGATGGATGATGAGGGGAAGGATGGATGGATGGATGGATGGATGATGAGGGGAAGGATGGATGATGAGGGGGAGGATGGATGGATGGATGGATGATGAGGGGAAGGATGGATGATGAGGGGGAGGATGGATGGATGGAGGGGTGGGTGAAAGGATGGATGGATGATGAGGGGAAGGATGGATGGATGGATGATGAGGGGAAGGATGGATGATGAGGGGGAGGATGGATGGATGGATGGATGATGAGGGGAAGGATGGATGATGAGGGGGAGGATGGATGGATGGAGGGGTGGGTGAAAGGATGGATGGATGATGAGGGGATGGATGGATGGATGGATGATGAGGGGAAGGATGGATGGATGGATGGATGATGAGGGGGAGGATGGATGGATGATGAGGGGGAGGATGGATGGATGGAGGGGTTGGTGAAAGGATGGATGGATGATGAGGGGAATGATGGATGATGGATGAAAGGAAGGATGGATGAGGGGTAGGATGAATGGATGAGGGGAAGGATGGAGGGGATGGATGGAGGGGAAGGATGGGTGGATGAGGGGAAGGATGGATGATGGATGAAAGGAAGGATGGATGAGGGAAAGGATGGATGGAGGAGCGGATGGATGGAGGGGAAGGATGGATGGATGGATGGGTGGATGAAAGGATGGATGGATGATGAGGGGAAGGATGGATGGATGATGAAGGGATGGATGGATGAGTGGGTAGGAGGAAGGATGGATGGATGGATGATGAGGGGAAGGATGGATGATGAGGGGGTGGATGGATGGATGATGAGTGGGTGGGTGAAAGGATGGATGGAGAGTGGGTGGGTGGGTGAAAGGATGGATGGATGGATGAGGAGTGGGTGGGTGAAAGGATGGATGGATGATGAGTGGGTGGGTAAAAGGATGGATGGATGAGTGGATGGGTGAATGGTGGGTGGGTGAAAGGATGGATGAGTGGGTGGGTGGGTGGATGGTGGGTGGGTGAAAGGATGGATGAGTGGGTGGGTGGGTGGATGGTGGGTGGGTGGATGGTTGGATGAGTGAAATGATGGATGGATTGATAAGTGCAAGGGTGAATGAATGGACGTATGAGTGAAAGGGTGGATGTAAGGATGGATGAGTCAGTGAAAGGGAGGGTAGATGGACAAAAGGATGGATAGATGTGTGAAGGAGTGAAACGATAGATGGATGAGTGATAGGGTCAATGGATGGATTCATGAGTGGATGAGTAGATGGATGGATGGGTGGGTGGATGGATGATGGAAGGAAGGTTGGCTAAGTGAAAAGGTCGATAGAGAGAGAAAGGGAGGATGGATGACTAAGAGTGGATGGGTGGAAGGATTAGTAAGTGAAAGGATGGTTGGATTGGTGAAAGGGTAAATGGCTGGATGGATGAGTGAATGGATGGATGGGATGAAGAGTGGATGGATAAGTGTACAGATGGATAGGGTGAAAGGGTGGGTGGATGGATGGATAATGGATGGATGAGTGAAAGGATGGATGAAGGGATGGATGAGTGAAATGATAGATGGAAGGATACATGATGGATAGGTTTGCAAATGGTTGAATATGTTTGGAAATGGCTGGGCTTACTTCTATACTATTGTGCGACCTCTGATGTATCTGTAAAACTTACCTTTTGTCCTGAATTTGTGTCCTGAATTTTTACACTCACTGTCCTGAATTTGCACCAATGCCAGTTGGTCACCCTAGTATTAGAGCGCTTTACATAGCACCAGTTACGGTACATTAGGACACACATTAATTTTAGGCACAGGGAGATTAAGTGATTTGCCCAGAATCACAGGAGGTTTTTGGCATCGTTACCGAGACTCGAACCCAGATCCCCAAGTACGAGGTCGAGCGCCCTAGCCGTTATTACGGAAGATCTCTCTCAGTATATTAAAACCTTCCAGGTGCCCCACTCAAAGGCCTTTCCCCTGCCGCATTCCCACTAGGGCCTGCTCCTAACGATAAAGGGCCGCCGAAAACCCCCTGGATGCTCTTGGTGAATGTATCTACCTGATCTCTCAGGGGGCCAGTGCTCTAGAGATCGCCTGGACCACCCCTACAGGCAGGCACTGGGGAGGCATTCTTAAGCATCTTAGGTACTGAACTAGCGGGGAAGAAGGCTCACACCCCCTCCCGCCAACTACGTTCTTCCAGCCAAGCCTTCGCCACTGTACCTCGCATCAACAAGACCACCATGGGAGGCAGATCCTTCTCATACCTGGCTGCTAAAACATGGAACTCACTCCCCACTCACCTTCGCCTTACCCAGAACCACCTAGCATTCAGAAAGCAACTTAAAACGTGGATATTTGACAAGTAATCCTCCTCCCCTCCCTAAGCGCCTTGAAACCCTCTGGGTATGTAGTGCGCTATATAAATTCTTTGACTTGACTTGACAATATCTGCTTCTACCTGTTCAAGGTTACACATTCCAAGTGCATGGAGAGAGATCCAATGCAGCATTCGTCATTCCACCAACCCAAGAAGAACAGATGCCAACATTTCTGATCTCTAAACCACGCTGGTACACATGCAACATTGGAGTACTCTCCTTTTCCAATGCGAACATGAGACATAGGTTGTTGATACCCTTGAAATACCGAATAGAATTATACACAAGAGGAGGAAGATTACTTCTTTTTTTAATACTCATCCATGGAGATATGATACTAATTTCTCTGATACCTCTTTAGTCAGTTGTACGTAAAAGCAGTCCTGATGAAGACAAACGTTTATGTACCTAATGACGAAACACGTGTTGGCCACTGGCATTAACATAGTGACTACAGAATGTATTTAGAACACCTAATGCATTGTGAAGAAGTAAAATAAAAAGACGAAGAACCAAGAAACTCTACTGTATTCATGAGCTGTTATTCTGGACATTGGGTTGCTGAGCGGGTCACATAATTTTGTCTTCTCCAAATTGATCCATGATATGTGAGGGTGAGCACACAAAACAATATAATATTACTCCCAAACAGTGTACTGGGAAGCTCCCTTGCAAGTACTTACTATCCGTTCCAAACGGGTCGAGTATGGTTACTTGCCACCAGGTGAGTTGCAGTCTGTCAGCTACATTGCCGTGTGGGGGAGGGGAGGAGAGGAGAGCAACGGCCAAAGCCGTCTATTGTGAGGGTTGGCAAGAAAGCTCAAGAATCTCAAAGTAAAAATAGATCCTCAACAGGATTCCCAAACATGAGTGCTCACATGCTACTCGGACAGGCCGTGACGTGCCTGACAAGACCATAGTCAGGGCAAAACCGCACCCAATAGGAGCCGCATAGTACCTTGGAGTGCGCTCAGGGAGGGAGGCGGTTATACGCCTACCGTGTGTCAAGAACCGTGGGCCTGGGTGGAGGCCACCCGGACTGGGCAGGGGTAATGAGAGGGAGAGGCAAGGCTGGGAAGTTACTGGGCAGTGGAGGGGGACACAGCTGGATTAGCTCAGGTTGGTGGGAGGAGCAGGTGGCCTGGTCCGCAGGGAATACTGAATGGACGGAAAAAATTGTCACCTGGTATCGTTATATAGACAATCTCTTCCTGGTGTGGAGGGTGTCGTGTCGTCATGCCTGACCACATGGAGACAGGTCAGGCCAGGAGGAAGCGGAAGGGGCAGACAGGCAAAGGAGGGGTAGATAGACTGTAAGCCAGTAGCTTCCTGGCAGGGAATAAAGAAGGTTACCCTACCTTAGCTCTGTGTCCTGTGTCTGATTTGGGCGGGCTGCAGCGCGACAATGGCGACGAGGGTGGGATGCCTCTACCCTACACACAACGTCGCGTAGCCCAGCCGAGAAACTGCCCCAACGACAAGCCAGCAGCTCCAGAAGCGCCGCTCCACAAGAAAGAGCGTGAAACAGACTGACGCCCGCACCTCTACCCTGGCTCACAGACGTCGTGCTGCCGTTTGAGGGAGCGGAGGGAAGAAGCATTTGCAGAGGCGCGCACAAGGAAAGTGCTCGTACAACAGTGCCTGATCGCTAAAGACACGAAGGGTTGCAGAGCGGCATTGCCGCGTGGTCGCGTGACAGAAGACACGAAGAGCCCCGCAGAGCGGCATCGCGGTGAGCGCGAGTGCCCCAACCCCTCCGAGGTCAGAGAACCACGAGGGTGAGTCCCGCAGCGTAAGCGACCGCCGGACCAGTAAAGCGTGGCCTGAATGCATGCCAGATACTGCCGGGCCACAGAGACGACGTCTCACACGGCGGCCATCTTGAAGTCAGGCGCCGGCCCCTACCAAACCCACGCTTCGACTACGGCGGCCATCTTAGGGTCAGGCAGACCACAAAACCAAGTAGAAAAAGCGGCAACACTTCTATTAACCCCATCTGCAAGCAAACGAAAAGCAGCAACAAGTAAAAGACCGCTAACATCACACAAAAGAAAGACAATAAAGAAAAAAAAAATAAGCAAAGAAGGACAAGTAAGTGAATAACTACAGATCACTACTACAAACAAATACTGAGACAACATGTCTGATACCGACGCTCAGAGCACCTCCACAAACGGAGGCACACCTACGCAACCCGGCACAACGATGATGCCTCAAGCAGCGTCCGTAGGAGCACCTTTCATGCGACAACCACAGCCGCTGGTGCTGACGCCTGGCAACACCATGGGGCCTGCCTGGAAGACCTGGAGCGAGGACTTCGAAGACTACATGGAAGGGTCCCTGGTACAAGACTCGAAACGCAAGCTGGTTGCATTGCGAAATCTCGCAGGCCAAGAAATAGCACAAATAATCAAAGAAATGCCCGACGCTGCCACTTATGACGAAGTGAAGGCTGCCCTTGATAGGCGATTTCTGCACAAGCGCAATGTAGATTATGAACGCTACGTGTTCAACCTAGCCTCCCAAGAGAAAGGAGAGTGCATGGGCGACTTCATTACACGCATCAAGAGAATGACGCGCCACTGCGATTTCGAAAATTTCAAAACAGAAGACGCATTGCGGCTCCGCATCATCGACGGTTGCCGCTCAGAATCACTACGCAGACGCCTCTTAAAGAAGTCATACACCTTAGAACAGATTGAAGAACTCACAAGGATCAACGACCAAGCAGAAGACCATGCCAAGCGAATAGAAACACACAAGCCCGACCACAAAGAACATAAAGAGCACGCTCTTCGGGTGCAGACGCGCAAAGCCATCCACCCAGGGATGAGCACGCATAGGACAAGCAAGTATCACCACAGCTCCCGGAAAATGTCACCTAAACGTGAATCACGTCACGCAAAGCATACTAGACCTGCACCTGCATGTTACCGATGTGGCCAAGACTATCCTCACTCGGGACAATGTCCAGCCATTGGTCAGCGATGTCACCGGTGCGGGAAGGACAATCACTTTGAGGTTGCATGTCAAGCAAGACAATCTACCCGGAGGTCTCCCACTCCATGATCTGGCACCCGACATCATGCATGGGCCGTGACGAGAAGAGAGAGTCACTCATCCGACTCATCAGGCTCCAGTATCCACTCGACACACTCTCACCAACGGCGAAGCCGATCCACAAGTATGCCTCGCCCTCGTCATCACACCACGAGGTCACGTCAAACCCACCGTTCCTCGTCCAACAGCTCATCGTCACTCACCACAGTGTCACAAGACAGTGACGAGTACGTCTGCAGGGTGTTTGACTCATCAACAACGCTACAGGACAGCGATGAATATATTTGCATGGTGGCTGACCCGGACCGGCTAAAACGATATCCGAAACTAGACATTATGATAGGGGACCATCCAGCGAAGTTTGTCCTGGACTCAGGTGCCTCGTTGAACTATATCTGTGCGCTAGAGTACCACAAGATGAAGACCCGGCCCAAACTCGAGCCAGCGGCGGTTCGCATCTTCACGTGGATGTGCCGGAAACCACTGCCATGTCTCGGTCGATTCCATACCACACTGACTTTCAAAAATAGGAAAATTCCAGCATATGTCCATGTCGTGGAAGGACCTGACTTTGCTGATTGCCTGCTCAGTCTGCCAACAGCTGAACGACTGAAACTGGTAGAGCTATTGTACATGACCGAAGATGCCCCTGACATCGTGGCGAAGTTTCCCAAACTCTTCAAAGGTTTGGGCAAGTTGAATCATTTCAAAGTGAAGCTCCATATCAACGAAAACATCACACCTGTTGCTCAGCACCACAGGAAAGTGCCTTTCCACCTACAACAAGCAGTTGATGATGAGCTACAAGACCTTTTGCAAACGGACATCATAGAGCGCACATCTGGACCCACCCCATGGGTATCCCCCGTCGTGGTGGTCCCAAAGAAAGGACAAGACAACAAAGTCAGGCTATGCGTGGACATGAGAGCGCCCAACACCGCCATCGAGCGAGAACGCCACCCAGGGCCACACATAAGTGATATGATCACGAAACTGAATGGTGCCACAATATTCTCAAAACTCGACCTGAACAAAGGTTACCACCAATTAGAGCTCCACGAACAATCACGATATATCACAACATTTACCACGCATCAAGGCCTGTTCCGTTATAAACGCCTAAATTTTGGCATTTCATCAGCCGCCGAAATCTTCCAGGAAACAATCCGAAGGGTCATTCAAGGGATCCCGAATGCATTCAACTACAGTGACGACCTACTAGTTTTCGGCAAGGATCAGGTTGAGCATGACACTGCCTTGGACAGAGTGTGCCATGCACTTCTGAAAGCGAACCTGACGCTGAATGCCGACAAATGCGAGTTCCATAAACGCACCCTCAAATTTTATGGACACACGTTCTCAAGCGAAGGAATGACGCCAGACCCCGACAAGGTAGCTGCGCTTGCCGACACTCCGACACCCAGAGACGTAAGTGATCTCCGCTCCTTCTTGGGAATGGCAAGCTACTGTGCGTGATACATTCGGGACTACGCCACCATCAGCTACCCGCTTCGAGAACTAACGCGTCAAGGCCAACCCTTTGAGTGGTCACAAGCATGTGCCAAAGCCTTCACAGAAATCAAACAAGCTGGTAGTTCTGCCATCAACCTAGCATACTTCGACACGCATAAGAGGACAGAGATCACCGTTGACGCAAGTCCGGTGGGCCTGGGCGCCATTCTAGCTCAATACCGTGAACACTCGGACCAGAGACACATCATTGCATACGCCAGTCGCAGCCTCACGGACACGGAAAAAGCATACTCCCAGCCAGAGAAAGAAAGCCTGGCTGTAGTATGGGCGTGTGAACACTTTCACCTCTTCGTGTACGGCAAGCACTTTACCATCATCACTGACCATCAAGCCCTACTCACCATATTTGGCAATCCCAACGCCAAGATGCCGCCTCGCATCGAGCGGTGGGGTCTGCGACTACAAGACTACGTGTACACGATTGTCCACAAACCAGGCAAGGCTGAAAACCCAGCGGACTATATGTCTCGACACCCCTTGCCAAGTGTCACGACTGCTCAGTCGCTAGCCGACGACTACATTCATTTCGTCATTGATGCTGCGTGCCCCCCGGCAGTCCCTCTGGAGGCTATCCAAGAAGCATCCGCCTCAGACCCAACGATTCAAGCAGTCATGACCCACGTGCGCGCCAATTCCTGGCGACATGCAAAACACATCGCTCCTGGCTCGGAACCACACCTCCATGACCTCACGGCGTTTCAGCGCGTCCATGATGAACTGTCCATCAGTGACAATGGTCTTCTCCTGAGAGGGGGGAGGATTGTGATCCCGCACAAGCTACGCCAAGGAATTGTCAACCTAGCTCACGAAGGCCACAGAGGCATGAACGCCACAAAGAAGACCTTGAGAGAACGAGTCTGGTTCCCCTCTCTTGATCTAATGGTAGAGACAACCCTAAAGGACTGCATGACTTGTCAACTTGTGAGTCGCGAAGAACCCCCAGCACCACTCCAAATGTCCGAACTACCAGATGGGGTGTGGAAGCAAGTTGCGGTTGATTTCTTCGGACCACTACAATCCGGACAGTACATCATGGTTGTCATGGATGAGTACTCGAGATTCCCTTTCGCACACATGATACCATCCACCAGAGCAACGGCCGTCATTCCTGTATTGGATGACATCTTCGCAGCATGGGGCGTCCCTTCAAGAGTCAAGTCTGACAACGGACCACCGTTCAACGGCCATGAATTCGCTGAGTTCGCGAAACATCTTGACTTTAAACATCAAAAGATCACCCCACTGTGGCCACAAGCCAACGGCATGGTGGAGCGATTCATGGGAACACTGAAGAGAGCCATCCAACAAGCGGAGGTGACACGCCGAGACGTCCAGCAAACCTTAAATGAAGTATTGAGGGCATACCGGACCACTCCCCACAACACCACGAATCAGTGCCCGGCCACAATAATGCTGGGGAGAACGCCCAGGACACGAGTACCCACGATAAACACGACGTCTCAACCACGGACAGTCACTGTTGACCACGACACGCTGGTCGACATCGACAGAGAGAAGAAGCAGAAGATGAAAACGTATGCAGACCGTCGCCGACATGCCAAAGATGCCGACATCCGTGAAGGAGACTGGGTCATAGTAAGAGGAGACCAGCGAACGAAAGCGGACAGCCGATACCTGAATCTTCCCCTACAGGTTCACAAGAGGAAAGGAACCATGATTACAGCCAAAGCTGATCATAAGCAAATAACGAGGAACATATCCCACTTCAAGAGACACAATCCTGTGCACAGACAAGAAACATACTCAGGCCAAACTTCAAGTGACCCCGCCAGCCAAAGTGACAGCAACGATGTCCACTACCATCAATCTCCGAGAACGACCAGTGGTCCTGATCAGCGCAGCCAAACACCAGAACGAGAGGCTCGCCCCAGACGTCAGGTGAGGAAACCACGGCGACTCGTCGAAGAAATGTAGCATCACTTCTTTGTACAAAAGGGGGAGATGTCGTGTCGTCTCGTCATGCCTGACCACATGGAGACAGGTCAGGCCAGGAGGAAGCGGAAGGGGCAGACAGGAAAAGGAGGGGTAGATAGACTGTAAGCCAGTAGCTTCCTGGCAGGGAATAAAGAAGGTTACCCTACCTTAGCTCTGTGTCCTGTGTCTGATTTGGGCGGGCTGCAGCGCGACAGAGGGGATCGACAGAGTGCCAAACAGTATGTGGATCTTCTCAATTACAATAACATAAATTTACGATTTTCAGGTGAGATAAGCACAGTGGCAGTGAGCTATCTCGACCTTAAAATCGAAATCAAAGATAATAGAATCACCACAGCACTATACCGTAAGCCAAATGCTGGGAACAGCATTCTGCACGCTGAGAGCAGTCATCCAGAGAAATTGAAGCAAAGTATTCCCTACGGGGAGCTGTTATGTCTTAGACGGAACTGCTCTCAGGAGCAAGATTTCTTAAAAGCTGCAGATGAGAGTATAAAAAGATTCTCAGCCAGGGGATATGATGCCAAACTTTTAAAGAACACACTAAAGAAGGTAGCTAGAATACCCAGGGGGGAACTACTTACGAAAGGGAACAGCAAAAAGGACAATGAGAATAAATTTCGTTTGATAACTACATTCTCTGAAGATACAAACTTCCTAAAAAATACCCTACGAAAGAATTGGCACATACTAAAAACCGATCCAATTATTGGGATGGACATCCCATTGGGACCATTAGTCACCTTTAAAAGGACAAGGTCCCTTAAGGATAAATTAGTCCATAGCCATTTAGACATTCCACCACCCAGATCTAACTCACTAGCAACGATGAAAGGCTTCTTCCCTTGTGGAAGATGCAAAGCGTGTGCATACAGCCAAAGAGTATTGGGATATGAGGTCCCCGGTCTAAAAGATCAAAGACCGATAAATAAATTCATTACATGCCAGACAACCCACGTAGTTTGTCTAATCTGTCCGTGCAAGCTAAAATATATAGGGAGCACGATAAATGCAGTCAAATTAAGAATCCTGGAGCACATGCATGCCATAGCCAATAAAGACATGTCCTACCCGGTGGCGAGACACTTCGCCATAAAGCATCAAAGTAACCGGGATCTGCTCCAATACTTTGCATTGGACCACATCCCACCACACATAAGAGGTGGAGACATGAAATTAAAACTCAGAAGACTGGAGTCTAGATTTATTATCGATCTACGCACTAAGATTCCTGGAGGCCTGAACAGCGGGGAGGAGTTGGCAGTGCATCTAGGAAATTAGGCCATCCTTTCTACACACTGTAAACCAGAAATAAAATCAGGGAGTACATAAATAGGCCGATACACGGCCTTATTTCCGAGAGATAATTGGCGGCGACAATATATGGAGCCGTCATAAGCCGATCCACGGCAAGATCATGATAGACGAATGTGCAACAAGTGACTCTGGTCATTACAATACCGGGTTGTTATATATTTTAACTTATTGAGTTTGAATGTATAGAAATGTACTATTGTAAAAGTAAGGCATAATGATGACATTTTGATACAGTTTTTAAAGATGAAACAGCAATTTTTGCACATTCCAAGATGGCGCTCACCGAAATGTTAAGGTGACTAGTCCTATCTCGATGTTGTTACTCCGTATCTGGTAGGACTGTGTATATACATGCTTCCGCGGTTCACATTTTGTGAACAAACTGAAGAAGGGAGTTTCCCAAAACGTGTCTGTGCTAGCGTTGTAAATAAAGAACCTTGACGATCAACCCGCGAGTGCCGTGCTTCTTTCCCGGCTGGGAGAGGGGACCTTTTGAGCGTGAATATTACACGGAGCACCACCGTGTTCTCGGCACCCACCTTGGGAGTGCCCCGTTGTTGATAAGGGTGCAACCGAAGCGAACATATATATATATATATATATATATCTCAGAACCTGGATTCCTATCTCCTACTTGGAAAGCCATAGAACTGTGAAGGATCAGTCTTTCCTTCGATATCCTTTCGTACTGCACCAAAGTTCACTTTGATCTTCAAGACGCCTTAGTGTCTGTACCTGAAACGAAAAGTGAAGCGGAAATACTTCCTTTCACAAACCACAACATAAAACACAGGGTGGGATAATATGTATGTATTCAAATAACATAGAACCAACATCAGCAAAAAACACTTTCAATCATAATCAGTAACGAAAAACCTTCTTTCTGAGCCACTGTTGGGCAGGATAATCCTTGCCTCCGTGTCCTTAATAGAATAAAAAATTCTTTGAAGTGATACCTAATAATTTTGTGTTCTATTTCAGGAGATAGAGGCTTCGGATTATACTAGTTCAAAGCTGTGCCACAATATTAGATGCTACCTCCACCACTGGCTTGTGATAAAACACTTTAAATGTTGAGCCAGAAGACCAATCCACCGCGGCCATAATGTCTTCCAGACCAGAGCCCGTAGAATAAGCCTTAGAGGCCATGGCTCCCCTAACTGAATGTGCTCCAAAACGAGTCACATCAATTCCCGCTTCCGCAAGTATCCATCTGACCCAGCGAGCCAGTGTTGCTGATGTAACCGGGCGGAAAGGTTTCTCTAGGGAAATAAGTAGCTGAGCAGACTGGTCCGTACTCTACTCTCAGGTCTGCTCCTCATAACATTTTGAACATTTAACAACACATACATTTTGGTGATGAGGAAAGCTGGATACACAATACATTTGGAATCAGTCTTTGCATGTTTCGATATGGAAAAAGACACACCTGAAGGAGTGAATACTCTACCTGCTATGTCCAAGGCTCTCACATCTGAAACCCTTCGACAGGATAGTAGGCATAACAATAACGTGAGTCTTGGCGTAAGACTACATCCACATCTCCTTAGGTTGAATACTTTGATTGCGGAGGACATACCATCCTTATACCTCATAATACTTTGCAAACCAGGGGATGCTCCCCGACCGGTCATCCCTCTACATGAGAGTGCCCCGCAGAAAGTTGAATGGAAATTATTCACAGTTCTGTAAGCTAAACCTTGTGTAGCCAGGTCCGACAAACCATTTACAATTATATGGCCACTGGATCTCAATGGATTCACTTCCCGTTCACTGCACCGAGCCACCCATCTACACCAGGCACCTTCATATTGTTTGCAGGTAGAGGATGTCCAGGATTGGGATAGGAAAAATATATCCTCTCAAAGGCCTGGAACTTGCCGATGTCTCCTGAAATCCGCCACATCATGAGGTATAATAGTTCCTGACTCAACAGGGGGTGGAGACAACCTACCGGATCCGTTAGCAGATCTGCTCGGGATGAGTACGAATTGAAAGATCGCATGCTAGTTCCATCGCTATTGGACACCATGATTGCGCTTTCCATACTGGAGTTATCAACACCATTTCTGCTTCTTGCCTGCTCACTTGCGCTAGAACCCTTGGAATCATTAAAAAGGAGGGAAAGCATATGACAGATCCTTCAACCAGATCTGTCAAATGCGTCCGAACTCATTGCTCGTGGGTCTGATCTCCAGCTGTAAAAACCTTGGGAGCTGAGTATTGAGATTTGAAGCATCCTCTGTGTAGAGGATGGCCCTCTGGGCACAGCTTGTAATCCGCTGTAAAGCGTTCGAAATTTTTTAAAGGATATATTCCAATCAAGGTAGAAGTTTCAAAAAGGTATTTATTTGAAGATAATTGTTATCATTAACTTCAAGGTTAACTTCTTATTAACGATATTCACATGTTTTTATTATTCCACAAGTTTTTGCAAAGCGTTTCCAATGCATTTCGTGCACAAAGTGCACTTCGTCAGGGAAATCTAAACATAAAAGATTAAATGAACTCAGTATGAGGATAAGATCCTACTTAACACGTAGGTAAACATATTTGTATCATCCATCAAAAATTAAGATATGCAATCTGGTATTATTAGAAGTGGAAACTAGGGAGATATTAGTAAAGATGAAATGTGGCTTAATAAAGCAAGTTGAAGGTTCAGATTTAGTGGATCGCCGAAGTGTTGTAATTCTGAAATACAATCTAATTATTATTAGTGCGTGCCAAAGTTTAAAATAAAAGTGAGAGTGAAATGCTCATTCACCCGATTTCGTGAACGTTAATTAAACAACTCGAGAATGTGCGCCGCGATACCTCGTGAATGAAAACATGTGAAAAAGTGCTCGTGAAGAATCTCCTACCTATAAATCATGCAAAAGTTGTGACTGGTTTCTTCCGTGTTCTTGCCGGGTTCAGAGGACGAGCCGGCAATTCAAGCGTTTACGAGTGTGTTTGGAGATAAAAATAAGACTGAATACAGTAATTCGATTTAAGCGCCATCTTGGAGTGGTGAAATTCATGCGTTACGGGTGTGTTGGGAAAAGAGAAGTAAGACTAATGTGCTGATTCGATTTAAACACCATCTTGGAATGGTGAAACAGGAGAGATACCAAAAGTGTGATCGAGCTGAGTATTGAGCCAAGATGCAAAAAGGTCTACTGAGCAGGGACCCCTGCGTACATTCAAATTCTGAAATAATTGCGGATGCAATTTCCAGTCGCTGGAATCCCGAAGGAAGGGAGAATTCCAGAGTACTCTGGCATTGTCTGAGAAGAATCAATCTGCTTCAGAAGTATTCAGATACTAAATTAAGCTCTGTACGATTGTCAGGCTGAATTGCTAGTACGTTTAGAATTGCTAAATTGAGTTAGAGCGCGCTGCCTGAATGAGTCACGATTCAGAGTAGCACACGTTTTTTAAAAATTGTTACCTGATGTGTTTTTAACTGTGCACATTTTAGGAGCTGTTGGCAACATTCACTGCATAGTCGCCGCTTCGCTCCCCGGTCCACCGCAGCTGGTGCTGTTTGTGTGGAGGGAGACAGCGCGGCACATAGGGAGCGAGTATCCTCACTTCGGGGGCACATTACACGAGGCCATCTTGGCTGAGGTTGACGGTCTAGTCTTGCACTAGGACCGAGCCCAGCCTACTACTTAAAGCACCTATGGCGATGACGCGCAGCGGGCACGCCGTTGGCGCGCCAAAGGTAAGCCCGTCTGCGCCCGTCTGCGCCCGTCCGCGCTCCGGCCGGGCCTAGGGCCTGCAATAATGCCTGTTTAGAAACAACCCTCCACTATAGTAGGGATTTCCTATTATCCCTAAACACCAAAACCCGTGCATGCCAGCGCTTACTAGACTTAGTTTCCTGGGAGGGCCCGGTCAGCTGTTTTAATTGTAAAAAATCCTTTCATGCAAATAATATCAGTCACAGGCCCTCGTAAAGGGCTGCGTGGGGGGCTCATAAACGCAAGGTCAATGTCTAAACATGCGCTGCACATTTTTGATCTGATAACTGAAAGCGATCTGGATTGTCTCTTTATTACAGAGACTTAAAATATGGAGTAATCCAGATATAGTGCACGCCCTGCCCCCAGGTTACCATATACAAAGGGCAGACAGACTGGAACAACGGGGTGGAGGTCTTGCAATTATCCACCGAGATATCTGGAAATGCTCCATAAATGAGCTCCCGGACATCAAAGGAGCAGAATGCGCTGGTTTCCGCCTTAAGGTTAATGACTCCTTTACCTTTGCAGGAGCATTAGTTTATCGCCCGCCAGGTCCGAATAAGGAGTTCCTGGAAAGCATTGGGGAAGCACGTAGTAATTTGGCCCTTAGATTCTCCAATTTTACACTACTCGGGGATGTCAATCTTCATTTGGATTCCCCTACAGATCCGGCAGCCATTTCATTTAAAGATACAATGGGTGTACTAGGTCTCCCAATACTCACATTGAATACAACACATAGGGCAGGGCATATCTTAGATTGTATTTGCTCAAATTTAGCTACGCTCGAAGTAAACCCTCCTGTTGTCCAGACATGGTCGGATCACTCACTGATCCCTTTTAACTTCTTACTAGATGGAAGAGCCACGGGCAAACACTTAGGGAAAGTCTCGCAGTCAAGAAATGCGGGCTGGAAAACGATTATTGGGCGTCCGGATCTGGTTACGATAGCTAGCGAATGTAGGCCTTCAATGACAGGAGATCCCATAATAGACAATAACCGCTTTGGGAAGTGGATGGCTACTCTTAAGGAGAAATCTGGTCATGTTAATGCCAGGAATAGGTCAAACCTAAATAGACCACTCGCCCCCTGGTTTAACCACACACTGAAAGAAAAACAAGGAGAGGTGCGAGCATTTGAATGTAGGTGGCGAAAAAAACTACCAAGATGAGGAACGCTGTAGATATAGAACAGCAAGAGACAATATCATGCACTGATTAAGGAGGCTAAAACTAATTTCTACACCGCAGCAATAGAAGCGGCTAATAATAAACAAAAATCAATTTTTAGGTTCGTGAATGGTTTTAATAACCCAAAAGTACTGCTGCAGGAAATTCCCGCGTCTGAAAAACTCTGCAACACCATAGGGGACTTTTTCGAACAAAAAGTACAGGTACTTACCAAAGACTTTGTCGCCCCTAACACAATAATAGCAGAAGAAAGGAGCTTGTTAAGCTCAGATTTGGTCAATATGACCATTTTTCGACCTATCAGTCTGGTGGAAACCCGCCAGGCCATATTGGTGATTAAGTCAGGATCACCGTTTGATCCGTGTCCCCCCACTCTTCTTCAAGCCCTTGTGGACACAGTTAACCCTGTAATCAATAACATTGTAAACGCATCGCTAGCCACTGCAATTATTCCTATAGAATGGAAACTTGCGGCGGTTAAGCCTCTGCAGAAAAAGCAACTAGCAGACCCTACCACTTTGTCTAACCTCCGTCCCATCTCGTGGCTTCCCGTGTTATGCAAACTAACAGAAACGTTTGTGAATAGACGGCTCACAAAGTTCCTTGAGGAAAATAACGCCTGGCACCCGAATCAATCGGGTTTCAGAGCCCAACACTCCACAGAATCGGCCCTCCTGTTTACTACAGACACTATACTTACTGCTATGGATCAGGGTAAGAAGGCTGTCCTGATTTTATTAGATCTGTCAGCAGCCTTTTACACGGTCTCACATGCCATCTTGATAGACCGGCTAGCAACATCTGGCATAGCAGGAGACTTACTGGAGTGGATTAAGAACTTTCTGAGTGCACGGCGGCAAGTGGTTACCCTTGGTGACTTCTGTTCAGAGGAAAAAACACTCATGTCAGGAGTTCCTCAGGGATCTAGCTTGAGCCCGACGCTCTTTAATGTTTACACTACCCCTCTGATCAGGCTGATATCGTCCTTTAGGATGGATGTTATCGCGTATGCGGACGATACGTAGCTTATCCTAGTCCTTGATAAAGACACTAAGGACTGGGAAGAAAATCTTAAGTGCTGCCTGACAGCCACCTTTGAATGGATGGGTAGGAACCATTTGAAGTGCAATATGGGAAAAACTGAACTTCTGCCGCTGGGCCCACAAAATGACTTTATCCCTAAACAGTGGTGGCCTGAAGATGCGGAGGTACCACCAAACACGACTAATGCGGCACGTAACTTAGGCATCAACTTTGATGCCTCTCTGTCGTTTAAACAACAGGCACTGTCAGTAGCAGGTACCTGTTTTAATGTCATCAAGAGCTTAAGAATTTTTTTTTATCTACTCCCACTATCAGCCAGGAAAATGGTAGCGGTCGCCCTCGTAACATCGAGACTCGACTACTGTAATAGTCTATATGCGGGAACCAACAAGGCTGTTATACACAAGCTGCAAATGGTGCAGCATGCAGCCGCCAGGCTTGTTCTGAAGTGGCCAAAGAAATCCTCAGCGACTACCGCATTGAACACTCTCCATTGGCTACCTATTGTCAAACGGGTGTTGTTTAAAGTCCTGGTAATCACCTTTAGGGCCTTTCACTCACGAGGACCAAAGTACATACAAAAGTGGTCTTCTCGATACCATCCATCACGTACCTTTAGATCCTCTAATGCCAATTTGTTGGCTATCCCGACTTTCAGACTCATTTCAAGGGGAGGCAAATCCCTGTCAGTTCTAGGATCCAAAGCATGGAATAAACTCCCCGCACATCTCAGTGCTATGGACTGGGAAGCTGAGTTCAGAAAAGCACTGAAGACCTGGATTTTTAGTCTCTCTGACATGTGCGCTAGAGCCCTAATATGAGTACCCTGGCCGTACTACTGAAAGCAGCCGGACTAGACTCTACATCAGTTCTGGTCTGTGTCGGCGCCAAGATGCTCCTTGGAGTGATAGTCGCGCGGTATAAAAACCAACTTACATTACATTACATTGTTAAGCCTGGAATGTACTCTGTCGTCACCGAAATTGGGTTCTGGAAACAAAAGTGCCAAAAATCTCTGGCTATCTCCACTTCTAAGCAAGATCTGGTTCCTCCTAAGCGGTTGATATAACGTACTGCTGACCCATTGTCCATCTGTAAGACGATGCAACAACTCGTCTTGTGAGGGTATAGGGTTCGGATCGCAAAGGATCCTGCCAACAACTCCATACAGTTGATGTGAAGCTCTAGTTCTTCGGTGGACCATCGATATCTAGTCTCCGTTGAGCCGCAACGAGCTCCCCAGCCCCACCGGCTGGCATCTGATTCTATCACAACTTCCGGTACAGAAGCAAAAATGGCTCTGCTGTACCAGACGTCCATGTGCTCCAGCCACCAATTCATCTCTGTCGACCTCTTCCGTCAACAAAATCTGTTCTGAATAAGACAAGCTCTTGTGAAGGTACAAAAAGACAGCAGCACAGTTGTAGCAAAGTACAATGCATCTAACATCTTCAATTCACACATGGTAAACATCAGTATTACATACAAGACAGTTTCATAGCTTGGACTTAATTAGATAGGTCCTCGTCCTCTGCAGGTACCAAAGGCGCCTCACATATATCTCCTCTGTAAGTATTCCAGGTGCCCCACATTGAGGACCACTTTTTTGGACATCCCCGTGCACTGTATACAGTCTTTTCTCTAAACATACACCAGTCAAAGTTTTGTTTCCATTTTGACAATGTAGGTGGCGTGTCAGACCCCCAGCTCTGTGCAATGTCCCTTTTTGCTGCTGCTAAACCTAAAGTCACCCAGGTTTTCTTGGAGGTGTTCAGGTCGGTAGGCTCCCAAACTTTAAGGAGGCAGCGCTTCGCCTCGGGGTGTATGTTTTTGTTCAGGACCGTCCTAAAGGTCCGATGTATCGCTTGCCAAAACTGCTGGATATGGTGCATTCCCATAGAATGTGCATAAACATGCCTACCTGCCCACAACCTCTACGACATTCACCCCGGTCTCCCCTCCCCATACGCAGAAATTGTGGTCCTGTGATATGTCGTATGTAGGATCTTGAGTTGGACTAGTCACAATCGGGCGGAGATACCCACCTCCCGGGGGGACGCCACTGCCTCCCGCCACTCATCGTCATCCATTTCAAGGCAGTCTGCCACCCAGTGTTCCCTAAGTTTCTCGAGGGGGTCAGGGGTGTTGTGTAGCAGTTTCTTCTACGTAAGGGAGACCGCTTTTTCAGGCAAGTAGCCATCCAGGAGTCTATCCTCCAGCGGGGGAGTCAGGGAGTGAAGTGACCTTTGGTGTAGCCGCATAGAGGGCATGGCGGATCTGTAAATAGCGGAAGAATTCTGTGCCCGCCATTTCATATTGTTGTTGTAATGGTGAAAATGGTACTACCTCTCCCCTGGACCAAAGATTACCTATACGGGATACACCAATTAGATACCATCTATCAAAACCCTTGGAGGTCCGCAGCTGACATAGTTGTTCCGAGTCCCACAGAGGGGTGGCAAGAGTTAGTCTACTACTCCAACCCAAACTTTTCTGGATGTCGTGCCAAATCCCCACAGCATGCCTGGTTGGGCCAGTGAGCGGTAACTTTTTGCGGAGGGAATACAGTGCCACATGAAAGTTTCCGCCCGGTAGGAGCCATCTATCCATGGCATATCCTGGATCATGGAGGCTTGGTTAATGGCTGCAAGTTGAGCAGCCCAGTAGTATTTTTTTATGTCTGGGAGGCTTATGCCTCTGCCATACCAGTTGAGGACCAATTTTTTTATGTGCTATATGGGGTCTACCATTCCAGATCAATTCCCTCTGGAGACCCTCAATTTCTCTAAAATAACTGGCAGTGAACTGGATTGGGCGCATTTTGTAATATATATGGGAAACGGGGTAGAGACATAATTTTAAATAAAGCTGCCCGTCCAAGGAGTGAGAGGGGCAGCCTCCTCCAGGTGGCAATATCTCGCCGTAGCCTCTGTAGAGGTGGGCGCAGGTTTTTTTTTCAAAGTGTAGTTTAGAAGCAGGAGTAACAAATATTTCCAAATAACGAAACCCACCCTTCGCGGTCTGAATGGGGCAGTCGTCAAATAGACGAGGGGGGACGCCCTTAAGCACATACATTATTGACTTATCCCAATTAATTGAAAAACCGGAGTGTCGCCCAAATGCCGCAAAAATTTCCAGGATACTCCTGAGTGATCTGCGGGGGGAAGTTAAGAAGAGAAGTATATCATCTGTATAGAGCGGATTTTCAAGTGTTGAAGGGCCTGATAATGTAAGGAGCCCGGAAAAATTACCTGAACGGAGGATGCTAGTAGGCCCACAAGGCCAGCAAGGGTCCTCAAGGATATAGTTGGAGAGGCAAACACTCTCCTCAACTCTTACTTGATCGATAATCTCTTGCGTAATGGTAATAGGAGTTGGGCTCTGACCAAGTCCACCTGGAAGTCCAGAAATTACAATATCTTAGATGGGATCATGATAGACTTTTCTCTGTTTAGGACAAAACCCAGGTCCCGCAGCAGCCGACCTGTCCAAGCAAGGTGCATCAGGACCGTGTTTTTGTCTTGAGCCATCACGAGAATATCGTAATCAAACAAACCCCTCGCTCCCTTAGGTACTGAACTAGTGGTCGAAGAAGCTTGGTGAAACATCAAGGGGCTGTGGAAAGGCCGAATGGCATGGCGGTGAACTCGTACCATTGATGGCACCATTGGAACTACAGAAATCTTCGGTGAGGGGCAAAGATGGGAGCCGCTAGGTACACATCTTTTAAATCTAACTGAACCAGCCAATCACCTCCTTGGAGTAAGTCTCGCAACAGGTGTATGCCCTCCATTTTGAAGTGGCGATACACGACCCAAGAATTTAACTCCTTTAAATTGAGTATCAGCCGATGACCCTGATCTTTTTTGGGCACTAAAAATATTGTACTGGTTGATCCCTTGGGATGTGGGGTTGTTTGGGTCACTGTCCCTTTCGTCATAAGTGACTTAATCTCGGTCTATGAAAGACATCTCTGCAAGGGAAAAATTAAGAGGAAAAGGTTGGACGTTCTGGAGTGAGGTTGCATAAAACTCCAGACGAAACCCCTGAACTGTTTGTAAAACCCAAATGTCTTAAGATATTATTGCCCAATTGTGCAAAAACAATTGAATTCGCCCTCCTACTTTGACATCTTAGTGAGGAAGAAGGCTCACCTGAGTAAGCGGCATGAGCACTGCTGTCTCTGCCTCTGTATCCTCCTCTACGACCAAGACCTCTTCCACCTCGGATTTGTGTCTGGTAAAAGGCTCCTCCTCCTCTGGGAGCATTTCCGCCTGCTGCCTGGCGTTCGGTCACGATAGTGTCTGGCCCTTACAAAAAGGCCCCTATTGAAGACCTTTTTAGGTCTCGCTTAGAGCGTAGCACGCAGTGCTGCTCTAGGAATGACCTTTAAGGAATTGGTCAGCTCTTTTCAAGCTCTTGTGCTGGCTTCCACCTGGTGGGAGCAAGCAGCGTCGCGCGCGCGCTAATTGAAAACAGATGGCCCGCGCGTGGCTGCTCGCTCCCACAAGGTGGATGCCAGCACAAGTACGAGTGCTTGAAAAGAGCTGTTTGCATTTGCTTGCTCTCCCACTGCAGCTGCATTCCTCGCTTTCAATTTAGCCGCCATGCGGTCGTGCTTGTTTTGGGGGGTGTTTGGAAAGTCATTACGAAGAGCATCTGTGTTTCTCTAGAGGTTGCGTTTAAATATACTTTGTGCTTTATATTTATTTCTTTAGTGTTTTATAGAGCGCGAACCAGACCCGTGAGGGTATCCAAACGCTTTACAGTAGTAACAGATGGGATACAAGGACACAGGGGGGGAAAAGAGCCGAAGGGATAGGGACAGGTAAATACAGCATATGGTAAAACAAACAATCGTAATACCCGGATACATTTTGGGGTAGGAACAAATCGATACATTAAACTAGAGAAGCAGTCTCAACACCCGGGAGGTTTGTTTGGAGGTGCCGGTGGGTATCATAATGAGAAAAGGCCTAGGGATAATGCTGTAACGATTGGTGAAGCCGGGTTACGGA
Organism: Lissotriton helveticus; assembly: GCF_964261635.1. Taxonomy (NCBI): domain Eukaryota; kingdom Metazoa; phylum Chordata; class Amphibia; order Caudata; family Salamandridae; genus Lissotriton; species Lissotriton helveticus. Next base: position 873,309,865 of record NC_136073.1, read on the forward strand.
GGTGTTTGTAACATGAGCGTTAGGAGAGGAATTTGTCCATTAGGAAAGTTTTGGCCTCCTTTTTGAAGTGAGCTAGAGACTGTATTCTTCTGATGGAGGGTGGGAGTGAGTTCCATATTCTTGGGGCAGCCCCAGAGAAGGCCAGATTGTACGTTCTTTAAAGTATTGAAATAAAGCATTCATGCGCTCCTTCCGTTTGTTTTGCGGTCGCATTTTAAACCAGGGTGTGTTGTATTTTGCTCTGAAAGTGTGCCTTAAACAAGATTGAATAGGGCATGCTCTAAAATGATTACATGTGCAGTCGAATGAATGTCTGAATACAGCCTATTATTACATTTAGCCCAAAAGCTTATGCAAACATGGACAATGCCGCTCCCCTTGCGCTCGTTTTGTAAACTTTATTTTAGTGTTTTTGGCACTTCCACGGATCGCTGCCCCAGACAGCTGCTTGGTAGGGGCGGGGGAGGACAAGCAGCGCGTACATCCCTTTTCACATGGACATGCTGAGGCGCACACAGTTCCCCGGAAAGTCTGCTGCATATTCCGTGCTTAGGAGATCAGCAGTTCAGAGTGCTCCAGCAGGGGCTGAGTGAGGCATGTTTTCCCGTCACCCTCCCCCCATGCACCTGAATTAAGTTCTTTGTAGAAAACAACTACTTGCGTTTCTGGTCCACCCAGGGATGTTAAACTGATTACCGATGCATCCCACGCGAAATTCTTATGTGATCAATGCTCTACTTTAGCCATTTTGGCTCAGCAACAGAAAGAAATAGTAAGTAACCGTGGTAAATCTGGTTTAAAGCATAGGCAGGTAGCAGGATGTGCCATCGTCCGTGGTGTACCTTCTGCTACCCAGCCGTGCTAAAACGATTCCAGATATTGCGCTAGAAACAATTCCCACCCAGTTAACCCCTTCCATGCTGATGACGAGCTGAGCTCGTCCTCAGCGTTACCTACCGTGTGCTGATGACGAGCTGAGCTCGTCATGTAACGCGGTAAATTTAAAAATGCCGCATACTGCGGGAAAAACGGCCGCACGCATGCGGTTAAAGTCAGTGAAACTCCAGATTCATACTCGTGTGATATTAACACCATTGAAAAAAAAAAACTGAGCATGCAGCTCCAACAGTCATGCTAATGGATGCTTGAAGAGATGCGAGCCTTTTCATGAATTAGCCGGCTTCTTCAGTTGCCAGTGCAACCAGAGCCCTAGTTGTTCACTGCCGTTCGGTGTTGGCATGGCGCTGTACAAGTGCTTTATGCAAATCTGTGCATTCCATTCAGTGTCTGGGGGAGAAAGCTCCTAGACAGATAATCTGTGAGAAATTATGCACCTTACAGTTCCAAGATGGCTACTCACTGCGATGTGAACAGAGCAACCCATCTTGCAATGGTAGGTGCAAAGTACACCATTGATCTGTTGGGAGACAGCAATATCTTTCCTGTCATCCATGCTCCTTCCTTGAATTTATTTAGCATAAGCTTGAGTGTTTGATTATTTTTCGTCAGTGGGTGAGTGGCTAAATGCAAGTGTCAGTAAGTGGAGAGAATAGATGCATGATTGCAAGGATCATTAAGTGGATGGAGTGAATAGATGTATGAATAAATGGATGTTTGAGTGCAAGAATGAGTAACAAAGCGCATGTACGAGGAGTTCAAGGTTCAAGTCTTTCTCTCTATACTTGGTCAGTAACCTTAATATCCCTGACTTTTCCCAGTCACTTTCCCTGCTGTCATAACAGCAGCACCCGAGTGACCACACATGACCCCACTCGGGATACGGGAAGCACATGGCACTTGACAAATCCATTATTGGGTTGCACAAAAATATATATGCAGCGCTAGAAAGTAGAAATTGAAATCCGGCGCTAGTAAATCTTCAAAATGCGGGACTTTGTCTTTTTTCTTGCTTTTGTTTTTTTGCATACAGGGGTGACAGTGGCAAGACCAAAATATGATAACATTATTTCTTGAGTGCCTGTTACAGTTGAAATCCACTTAGCCAAAACCATGTATATTGAGGTTCCAGAACTTACTTGTTCTTGATGCCATTGATTTCCCACAAACTGTCCTTAATGTGCTGAATGGCTAAACACTTATAAGATCTCAAAGGCGAGACCTAATGGCTATGCCTATGCTAGTTTAGTGATGTCTTTGCCTTGTCTAACGCTGCCAACGTCGATACATATTTTTCCAGTTTTTTTTACGAACTTATTGCCAAATTGTAGGCCGTTGGCTAATGTGCCCGCTTCCTTAGAGACCAGGTCTGCCAACTGAGGGTCTATGTGAATCAATACTGATTTGAGATGTTCCGTGTATAAAGCGCAATTGGCGTTTCGTAGGAGGCACAAGGCCCTCTGGGCCCACTCTAGTATTTTCCCCGGATCCAGTTGGGCCTCGTTGTCTTTGGCCTGGACTGCCAAGTCCAGAATTTTTGTGTTGGGGCCAGAGATTTCTAGTACTTTATCTTAAAACTTTTCCATGCTCTGTCTGGTCCTTGGTTAACTTTTTAAAGAAAATTGACCTGTTCAGATCAAGTTCTGGTGTATCTGCCACCTTCCCTAGGAGCGAGGGGCGAGGACATTCGGAGCGTAGCATGTTGCGCACCTCCTTCTCAAAGTCTTGCCTCAAGTTATGTAGTGGGCCACCTCCATACATAGAACCTATTCTGTGGATCTGGGATGAATAATCTGCTTTGGATCGAATAGAAGATTCTTGTTGGGCGGTAAATCCAGTTGTGTATGGCTCACCTTGTGTTTATGTTTGGTGGCATGTCAAGAGCGTCCAGGAAGTTCCTTGTGTCCTGAGGAAGATTCTGACGAGGACATGGAGGGATCCGCCGTAGCGATGGAGCTCCTAGGAAAACAATAGGATCCAGAGTCTTTGGTACTTCCTTATTCATGGTCTAGTAAGACCAATTATGTCAGCTGGGAAAGGACTTCTGCCGAGGACCTCTTGGAAGTACTGCGGGCAAAGCCTGCCTCATGCCGAGCTAAATCACTATGAGACCCTGCCATGCCCAATAACTCACGCCACCATAGTGTTGGAGCGGTTGCGTAAACGGGTGTAAGGCTTTGATCAATGCTCGATTCACCGAGCATTGCACTTGGTTATCAAGTACCTCCACAAGTCTCTCCTCCATGTTTTGCTCATAGGGGACTTCTGAGAATTACAGATAGTCTTCCCCAATATCTCCTTGATCAGAAATCTTTTTAATCAAATTCCTGCTTCTTACAGGTTCTGAGGAAGTTCCACTGGGAGAGACAATTGTGGTACTGTGCCTCGCTTGTGCGGCTGCACTGTGAGCTGATTGGGAAAAAAAACGATTACAGTCTCACTGCGTATGCGTGACGGCCCGGCAATTAGAGAGGACAGGGATCATGAAGCGCATGTACCGTGTGTCCCGTTCCCGCTCCACGGCAACCATGTAGCGGGTCGCAAAGCTCCTGTGTATCGTGTGCAGCCCAGACAGCGCGTACAACTGTTCAAAACTATTGTTTAACCCCTCCCATGCTGGTGATGAACCCCAGCTGTCACGCCCCGCGGTGGGCGTGTGCGGATGACGGCTGGGGTTCGTCACGGTCCAGCCCTGTTCTAATGTTTACCGCACAGTGGAAAAATCGCGGCCGCAGCGAAGGGGTTCATCCATTAGTGTAATAAAGATCAAAATGACTTAACTGCGGCCACTGCAGCAGCAAAGAAAGAGGAAGTGACATAGTTACATTGGTTTGTATATATGTACCATGCCCCTGCGATTGGTGGATACAGGACTACTGGGGCTTATTGGGAAATGTGGAGAGAAAGTGGCCAAATGGGTAGTGCGGTTGACCTCTGAGTTGGAGAACCGGGTTCGAGTCTCGGCAGGGATGCTTAACATGCTGTGCAAATCACTTAATCTTCCTGTACGTGCCTAACATAAATGAATGTGATCATCTGTAATGTAACTGGTGTTCATGTAAAGTGCTCTGATAACTTCGGGCCTAGTTTGCGCTATTTAAAACTCCACAAAAACATTATTGGGTGCTGTGTTTTACGTAGTACAGAAGAGAGAAGGATAACCCAAAGCCTCTGCCTCCTGACATAGAAGAGGAGGAAATGGTTACATCCCAGGTGATAGGTCACCTGGGGCTGGCTGGATGGCCGGTGGGCACTGAATGTAGGGCACAGTGTTTGTGGCTATGGGAAGGTGGGCACTGGCTCATCAGATAAAGAAAGTAATGGTGGTTAAAGGTTTACTTTTCAATTAATAAATGCCTAATAAACTGTACCCTCAATTCTTCCATAAACGTGAAGTTTGTGGGATTCGGCAGGGCGATCGGGTGAGGGGTGCTGCAGCTATGCATAATCCTCTCCTCCAGTCCTGACATATAATTCAAAGGGGGGAAAATGAGTGAAACACCAAATTACACATGAACATGTGTATCTTAGCAATGCCGGCTGCAATAGTGAAGTGTTTTAACGCTAACCAACTAACTGACCACAGGACCTTGCCATGGCACTTACCCTGCAAGTGAAGCACACCTTTTAAAGATGGCCGCCACTTTATTCACAGAACATGGCGCACACTGCTGTGGCCCGTGTGCCGACATCATATGGTCAGGCACAATCAGACCTAGTATACTGCCTGGGGAGAGTTATGACGCGTTGCCTGAGCCGACGATGGCCGCGGAGAAGTACACGGTTGGAGGTAGTATACAGGCTGTATAGCCAACTTAGTCCTTCGTTTGTGTCGACGGAGCTCCCCGTATTACCCAGTTTCTTTCCTCGATGCTTTACGGCAGGACTGTCGCAAAGCGGCGGCCTGGCGGCTGCGCGACACTTCCGGTGTGCGCGCGAAGCCAACCGTGAACGGTGGCGGTGTTGTTCTGTGGCCCTGGATCGGCCTGAAGCAAGGGGGCCATGGAGGGACCAATAGCGCCCGAAGGTGAGCCGGCTCGGAGGCTTTTCACGGCCCGGGGTTTGTGTGGGGGGGAGCGGATAGGTCTGCAAGAAGCACCTCGAACCTGGACAGAGCCCGAGGCTGTCAGCAGGCACACCCCCAACGGGTCCCGGCCTCACGGGCATCTCTCTGTACCTGGCCGGCTTTCTGGACAGACTGGCGTTGGTCTCCTTGTCCACTGATAGACAGAAGCGCCCCCCCCATCGACCTGCTGGTGGGGTTCTGCACAAAAGTACTTTCATCTCCCTGCCTTGGCACCTGCACATTTCTGCATAAATGCCAATATTTTAGGACAGGGACGTGGGAGAATTAAAATAAAAAATCGGGAGAATGAAAATTCCCCATTTACTTCTTGTTGTATCCTACCCATGCCACCCCCCTTGCACCCTGCGCGTGAACCTTCCCAGCTCCTCCGCTTCCCATTGGTTCCCCCACATTCCATTTCTGACTCCAGCTGATTGCGTTGACACCAACTGTCATTTCTGATGTTTCGTTCACCCACGCATCATCACCGTGTGGGGCTCCTCCATAGTTGAGCTGTCCCCACGCGCTTCGATTCCTGTCAGGGGTACTGTCTCTCATGGCGCTTTCGTAACGGATATTCCAGTCAGCTGTGTTCGCGCCTATAATTCTTTGCTTCTGCGCATGCCTGGTGACGCGTGACGTCACTGGAACGCAGCGCTGGGCACCATTTTGGAAAAAAAAAAACTCTCGTTTTCTTCATGTTAGTGTTCGAGCCCAGCCTAAGTTCTGAATTCGTGTGACTTTATTACACCTAAACAAAGGAAAGCCACCAACTACAAGGCAAGCATATGGCTATGAAATTGAGTGAATAAGTGTCACACACTCTAGCGGCACATCGTTTAACCTGAGTTTGTTGGTTTAAGGTCACTCATCACAAGGACTGTGTACTAATAATTCTCGCAGTGTGAATCTTGAGCCTTTAATCAATCAACCGTCATGTGTGCCCTCAGTTCCTTGAACCTTTCTCAACCTCAGGCATTTCTTCCTCTTAAAGGTGCACCTTGCATGCCTTGGAAAGAGTGGAAAGAGTATTTTGTCAATTACATTGAGACAGTTGAGGATGATGACTTCACTGCTGAAAAGAAGAAAAAGGTGCTTCTGTACTGTTTGGGTCCTGGTGGTCTTAAGACCTACAATAACATTGAGAAGAAAGTGAGAACAGGTGATAATGTCTATCAACATGCCCTAGATGATCTAGACGATCACTTCTCGCCCATTGTATGTGTTGCTGTTGATCGATACAAGTTCTCAAGAAGAAAGCAGGGAAAAGATGAGAGTGTAGAGGATTATGTGGCTGCTCTGAATAACTTGGCCCTGACCTGCAGATTCGGGGCGCTACAGGAGGAGTTTGTGCGTGACCAAATAATAATGCATGCAAGCAACCCCAACATCCAAGATAAACTCTGGGTCAATGGCGAGGCTTCCTTGAAGGAGGTTGTTGCTCTTGTCAAGAAAGCTGAACTCACGGGCAGATGTGCCAAAGCAGTAATTGATGAACCAGCGGAAATAAAAGCCATCAGATCCTCCAAATACAAACAGAAAGGTAACAGAAAAGAAATAAGTCATGATCATCACAAGAGAAGTGAATCTACCAGATCGAAACATAACAGCGATAGACGCACAAACACAAGAGACAATGACTTTTCTGATCTCAAATGCTATCGCTGTGGGTCTCCAACTCATCTTGCCGATTCTAAAAAGTGCCCAGCTCTACATCAAAAATGCTCGTCTTGCGGCATGACTGGTCACATCGCTAAGGTTTGCAACAAGAAAATGTACAGACAAAGCAGACAGGTGCGACAAATACAGGAAGAGAGTGATTCCACCGAAGAGGACTCGGAGTACTCTGACTCAGACAATGTCAGTTATGTTTTCTCAATTGAATACGACGTGTTAGAAGTCACGCCCACTAAGAAAAAAAGACCCATGTGTGATGTTAGCTTGGGAGGAGTGACAGTCAATCTGATGGCAGACTCTGGGTCACCCTTCACGATCATCAATGAAAACATTTGGAAGCAATTCACGGATAAATTAGGTTCTAATCTAGAAAAACCCAGAGTTATTGCTAGAAGCTACACTGGGAACAACATCGAATTCCTAGGAACACGTGACTTGGAGTTTGAATTCAAAAATCGGAAAGCATTTTGCCGACTGTATGTTGCAAAAAAAGGTCCCTCTGTCCTTGGATGGAGTGATCAAGCTGATCTAGGCATCATGCTCGATCCCAATAGTGATGATCCTGTCTTGTCCATAAATGATTCATGTAAGCTATCCATACAAAAAGACTTCCCCGAAGTGTTCTCAGGTAAAGTGGGTTTGCTTAACAGTTTCGAACACAAAATTGAACTTAAAGACTCAGCTGTTCCTTGCATTCACAAGGTTAGACATCTACCAGTTTCAGTGAGAAATGATGTACAAGCGGAACTGAACAAGCTTGTCAAGGATGGCATTATAGAAGCAGTGGAATCAGCGGAGTGGGTTTCCCCCTTGGTTGTTGTCAAACGCCCCAACGGGAAAATCAGACTCTGCATCGATCTCAGGGACCTCAATAAGAACATTATTGTTGATCAATATCCCCTACCACGTATTTGTGAAATGTTTAGTGCCACCAATGACATGTGTGTATTTTCCATAATTGACTTAAAATCTGCATATCACCAGATTCCCCTGCATGCAGACAGTAAAAAATTCACTACCTTTATCTCACCCTTTGGTTGCTATCGGTTTACCAGGGTACCATTTGGTTTAGCCTCTGCCGCAGCACTTTTCCAAAGGGTCATGACATCTATTCTGGAAGGTGTTGAAGGTATCAGGTTTTTCCAGGATGATATCCTGGTCATGGGCAGCAACCAATCGGAACACGACACACGCCTCAGACAAGTGTTTTCCAAACTTAAAATGCATGGTTTAACAGTGGAATTGGACAAATGTAAAATTTCACAGGACAAAGTGGTCTACCTTGGGCACACTATCAGCCGTGAAGGGATCAAACCCAAACAGGGTTTGGTGGATGCCATCCTCAATGCCCCATGTCCCTCAAGCAAAGAGGATGTAAGAGCCTTTCTCGGTTTGACGGAGTATTACTCCAAATTCATAAGAAACTTCTCTGAAAAAACCTATAGCATAAGACAACTATTGAAAAACAAAACCAAATTTGTTTGGTCATCGGACTGTCAGAACACTTTTGTTACCATCAAAAAAGAAATCAGCGAGGCGCCTTTCCTCAAAGGTTTTGACCCCAAAGCAGATATTTACCTCACCACAGATGCAAGCAACAAAGGTATTGGAGCAGTGCTAGCACAGAAGGACACCTCTAACCAAGAGTGGGTAGTAGCCTTTGCCTCCAGGTCACTCACCCCTGCGGAGGAAAAGTACTCTGTCATAGAACGCGAAATGCTAGCTTGCTCGTGGGCGCTCAACTACTTCAGAGCCTATGTGTGGGGTTACAAGATCCATCTCCGCACTGACCACAAACCGTTGTTAAAGATTCTGACATCCTCTGGTCTACAAAACGCTTCACCAAGACTCAGCAAGATGTCGATCAAGCTGCTGGATTACAACTACTCGGCAGAATATTGGCCAGGTGTGAAAAACAAAATCGCAGATTTTCTCAGCAGATTACCTCTGCCTCACATGGAAAGCATAGTCGCTCAAGAAGATGAGGAGAAGGTTGCCCTACTTTTCAACACGGACCTGGATGGAATTTCAGCTGAAGAATGGAGTCAACACATGTCGCACGACTCCACTCTGCAAATGGTATGCCAATTCATCAACACTGCATGGCCAGATAAGCGCAACCTACCAGACAATGTCAAGGTGTTTTGGGAAACTAGGAATGAACTCAGCTTGGAAAATGGCGTGTTGTACAGAATGGGCAAAGCCATAGCCCCTGCCACGCTCAGAGACAAAATCCTAAGTTTGTGTCACGTTGGCCACTTAGGCATCACCAAAACCAAGCAACGTGTCAGAGCAAGTTATTGGTGGCCCGGGATTGACAAGCAAATCGAAGTCCAAGTCAGGAACTGTTTGGAATGCTCTGACTCGGACAAAACTCTCAAAACGTCAAAAGTCAGTCTCTCTCCGATTCGACCCCCGCAAATGGCATGGGAGAAATTAGGTTTGGACATCGTGGGGCCTGTAGAGGGTCATGATGGAGCACTCAAGTACATCTTGGTGGCAATAGATCACTTCTCCAAGTGGCCAGAAATTAAAATCGTAGAGGAAATTGACAGTTCTAAATGCATAGACTTCTTGGACAAGCTCTTTCTCAGTGAAGGATTACCAAAATCCGTCCTCACCGATAATGGCCGGCAATTCTGTTCTGAAGCATTCAAGTCATTCCTTGCTAGGAACTGCATCACCCACTACACCACATCTATTTATCACCCTGAAGGAAACGGCCTCACTGAACGATTTAACCGGGTCTTGAAGGGACACATTCAACTATCCAGAAATGCAAACTTAAACTGGGAAGAGGAAATATACAAACTCATCTGGGCATTCAGGATTGCTCCTTGTGCTAGCACACGCACTGCACCATTCATTCTCATGAGAAGCAGGCAGCCCATGAGCGTTGATCTAGGATGGATGTCCGAATCCAAACAAATTGAATGGTCGCCTGAAAACATAAGAAAGAACATCATCAAAGCACAGAAGTACTACAAAGAATGGTACGATTCTAAACACAGTGCAAAAGTTCATTCATTCAAGGTTGGCGATCTGGTGAAAGTTCGTTTGGAAAAAAAAGTAAAGAAAGGAGAAAGCAGATTCACCGCCCCACTTCACATCGATGAACTGTTCAACAATGCGGCAAGACTCAGTGATGGGAAGGTCTGGCACATGAGCAGACTAGCGAACTATCATCCCAGTGACAAGGCCCAGGGTCACCAGCAGCATGTTACTGTTAGCAATGATTTGTGGGTAGATGTTGATAGATCTAGTACTGATGAGAATAATAGGCCCAAAAACAACAGCACATGTGACCTCCAACCCGACTCTGACTCTGATGATGGCCAATCGACAGATCGGTCTGCAGGTGTCCATCCCAGCGCTTCGACTTGCAATCGGAGTTGTCAGGATGACCCTCATTCGGATTCTGAAGTGGTATCTGATGGTCACGGTTCCAGTGGTAGGTTCGGCAGATCTGTTCTTGACTCTCATTCGGACACCGAATGTGCACCACACTCACCAACGACCTATGGGAGGTTTGGTAGGACCATCCGCAAACCTAAACGTTTGGATGATTATGAGTGTGACTAACTACCCTACTGTTTATGCCCCATATCTAATTGCCACCGCTTCCTGTGGCGCTGTTGCCAAAACTTTATAGAGAGGAAGATGTGTTGTATCCTACCCATGCCACCCCCCTTGCACCCATGCGCATAGTACCTTCCTTTCCCCTGCGCGTGAACCTTCCCAGCTCCTCCGCTTCCCATTGGTTCCCCCACATTCCATTCCTGACTCCAGCTGATTGCGTTGACACCAACTGTCATTTCTGATGTTTCGTTCACCCACGCATCATCACCGTGTGGGGCTGTTTAATAAATCCTACTTCTCACTACTCCAGTCTGCAGACTACTTCTTAACACTTCTATTGTAGAAAATGCAACTTCAGGCTAGAGACAGCTCAAATAAAACCATTTTTGGCTTGGAAAAATCAGTAGTCTTCCGCCTGAATCGGGTATATTGGCATGTATGCATCTGTGACTGGGCCCCCCTGCAGTCAGTAGATGTGTCACCCCATCTACCTTGATGTGTGTGCATAATACTATTTGTCCTGTCAGCAATTAGCCCCTTTGTCCATCTTCGGATCGGTGCATAAAGTCTCTTACCTACAAGGACATCCCACCACTTCTCCGGGCCTGGGCATTGTCTTAGATCCAAAGGCAGCCCGTATACACTACATTCCTCTTCCTACGACTTGGTGCATAATAGTCTCCCCTTTGCAAGATACCCTTTTACCACATCTGTAAAGCCCCCCACATAAAACAGTCGGTCTCCACTGCCTTGTACTCTGTCATTGTCTGGTTTGCAAGGGCTACTCCAGTGGGTATCCTCTTTCACACCCCGCCCCCTTGGTCTAAGACTTGTGCTCTCAATGGGCAGGCTTGTCCTGGCTTTTCGATATTTAGAATTTTTATCATCTCTGTAAAGTGCAGCCCCGGTGTCTGCGGATATTGGCTCTGATCCTTCTGTTGACACTCACCCTGCAGCTGTCTGTAGATCAGCCCAGTTAGAACCTATTTGCGAACCACTCCCGCCTGGGCTGTTCTTCCGCCCTCTCCCGTTATGAATCTGCCACCCACCCGCAAAATTGTCCTTATCCAAACCTCTTCGTCAACCCTCCCTGATCTCAGACTGGAGCACGTTGTACATCTCTCGCGACCTGGATTTCTTTGTTGGCCCACTGTACATAATCCATTGTTGGTTCTCCGCAAACACCCCGGTAACAGTTACCGGCTGTGGCTTTCGGTGTTTCTCTCATTGTTTACATTAGTATAGATTTTCTTGACCTTTCCCCTCCAGCACCTTTCCCCTTACCATACGTTAGATCAGTGTTTCTGCACATCACCTCTCAGCATGGACTTGAAGGATTACTTCTGAAGTGGAGGGGTACAGTAAATACGTGCTTAAACTCAGAATGTATCTGTGACAAATTCTCCCAAATCATCTACCACAACCCTTTATGTACTTCACCCCAGCAACCTCTCTACTGCAAGGTGTTGTGCAGACCCCCAGTTTCATAATCAATGCCCACAACAGGCACCGATCCATTATCCTCAACTGCTTGGACCTCTGTGGGGCATTTGATACAATTGGCATTATGTTGACAACTAGATATAGTTTCTGCATTAGACAGACCAAACTGGATTAATTCAAAAGGCACCGCCCAAGGTTTTTTTTGGAGCCTTTTTTCTTATAAACATTTCTTGGGCACAGTATTCTAATCTTCCTTTTTTAATGTCACTTTGCATGCAGAAGTGACCTTAAAATTAATCTCTTGCTGTTGATACTTGAATCTTCTTTCATGTCTCACAAAATTAATTTGTTCCCTTGGAAAACTGTAATTCGGTTATCTTGTGCTGTAAATATCCGTGCAATTTCTAATTATGTGGAAACAGATCCCCTTCCTTTCACCCAAGTGCGTCCTATATTTTCCTCTCCATTCTACTTTATACCTACCATGTTAACATGTGACCCCTGGGTTAATTTCAAAAGCAAAAGAGAAGCGCCCGTCCTTTCTTCAATTTCAGCACAAATCTGTCGGATACTTCCTGCCCTCCCCACTTTATAGCCCAGCTATTAATCTTTAGCTATGGACAGAAGTGCCAAACAACTGCCTCTTTACCACCTCCCTGCTACTCTTTCCTGTTTCGGGAGGGGGGGGGGGCACTTTTTCTTTAAACTTGCACTTGATAAAAGTTTGTATACCCTCTTCCCATTGCTAACATCCGTAGGACAGCCTTGCATGCCCCTCACGCCCAAGGTCTTTTTACTGGAAGCGATTATCAATGCCGCAGAAAAGCATAAAAAACTGCCTCTGATGCTTTCTACCCAATCTCTGAAGGATTGTCTTGCACTGGAATATATGAATAGGATTCTAAGGCTTCTTTTTGTGAAACATACTTTTACCGACTTAAGTGTATCAGAATTTGTTAATGCCAGTTTAAAAACTAATCTTCATAGTCTATATTTTGATTTTAGGAATTACATTAGAAAATTGCACATCTATGAAGACAGTTGTATATTATAGCGCCTTAACTACTACTTTAGGATTGGAATTGTATCTAACTTGGATTTGCTCATCCCAGCAGAGATGTTATCTTGCTGGTCTTTGTTTAGGTACTGTGCACTTTCTTGGGGCTTTTCCAAACTCCTAAAATACCCTTGTGACAACATTGCTTCTAAAATCGTTATGCACTTTGTTATTCTGCACACTATATGATTCAGCACGACAACGGTTTCTGCTCCTGATTTTTTTGCTCTAAAGGCCTTAGAAGTTCCAAAGATGGTCTTAAGGTACTACAAAGATTAGAGTCACAAATCACTTGCTTTGCGGCCATATATTTTATACGTTTTTTTGACTATTCCAAAAATACTGGATAAAACATTTTCAAACATTCAGAAATGCTGTATTGTGTGTACTTTGTGCCGAACAGCTCCAAAAAGCTATTGACTGACTTTACCAAAGCTTCTGCTACAGTGTTTGACATATCTTGTATAGAGTGCATTATGATCATTCGATGGGTTAAAACGTGTGCCTATGTTGCTTTTTCAAACGAACTTATTGTTGTCTATGTAAAGCTTTTGTAGTCCAGGTGCTTACAAGTACCTAAATGCCAGTTTCATGTGGAAAAGGCATTTTTTTTAGTTACGCTGCCTTTGGGTATTCTGAATGAACGTTTGCGATAGAGATGGATTCCTATATGGGTCAAATTGGAAAAACCAAACCAGGACTAAAACAAATCCTTACTATGATGAGTGTTTGTGTGAGGCAGCTGCTCCATATTGGTTACCCAAAATGACCCTGGGGGAAACATACTTGTACTGAATACAGTAAAGGCTTCGAATGGTTTAAACGGACCTTTTTACAATTTCTTGTGGACACATTTTAGCCAATGCAATATCCCTTTATTGGTTAGGCATATTATCCGTCCGTTTTATATTGCTGTTGAAGTGCCTTCCCGAGCTTTCCAATTAAGACCGGATTTAAATTGGTTCCTTTGATCGGGCCTTGATTTGACTATTACATGGTACTTCACCAGTCTCCTAAACACTCCATAACGGTGTGGCAGCGCCCAGTGCCCCCTGAAGATAAAAGTCTGTGCATGTTTATGACCAGGCTGCTTAACTCGCAGTGTAAAACTGTGCTCAGTGATAATTTCTACCTCCCTAGTGCCCGTTGAGGTATAAAAAGCTTTCATTCCTTCATAACATAATATGTGTATTTGTAAAACACACGTTCACCCCAGCACAGGGCATCTTGGCGCTGAAATAACAGATGTATAATGTTACCCAACTCAATGGTACTCATTTTATTGACCTCAAATGGATGACAGGCTGAGTGGACCCGCCAGGATTTGAACCTGTGACCATGAGGTCAAACACGGGCCCCTGCAGTGGATGCATTAGTCCACTGAGCCACCAGACCTGGCATGTACTCTGCAGGGCTGGTGGTGGCAGATTAATAACTCTATTTTGCGGCACAAAACATTAACTTCCACGTTACTTAATGTCCTGTTTGTGGTTTAGAAAAAGAAAAAACCCTCAGTACATGCTTTCCTAAATGGTTATTTCCATATTCTTTGTAATAGAATCTGGGCTTAGATGATAGTCTGAGTGTCTGACTAAGCTAGAACCTGGAAATTATTGGAGCCTTTATTTATTATTGGACTGGTAAAAGTGGGTGAGATTTGATTGTCTATTGTAACTGTGCTAAGTTTTAATCTAGAAGAGTGTAGCAGCTACCTTTTTAGGTTTCGACTGCAAAAAGCTGCGCAAGCAGCTTTTGCGCATGAGAAATCTAATGAGAACTGTAGTGTGGGTTTGGGTCGGCCCTCGTCATTCATTGGCTGGCTCCATAAATGGAGCATAGCCATTGGACGAGGGGCCTGTCCGTCAATGCCGGACCAGATTCGGGGGCGTTCCCGAGATTCTTTGGCTTTTGCCGACGTCACGCGACGTCAGCCGAAAGCCGGGAACGCCCCCGAATCTGGTCCGGCATTGCCGGCACCTGATTTTCGAGTATTTTGTCCGCTGGCAGGTGCCCACCCTGCCAGGGACCTTGCCGCTGTTGTGGTACCCCGAGCGAGTGCCCACCTCGCTTAATATTTAGATTTAAGGCCGGTGCCCACCCGGCATTGCTCCGTGTATTCACCGCCGCGGCCCCGAGTGAGAGGAGGAAGCAGCGCCCGCCTTCAAGCCCGGGCCGCGCTGGGATTGGCCCAGCCGGTCGAGCCCCCTTCCGCGTCATCGCAGGAGGAGGAGGAGAGAGCCGGAAGGAGGAAGCAGCTTGCATCGACCGTCCCGAGGCTCCCGAGCACCGGGGAAAGAGAACGTCCCTCCACGGCCCCGAAGAGTCCCGAGGAGCGGGAGCTCTCCTCCAGCAGCCGCCGGACCCGGTGAGTGCCTGCAAGGGGAGAGGGGCGTCGGGACACATTGTCGGTGTCCGCCCCTCCCCCCGTAGTGCGATCTCGCACCCATTATACTGTAAGCTGCAGAGAGCTCAAACCAGAGACCCGGATGTACGCGTCGCTTCGCTTTTAATGCACCACTTCACTTCTGATGCACCGAGTCGCTTCTCCTGCACCACTGCCTCCCCGAGCACCACTTAATTTCTCATGCTCCCCTTCCGGGCACCCTTTCGCTTGTCCTGCACGACTTCTCTTCCCCAGCACCGCTCCACATGTCCTGCGCCGCTAATCCTTGCACGCAGCTCGGTTGGTCTCAGCTCCTGCGCGCAGCCGTCTTTGGATCAGGGCGCATCTACAGCTTAGGGCACAAAGCTCCAGTGATCCGCGGTGATGAAGAGCTTCTTTGTACACACATCATGCCAGCACGCGCGTCCACTTCCTGTGCACACAACTCGCGTGAACAGTACAGCTGTCCAGAGATACTCCGTCTCTGGGCGCTGCACCTAGGGCGAGGAGCTGTCTAGTAACTAAATCTACCAAATAGCTGTACGCATCTGGTCAAACATTACACCTTCCTGGGATATGTCCTCCACAGAGGCAGAAAGAGTACAATTCCGAGAAACAAATAAAACTCAAGCCTAAACATTACATCGGATGGCTTGACCTACAGACCTAGCGCTGAGATGCAGAAGGATGGAGCGCTTTACTAATTCACAAAATAAATGAAACGGGGAAACGACACAAAGCAGTCCATCATTTGCTTAACCTGGGGCGAGTGGCAGGTGTGACTCTAATGTGTGCAGCGGGATGTGCACGCGGACCGTGGTGCGTCAGCAGAGGGCACGGCCGATGGGAGGGGTGCCACATCTCCCAGGTATGTCAGTGGCACTGCCCAGCACCAATAAAAAGTTGATGATGCGTGTTCAAACCAAACCTGTGGCACTTGATACCTGTCAGGCAGTGAACCACACCACGTGCAAAAGGATACCAAATGAACATGGAGCTTGATTAATACCTCATGTCAGGGCCACCCCTCCGAGCCATGATTCTTAAAACCCTCTGATGCCCTTAAGCTTCGCCTGACATCTTGCAGGCCAGATCATGTTTGGCTCCCGCCTGAATTGGCACCGCGCCTAGAGGCCAACACGTACGAAAAGTGCCCGAGATACATTACATAAGTACGCACAAACAAATTGTTGTTACTATTTTCAACTGAATGGAACTCAACTCCGCCCTTTGATCTGAGAAGGATAAAAGGCTGAGCCTTTCCGATCCATGTGCGAAATAATTAAGCTAGCATACAACATTAATCACGAACAATAAAGTGGGTCATCAGCTTGTTTTCAGAAGAACACTTGTAAATCACTTTCACAATTAAAATGTTATCATTTTTACTGATTCTTTATGATATTGTGTTTTTTTTTAAAAATCTCATAAGTAAATATGTATTATTTTTTATTAGCCAATCTAATAAAGCATTCATGAACTGGATTGCCTTTTAGCATGGACAATCTACATTCTGAGAAACATTAAAAGCATAGTTACTTCTGCCAGGATTTTAACAGACCGCACAGTTCTTTGCTACAGGTGCATTAACCCGCTGTAACCGTGCAAACAAGCCAGAAAAAGACCGGTTCATACAAACGTGTGAAGCCCCGGCATTTCAGGGCACACTAGTTGAGAGAGTTACATGTGTAATAAAAACACAATCACACCCCTTCTATTTTAGACAGTGGTTCTTCCCAGCCGAAGCTCACCTTCTCCTGGCAGCCTGCTCATTAGCACACAAAGTGGCTGGAGAGTCTGTCACTCCGCTCAGCTGGCCATGTAAGTTTCAGATGTAAGTGGCCGGGAGTAGGAAATCCTGTTATATCCTGCCAGCCAATTAAACCACTCAAAGGCTGCAACTTCAATCGCCTAACAAGGGCCGGCTGTGTGTGTGGGAACACAGAGCGGCCGCCCCACCGAAATCCATATTTAAGGAGACAAGAGGGAAGGGAGGCCTAAAAGTACGGAGTGCCGTGTAAAGATTATTTTGCTGAAAGATAGAATATATATACACACACACACACATATATATATTATATGCACACGCACATATATACACACATTTATACACATACGTGTATATATACACACACACACACACATATTATATATATATATATATATATATATATATATTATATCTCTGCTTGAGCCCAGGACCTCCCGCGCTCCAGCCAAAAGAAGCCGCAACTCCAGTCCAAGTTTTTTAAAGAAACTGATAGATTTATTGGTTAAATCAATACAGCATACTTCACAGCGTAAAACCAACGCGTTTCGTGAGCTCCCTACTCACTTGATCACGGTTGTTACAAACACTGTTTGCTGAGAACAATTTAAAATGGGAGACCCTCCTACCATCGGTCACATGATTCCAGCCTTAGGTTTTCTTTCACACTATGGCCTTCTGGGACTTGTAGTATTTACATTAAAAAAGTTGTTTCGTGTTATTTTCACAAAAGAACAAATTGTGCATCACTTTTTTCACTATTGGTTGTCAATTCTAAAACACTAATTTTATGACATTTACCAACAAGATTTCTCATGTACTGGAAAAACTTAAATGTAATTTAAGGCAATTGAAATTAGAAACAATTTTTCAAAAACTTCTAGAGGCCCTCTGGTGGGCTGACTTAAATATGTAATATCTTTAAGACTCACATATGGTTAATTATTCCTTGCAATTGGAAAGATAGTTGGTGTCTCCAGTACTTTGTAATAAAGAATTATTATTTCAACATATAATTTCTCATGGTATTCAAACAATCACTTATTTTTTTGGGTCTAAATACATTTGACCTGTTTGAGGCCCTCAAGTGGGCTGATTTATGTGAGAGTTTTTGATAGTAACACAAAATTAGGTACATTAAGAATTTGGCCCAGAATTCGGTTTACATGTATATTATGCCGTGGTTACAAGGAGGGGAAAAATCCATTATGGAGCATGTCAAGAGAGGCTTTCATTATTCTTAAATATGTACATAAAGTTCTTCGGACTGGTTCAGACCATACGGGGTCATCGTTCGAAAGTTCAAGATGTGGCGTGATTCTTTTTGGCGTAGCAATTTTTCTCGATGTCCACCCCTTTCCGTTGGGGCCAATGTTTCCAATCCCAGAAATTTTAGAAGTCGCCAATTGCCATTGTGATTTGTCTCCATATGTTTGGCCACAGCATTGCCTCTGTCCTTGTTGGTTGTGGCTCTAGTATGTTCCAAGATGCGCTTCTTTAGCTCACAAATTGTACTTCCTATATAGCGCAGCTTACACGGACATTCAATCAGGTAGACTGTATACTGGGTTTTACAAGTGATTAGTTCTTTAATTTTCCAAATTTTTCCATTAGTCATCTCAATTTGTTTCGTTGGTTTTGCTATCTCACAAACTTTACAGTTATAGCATTTGTTGAATCCAACAGTTTTGAGCCAAATTGTTTTTTCCGGTTTCATAAAGTGACTATGAATCAGTTGGTCCTTCAGATTTTTTGTTCTGCGGTATGTAACCACTGGGTGGTCTCCCATTTTCTGACCAATTGTTGGATCTAATTTCAACAACTTCCAGTTTTTTCTGAGAATCTGGACAACTTCTTTTGCTTCTTTGCTATAATCCAGTATCAGTCTTATAGGTTCTTCTGTTTCTTTTGCTTTGATTTGTGGTTTCAAACATTCTGTTCTTGGTTTTTCGTTAGCTCTTTCCCAACATTTTTTTGTCAGATTCTTTCCATATTTCCTCTTTCGGAATCTCTCCATTGTGATTGCACTTTTCAGAAAAAACTGGAAGTTGTTGAAATTAGATCCAACAATTGGTCAGAAAATGGGAGACCACCCAGTGGTTACATACCGCAGAACAAAAAATCTGAAGGACCAACTGATTCATAGTCACTTTATGAAACCGGAAAAAACAATTTGGCTCAAAACTGTTGGATTCAACAAATGCTATAACTGTAAAGTTTGTGAGATAGCAAAACCAACGAAACAAATTGAGATGACTAATGGAAAAATTTGGAAAATTAAAGAACTAATCACTTGTAAAACCCAGTATACAGTCTACCTGATTGAATGTCCGTGTAAGCTGCGCTATATAGGAAGTACAATTTGTGAGCTAAAGAAGCGCATCTTGGAACATACTAGAGCCACAACCAACAAGGACAGAGGCAATGCTGTGGCCAAACATATGGAGACAAATCACAATGGCAATTGGCGACTTCTAAAATTTCTGGGATTGGAAACATTGGCCCCAACGGAAAGGGGTGGACATCGAGAAAAATTGCTACGCCAAAAAGAATCACGCCACATCTTGAACTTTCGAACGATGACCCCGTATGGTCTGAACCAGTCCGAAGAACTTTATGTACATATTTAAGAATAATGAAAGCCTCTCTTGACATGCTCCATAATGGATTTTTCCCCTCCTTGTAACCACGGCATAATATACATGTAAACCGAATTCTGGGCCAAATTCTTAATGTACCTAATTTTGTGTTACTATCAAAAACTCTCACATAAATCAGCCCACTTGAGGGCCTCAAACAGGTCAAATGTATTTAGACCCAAAAAAATAAGTGATTGTTTGAATACCATGAGAAATTATATGTTGAAATAATAATTCTTTATTACAAAGTACTGGAGACACCAACTATCTTTCCAATTGCAAGGAATAATTAACCATATGTGAGTCTTAAAGATATTACATATTTAAGTCAGCCCACCAGAGGGCCTTTAGAAGTTTTTGAAAAATTGTTTCTAATTTCAATTGCCTTAAATTACATTTAAGTTTTTCCAGTACATGAGAAATCTTGTTGGTAAATGTCATAAAATTAGTGTTTTAGAATTGACAACCAATAGTGAAAAAAGTGATGCACAATTTGTTCTTTTGTGAAAATAACACGAAACAACTTTTTTAATGTAAATACTACAAGTCCCAGAAGGCCATAGTGTGAAAGAAAACCTAAGGCTGGAATCATGTGACCGATGGTAGGAGGGTCTCCCATTTTAAATTGTTCTCAGCAAACAGTGTTTGTAACAACCGTGATCAAGTGAGTAGGGAGCTCACGAAACGCGTTGGTTTTACGCTGTGAAGTATGCTGTATTGATTTAACCAATAAATCTATCAGTTTCTTTAAAAAACTTGGACTGGAGTTGCGGCTTCTTTTGGCTGGAGCGCGGGAGGTCCTGGGCTCAAGCAGAGATATAATATGTTGCGGTTTGGTTCTACCGCGCGAAGCAACGCACTTGCCAGTAGCGCCTAAAGTGAGAGGAGAACGGAACCATCTGGGATATATATATATATATATATATATACACACACACACACATATATATATATCGATCTCTGGCTTCGGGAAACGGACTTTTGAGCGAGTAAAGTATAATACAGCAATTGCAAGGGTTTGATGGGCCACTCTCCACTGGATAATAGAGTTGGCAAAACGCTAAAAAAAGATAGACATAGAACAATAACTGCTGAATAAGGTGTGCTTCCACGTCAACGAGCCTAGGCCCCAAATACTGTACCGTTTTAATCTCCAGATGTTATTCGCCATCTTGACCACAGATCACATTATTCTCGAGCCCCATGTAAGAGTCTGCGCGGGGTGGCGGGATCTGACCAGTGAGGTACGTACAGTTAGAAGACACATTCCAAATTAAAGTATCCGGTTTCAAAAAGAGTTTTGTTTCCGCTTGGTGAGTTTACACGCTAGCTTGTGTACTCGAAACGAGCGCGGCCTCCCAATTTCTTATTGCGGAACCTCTTTCAGAACAGTTTCTCTTCTCAAATAGTGCTGCGACGTGGTGGAAAAGAAACCGTGGGCGCTTTAGAAAACACCAATTTAATTTAAAAGCCACTAAGTGTTCCTCTCAGTCGAGGGGTCAGTGAGTGTCAAAGCCAAGAGGGCTGGGGTGATTTAATATTCTGTATCTGGTGCCACTTTAAGATATTATTTCCAGCCCAGAGAAGCACTTCGAAATGAACAGATGTCGGTGTTGGAACCGCCCCTTGCAGAAAGGAGAGAGATAACGAACGCATCCGAGTCACCAACCGCTGGGACAACATCTGGCCGCGTAAATAACGCCAACTGACTTGTGCAAAGCACCAGCAAACCTAACATTGCAGAAGGCACTGCTACCAGGGAGGTGTGCGTTTGGTTGCTTGTGGTGGTTTAAAGGGAGGGAGGTGATGTTATGAAATGTGTGATTTCCCAAAAGTTAATTAAGCGACTGTTATGTCTAGTGGGGTGAAGGAGGGCATTCATAATAAATGCTCCGCTTTCGGAGCTTCGGGAACTCGCCGCCGCAGAACTTTTGGGAAATCGGGGAAAGGATCGGGTTACCCTGGCACAGACGGTGGCCTGCTCCCTGGCACAGGTCAGGACACACTTTGCAGCATCTTAAACAAGCTACTGCCCGGCCACCATCTTCGCCGAAATGACGAAAACAAACATTGAAAGAAAAAAAAGTAAACCCGCCCACCGCCGCAATGACGTTCTTAAAGGGGCGGGATGAGTAAAAATCGCCAGAACGCCCACGAATCTGGTCCGGCCATGACGGACAGATCTCTGTTCCAATGGCTAGCCTCCATTTATGGAGCTAGCCAATGGAACAGAGGGCGTATTCCAAAGCCACATATTATTATTCTCATTAGGTTTTCACCTGCGTGAAAAAGCTGCGCAGCGCGATCGGTACAGACGTGCAGCTCCTGTGCATGCCGCTTTTTCGTCTGTATGGGTGTCCAACGTTATCCTCTACTCCTGCTTCTTGGAGCAGCACAGGAGGGGTCCGGCGCACACAGTTCTTGCGATCTGGGCTGATGCCCGGATCCTGTTAATATCAGTGCACAGGTCCTGTCCCTGTGCACATACAAAAGCTAGTGACCCCTTGCTACAGCACATATATCCAACTCCTCTGCACACAACTCTTGTGTGGAGTGCACGTGTCCAGATTATGCCCACTTGGCGCCTTTGATCAGTGCAGATTCCAAGTGGCTGTGCATGCAACACACACCTCCAGAGGTGATGAGCTGTTCCCTCAGCACCGCCTGCGCACACCGCTTATTTGCATATAGCTCACGTTACGTTCTTGTAGTTCATGTGCCCTTCCCCATGCTAAGCATCGCCCGTGCACAGTTCGACATGCGGAAGATCCTCTCGGTTCTACATGTGGAAGAGCCCCGTGGGATGGATTACTCCTCTATTTGTCACATGATCCAATTCGCTGTCCATCCCCAAAAAAGACCAGGAAGGGAGGGTAGGAGGCAGATCTGATAGGTTAGCTAGGCTACTGCTAGCTGCTGATTGGCTGCATTCAGCCATCTGCAGTGCGTAGAAGGGGTTCTCGGACGGCCATGCTCAGAGTGGCGCACAATTACCAAGTAGGAGTTCAGGAAGTCGGTTAGCGGTGAGTGTAAGGCCAGTTAGGGTGACCAACTGCATGGGTGCAAATTCAGGAAGGTGAGTGTAAAAATTCAGGACAAAGGGTCAAAATTCAGGACAAAAATTCAGGACAGAAGGTCAAAATTCAGGACAACATTTCGGGACAAAAGGTAAGTCTTACAGACACATCAGATGGTCGCGCAATAGTATATAAGTAAATAGACAACCACTTAAGTACAAGTCAAAATAAGTTTATATTAGGTAGAGACAATCGTGTACTTCACCAGTGACCTCAGAACACCCTCTGAGGACAAGCACGAGCGGTCCTCTCTAGAGGCTGGTGTCTCGTCGCATCTTCTTGTCCAGCGTCTTGAGGTTCGTGCGAAAGGGACAGTCACTAGCAATCCTTGCAGGAGGCTTGATACTGATCTAATCCTCGCTCCAGCGCCTTGAGATTACAGTGCAAGGACAAACACTAGCGATGCTCTCAGGTAAGTGTACATCGGTGTATCTCCTTGCCTCATCGCCTTGTACACAAGCAGTAACTATTCTCTGAAGATACTTGCATCCGAGAGTTGTCTCCCTTGCTTGCCCCAGCGCAGCGTGTGGGGGGGGCTCTGTGTGGCTGTGTGAGGGGGGGCTCTGTGTGGGTGTGTGTGTGGGGCTCTGTGTGGGTGTGTGTGTGGGGCTCTGTGTGGGTGTGTGTGTGGGGCTCTGTGGGTGTGTGTGGGGGGGCTCTGTGGGTGTGTGTGTGGGGGGCTCTGTGTGTGGGGGCTCTCTGTGGGTGTGTGTGTGTGTGGCATTTGCGAGAGATTAAGCTATTGGCATTGTAAATGACAATGCCATTTATTTATCTGTTTTCCAAACCAACACAAATAAAAATGTTGTCATTTACAATGCAAATAGCTCTAACTTTTGCAAAGGCGAAACCGTTGCATTGTAAATGCTTGTTGTAAACCCTGTGGATTAAAATCGCCTTTTCCCCAATCTGCATATGAAACCTTGAGTTCATCTACTGTCATCTTCAGACCACATCTGGTGCCGTAAACTCAATCTCAGGCTCGTTTCTCTAGCAGTCCTGGGTGAATTAATTCTGTAAATGGATTATTTTAATGTTGACTTAAAGACTTAAAGACTGATTATTTTCGTATCCTCTATTTAATAGGTATTTCCTCACAATACAATCACCCTTCCTAATGTTGGCGAAAGATTACATGTGAGGCAATAGAATCTGTAAGCCACCTCACCTGCTATCCAATCAACATTTTTGCTAATTTCTTTTAGTGATTTTTCAAATAGTATACAAGAAACCAATAGAGACCATGGGATCGCTAGGGACCATGTGTATCGTAATATATGTCCAAGAATAATGTTCCCTGTAACAATGAGAGTGACGCATGCTAACTAAATTAATGAAATTTAATAGTCATAACAAAGTACGGCAAACATTTCTACCAACAAAAATTAGAATCAAATGTGCCAATGAGAACAGACGTGCAAAGTGCTGAAAAAAAAGGCCACTCAGAAATATTAGTGTAGCAACTTTAGAGTGCGTCACAGTAAATTGTGACGAACATGGCCCGAATGCGCATTAATACAGTGATTGCACAGGTCTGTTGACAGTAGTCAACAGCGTTTCAATCCCTTTAGGGGTACAGATTATCATCAGGCGTCTGATTAATGGCAGCCCGAAAGGGGGTTGAATAAAGTGAGGTGGGCGAGAGTAGTACTGATTTAGAAGCATGAAAATTACATCCACCATTGAAAGCAAAGTATGATTCAGATAAAGTTATTCTTACAAGGATTATTGGAAGTGAGAACTGGAGAGGAATAGAGAAGAATGAGGTTTTAGTGAAATAAAAAAAAGGCACTTGACAGGTCTTGTAGTGACTGACACTGGTACTCTAAGCAGGATATGGAAAGTGGCAAAAAAGACCCAGGTGGATAAGCCCAGGATTATGGCTGGTATATAATTGGTCCAGAATCAAATAATGAGCAGGCAGCGGCGACGCTGCACTGGGCCAGTATGGCACTTCTTCAAAAAAGATTTCAGACTGTTCCACCTAATGAAATGTTAGTACTATTTGAATCCAGCCAGCATCTCTGTTATCTGTACCGCAACAAATGAAGAACTGGAAAACTTTGCTACAGCAGGTCACATTGCTCACTTTCACAAACAATCTAAGGTCGACACTAATGACCTATATTAATCAATTACATTTTTTCAGTCTATTGCCCCATGAAATTTTGGACAGATCTTCCATTATGCCACAGAAAAGTGTCTTCACTATAGTGCCTATTTTCAAGAAGGGCGATAATGCCAGTCCTGGGTGCTAGTGGCCAATTGCCCTCCTTTACTCTTCTGTTAAAATATTAGGCAGGGTGCTTTTATAAAGACTTGAAACAGGGGCTGTAGGTAATTCAATCCTCACTTATCTACAATACGACTTCAGCAAGGCGATTGGCTCTTTCGAGCAGTGCCTTAATCTCAAACTGATAATAGGAAAATATACCAGGGTCAAACGGAGCTCTCTAAGTAGGCTTTATGGAATTTAGCAGTGTGTTTGATTGTGTCAACCATAGTAAACTCTGGCCTATATTAGCTTCCTTGGCACTATATACATATAGTATGATTCTTGCGAGGGGTTTTGGATGGGCAGGGTAGTGGCGCTCGAGCAGGTAAGCGGTGAGGTGTAATGAGCAAGCACTAGTGTTAGGTCAGGGGAAGACCCAAAACCCCTGTATAATATGCAGGTCAAGCACCCACATGACAAGTTCAAACCAATTCCTGTGCACACGTATAAGGATAACAGTACAGTTGTGATGTTCAATTAGTGAAGATTCACAGAGGTTGACACCGATAGTTTCATGTGCAAAAGATGTTTATGCAAGCCTTGGAGTTCGTCCATACAAAAGCGCCAGCCGACAAGTGTTTCGTCAACAGGGCAGTGACCTGTGACTCTTCAGGGCTCAATGGCGTGCTGAGATAGCGAAATCGGGTGACCGGTGATAATTCCGACCCGGTCGTGGGCGGGTATTCCTAAAGTTTGCTGTGTCAGTAATAAGGGATAAAAACAACCAGCAGGTACATCCGTGCTGGTTGTATCTTGTGTGTAGCAGGAACCAGAACAAATCCGTCTCGCTTCCGTATTGCGGGAGCGAGACGGATTTACGCTGGATCCTGCCCTGTTGACGAAACACGTGTCGGCTGGCGCTTTTGCATGGACGAACGCTAAGGCTTGCATAAACATCTTTTCCACATGAAACTGCCGGTGTCGACCTCTGTGAATCTTCACTAATTGAACATTACAACTGTACTGTTATCCTTATATGTGTGCACAGGAATTGGTTTGAACTATACATATAGTGTCCAATATCTATTTGAACGCTTCTGCTAGGGTCCGTCATTGCCCAGGTGGCGAATGTGCCAGAAGCTTTGCTGTCAGGTGCGTGTTTAGGCAAGGATTTGATTTGGCTTCTTTTCTCTTCTCTCTGTGCATAAACGGTCAGAAGGAGCCCTTGCTCAACCCACATCTGGACATTGGCAAGAGATTCATTCCTGTACTGATGTTCGCACATGATGCTGTTCTTTTGGTCTGTACACATATACATTGCAGTGTCTCCTAAAACTTCCACTCAATTTATGGGAAATGTAGACCTCATAGTAAATATTCAGAAAACGTTTATGATTATTGGGGAAAATCATTACAAAAAGCTGACCTTTCGTTTTTACAATGGCAGTATCCCCTTTGTCCCAAATTGTAGCTACCTGGGTGTTTTGTTTGATTACGAGTGTAGCTGGACTTCGCAGGTCACAATCATATCACAGCATGTTGCTTGGTAATTTTGGGGTGGTCTCCAGGTTTGCTTCCAGGATTGTCGCCCACCCCTTGAAAGCAATGTGCACTTAGTATAGTGCAAAAGCTGTGTCAGTTGCTTCCTATTGGGCAAGTATTAGGGTGGAAAAAGAGCAAACTACGGAGAACGGTAATTTGAGCTACATGATTTTGGTTTATCAATCCACGCCTGCTTCTATGTCCCATAGTGAATTACACCTGCCTTTTATTCAGGATATTATAAAGGAAGCTCCTTTTCTGCTGTGGCACTGGACATGGACGAAGCTTGAACAAGTACAAACTAGGGATGGCATATTCGATTTCCTCTTCTTTGACCACTCACTTGAGATAACCTGGGTGAGTTATACCAGGGAGGTGCATTAACCTTTGAATAATAATTTTATCCCCATTGAGGAGTGGTTCAACTTTGATTGCTCAAAAGTAGAATTATAGGCCAGAATATGTGGGGTGGCGGAGGCAGCGAAGGATCGACTCAATAGCTTGATGAGCTCGATAACCTCATGTTTATCTATTTCCTCAGTTTGCGACATGCAGCCTTATCCGAGCGACATTTTATCTACCCACCATAGGTACTTTTTATCAAGGTTTCATCGTAATTTAGTCCATTTGATAGTGGCTTACCAATTGAGAGGCCAGTGGAACAGAGAAAGAAGAGTCTGGCCTTGTGATGCACTTTGTGTTCGTTTGTGCTTTTTACCGCCCTATTTGAGCGAGATTAATAAGACCACCTGTTATACATTTTAGGCAGTCTAGACAGGCCTTGCTCTTTCTTCAATCTGTTCCCAATGAGCTAATAGTGCTATCGATTGTAAATTTTGTAAACATTAGGAACCATTTGTCTGATTGTTATGCCATGACTTTAGCTGATAGTGCTTATCATATTTTCATTGATATGTTATTCTAAGCATTGTGTATTAGTTGTGGATGTCTGCTTGTATTACATTTGAACCTGTATGTCTTTTCACAGTCCATGCGACCTGCCCTGGATTCAGTTATATTTGAGGGTAGTGCTGGGTCCTCATTACCACTAACATGGCAGACCATTAGATAGGTTTTTGTTTTTAAGTTTAGATAGCATGTGCTCCTATGCTCAATTTCCTATGTTTAGCCATAGGGTGTGGGTATTGAGACTCGTGATTCTATTTTCACGTAACTGTGCACTTTTAATTGTGCCCTCTGTATTGTGCCCTTTGTTTTAAATTAATTGTTTATATATTAACTATGCCGTTTTTACTGTGTACTTTATTGGTTTTCCTTGTGGAATAAGAAGAAAGAAAAGCCTCACTTTTTTCCAGATCTTTTTTAGGTCGAGCCTGTCCCATTCCACAGGAATGGATAGGATCGAATTCATGTCGGCAAAATCCTCTTCAAACTAAGGGGTTTCAGCCCGGCGTTTTCTTGCAGTTCACATGAACATGCACGAGCATTCACGGCCAGGGCTTCTCCTCCCCTAGCAGCACTCCTCCCACACCAGCAACTCTCCCCTCCCACACCAGCACCTCCCCTCTCTCTCCCCGCAAACACAGCCTTGCCGTAGCAGCACTCCTCCCACACCAGCACCTCCCCCCTCCCACACCAGCACCTCCCCTCTCTCTCCCCGCAAACACAGCCTTCCTTTCATTTCTCCTCCCCCTCCCCAGCCAGCTTCCCCCAGGCCGTGTTCCCTCAGATATGCTATTGCATATCGTTTTCTACCTCTTGTATTTTGTTGCTCTTGATACTTGCACAACTGTCACTATTGTCTCATGTAACGTAACGTTTGCTTTTGTAACATGCTCACTTGTAATTTTGGCTTCATGTATCTAAAAACGCCCCCCTCGCGCTCCTTTCCCCCTCTCTCCCGCTGCCTAGTCCTCCCACCCCCTCCCTCTCCAGCACGCGCTCCACTCGCATCTGCCTGCTGCTCCCCCGCCCACCCCCCCACTCCCCCAACCAGCAATGCCGAGAAGCTTGTTTCCTCTAAGAACATATCGTTTGCTACCTCTTGTATTTTGTTGTTCTTGATACTTGCACAACTGTCACTATTGTCTCATGTAACGTAACGTTTGCTTTTGTAACATGCTCACTTGTAATTTTGGCTTCATGTATCTAACAAGCATTGGCATTGCCAATAGGTCTCGCTTGTGGGACCTTATAAGTATTTAGTTTTGCAGCACAATATCCGATTATGCAACTCGGATATTGTGCTGCAAAACTAAATACTTATAAGGTCCCACAAGCGAGACCTATTGGCTATGCCAATGCTTGTTTTTTTTTTACAAATTGAACTGACAATGTAGCGAAAAATCAGCGATAACAGCAACCCATCCTATTCTACATACTGCTGCATTAAATCAATTGTCTGCTGCAGCAAGATACATTGTAATGAGCGGAATATTTTGTAGGGCCAGGTCAGATTCCTCATGATGACATGAGAAAAGGAAGTGGAAAAAAAAGAATGCACAAGGAAATGGAATTTGATAACATTTCTACTTGTCCTAAACAATCCACTAATCTTTTGTAATCATCTCTTTTGGTGCCATGCAGTAAGATGACAAAGTTTACCAGCATCCTTATTATTTCAATCTTTGATAAATAGCCTCTCTGATTGTGGTAGGGGTCTTACTATGGTTTGGATTCTAGCCTGCTTCTGATTTTGCCACCTTCCACAAAATTACATATAGCCTTGGAAATAGACGGAAAGCAGTAGTTCCAGGATTGCAATACTTTGTGAATCTGTGAGTATCCACAAACCAGCATGTTCGCCTGTATTCACCAACTCCTTTGTAATCTCTTCCCATACTGGAAGAGGTGGAAAATGTACTCCCGACAAGGGCAGGAGTAAAACATTTTTTCCAGCGTGTGAAAATGTGGCTTCAGGGAAAGTGAATTTGCAAGCACTGTTTTTATGAAACCGCTTTCGCAGTTTTCCCTTTTAGCACTATTTTTATGAAACCGCTTTCGCAGTTTTCCCTTTTAGCACTATAAATAAAAGGTCAGGTGTTTTCGTTGTTAGTCTTCACTAGAATTAGGAAGTTTAATGATCTGTACCCTGTAAGGACAGCAGTTTACATCATATCACAAACCTTGCGGGTAATTACATTCCACAAATTAATTTTACTGGCGCTGTTTGAAGATAAACATTCAGTGGGTTTTCTAGACTTGGGGACCTTGACGATCGAGATACGTACATCTGGGGAAGTAACTACGCTATGCTGACAGCAGAAATTACCCCAAGTGATACATTCAAGCAAAATGCAAGTTTCTGAGCCGTTACATACTGAGGCTGGTATGCACCAACAGGGAAAGCAGGGAATTTGCAGATCAAGATTATCAACTAGTGAAGTATTCGAGCTTAAACGCTGTAACTACGACCACCAGTAATAAAGGAATTGATGCATCATTTGGATGTACATGCTGCCAGCGTAACACAGCAATTACCTCTTCTTCTCAGCATCCATTAGTCTTGGAGCCTGTGTTTGGTATCACCCATTTGATGGATTTCTTTCTTTTCCTTTGTTACAGATCAGGAGTTGCGCAATGTCATTGATAAACTGGCCCAGTTTGTAGCCCGCAATGGACCAGAGTTTGAGAAGATGACGATGGGGAAACAAAAGGACAACCCCAAGTTTTCCTTTCTCTTTGGTGGAGATTTTTACTCTTACTACAAGTACCGTCTGACGTGGGAACAACAACAGTGTGAGTAGCCCTTCTGAGATCAGTGTTTATATCTCTTTGCTTTCTTTAAATATGATTTGCATGGCTCCTTCGGAACAGTTGATGATTAATCAGATTTCTTATTCTTTATTAGCCATTTCAGTTGGTTAAACTGGAAAAAATGTTCAATGTGCCATACATACTTTGATCAGATTAAGTAGAAGCAAGGAATTGGAGCCCCACATTCAAACCTATTTATTGAGTCCAATCCCAAAGAACAGTTAAGTTGCAGTTGGTTTCTGCAAGTAGTGATCGATTCTAAAGTCTGCTCCTTCTAATCATTTAACAGGGTAGTGGGTCTGGCTAACAGTTTGCATCTGTAAAGCACTGCCCACATGAGGCAGGCATCCCCTGACACTCTTCTCATGAAAGGTGCTTGAAGAAATACCTTGAAACACTGGTGTGGATTAACTTTCTTGATGCCTGATTCTTTCGAAGTGGCTCACCTGCAACATCTTTTAGAAGCAACCTTTTCTCCTAGGGACCTTTGTTTCCAATTTTCTCAATGTGTCGGGACGGGGCTATTTTGTCTTAAAGATTGCTTCAACCAGCATCTGCCTGCTACCAACCTAGTCCTTTTTCAGTCAGTTTGATATACATTCAAGCTGCAGATCCGCTCTTGCCTGAAGGACTAGATCCTGTCATTAGGATGTTACCATAGGGGGATTTGAGGGAGACACGCGCTGCTAGGGTGTCAGGTGTCTGCTAAAGTACACAAACCTTTAGGCGCATTTTCTCTCTCAAGAGCGTGGAAAGACAGGTTCTCTGAGTGAAGAATTTTCTCACAAGGTAATAAAACAAACATCCTTCCTTTCTTAATATGACCTAAGTTGTTCATGCAGGATTT
Organism: Lissotriton helveticus; assembly: GCF_964261635.1. NCBI lineage: Eukaryota > Metazoa > Chordata > Amphibia > Caudata > Salamandridae > Lissotriton > Lissotriton helveticus. The sequence continues at coordinate 873,340,772 of NC_136073.1, forward strand.
TCACTGAGTTGTCATTGTGGTATGCTGAAAATAGCTTATTCTGTTTTTTAAATATTTTTTTAAAATATTTTTTTTATATGATATGAATCTTCCACAGGAGCAAGTCTGCTACTGCAGTATGCCCAGAGCAATGTTTGACACCCAAAACCTGCAAATATAAAACATGCCACATTTAAATGCACAGAAAATTGTTATTGGCTTTTAATAGGCAAATACAATATGCCAATGATAGTTGCATGCAAGCTTGACCAGAGCACAAAGAAAAGGCATCTGGGTGCACTGATTAAAAACGCCGTTTGTGGTAAATGTTTTCCCTATTCTGTGACCAGACGATATATGATTTTGGCTTTACTTGGAGGCAACATTTCTCATTTTTAGTGAAACACTTAAAAAATATATATATATATTCCCCAATATCACAATGGACAACTTAGTCACTTTACTTCACGCTGTAATGTGAATATATGAAAAAATTCTGTAGTAGGGGATCTCTGTGTATAGTCATAATCTAGTGAATAGTCCCGCCCATGTGCGTGGACCCCGGAGCAATCAAAAATAATCTCTTAGTGTCGAAAAATGCAGAAATGCACAGACACTTAGGAGAGAATTTAAAGACAGATAATGCAGCCTAAAAAAGGCTACACTGTCCAGTACTTCAACTAGAAATCCCACCATAAAATCCACAAAAACAGCAAAGCCTGTACAGATTTCCCTTGCTTAAACAGCAAAATCCCTCAGGAATGATAGAGAGAAGGACCTGGACAGACAAGCCCCATAGGCTGCCATTATGTGGCTCAGAACAGGATACTGTGCCTTTAAGAGAACTTTCCAGAACTTCACAGTATCCCAGAATGCCCTGCAGGTCCCAGTTACTTTCAGTTCTTTTTTCCGGCTCCTGCAAGCAGGACCCTGGAGCATTGAGCTCTCCCTTTTCAAGGGTTTATTGGTGTTTTTTCACTGTAAAACCGATTTAAGTGCTTTCTAAGTACTTTTGGGCTTTTCTTCTTGGTGTTTTGCACTCTTTTAATGTCAAATATGCCTTCATTATTTGACAAATGCCCGGAGTGCTCCAGGAAGATGGCTAAGTCAGACCCTCATGAGGTGTGTATCCTCTGCCTGCCCTCCTCCCATGTTCCAGAGGAGTGTGAGATCTGCAAAGGCTTCTCTGGCAGGACCCTGAAAGACAGAATGAAGATCAGACTTCAGGGCCTCGAGGAAAGAAGGCTGAAGGCGCAAGGTGGGTCTGGAGGGGCTTCATCTGCCCATGCTGAGGCCTCTGGGGGGCTCCCCAGGGGCAGGAAGTCCAGCAAACGTCCCCAGTCTCCGTCTGGGTCGGTAGCACTGACCACGACGTCGAGAGGGAGGTCCACGGCCGGTTCCCAGTCTCCCCAGGGCTCTGGGTCGAGAAAACGTCGCCCGTCGACATCGAGGGACTTGCACAGGCCGCCGTCGAACCCAGTGACTGTTTCATCGGCGTCGACGTCGAGTGATCGGCGTCGACGGGCCCGGCGTCGGCGCTCGCCGTCGAGGCGACACCGCCGATCGCCGTCGACGAACAGGACATCGTCGTCGTCGAGGGGATCCTCGGCGTCGAGGCCGCCGTCGAAGCGGAAGAGATCGCCGTCAAGGCAGAAGAGATCTCCGGCGAAGAAGAGGTCGCCGTCGAGGCGGACAAGGTCACCGTCGAGGCGGTCCAAGAAGTCGCCGCCGAGGCGGTCGAGGTCGCCGTCGAGGCGCAAAAGATCGCCGTCGAGATGGTCGGGATCGACGTCGAGGCATAGAAGCCGTTCGACGCCGAAGCATGGAAGACGGTCGACGCCGAAGGGGCGCTCGACGTCGAGGGATCTACGTTCGACGCCGGAACAACATTCTTCGACGTCGAGGAGTCGTGCGGGCAGGCCTAGGACTGTGGGGGGCTCCCGTCAGTCCGGAAAGGATGGCGGGTCACCAGGATCGGTGTACTCGGAGGTGTATACTCCGAAGAATACTGTTCCGCCTCCTCCGTTGCCAAGAGGTCTTCCTCCGAGGGCTCCAACCCCTCCTCCGTTGCCTCCTCTGACGCCACTTCCAAGCGGTAGGGAGTTTTCAGTGATTTCTGTCATTCATGCGAGGGCTGCGAGAAGCATTAGCGGACTGATTTTAAAAGTCTACATCTATTTTTAATTAGGACAGTTTTTACTTGTCCCACTAATACTTGCATTCTCTCCCTGCAACCGACCGCCTGGGCTCGATATTGTAGCCTGCCCGCCTCGTTCCGACTCGGCAACCAGTGCCGTTGTGCGGAGGGCGGACAGGTAAGAGCCAGGCAGCACTTCCGGTTCTGCCGGAGCTGAGGTTAGCGCTCTAGTGGCTACCTCACTCCGGGCTATTTAGCCACGCCCTTCCTCCAAGCGCGCAGCGGTTGCGCGCAGGGGGCGCCTTCGAGCGCGCCTAAGAAGCGCCGAAGAAAAGCCCGTCTGCGCCCGTCCGCGACAGGACGGGGCGAGGGACGATGGGCTCTGACACTGCTCAACGAGCCTCTACCGGTAAGGGTAACCACACAACTACCTACTCTGGCCAAACGCTACTGAGCCTCAGACCAGCTACGCATTGTAGTACCAAAATTCCATGGCACCGTATAGAGGGAGGTTTCTCTTGCTTACAATGTCGGCGTCTCTCTAAAAACAGCATACCTTCTCCCGACCTAAATACTCCCCCACAGGGCCTGAAGAGCTTCCTTTTAAATGTGCGATCATTACCCAAACACCAACATCACGTTTGGGACTTAATTCACACCACTCAGCCGGACATCTGTTTTCTCGTTGAAACATGGTTAAAACCCCATACAGTTACTGCCATAGCAATGGGGATTCCTTCCGGATACAAGATCAAACATTTAGATAGAGAAATTAAAACAGGAGGTGGCCTGGCAATTATACATAAGGACTACATAAAAGTCACTATCAGAGAACAACATATACACTCACAGCTAGAAATCATGATTTTTAAAATCATTTTAACCAACCACATTACCTGGAAAGGTGCTCTGGTCTACCGGCCTCCGGGACCAAACCCTAATTTTGCGCTTACCCTCCAGGAAATTCTAGCCCCCCATTTTAAATCCAAAGAAGATTTTCTTCTTTTGGGCGATTTTAACACGCATGTAGATCTGCCAACACTGTCTGAATCCACTGCTTTGATTACAGACCTTTTTAACCTAGGTCTAGAACTACAAAACCATGGACCCACCCATAAAGGAGGACATATGCTTGATCTACTTTTCTGTAACTGCGCCAAAGTAATCTGTTCCACGGTAAAAGAAATATCATGGACAGATCACTCCATGTTAGAATTCTTATTATTAACTCCTACAAGACCTGTTAAAAGTGCTCCTCTTCCCCCTATTTGGCGACGACAATGGCACAAAGTCACTGCCAACAAAATCCAGGAAATCTGGACAAGTCCTGATATTCTAGCAACAGACACAGCCGATGTGGCCTTAGTTAAGCTCAATGTCTCCATCAAGCAAGCCATTGACATTGTAGCTCCTCTAAAAAGGCGGAAGCAGTATCCTGCGTCTAAACAAGAAAGCTGGTATACCTATGAACTGAGAGCAGAAAAACAAAAATGCAGACGAGCTGAGAAGGCATGGAGGAAAAGGAAAACCGAGAATAGCAGAGCAGTTTTCCTAGATGCCCAATCAGAGTACTATAAAAATATAAAGCTAGCTAGGAAACAATACTTAACGCAACAGATAGCACAAGCAGGCAATTGCTCTAAGGAGCTCTTCAATATTCTGCAGAATTTTATTAAACCGACTGCATGTGAGAGCTCAGATGACTTCTCACAAGACCTATGTGATGAAGTCTCGCTATTCTTTGAGGATAAAATAAACACTATCTACGAAAGAATAGTAGCAGCAAATAATATCACAAATAAGACCAACAAATGCCCTCCTCAGACCCCGGCAATAAATAATAAACCCCCTTTGACATCCTTCCCTCCGATTGACAACACAGAGCTCCTTTCCCTCTGCAGTCATATTAAATCAGGGTCCCCCAACAACCTCATTCCTGCCAAAATGGTTGGCCCCATGATTTCTCTCCTGGGACCTCCCATTTTGGATGTGATTAATACCTCCCTAATGAAAGGCCAGGTCCCAGCAGACTGGAAAAAGGCGGTGGTGAACCCGATAAGAAAAAAAGCATCATCCCCATGGACAGACCTCTCCAACTTACGACCTATCTCTCTCCTACCTTACTTAGGCAAGGTCACGGAGAGGCACGTGAACACCTATCTCTCTCAACATCTTGAAGCGACGGATGGCCTGGACTATTCACAATCTGGGTTCAGGCCAAACCACAGCACAGAGTCAGCCCTTCAGACAGTGACCAATAACATCAAAATGGCACTGGATGACGGCAGCTCTATGATTCTGGTGCTGTTGGATCTCTCCGCCGCTTTTGATACGGTGTCTCACGCGGTGCTTCTCAACCGCCTAGGGGAGGTAGGCGTGGAGTGAGGGGCTCTGGCATGGATGGAGAGCTTTTTGTCTGGTCGTTTCCAAGAAGTTAGGCTGGGCTCCCATAAATCCATTCATAGGGAGCTCAACAAGGGAGTGCCACAAGGCTCTTGCTTAAGCCCTACACTCTTCAACGTGTATGTGGCCCCCTTAGCCAACTTAGCAAGATCCTTCGGGTTCACCCCGGTGTCGTACGCCGACGACACCCAACTCCTTTTTCCCTTCAAAAATCTTACACCTGCAATAAAAAGATCTTTTGCAGATGGCATGAGAGCCATTGCAGAATGGATGTCATCAAACTGTCTGCAGTGTAACGTGGGGAAAACTGAGGTCATGTTGTTTGGACAAGCGGCAATACACTGGGCATCTGACTGGTGGCCCTTAGAGCTAGGCCCCGTTCCCATTCCCAAGAGCACGGTTAGGAACTTGGGAGTGCTACTCGATCAGCAACTTACATTTAAAGACCATGTAAATCAAGTTGCCGGTACCTGCTTTCGGGCTATCGGGATGTTAAGACGAGTCTTCCCCTACATACCGGACCATCACAGGAAAACGCTTGTACAGGCTCTTGTCATCAGCAGGGTGGATTACTGCAACGGTTTGCTCCTCGGAGCTAACGAGGAACAACTTAATAAACTGCAGGTAATCTAAAATACAGCAGCAAGGATTGTCCTGAACGTTCCACCAAGGACTCCCTCCTGTCCCCTACTGATGAGACTCCACTGGCTTCCAGTGAGGAAACGAGTCCAGTTTAAAACTCTATGTACTATCCACAAGAGTATGATAGGGGAAGGCCCGAAATATATGACTGACATCTTCCAGCCCTACATCCCCGGGCGCTCTTTGCGCTCCAGTAATCAGCAGTTATTGCATGTACCCAGAGTGACGAAGACCAGACAAGGTGGCCGCGCGCTGGCCCATGCTGGACCAGTACTCTGGAACTCTCTGCCCCCAGAATTAAGGTCACTTACCAGTCACCTGACTTTCCGGAAAACCTTAAAAACATACTTGTATCCCAGTAACTAATGCCTCTCTTGTATACATTCCTCCTCTGGACACACTATTATAGAACACTTCCTTTGCAGCAACAGCGCGGAGATACCCCTTCGGGGGTCTATTCTGGCGCTTTACAAGAATATAAATAAATAAATAAATAAATAAACAGGACCTAGGACCCCTGTGCCAGACAAGCCGCCTCCGGTTCCACCGAGGTCGGTCTCGTTGCCCAGGCTTCCGACTCCTCCTAAGAAGACTCCTAAGTCTAAGGAACCTCCCAAGCCCAAGACGTCCGCCCCGGGGAAACCGGCGGAACGTCCCAGACCTAGAAGATCGAGGTCGCGCTCCAGGCGGAGAGACAGATCGAGGAGTAGACAGAGGTCCTCCACGAGATCTAGACATCGCCATAGGAGGCATAGGTCCAGGTCCCGTACTACCTCTAGGACCCGTTCCTATTCGCCTACTTTGTTGGATTCCCCGGAGACTAGGGTGTCTCCGATCGACGACATCGGTACATTCCAGGAGGTTCTCCTGAGGGGGTTGCGATGTTGGGTATCACGGTGACGGCTCCTACACCTACGACGTCCGTGATATTTGAGACTTTGCACAAGAAGCACCTGTCTCGCCCTCTACTGCCGTTGGTGCCAGGACTGGTCGAACATGCGGAAGAGCTTTTTCTTACGCCAGCGGTGGTGAAGGCAGCTCCATCCAGACTTCTGAAGAAGTACAGGGCGCCTGACTCGGACCCGGCCTTCCTACGGATGAACCCAGTGCCAGATACAGTGATAGTGACGGCAGCCAGGAAATTACATTCTACCTCCCCGTCATCCACCGTGCCTCCGGATAAGGAGAGCCGCTGGATTGATTCGGCGGGAAGAAAGGCGTGTGGGACTTCTTCCACTACTATGAAGGCTTCCAGCGACTCGGCGTTGCTAGGACGATACGACCGTGCGCTGTGGGATTCCATGGAACAGTTCGCGGACCTTGTCCCGCGTGACAGGAAGGAGGACTTCATGGAAATCGCCAAGGAAGGGATACTGGTCTCGAACCAGGCCATGAGCGCCGCGGCGGATATTTCCCTGTTGGCCGCACATGGCTACTGCCACGGTATCAACCAACGCCGCCATGCGTGGCTCAGGCTTACGTCACTCAAGCCTGAGGCGCAACAACGAGTGGCCAATCTGCCGTTTTCCGGTGAGACGCTATTCGGGAAACACGCAGACGACGAAATGGCCCGGATGAAGGCCGAGGCGGAAACCCTGACGGCTGTGGGCTTGGAGAAGCCCAATGACAAGAAACCCTACCGCCAGTTCCAACGGCGGTTCGGCTCGCAGGGGAAAGGAAGAGGACAGTCTTCGGGACAACAGCAGCAGCAACAACAGCAGCAGTTCCGGAGACCCTTCCAGAAACGCCAGAGGGGTAGAGGTGGACAGCAGTCCTCTACCGCGAACAAGGGCCCGGCCGGGTCTCGACCCTGAGCGGTTACTTCCCCTTCGTCCGTTACCCGCTCCGGTGGGGGGGGAAGCGTTCAATTTTTTCTGGCAGAGTGGAGAAAAAATACTCAGGACAAGTGGGTGCTGAATATTGTTTGCAATGGATACAGTCTTCGGTTCACCAGCCCTCCTCCATCGATTCCCCCGGTCAGCTCGCAGTATCAGCTGCGCGAGCTCCAGGCGGAGGCCGATATCCTGTTACGGAAAAGGGCGATAGAAGACGTGCCTCTGTCTCAAAGAGGAAGAGGTCTGTACTCCCGGTTCTTTCTGGTCCGCAAGAAGGACAAGAACGAGTTCAGGCCCATTCTGGACTTGCGACAGGCAAACAAGTGGATTCGCAGAGAAAAGTTTCGCATGCTGTCGTTGCATCAGATCTATCCTCAGTTGCAACGGGGAGACTGGCTATGTGCCATAGACCTACAGGATGCATACTTCCATGTGCCCATTGCATGCAAACACAGGAAGTTCCTGCGATTTCAAGTCGGCACCAATCACTATCAGTACACGGTACTTCCGTTCGGGCTGAAGTCTGCGCCCAGAATGTTCTCGAAGTGCATGGCAGTGGTAGCGGCACACCTGAGGAAGAACAAGGTGTTTGTCTACCCGTACCTGGACGATTGGTTGATCAAGGCCTCCTCCTTCTCGGAAGCGTAAGAAGCACACTTCCAGATGACGTGCGTTCTGCTGAACAAGCTGGGGTTGCACATCAACATGTCCAAGTCGGTCCCGACTCCGGTCCAGTGCATTCAGTACTTGGGAGCCTCCATCAATACGCTGTCAGCAAGCGTGTCTCCTTCGGAGGAGCGACCGTTATCACTCCTTCGGAAGGCTCAGGCTCTTTTGACGACTCCATCTACTACTGTGAGGACGGTGTCTTCTCTACTGGGCTCGATGGCCTCTTGTATCTTCCTGACGCCACATGCGCGGCTGCACATGAGACTGCTGCAGGAGTGCTTGGAGGATCAGTGGGACCAGAGGAGAGGATCTTGGGACGACGAGATACGACTGTCTCTACATGCTCTTCAGTCTCTGCAGTGGTGGTGTTCAGCGGAGAATCTCCTCCAAGGGGTTCCCTTCCACAAGGACATTCCCACTCAGACTATCGTGACGGATGCTTCTCTCTAGGGCTGGGGAGCGCACTCCGAAGACCTACAGATTCAAGGGACGTGGTCCCCGACGGAGTCCACGTACCACATCAATTTCCTGGAACTCCGAGCTGTTCACTTGGCACTGAAGGCCTTTCATCCGTCCTTTCAGACCAATTCTCTGCTTGTACAGACGGACAACACGACGACAATGTATTACCTCAACAAGCAGGGGGGCTCGAGATCCCCCACTCTGTCACGGGAGGCGCAGGCGATCTGGCACTGGCTTCTGGCCCGAGGACTGTCGATAACGGCCACCCATCTGCCAGGTGTGCAGAATGTTCAGGCAGACGAACTGAGCAGGCTGATCCAGGAAAACCACGAATGGGTCATAAACGACAAAGTACTAGGAGAAGTCTTCGCAAGGTGGGGAACTCCAGACGTAGATCTGTTCGCCACCGCCGAAAACAGCAAATGCCGAGACTTCGCCTCCAGGTACTACCAGCTGGGGAACGCGTTATGGATCGACTGGTCGAACAGCTTTCTGTACGCTTTTCCACCCATTCCCCTGATTCCGACGGTTCTCATCAAGCTGTCCCAGTCCAGGGCGCGGATGATACTGATTGCCCCGGAATGGGCCAGACAGTGGTGGTTCACGGACCTGCTTCACCGGTCTCTCCTTCCTCACATGAAGCTGCCGTGCAGGCCGGACCTTCTCACGAAGTTCGGGGGGCGGATGGTGCACCCCAACCTCTCGTCTTTGAGTTTGGCGGCATGGCTCCTGAAATAGTGCAATATGGCCATCTGAATCTTCCAGAGGATTGTATGGACATACTGAAGGAGGCTAAGCGACCTTCCACTAGGACTTCTTATGCTTACAAGTGGAAGAGGTTTTGCATCTGGTGCAAGTCTAAGAACTATGACCCTACGGCATGCAAGGAGGATGTCATCCTTCCATATCTACTTCATCTGGCGCAGTCTGGCCTTAATGTCCATTCCATTAAGGTTCATCTGGCTGCTTTGACTGCCTACAGGAAATGCCCTTCACATACTTCCTTCTTCCAGATCCCTGTGATCAAGGACTTTTTGGAAGGCTTGAAGAAAGTGTTCCCTCCTGTCAGGCTTCCTTCGCCTTCATGGGACTTGAATGTGGTGCTGTCCAGGTTGATGAAGGAGCCTTTTGAACCTATTCATAAGGCTTCCTTGCAGCACCTGTCCTGGAAGGCGGCGTTCCTCGTGGCCATTACATCGGCCCGCAGGGTGAGTGAAATTCAGGCGTTGTGTTGCCAAGAACCTTATACTGTATTTCATGCTGCTAAGGTTGTTGTGCGTACTCACCCTAAGTTTCTTCCCAAGGTTGTTTCTGATTTTCATATCAACCAGACTATAACTTTACCTACGTTCTTTCAGAATCCTTCCTCTCCAGCGGAAAGGTCTTTGCATTCCCTGGATGTTAGGAGGGTGCTGAAATTTTATCTGGATAAAACCAAAGATATTCGTAGGTCAGACCAATTGTTCATCAATTATGGATCAGTCAGGACGGGTCTTGCTACCTCTAAGCAGTCCATCTCGAGGTGGATTGTGTCCTGCATACAATTGTGTTACTACAAAGCTAATAAGACCGTAGGGGGCAAACCTAAGGCTCATTCCACCAGGGGCAAAGCTGCCACGACAGCGTTGCTCCGTAATGTTCCCATTGCAGAGATCTGCAAGGCGGCCACTTGGAAGTCGGTCCATACCTTTGCTAAGCATTACTGCCTGGACGCTGATGCCAGGGCAGACGCTCAGGTTGGGCAGGCCTCGCTGCGGAATCTGTTCGCACAATAGTGGCGTAATTTCTTTGTTCTCCACCGCCGCTTGGTGTGGGGATGGGCTTGCCATACTATTCACTAGATTATGACTATACACAGAGATCCCCTACTACAGAAGGAGTAGTTTCTGTCCTGTAACTCCAGTTCTGTAGTAGGGGTATCTCTGTTATAGTCATAAGCGCCTGCCCTCCTCCCCGGTGGAGAGAGAGATATTCATGTACGGAATGCTACAGGTCTGGCGTGTTACGCCTTCAAAAAGAACTGAAAGTAACTGGGACCTGCAGGGCATTCTGGGATACTGTGAAGTTCTGGAAAGTTCTCTTAAAGGTACAGTATCCTGTTCTGAGCCACATAATGGCAGCCAATGGGGCTTGTCTGTCCAGGTCCTTCTCTCTATCATTCCTGAGGGATTTTGCTGTTGAAGCAAGGGAAATCTGTACAGGCTTTGCTGTTTTTGTGGATTTTATGGTGGAATTTCTAGTTGAAGTACTGGACAGTGTAGCCTTTTTTAGGCTGCATTATCTGTCTTTAAATTCTCTCTTAAGTGTCTGTGCATTTCTGCATTTTTCGACACTGTAAGAGATTATTTTTGATTGCTCCGGGGTCCACGCACATGGGCGGGACTATGCACTAGATTATGACTATAACAGAGATACCCCTACTACAGAACTGGAGTTACAGGACAGAAACTACTCCATTCTTTGTATTAAATATGTTTTTTAATTCCCTACACAGTTCTTATGTATTATGCTGAAGCCCCTTCTAAATATCTCTTGTTGGTTAAGCATAGGCCCATACAAACTCTCAAGGATATACTGACAATTGAAGCATTTTGCCATCATTTTAGTTTTTTTTTTAATGCTTACTGGTTGCATTTCTTCTTTTGTTGTCTTTACACAAGTGGTATGCAAGCAGAACCCAGATGTGGAAACCAGCGTGCTAATAACATCTGTACCACCGCCAGCCATTCCTCCACCGATGGCTATTATTCCGAACGCTGGCAACGGCACCATAGAAGAGCTCATTCAGCAAAGCCAGTGGACACTGCAGCAACAGGAACAGCAGCTCCAGGCAGCGAAACAGGTAGCCTTTTTAGCACACCAGTATTCCGAAGTCTGGAGTTGTCAGTATGATACTGTAGTTACCACATGGGGGTGGGGGGGGGGGTAAAATACGTATGAAATAGATGCCACTTTTAATACAGTACCATACTCGAAATCTGTAATGAAATACTGATTTTGTGCTAATTAAGATTATTGTGCCGCTGCACACCCTACCGTTACTGATCACACATGTAACTTGGTTGACAACGTTTAGATTTTCACTGTCATTCACAGAGGTGCTGGCAGGAACCATGCCCTTATCACTTTCCTGTAGATTCTGAAGAAGTTGTACCAGCTGGTGGACTCTATGCCACTATTAGTTGCATATTTTGGTGTGCATTTTCACTTTCTGCGCTTCTTCCTCCATTGTTCTTTGGTTTGTCTGATTGCCCAGATCTTGGAATAAGCAACCAGGCATTTATTTTTAAATATTTTAATTGTCATGTGGTTTCAGTTGAAAAGATTGTTCAAGGTACTCCTAGTAAACATAGTCCGAGCTAATTATGGAATGTGCTAGGAGATACAATTATGGTTTTCTTAACTCTGGCATTCCTCCTTATGGCACTATTTTCTAAAAGTGCTGTCTTAAATGTACTTGTATTTATATCAGACAAAAGATACCAACCTGATATCTCTTGCTCATCATAGTCGAAACTATGCGCAGCCAGTACCAAAAACAAATCTGGCAAGCTAAAAGAAATATGAAGAATCACTCCAGACTGAACTCTTCCTGGCATGTCGTAACAAAAGCTCAAAATGTTTCTGGATAATAAATTATTTGAATATGGGATCAGGACCAACTATGATAAATGGAAACAATGTCACCGCAGCAAACTGGTACCATTGACAACCTTGTGGCCCTAAGGATGCTCGCTGCAAAACAAATCAAGAAGGATCATTTTTAGTGTTGTTTTATAGACTATAGCAAGGCTTTCGACCAGGTTAATCGCCAATTAATGTGGTCCAAACTTATAGCCTTGCAAATCCTGGAACCACTGCTACGAGGCATTCTGCTGCTATATTATAATACGTGGGCCAGAGTAAAACTGGGATCTCACACAGCAGTTTCTAATAAAATGAGTGTTGAACAAGGCGTCAAGTAGGGGTGCGTATTAGCACCATCTCTTTTTAATTTGTACATGAGTGACTTGGTACTCACATTAAACTGAGCAATCAGTCATGCACCAAAATTAGCAAATCCTCATATCACCTCACTCCTTTATGCATTATCATTGTTTTAAGCCATACTCAGATGGGGCTTCAAAGACTGTTCGATGTTTTATATAATCACTGCTGTGCAAACGATATGACAGTCCATTACGAAGAAAACATCATGATTTTTTTGGGAAAAATATAAAACTAGGCCATTGGTACCTTAACAACCATCGTCTGACTATCTTGAATAAATATGGAATGCTGGCTAGATGACAAGGGAGGTCACCTGCTACACTTAAATTCACTTAATTAAAATGTGCCTTTCAATCAAATTTTAAAAGCAAAGAAAAAGTACTCCTTTGAATCGATGCTGAAAATAGTCACTGCTAAACTAATTAAAAGCTGGCATACGGGACAGAGGCTTTCCCAGGGAAATTGGGTGCCTTCCTGAACAGCTCAGAGTACAGTATTTAGATCACTATTCATATTACAGCATAACGCATCTCCAGCCCAGATTAGGATGGAATTTGCATTAAGTGACAAACTAATTACTCAGAAGGTATGTATTCTAAAGTACATGCATTCAGCATGTGTAGCAGAGCCAGGATCGCTGAAAAATCTCATTTGGCTGTAAGTTTTGTTCGAAATAGCTCATGTCAATCAAACGTTTCGGCCTATGGCCTTTCTGACGCACTGGAGCTAATAGGTGCAGCAGATCTGTGTAACTTAAAATTGCTGCATCCACAATTCAAAGCAGCCTTGAACAGAAAGGTAAAAATGAAATCTTTGCATCAGATCACTAGGTTTCCGCCAAAAGAAAACATGCTGTTTTAATTCTTACCAACTATGCCAGAAGAGGGCCTCAAAAATACACCATGGAACCGTTTTAACCATATTGTAAAGTAAAATTCTTCCAACTCCGGATGGGCTACTTTTCATCATTAGATTTACTACCCCCATGGGCATGTCAGCCGGACACTGAAACATGCCGACTATGTGGCCTGTTTCAGGAATCTTTATCACACCTGCTCTGCATCTGTCCTACTCTGGTCGAGGATCACCAAGATTTCTCCGGCATCTACTGATTAAAGAGGAGTCACGGACACTTCCGGCAGCTGTTAATTATCTTTTGATTATTGCCCAGCGCAGGCTATTTCCAAATGTTATAAAAATGTTCGACATAGCAGACAAATCATTAGAGAAACAACCATCAATCTAAAGGCTGCAGCGTCCCAGGGAGAGCATTTAGAGTCCGTTACAAATTGTACAGCCATAAAGTCTTTTGTTGATAACTTGTTTTATTCAGACCACAGGTCAACTGCACTGTTAACTCAAAAACACGCAGAGAAAATAGAAATAATTAGCTCATTTGTTTCAATTCTTAAAGATTTTTATTATCTGTCTATTAATGATGTGCTTCAATTATGTGGCTGTAATTAAAAAGCGCATTTACCTTAAGAGGCACTGCAATTTTATTGCCAAGAGTGAAAACTATCTGTTTATGTAACTAAAACTTGTGCTGTTATAAAATGGACATTTTAAACAGCACAGTTTTTTTTATTCAAATGCACTCTAAAAAATCTTTTCTACATAAATTGATTGCACCTGTACGATTGAGAAGCTAGTTTTCGACAATTAATTTTTAACATAATATGGCTAGGATTATGTAATGATTTTTCTTTTAATCTTTTTTATGGCACTTTAATGGACTTGATTGTCTAAAATTATTTTTTTTATTTTGAATCTTGCACCCTGATTCACTCAAAATTCAATTAAATATTCTGTTATTAGTTATCATTATTGTATGTGTATTTTTTATATAAAACGCATTGATAACCAATGCTTTATGCTCAAAAAATATTGAATTCTCTAATCTCAATGCATAATTCATTGTTAGAAAATGAATCGCAGTAAAGCATTTTTAAATAAAAACACTCATGCTATCATTCATAGACTAATAAAACTTGCTTTTCACAGAGAAACCTCCAGAGCTCATGGGGTCTGTTATTTTACTTCAGTTTGTCAAAGTATACATCAGTTGATTAATCTTCTTATAGCCAACTTTCCACTGGTTATGGACCATGGACATAGTTTTGGTTTCTTTAAGTATAGCCTTCATCAGGATATCGCAGTTTAATGTGGCTGTAGGCTCTTCTCAGTGTTTAATCTCCGCTATGTCTGCAAAAAATATTATGCATAATAACCCATAGCACTGAAACTCCAGTCAGTTAAGTGTTGAACTTGTTTGATTTCCATTGAACATTATACCATTGCCTTGCATTCATCTCAGTTCTCCTACATGCTCCCAGATAATTTAAATACACCACATTGGGTCCATGTTGAGCGTCCTCTTCTCTCAGCAACAAATGGTCTTGCAGTTTTATATGGATCTGGTTCAAGCCCCATAGATCCATGCAACCCCCTATTGTCTGCAATCCGTAAGATATGGCATTAACGGTAGAAGCTTTCTATGGCCTCAATGGAAATCGGCAGGCATTCTCACACTAGATCAATTTCTCCATGACGGGGATCTTAAACCTCTATCACAGTTAATGGATGAATTCAACTTACCCCTGCTGCAGCATGCCAAATACGATCAACGTAGAAAATTTCTTCTCCAAGTTCTTGGTTCCACACCTTGGTCATTATCTATATCACCAATAGTGTTTTATTTACAAATTTGGGGCAAACATAAAGGTGTCATTTCAGGTCTCTACAAAACAATTACATCTCAATTATTTTCACACCCATTACCCTACGCTCTCCGACATAAATGGCAAACACGTTTACAGACTTCTTTTTCAGGTATGGAATGGATGAATATACTAGATGGGTTAGATAAGAGAGCTCGAGAAGCTTGTTTAAAGTTTTGCTTATTTAAAATTCTACATGACTGGCATTGGTCTCCGGTTAGATTACATAAGGCAGGCTTGTTACTGCATTCCAATTGTTGGAGATGTAATGCTTCTGGATGTGATATTCATATTCTTTGCACGTGTCCATTGGTTAAAGATTATTGGTCTTACATAGGTCAGACCTTACATAAGTCTATCTCACTGCATTTACCGCTTTCCACAGCTAATATTATATTACATGTATTCCTATAGGTTCTGTATCGATCCCCCTATTCCTGACCCTATTCTGGTTAACGAGTTAACTAGCAGCCATCCCATGATGCAGAAACCGTTATCTGATTACGCCAGACCACGGCACAGGAGCGCGTTATCTGATTAGGTCATAACGCTTGCCATCTAATTAGGCAAGCAATATTCCTCCAGCCCCTGATAAGGCATACGGAGTTCTCAAAACAAATCAAACCTATGACAACCTGGGAAAAACCCTGCGGCCATTGTTTCGATTTCACCGAGAACTTTAGTAAAAGAATGCGCTAACGACCAGCTCGTATGACATCCTTATTGACGTATCTATGTCCATACTTACGTCAATCTCGGCACCTTACAGGTATAAATATTACCGATATTGCCTTAAGCAAACACACGCGGTGGTGACGAGATCGGAGCAGCGAGACTTGCCGAAGCCCAGCAGAGAGCGAAGCCCCCGGCGCTGCCCCGCCTTCCTGACGCGCTGAGAACGAGACGCTGCTTTCTCCTGCCGAGAAATCCAGCTCCGGCACTTCCGAGCAGCCCTCGCAGGCAGCTTGGAATATCGAGACCTCAGACGAGAGATACTATCCCTCAACCATCCTAGACCTCAGGTACGGAACTGAATAACCCCTTGCAGAGAATTCTTGAATCAGTCACTTGGCAAAACAAACTTAACTTAGACTGCTACTTTCTATCCCCGCCCACGTATTAGGCTTAGGTCAGGTACACTGGGGTAGGCGTGGTTAGAAGCACCAGTTGAGTACGATTAGTCAAATGTTTATATGTATGTATCTATTTTATCCATTTTAAACCACTATATGGCTTAGAAACCATATAAATGTTTTTACAGTATTATTTTATACTTCTGCTTTTATTGTATGCACTTTACTTAACCATAAGTATTGCAATAATATTGATTCATTTCTCTTGTACGAGAAAAGAGACTGATCAATAAATAACATCTTTTATTGAACACGCCCGTCTCTTCCTTTTCTCTACAATCTGGTGAAACTAAGAATGCACGTACTGACTGAGTAAAATAAGTTGTCTTTTGTTTTCACACGACTCTAGAGATACACTCTTGATTAGGGGAGAGCAAAGTTGTCATGTTCTATGGTTGTCAGAAACTAAATCCCTTCTTGTCTATCCAGGGAGGTTCAACTCCTCCTTGCCTATTCGAGAAAGTTTCTAGTGAACTCTGAGCTAGCTGGCAAACCCAAAACTTTAAGTCTAATATCGACAGTAGAAGACCTAGTTAACGTCTGGTCTAGGTCTATACTATTGGAGGTATTATTCCAATGCGCAGAGCCTATTGGGATAATAGGAACTACACTACATGGCGCCCAACGTGTTTGGATAGGCGATAAAACTAACGCAAGACTTTAGAGTAACTCAGTCGTGCTTTTTCACTCAGACCCCTTTTTCCCATAATACTCCAAAGACGTCTGGAGTGGGTGAGAGGTAAAGTCCGCCAAACCTCGCAGGAGGGAACTCCTAGTGATTGGTTCTTGGTTCAATCAACGTTGAAGGATACACTGTTCCAAAATATTGTGCATCTCATCTTTGTTTCCATAAGAAACCTGATCTGCAAACAAACAGAATAACCATCCTGACAGTAAAATGCCAGATAGTGATGATGAAAGAGAGAGAGCTAGAGTAGCAGCTGAAGTAATAGCAGCTGATAATACTATGCAAGAAGCAGACCCGGATATAATACTCATCCCGGTCAACATAAGAAGATCTATAACGTTAAAACTTATAGAAAATGGGCTGACACCAAGAGGTGGTACAGTCATATTCGTAATTGAGGCACACGAATATCGGCAGACAGAGGTATTCTATTCATGGATAAACTTTCCAGCAGCAAATGCTGTAACAAAGGAGTTCCACTGTTATAAAACAGAGGAACCACCGGATACCTACACTCCTTTCGAGGAAGTGGAAGTACCACTCAAATTCCAAGAGCATCTGCTCTTGTTTAATGGCGCCCTAAAACATAATAATCACATCACCAGGCTCGGTCCACTAGGTAGACCAGGAACAACGTGGCCGGTCCTAGCCGGATACACACCACATCCAGACATCGAAAGAATGTCTGCAGCAGATGTTTTAGTACAACTAAAACAATTAATTAAAATATATAGACAACTAGTCCAATATATAATGCGGACTTCAACCATCCAACCTGTAGTTAAAATCCCACAGCTGACCCCTCATCAGGGGAACACAAATAAAATTACACCACAGAACATACAGTCCTGCCTAGGTAAAGTACCAGCTAAACTGGAACAAATACCATTCTGGTTAGCACAAAAAATCACCCAAATAGAGGCGGTGTTTCCAGACACCACCCCTGTGGATAAACACAGGATTCTGACTATCTGTCTTCCAATGGGAATCGCACCACACGTGGAGGACTGTGACACTTGGGGTACAGTCTTTGCTTCCATTTACACAAAAACACATGGAGTTCCATCCATGTCAGTAATACCAGATGTGCTAAAACAAATTCAAGACGAATACGGTCCAGAACCTGCTTAACTCTTGGTATGAAATTACTAAAAGACTTCAAGCAGGTCTCAGCAATATTACTAGCCAATATAAAAGGAGAAGCAGCGAATGTGGCGATCCGCCAGAGGTTAAAAGAGACAGATATAGCAGACCAACCAGCTGAAATTGCCAGAATTATAGAAAAATCCTATGAAGAACTAGGTAGAGATAGTTTGGGTGGAATACCAGTGAAGCCCCAACTAATTGAAAGTCCTGAAAAAATATTTATTAAAAATAATTTAAACAGTCAAAAGAAGAACTGGGATGGAAACAAACAATCCAATCCAAAAGAAAAGAGATTCCAGTCCAGAGGAAGGTCTCCTCGGCGGAGAGAAAGATCTCCGGACCAAGGACCCAAGTCTCCCCAAAGGGAGCCCTCTGTGAAAAAATACAACCTTAGAAATAGGGATAACATAAAGAAACCGGATAGATATCAAGATTTTGATACACGTCCCTCTCAATCTTTTCAGACTTCCTCGCAGAAATCCGAAAGAAGAGGACGATCGGAACCCAGGGAAGGGCACGTCAAGTCCAAAGACAAGGAACCTGCTCATCCAAATAAAAAATTACAGTTTCCAAAAAAGAAGGTAGCCAGCATTAAAGTATTCAACAATGCCGAGAATACTGAGGACACAGCTGAAAAACGGAGAGTGGGCTCAGACAATGCTAGACAGCGCAGCAGAAGTGAGCATAGCACGCAAAGTCCTTATGAATCATCTGGAGACAGTGGACACGAATGAATACATTCAGGTGGAAACTGCAGACACCAGAGTTAGAAAACCTCACAAAATATATGAAATAACTTTACGTATAGAAGGGGATAAGACTAGAACAAGCATTGGAAATGCAATAGGTCTCGCAATAGAATAGTTAGACATTTTTCTTTTTGCAAATGGAAGAGTGGCGTTGCGTGGATGAGTGGCGTTGCGTGGATGAGTAGCGTTGCGTGGATGAGTGGCGTTGCGTGGATGAGTGGCGTGTGTGAGTGGCGTTGCGTGTGTGAGTGGCGTTGCGTGTGTGAGTGGCGTTGCGTATGTGAGTGGCGTAGCGTGTGTGAGTGGCGTTGCGTGTGTGAGTGGCGTTGCGTGTGTGAGTGGCGTTGCGTGTGTGAGTGGCGTTGCGTGTGTGAGTGGCGTTGCGTGTGTGAGTGGCGTTGCGTGTGTGAGTGGCGTTGCGTGGATGAGTGGTGTTGGAATGCAATAAGTATCGCATTAGAAAAGTTGTAGTTATTGGTCTTGTAAATGACATCATTTTTTTTTTTTGCGATGTTAAAATTGCTATATTGATGGCTTTGTCATTTACAGTGCCAATAGTTATAACTTTTGCAAATGTGACACCTATAGCATTTGGAATGCAACATGTTTAGTATTTACGTGACTTATATGGCAGCTCTGGTCGTTATGCTACATCTCTAGATAGTTTTATCTTCCGCAAATGTGACATCTATTGTAACACAATATGTGTTGTGAGGGTGAGTGAGGGGATGAGGGTGAGGTGTTGAGGGTGAGGTGTTGAGGGTGAGGTGTTGAGGGTGAGGTGTTGAGGGTGAGGGTGAGTGAGGGTGAGGTGTTGAGGGTGAGGTGTTGAGGGTGAGGCGTTGAGGGTGAGGCGTTGAGGGTGAGGCGTTGAGGGTGAGGCTGAGGTGTTGAGGGTGAGTGAGGGTGAGGAGTTGAGGGTGAGTGAGGGTGAGGGTGAGTGAGTGTGAGGGGTTGTGGGTGAGTGAGGGTGAGGATGAGTGAGGGTGAGGGGTTGAGGGTGAGGTTGAGTGAGGGTGAGGCTGAGGGGTTGAGGGTAAGTGAGGGTGAGAGAGTGAGGGTGAGTGAGGGGTTGAGGGTGAACGGTTGAGGGTGAGTGAGGGTGAGGGTGAGGTGTTGAGGGTGAGTGAGGGTGGGGGGTTGAGAGTGAGTGAGGGTGAGGCGTTGAGGGTGAGTGTGGGTGAGGGTGAGTGTGGGTGAGGGTGAGTGAGGGTGAGGGTGAGTGAGGGTGAGGCTGAGTGAGGGTGAGTGAGGGTGAGGGGTTGAGGGTGAGTGAGGGTGAGGGGTTGAGGGTGAGTGAGGGTGAGGGGTTAGGGTGAGTGAGGATGAGGGGTTGAGGGTGAGTGAGGGTGAGGGGTTAGGGTGAGTGAGGATGAGGGGTTGAGGCTGAGTGAGGGTGAGGGTGATTGAGGGTAAGGGGTTGAGGCTGATTGAGGGTGAGGGTGAGGGGTTGAGGGTGAGTGAGGGTGAGGTGTTGAGGGTGAGGTGTTGAGGGTGAGGGTGAGTGTGGGTGAGGGTGAGTGTGGGTGAGGGTGAGTGTGGGTGAGGGTGAGTGAGGGTGAG
Source organism: Lissotriton helveticus (assembly GCF_964261635.1). NCBI lineage: Eukaryota > Metazoa > Chordata > Amphibia > Caudata > Salamandridae > Lissotriton > Lissotriton helveticus. Next base: position 873,360,888 of record NC_136073.1, read on the forward strand.
TGAGTGTGAGTGAGGGTGGGGGTGAGTGAGTGTGAGTGAGTGTGGGTGAGGGTGAGTGAGGGTGAGTGAGTGTGGGTGAGGGTGAGTGAGGGTGAGTGAGGGTGAGGGTGAGGGGTTGAGGGTGAGTGAGGGTGAGGGGTTGAGGGTGAGTGAGGGTGAGGGGTTGAGGGTGAGTGAGGGTGAGGGGTTGAGGGTGAGTGAGGGTGAGGGGTTGAGGGTGAGTGAGGGTGAGGCTGAGGGGTTGAGGGTAAGTGAGGGTGAGTGAGGGTGAGGCAGAGGGGTTGAGGGTAAGTGAGGGTGAGTGAGAGTGAGGGTGAGTGAGGGGTTGAGGGTGAACGGTTGAGGGTGAGTGAGGGTGAGGTGTTGAGGGTGAGTGAGGGTGAGGGGTTGAGAGTGAGTGAGGTTGAGGGTGAGGTGTTGAGGGTGAGTGAGGGTGAGGCAGAGGGGTTGAGTGAGAGTGAGGGTGAGTGAGGGGTTGAGGGTGAACGGTTGAGGGTGAGTGAGGGTGAGGGTGAGGTGTTGAGGGTGAGTGAGGGTGAGGGGTTGAGAGTGAGTGAGGTTGAGTGATTGCGAGTAGCAAAAAAATCGTATGGAGCCAGGGGCGTAGCGCAGGCTCCTGCAGGGGGAGGCTGGGACAGGCTGGGGTACCCCTTGAACTCAATTTCTACGACTATCCCTGAGTTGTGAGAAACTGGTGAGGGGGGGGGATTCGGAAGGACGGGGTGACATCATGTAGATTTACACCATGGCATCGTGCTCCACAGCAAGCGAACGTCTCCCACAAACGGCAACATAGCGCGGCACAAAAACTCGGACTCTTTCCCCTGAGGGAAACGCGCACAGGCCTGCAGAACGGCTTATTTCCACCCTGTCAGAAATGGCACCTCAGCATGTGCCTTCCCTCGTCACTGAACAGGGCATATTGAACAGGGTCGAGGGCTGGAGGGCTGGCAGCTCGTCCTGTTCTCTTCCGTGAATGTCTAGCTGATTTGTCTTGCCAATAAAATATTATTTAACCGGGAGATGGAAACGTGCAGAGAAATGGATAGAGAGTGAGCGGAGACAAATGGAGGCGGGGGCTGGGGAGAGCAAGGGTAGGGAAACAGACAATAGGAAAAAGTAGAAAGAGGAAACATGCAGCAATGGAGAGAACACATCAGAAGAGCAGCTGTAAAATGGGATTGCGAGAGGGAAAATGAAAGGACATGTGGGACAGAGGAGAAGAGCACGAGGTGACCCAACAGGAGTAGATGGGTACTGGGGAGACATGACAGAAGTTAGAGATTAAATAGGTGCGACGGGGGTAAGAGGGCTGAGATATAGGGGTGCTTAGAGCGACGGAGATGCAGGGAAGGAGAGTGACGGTCACAGAAGGGGAGAGGTGTATAGAGATGGCGGGAGGCGGACGAGGAAAATGGTTAGAGAAGGAAAGATGAAGGAAGCACGAGGGAGAAAAGGAAGACGTAAGAGGGTGAAAATGCGTAGAAAACAGAAAAGATTAATAGGTGGGGGAGAGGGCTAGCGAGGGGAGAGCAACAGAATAGACGATCGTGATTAGAGGGTGAAAGGAAGAGAGATGAGAGATCGTGGGACGGAGGTGAAGAGAGAGATATTCGTATAACGTGTAAGAGGAGATAGCTGGAGTGATAGATGACTTGAGATGAGGATGAGGGACATCGAGAGGTAGGCGATTAAATGGAAACGTATTGAAAGGAGATGGGCAGTTGGAGGAAATTAACAAACAAGACGGAGGGCATTGCTGTGGGGAGGGGGTGGAGGAGAAATGCACACGGCGGGCAGGGGAGGGGGCGGAGCGGGGAGAGCGGCATGTGGGTGTGAAGAAGCCGGGGCCTTTGAAGTGAAGCTAAGCTTCACTTCAAAAGGTGTCGGGAGGAATGCGGCTGAGGGAACAGACGGCGATTGCGGCTGAGGGAACTGATGTGCACGCGCTTTTAAGCTCAATGCACATGCGCATTGAGCTTAAAAGTCACGGGCACTGCAAGGAATCGCCACGATTCCTTGCTTCTTAGTTAAAGGTTGTTTAAGCCGCAATAGGCTCGCAAGCTCGATGCGCATGCGCATCGACAGGCGAGACCTAAAAATAAGGGGCCTTTTTTGGGATAATCTCTCCGAGGGCTATGACATCCTTCTAGCTGAAAAAGACTGGCCACCAGAGTTCGTCAGGGAGTGCCCACATGGCGAAGAAATAATTATGCCTGCCTTCTCAAATCATATTCCAATTCATAAAAAATATACACTTGCAAGAAAGTGGGCAGTAGCTCAAGCTCCTGCTTTATATAAAAATCATGTAGGATGGGATGAGGACTCTCCTCCTCACAAAATCCAGTTAAAATCACAACCTACTGCACAAAGGCAGTATCCAATCAAGCAAGAAGCTAAAAAACAGGTAAAAGAAATTCTAGATCAACTAGAATACCAGGGGGTGATTGAAACTTGCACCTCACAAATGAACAACCCTTTGTTTCCTGTCTCCAAACCAGACAATTCATATCGTCTAGTTTTGGATTACAGACACCTTAACTTGTGTTGCAAAACTTTTGCAGTACAAAACTCGCATAGTGCTGCACTAATGAATAACATAGTGCGCAAAAAATATAAAACATTAGACATCTCTAATGGATTCTTTTGTCAAAATATAGCACCAGAGAGCAGATACTTATCAGCGTTCTCAATAAATGGCGCTCAAAAAGAATTCTGTCGGTTACCCCAGGGGTACAAGAACAGCCCAGGAGTATTCTCAGCGAGGGTAACAGAGTTACTACAAACATATGATGACGAAGCATTATCTTATGTCGATGACATATACCTAACAGACGATGACTTGGATACTCACTTGAAGAGAGTGAACACCATAATACTTGGGTTCGCAGCAGAGGGTTACAAATTCAACTTTAAAAAATCTAGAATTTCCCATCTAACAGTCCTGTTCTTAGGATATGAATTATCAAGTGAAGGCAAAAGTCTGGCTGACAATTTCCTAGAGAAATGTGCCGTACTCCAAGCACCTAGAACACTAAAAAACCTACAGTCAATTCTAGGCTTCCTAAACTTCGGAAGAACATACATTGCAAACTACGCAGAAAGGGTCAAACCCCTTTATGATCTAATAAAACCAGATTTAAAAAAATCAAATTGGACTCAAAAACACACAGAAATTCTGAGGTCCTTACAAACAGATATGTTAGTTAAAACAAAATTAGAAACACGTGATAACACACGCAACCTTGTGATTCGAGTCATCCCAGGAAGATGCGGATTCACATACCTGACCTCTAATGAGGGAGAAAAGGTACCAATTGCATTCAAATCACACTTGTACACAGAAGCTGAAAAGAAATTCAGCATTAAAGAAAACATTGTTCATGCAGTTCAAACCGCAATAGCTAGAGAAAAAGATAAAGCTGACGGTAGACACATCACAGTCAGAACAGCAGAATCAGCCTTTGAGGCATTAACAACCCCGTGTAATTTACCAACAACAGCATTGAATCCGGAATGGATACAATGGGTGAATTCCATTACAATGGACAAAGTAAAATACTACTTTGATCCGGAACTAAAGGAACTAAAATATCTAGAATATGAAAGAACATTCCCTCTGCCAATCGACATTCTGCCCTTACGACAGTACGCTTGTGTAATCTATACAGACGGACATGCTCAACCCCCCGTTTGGGGAGAACAAGCATACAACCCCACATGTGAGATTACAAAAGAAGTGTGGCGCGGAGGTAAACTAAGACCTCTATTAACAAAAACACACTCAGTAGAAACTAATTCAGAACAACAGACTGAAATAATAGCATTGAAAATGGCGCTAGATAATGCAGATCGCGAATTCCCGACACTCATAGTGTCCGATTCATATTACTGCGTCAAATCATATAACAGCGATTTACAGAAATGGATTCAAAACGGTTACAAAGATGACACAGGTGCAACAATAAAACAAAAACTGCTTTGGGAACAAATAGTTCTGTTAAAAAAAGAACTACCAAAGACTCACGTGATACACTCACTGAGTCATCAGCGTGATGGCGTTCACGTTGCAGGGAATTCATTGGCTGAGAAAGCCACAGCGGTAGCAACTGAATCGGCTTCCGTAGCTAGAAAAAAGCGTGCAGTAAAATACATTGACGGTGAAACAATGCTGGCGGTGAAAACGTCATCAAAAGGCGACTGCTCAGCGTTACCGATCAGTTACCCACTCAAATATACATACATAATCGATGCGAACTCCGTTCCTTTTGCTCGAATCCCTGGAGTGGGGGATAGAGTAATTCCAAACAAGGACAGGAGAACTTTGTTAATAGCAGACGCACATATGGGCGAGGGTCTCAGACACCTCAAACTAAAAGATTCTCTGGAAGAACTACAATCAGTGTACTGGTGGCCAGGCATGAGCCTGCATCATCACATCTTTGTAAAAAAATGCCCGGGCTGCAACAGAGATCGCAGCGGCGAGAGGAACGGGGTAATACCATGGCGTTTCACTCAATAAGGGCTAAACAATAATCAGGGAAACAAGTGTAAATAATGCGTCCCATTAACAAATAAAGACTAGTTTCCACTTATAAATGTAGACCCCGGCACTCGGCTGACGTCGGGACTGTTATACAAGATTTGCGAGTCTAAATGGCATACACGCTAGGAGCATGCTACGTTTGACCAATGTTTTCACTTTAGCACTCAAGCTTGTGGGAAAGCACGGCCAAATGAGCATAGCGAAGCGGGATTCTTCTCACTTCCTTCCTGAGGGATACGGGACGGTGTAAAGAAAAAACCAAGACATAAAGCAATCTATAACAGCAAAGGTATTAGGTTCGGGAGCTGGGTGGGTCAAACATCTAATAAGTGTCCAACGTAGTCTAAACAACTTGCCAAGAAATTCTCTGAGGGGATTCAGTCCGTACGAATTACTGTTTGGAACTAGGATGCTAGTCTTAGATCTTGACAGTCAGACTTCAGTGGTAAAAGAAAAAAGCTTTGATATCAAAGATCGTTTGGCTATTTTACAGGACTTAAACGAAACAAGAAAAGACCTGAGCAACATAAAGTTGAAACAGCAGCCAACAACCACTGAAGAACCACCACCTGTCCCAGCAAGACCTGTCTGGATTCCAAAAGTCGGGGATCTAGTCAGAGAAAAGATCGCGGTAAAGAAGGAATTTGGGCCTTCTTACAGAAAAGCAGTTCCTGTCTTGTCCATCAACGGGACAAGATCAGTTGTACTACCGCCGCTTGCTGGTAAAAAGGAGAACCGAGTTGTATCCATCGACCTGGTAAAACCACAATCATGTGGCCGATAACAAACAGTAGGCCAAGTGGACTCCCGATAAGTAGTAGAACACCAAGGTTTGCTACAAGTACAGGGGTGCTAACTAAAAGGCTAATCACATTCGAAACGCCTACAGAACAACAACAAGGACTATGCAACAATGCAATGGAACTCACACCTCTGAAAACCCAAATAAAAACATTTAGTAGAGACACACCAACCTACAATGAAGTAACAAATGAATATGCTGAAGCTGCAAGAAACAGTAATCCTGAAGCAATTGGAACAATAGACAGAACGGCATCCGGCTACTTCATCAACTTTGAAGATTCTTCTGAAGATCTAAGTGAATCAAAGACACAGCCATCAACAAAAACTTTTAAAGATAAAGCTAAGGAACTTTTGAAACAGCTGAAAGAAACCTATCTGATTTCTCCGTGGATTGAATTTTGGGTGTCATTTGATGTATTTATCCTGATACTTTGGCTCATCATGATACTATGTTTGGGACGCTTCATTGAGGGAAAATATGCTAAAATGGACACAGCAAGCCAGAAAATCAACTTGATCCTCAAGCCACACACGTCTTCACACGTCAAGAAAAGAGAACTTTCTTCAGTCAATTTCACAGCCAATCCTATACCGGGTGGGGTAGCATGGGACAATACTGACTATGAAATTTATGGTCCGGTAGAGATCCTCAAATATCCACACCAAATCAAGATCTCGTTGAGTGACTTTGTAAAACCAAACTCATTTGCTGATGATTGGGACTTTGAAAGTATTAATAACATGATGTCTGATCTAGTGATGTCTGCTAAATTTACCAAACATGATTATTTGCAGGGTTCGTCTAATTATGATAGTATGTACTGCTACAACCACTATGGTAACCATTTTTTACATAAATCAGCACAACCTAGAAATGTTTTAAATTATAATCAATGGGAACATTGTGCAACCCCTCCAAAAGGAAGCTCAAGAACCTTTTATGACAAATATTCATACTTTTCAGGGTTCAACACAAGTAATGCTGAAACATTTTATTTCAAATTGTCAAATAAGACAGGAACAAAAACCATGCTTACAAACACAAAATTGATATATTCGGACTCATTTTTTGAACAAATGAATACATTTGGTTTTGATTATTGGGACAAAAATGTTGAAGTAAAAAGTGTTTGGGGTACAAAAGAATGGCAAGTACAAGGTATAGAATCATTGTTTAGAGCCTGCATGATCCCAGAACAAATTATATTCTTGAATGAAACTATTCAACAAACTACCTGTCTTGGATTAGCCAAAATCAAAGACTTAAATAAACCGTCTATTCCAAAACCAACAATGAACAGCAATAACTCTGCAGATGAAGAAATAGACGTAAACTATGTATTAAACCAAAACAGAACAAATCTTGATTGGAAACAATGGTTGATCTGGCCAACAGATACTAATAACTGTCAAGACAGATTCCTGAACAAAACACAGGGGTTCAAATTGACCAGGCCAGACCCTAGATATTCCCAAAGACAACACCCAGGGATAATCACCACCTACAGTGTGGGCAAACTCTGCCTTCATTGGCTAAAAACTTCCACACTGACAGAAATTAAGCAACACCTAACTTTACTTACTGATGGTGCTGACTTGCGTGATTTCATTATGGGACCGCGCAAACAGCGTCAAAAACGGTTCATAGCAGCCTCTATATATGCAGCTTACAACGAGGCCTGGAAGATAACTCAAATTGAGACAGCAGAAAGTATACGGGAAATTGACCGTATTAATTTGGAAAAATCGCTTTCTGTAGTGGACAATGGGTTAATGACTCTGTCCTCCAGAATCTTTTCATTGGACAGCATTGTGTCTTCAGCAATCGACATAATATCGCAAGACTTACTGTTACAACACGGTCAGTCTCAATTGCGTTCTATTGTGCAGCTTGGCTGGACGTTACAAAACCTGCGTTCAGGCTATGTGCCTTGGCGTTTAATCAACACAACGTCACTATTCACTATCTTTAACCTTACTGATAAACAGATCAGTATGGCACAGAAGGGTGCTGATTATACAATCCTGAGCATTGAGAAACTCGAGAGATTACCATTGACAATGTCAGAACGACCTGTCATTGAATGGATAATACATGGGATAATTAATATTCCGATATCAACTTTCAGGTTTCAATACTGCCAAAAATATATACAGGCTGGCATGTACGAAAAATTGGGAAAAGGGTACATTAACCGCATGCGTGCGGGCGGAATTCCGCTCGCACGCTGAGATTTTTAAAAACGCACTTTACATGACGAGCTGGGCTCGTCATGAGCGTGCGAGGAGGCTACCACATGACGAGCCCAGCTCGTCATGAGCGTCGAAGGGGTTAAGACAACATGGAACTTGCCCTATTCACATGCATGTGTCAGTAATAAAGGACAGAAAGTGTTTCTTAGTGGCAATAATTGTGCGATGTCACTAAGCGGTACACTTCTGTGTAATGGAATTAGTTTGCATGGAGCCTGTGAAGGGAACTCAAATAACCTTTCATGTCACCAGCTAGGCACACCTGCAACAGAGATAGAACCATTCTTTAAAAGACTCTATAACGGGAGTTACATTCTAATTGTGGATCGCAGATGTTGTAGTCTACTGCCCGGGGTTCCTTATCTCGTTAGTACGACTGCGAAGGTCATGTGCTGTGGACGCTTATTGTTCCCCAGCTCCTTTCCAGACAGGGAGGCAAGGGCATGGCCTCACTTGAAAATTACTTCTATTCGAGTTGATACTTTAAGCAGAATGAAAACAGTGCTTCTTCAGACGCCGACCAGGCTCACGTCATCAAAAGAAACGTATGATCTCCTAGTCGCAAGGACGACTGCAGAGATTCACTCATTGTTATCAACTAATTCCCCCATACATTTCGCAGAAATCCTGAATGAAATCTTAAATATTTCTGATACCAGTGGAGTCTCAAATGTATTTAAGACAGTATTTTCGATGGCATTAACACCATTCAAAGCCATACTGGGTATTTTTCCAGACTTCGTCCATTCGATTTTTGGAGGAGTTCCCCTCATTCTGGGACTAATTGCAGGAATCCTATTCTTAGTCCTTATATTTCGTTATGGCAAACCATGTCACAGACAAAACACCTGCGACAAGGGAAGAAACAATCCGAGCCATTGGATACTGGGACCGGATATCAAAAATCCTGGGACTAACCCGGCTTAGAGACCTGAACATGACTTGGTTTCTTTCATTTCGGCCGATATGGCAAAGATGTGTTTTACCTGTATTAAGGTGCATGCTGTTCGGAGAAGAATGCGTGTTGGACACCTGTCTGACGCTACAATCGGATGCGCCAATGGATGCAGAAACATTGTTGGGTCCGGTAAAGGCTCATGCATTGTGCTGCCCTCAACGGCTGCCAATCCTGATGACGGCATTCGTGGAAACTTCACCACTACGATTAAGGGGTAGTGAAGATCAAGATGAAAGCAGCATCGATCAGGTACAACCTTCTGTCAGCAATACTAATCAAAACGTCAATGGAGACAATCATGCACATGAATGCATGGTTACATCTTTTTCCGAGTTAGTGGAACTCTCACAGGAAGCTGTTGACAGCTTTTTCAGCAGTCTCAACGATATGATGTTCTCACCAGAGCAGAAATAATGACTCTTGAACAAGCTAGCACACGGCGTTCCCGACACCTTGAATTTGGCCTTCAACTTTAATAATAAAGTAGCAAGATCGACTTTTCCTCCAGTCCACGGACAGCAATTTTTTTAGCAGCCTCAAAATATTTTTTTTTACGGGACACTTTTCTTCTGCTTAAAGTAAGAACTATTCTTAGAGAACTAATTTCTATTTTTAGAAACTTCATAGACATTAGCTGCCCGCTGGTATGTTTATAAATATTTTTTGAACTGTGATGAAGTGGTCTCGAACTTTTCTTCTGTATTAAGAGCCATTTCATGTGTAATTCTCATATTCGATTACTAATAATGTATACATGCGTGATTAATTTAGCATTAGTCTACTTCTTAAATGCATATAGTACATGTGACTATTTTTTCCCCGTATGTTACTTAATTTCAAAATGCATTATGTGTATTTTGGGGTGGTAAGGTATACACGATACTCTACAGTATGTTTTACTATGCCTAGATTCGTAAATATGGCCATAGTTAGCGTGGAGTGGGTGTGATGTATTCCTATAGGTTCTGTATCGATCCGCCTATTCCTGACCCTATTCTGGTTAACGAGTTAACTAGCAGCCATCCCATGATGCAGAAACCGTTATCTGATTACGCCAGACCACGGCACAGGAGCGCGTTATCTGATTAGGTCATAACGCTTGCCATCTAATTAGGCAAGCAATATTCCTCCAGCCCCTGATAAGGCATACGGAGTTCTCAAAACAAATCAAACCTATGACAACCTGGGAAAAACCCTGCGGCCATTGTTTTGATTTCACCGAGAACTTCAGTAAAAGAATGCGCTAACGACCAGCTCGTATGACATCCTTATTGACGTATCTATGTCCATCCTTACGTCAATCTCGGCACCTTACAGGTATAAATATTACCGATATTGCCTTAAGCAAACACACGCGGTGGTGACGAGATCGGAGCAGCGAGACTTGCCGAAGCCCAGCAGAGAGCGAAGCCCCCGGCGCTGCCCCGCCTTCCTGACGCGCTGAGAACGAGACGCTGCTTTCTCCTGCCGAGAAATCCAGCTCCGGCGCTTCCGAGCAGCCCTTGCAGGCAGCTTGGAATATCGAGACCTCAGACGAGAGATACTATCCCTCAACCATCCTAGACCTCAGGTACGGAACTGAATAACCCCTTGCAGAGAATTCTTGAATCAGTCACTTGGCAAAACAAACTTAACTTAGACTGCTACTTTCTATCCCCGCCCACGTATTAGGCTTAGGTCAGGTACACTGGGGTAGGCGTGGTTAGAAGCACCAGTTGAGTACGATTAGTCAAATGTTTATATGTATGTATCTATTTTATCCATTTTAAACCACTATATGGCTTAGAAACCATATAAATGTTTTTACAGTATTATTTTATACTTCTGCTTTTATTGTATGCACTTTACTTAACCATAAGTATTGCAATAATATTGATTCATTTCTCTTGTACGAGAAAAGAGACTGATCAATAAATAACATCTTTTATTGAACACGCCCGTCTCTTCCTTTTCTCTACAATCTGGTGAAACTAAGAATGCACGTACTGACTGAGTAAAATAAGTTGTCTTTTGTTTTCACACGACTCTAGAGATACACTCTTGATTAGGGGAGAGCAAAGTTGTCATGTTCTATGGTTGTCAGAAACTAAATCCCTTCTTGTCTATCCAGGGAGGTTCAATTCCTCCTTGTCTATTCGAGAAAGTTTCTAGTGAACTCTGAGCTAGCTGGCAAACCCAAAACTTTAAGTCTAATATCGACAGTAGAAGACCTAGTTAACGTCTGGTCTAGGTCTATACTATTGGAGGTATTATTCCAATGCGCAGAGCCTATTGGGATAATAGGAACTACACTACAATTTCAGAAATGTTTCCACTCTTTCTAAACCACAATCTCGTTTCCTACATACCGCGCTTGCAACTGCTAAAATCTGTATATTAAGACAATGGAAATCTTCCACTCCACCATCTCAAGAGTCCTGGTTATCTGCTATGATTCAAAGTGCTTCGCAGGAAAGGATTATATATAATATTCAAGATCAACTAGAGTTATTTTCACAGATATGGAATCCTTTTCTACTTTCTTAACATGTTTGTATTTGTTATCATTTAGTTTTTAACACTTGATTGTATATGCCTTTTCAATCTTTCCTTTATATATTGTTATATATATTTATTGTCCTAGATAGCATAATATTAAATATTGTTCTATATATGGATTTAATTTTTAATTTATATCATATGATCCTTACCCTTATTACTTGTATTTATTTATTTATTTATTTGCAAGCTTATACCGCGCTGGGAATCGACTCCCTAGGGAGTATCTCCGCGCCATTGGCAAACGTCAGAAAGCAAATAGCCCTGTCATGTGTAAACATCATACTGCAAGTATTAATAGTTGAATAGAAAAGTTTTTAGTTTTTTTCTGAAAGGAAGATGATCCCTGCAAGCTCTGATTTCCAGGGGGAGTTCGTTCCAGAGTTTCGGGCCGGCCACTGACAGAGCTCTACCACCTTGTCGTGATTTCCAGAATCTGGGGACACATAGAAGTTCATGGTCTCCAGATCTCAGAGTTCTTACGGGAATATATGGGGAAAATTTGAGTTTTCTTGTTTTTGTTTAATGATTCTGAAATGCTAATAAAAAATTGCAACACAAAAAATAAACAAATATAATTAGGGCTGATTTTTACAGGTAAATACAGGCGGAAAACTATTTGTTTTCCTGGCTGTATTTATTTGTAAATATTTTTAATTCATGCGTGCCAGTTCAGTAGGCGTACAGATTGAGAGGCATGGGGGGGTTAAAAAAGACAATAGATGTCTAAATTAAGCATAATTGAGTGCAGATCTGCAGTTATTCATGCTATTGTCCAATGCAAGTGTTTTTCAGATAACGCTATTTCACTGCATTCTGCTGAAACCTTTTGGAAATTAAATTTGAGCATCCATTTATCAGTTAAATACATTTAGAAAAATGACAATTGCAAGTTCATTTATAGGGAAAACAAAAATGGATAAATGCAGAAACAAATGAGCAAAAATAAATATGGATATAGACTGAAATGAAAATAAAAAAATACCATAAAACCGGGGGCCCTAATCATAATATTTGGGACTTACATTTCCCCATGAAGGTGTTTGAATATATACATATATGGCCACATCAAGATCATTTCTATATATAAATCCTGGTCTCTTGTGATACTTCATTTGGATTTCCCGTATGGGAGTTGTTAAAAATGGGGGTCTCTAGTTGTCAATTGTTTGCACCATTGTTCAAGTAGGGACCCTTCTTCCTCGTCAGGGTAAGGGAGTTGAACTCCTAAAATAAGCCCTGCTCACCCCCTTGGTAACTTGGCACGAGCAGTCAGGCTTATCTCGGAGGTAATGTGTAAAGCATTTGCACATAATCAACAATAATACAGTGAAAATATTACAAAAGGACACCACAGCAGTTTAGAAAACTAACCAATATTTCTATATATCCAAAACAAAAATTCAACATACAGTACTTAAAAATATGCACTTTGCAAGAATACTTTAAAAATACAGTTCCTTGAAGTCTGTAGCTCTCTCCGTTGCTACCGCGATACTGAAAACAAGAGGATCCAACAGTTCCTGCTGACCGTGTCAGAGCGGGTCAGCGGTGGGGTCGGCAGACTCGTAAACAGTACCTTTTTCGTTGCGCCTGATGCGGAGGTTGCGATGCACATTCGTGCGGTGTCCTCAGGTTGCAGTGCAGGCAGCGGCTCGGTGACGGTTGTCCAGCGGCATCGGTGAGACCAGGGCTGTGTGGCAGTGCTCAGTGCGGTGCAGGCTTCGGAGCCAGTTAAAGAGCAGCGACGGTGTCTGTGAGTCCAGGGCGGAGAGGAGAAGCGAGACGGTGCAGAGTGTTTTGCCCACAGGTCATGGTGCAAGCAGTGGCTTTGTGGCAAGGTCGTCGTCGGTGAGACAAGAGTTGCGGCGCGAGATGCTGAGGTGCCCTCTGCGGTGTCTTCAGGACACGGAACCAGTGACTGAGTCAGCTGCTTTTTCTCCTCTGCAGCAGCTGAAACCCACGGTTCCAGAAGTGGTGCCCTACATTTGGAGATAATGCAAAAAACAGCAGAAAGATAATCATAAGGGAACAACTATGACAAGTAGCAATTTCCATCACCCTCCCCCCTCCATGAGTGTCCCGGAATCTCTGTACTTCCGCCAGAGCGCCCACACTTTCTTCCATTTTTTAGCATACCCCCTACTATTGTACACGGTTTCTTCCGCCCTTTGGCACCAGTCAAGGACTTGCTTCCAGTCCTCCAATTGCGGGGGTAACTGTGCCCCCCAGGACCTAGCTATGTTGCGTTTTGCCACTCCTGCATCCCCGACCAACCATATTTCCACATACCTAGACCATGCAGTGTCACCCTTGACCATCAATAAGAGCCACTTCGGATCCATCAGAACTGCCTGCCCCACAACACTGGACATGATTGCTGTAACATTCACCCAGAAGGGAATGATCTCGGGGCACTCCCACAAAATATGAAAGAAGGTGCCCTCCTGCTGGCACCCTCTCACGCATAGCGCTGACTGGATCCAGACCCATTTGTATAGGTGTGTGCGGGGATAGTGGGTACTGTGTAGGATTTTTAGCTGCATCTGTCTGAAACTGGAGCAGTTTGCAATCTCTCTAGGACTCTAAACCGCATCCCGCCAGTCCTCATCATCCAGGCTACCAAGTTCGATGGTCCAAGCTGCTCTGAGAGTGATTAAAGGGTCAGGTGTATTGTTTATTAACTTGCGATAGATTGTGGATGTGGGTTTCTCCGCGATGGGGTAAAGCAACAGCCTATCCTCCATCGAAGAATACTCCGGAACAGACTTACCATGCTGTATATACACTCGTAGGGCATGCAAAAATCAGATATACTGGTACCTCTGGGACTGGTGTAAGTCACATTCTTTTTGGAGGTACTTGAATGAGTGGGGGAATCCCATTTCCAGACATCGCTTAAGTATTCAATCCCTATCAGCCTCCACCCCTTGAAACCCGCCAAGCCAGTCACCTCTCGCAATTGGTCACCCAACCACAGTGGGGTTTTCCTGGTCAGTTTACCGCCCCCCCCCACCGAGGAGTTTATTAGCCTCCTTTCCAGCACTCTAGTACCACCCTGGTGTGGTCAGGCCACCCCGCCTGCATCTTCCGGGCATAAAGGAGAGGCTCACAATTTCCCCCAGGCATAACCATCCTATCTACCCTCTAGGCTGGTTCACTACTGTCTGTATAAATCCAGTCATTAATCACCTGGAGCTGCGAGGCCCAATAGTATAACCTGACATCTGGGATCGCCAGACCTCCATCGTACACTCCCCTTTGAAGCTTATGCAATGCTATTCTCGGGGGCCCTCCCATGACAGAGTTCGCACCTCCTGCGCTATCCGTTTGAAAGTGCCTGGGGGGGGTGGGTGTCAGGATATGGTGTGTTCTGTAGAAAGTAGAAGAGTCTGGTTAGAATAAGCATTTTGAACAAAGCCGCCCTACCCATGAGTGAAAGTGGGAGGGTACGCCAGTGACTCACATCTGCTCCCAGACGACTCAGCTGGGGCTTGAGATTCCTGTCCAGGAACACCTACTTGTCTCGCATGACATAAACCCCCAACTACTTAAACCCCTCTGACTACTGGGGCCGAGCACCTAGATGGAGTCCGAGGGGGAGGGGGGGCCACTGGGGAAAAATCAGACTTCGACCAATTAATAGTATAGCCGGAGTAGCTGCCAAACAGTTCAAAGATGTGCATCACTTGAGCTATAGAGTAGTATGGTCTCGCCAGGTACAGGACGCTGTCATCTGCGTAGAGGGTGATACGCTCCTCACACCCCCAAGGTATCGCAATGCCCCAAATCGTAGGGTCCCTCCTGATCCAGTGGCCCAATGAGTCCAGGGCGAGTGCGAAGAGGAGGGGGACAGCCATGCCTGGTGCCTCGTCGCAGGGGAAAAGACCTGGATATATCCCCGTTAACTGCACTTGGGCCGTGGGTAGTTGGTATGAAAGTCTTACCCAGCTGCAAAAGATCGGTCTGAAATCTAGCCTCTGAAGGACCATGAACAAGTAGGGCTATTCGATGCTGTCAAAGGCCATGGAGGCTTCCAGCGCCATCAATGCCGTTTGAGAGCTCCCAACCTCTTCGGTCATATAAAGCACCCCGTAGAGACGCCGCAAATTATGACGGCTGCTTCTCCGAGGCATAAAACCGGACTGGTCGACGTGTACCAACTCCGCTATGACGGACACCAATCTGTAAGCCAGGACCATGGCTTCCACATTATCGATATCGGGCGGTATGAGTTGCACTGATCGGGTGACTTTCCCGCTTTGTGAATCACCACTATCGTGGCTTCTCTCTGATCCGGAGGGAGCCTCCCGGTCTCGAGTACTTTGGTCGACATTTGAAGAAGGGGGGCTTTTACGATCACGGCCTACCTTTTATAAATCTCGATAGAGAGCCCATTAGGCACGGATGCTTTGCCTGACTGGCGGGAGCTCTGAGCATTACCAAGCTCCTCTTCGTGAGATCCGCTTCTAGCCTGTCACGCGCCTCTGTGGACAACGCGGGTAGCGCGACGTCCCGTAAAAATTTCTCACAATCCGTTTCAGTCCGAGTGCATACTGGGGAGTATACCTGTTCGAAATAGGCCGCAAAGGCCTCCGCTATGGCCATGCTTGTCGAGTGGAGAGTCCCAGATGCGTCCCTCACTACAGATACTCACAAGTGATCTCTATCACGGCGTTCCAGCTACGCCAGTATCTTCAATTATTATTATTATTATTATTTAATGGTTTTATAAAGCGCGTAGTAACTCGATGAGCATCCCAGCGCTGGCCTGTTTCTCCTGGGGCTTCAGCCGCCTGACTGGGGTTTATGGTTGCGGGAAAAGGAGGGTCTTTAAGGATTTCCTGAACTGGAGATGGTTTGATTCTGTCCTCAGACTACGTGGTAAGCAGTTCCAGTGTTTGGCCGTGTGGACTGAAAAACGACGGCCACCGGTTTTGGCTTTTTTGACTCTGGGTACTGAGATGAGGTTTTCCCCGTTGGACAATGCCTTGTCTCCCACATCATAGATCCGATGCTGTGTAGCCAGTGCATAGGCCCACGCCTCGCCCTCAGCCAGCGCCCTAAGATCTCTTTGCTTCAGTATCAGTATGTGGCGCAAGTCCTCAGATGTGGAGAGTGCATCATCCTTCTCTAGCTGCTCTATCTCTTGCTCCAACCGTCGGATCTGTAGGGACTCCTCTTTTCTTCTGTGCACCAATCAACACCTGAGCCAGGCCCCGTAGGACCGTCTTGTAGGCCCCACAGTCAAATTTGGGAGTCCACGGAACCCCGATTTTCTTTGAAATAGAGCTTTGAGCCCTCTCGAAGCTTCTCTCCAAGTGCCGGATCGCGGTGGTACCAAGGATCTATCTGCGGGAACACCACCCTGTTTACAGCCGGGCCTCTAAGGGTGATGCAAACTGGGTAGTGATCTGAAATCCCCTGTGCCATATGCTTGGTATTTGTGAAGTCTCCCATTTGGTCATTACGGGTGAGAAAGTGTTCTGTCCTGGAAACTGACCCAAGGCGTGCCAAGTAAAACATGTATTGCCTGAGGGATGGGTTATGTGCCCGCCAGAGGTCGCACAGGCCCAGAGTTGTGACGAAGTCTACTAGGCCGCGTTCTCCCTGCCCTCCCGTTTGGGAATGGCAATGATCCAGGTCCGGATTCATAACCGCATGTGTATCCTCACCAATGAGGAGAACACCAGAGGGGAGGTCAGTTAAGAAGGAGCTCAACTTCGGAAGGCTGATTTAGTGTAGGCCAGGGGCTATATGACAGGAGCAGAATCTCAAGGAGTGCCCATCCCACTTACCTGGCGCTGCCCACGTGCCTGAGATAACCAGGGGCAAGGTGTTGCGTACTAGAATTCCCACCCCGTGCCCTGGATGTAAACCCTAAGTGGGCTATCATTTTATAGCCAAAGCGGTCTAGGGCCTTACACCTATTCCCCCTCAAGTGTGATTCTTGGATCAGGACTACATCTGGGAAGTGCCTCTTGAGGTGCTGTAAGACAAGTGCGCGTTTTATTTTATTTCCCTGCCCATTCACATTCCAGTCCATACCTGCATACTAGCTGGATCACCCATCGTCTCTGAGAGGTCCCAATACTTTCACATATTCCCTCTTTACTGCTGTGTCCCCAGGATCGAACCCCAAAAGCTGAAAAATATCAGTCTTGAGCAAACTTCCCCTCCCCCTGAACGAGAGAAACCAAAAACACCCCAACTCCCCCCTCCCTGCAGCCCTGCTAGGTGAGTCCCCAACCTCCTACCATCCACCAAACCTTCGGAGTGCCTGTCGCACCTAAGGTTCTAGCAAAAACATTTGAGAGGCGCTGTGAACTTGCAGCCAGCGTGAAGAGGTACATATCTTTTAACGAACATTTCATGCCCACACTGCAGAGCTCAGATTGACACCCCCAGCATCCGGCCTCCCCGACTTCCCAAATCCCCGTCTGCGCGGAGACATCAATAGAAACACGCAGGTCGTACAATGTCAGAAACAACTGGAGAGTCACCTGTTCACCCACCCCACCCCGAGGCAGTGGACTCTCCTGTCCCCCTCCCCAAGTTTAAAACCCCCTAGGAAGTGTGCACTGGGGAATAACTGGTGAGCTCAGCTAGGTCTGGACCGCCTCAGTCACTTATCTGTCTGCTGGTCTTGCCTCTGGTCCCCGGATGACCGCCCGTCATCTGACTCAATCTCTTCGTCTTGTTGACGCACATCAGGGCGCAGCTGTCCACCTCTGCGACCAACAGTGCACCAACCCTCCAGCCAGTCGCTGGAGCTTCCTCCAGCGTGTCGAAGAAGTATGCTTTCCAACCATCAAGGATTTTAAGCCCGGCAGGAAAGAGCATCAAATATTTCACTCCCTGGTATCTAAGGGCCCTCTTTACTCCATCGAAGGAGTTCCGCTGACGCTGGACCCGGAGCGTAAAGTCAGGGAATAAGCGGATGGTTGCATTATCCAGGCGAATATCGCCATGCATTCGTGCAGCCTGCAGGATTGCATCAATATCTCTTAAGTTCAGGATGCGGGCGATGATTGTGCGAGGTGGTGCCCCAGGCCATGGTTTTCCCCCCAGTGCCCTATGTGCCCGTTCGACGGAGAAGTTTGATAGTGTTTGGGCTTCAGGTGGTTGAGCACCGGGTCTAATATGAACCAGTCCATAGACGGCCCTTCCATCCCCTCTAGGCCCCTAGTACGCAGATGTTGTTGCGCCGGGCTCTCCCTTCCTGGTCTTCCAGCCGGGCATAGATATCTTCTTGATTTTTCGTGAGGGTGGCCATTTGCTCTTGCAGTCGTTTAATTTTGGATTGCAGGTTCCCAATGCCAGTCTCAGCCTCGGAGACCTTCTCAGACATCTTCCTGAAGTCTGCTCGCAGGAGGTTCACCTCCTCTGTACAGAGTCCAATTTAGGCTCAAGAGTCCACCTGAAATCCCTGATTGCCATCATTATATCCTTTAGGTAGGGTTCGGGCCGCCGTCCTCTGGGTCTTCCTGTGGGGTCTTCCTGTGGGCCCCCACCCGTCGCCCCATTGTCACGGTCCATTGCGACGGTGTATTTGTCTATATGATTAGTCTGGCCAGGGTCCGCTCTGTTGCGGCCCATGTCGGAATGTCAGAGCCACTACCGGCAGCACCCCAAAAGCCGGGAGGGGGGGGATCGTGTCCGCCTGCGCTCAGTCGGGTGCTTCGCCGTGAAGCCTTCCCAGAAGCAACAAGGCCCCTGCCCAGACAAGGTCTTGGAGGCTCTATGGCACAGCGCGGGCCTCCACGCGGCGCCTCCTACTGTAGCCCAGCGTTACCGCACCTCAACCTAGGGAAGAGGTCCAAGTATTGGGAGGGATATCGTCAAGGGGGTCACGCTGCACCGTCACCAAAGTACTGCCCAGGAGTGAAGGTAGGTGGGCCTGCTGGTTCCCGTGCTCTCGTTTAGCAGGCTCAATGGACCCCCGCTTGCAGTCTCTCAAGATCTCTGTCCCGCACCCAGCCGATCACTCACCTCTCCTACCCGTCACTGGGAGTGTGCACGCCAGGCTTCAGGGCCTCCGCTGCGGGGCCTGAGGATATGGTCTGCCCCCCCAATGGCATCAATGCAGAAACTCTCGCGTGGCCGGTGGGGGAGGGGGCTCACTTCGACCCGCTCTCGTTGTGGTGACCAGAAAGCTCACTGCTCCAATCAGGGTCTGCAGCTATCCGGATGATGGACTCCCTCGCAGTTACCGGGCCCGCCACACACTCCTTCAGGATCGGTCGGGTCTCTCAGCCGCTGCTGCAATGGCTCATGGCAGCTTTGCAAGCCTCTCGGTGTTCGTGCTTTACGGACTCCTGCTGATGGCGTCGCTGTCTCACGCACTCTGTGTGCATCACTCACAGCGCCACCAAGACCAATCCTCTACGCCTCCACAAGACAGCACTAAGCACCAGGGGGGTATCGGAGGGGGTTGCCTACAGGGCAAAAGCGGGTGCCATCTTGTTCCACGCCAGTCGCCGACTTTCACTAGCTGCTGCAGTGCATATGGAGCTTTCGCACGGCTGCCACTCGCTGCTTACAGTCGCCACTACATTCCGGTGTCCTCTGGGCTCTGCCATGGTACGGATGATGTCGGATTATTGGGCTTACATGCCGACTGCTAGCGCAGCGCGTTCAGTAAGCGGCCATCTTCCGTGGCTGCAAGCCACACCCCCATATTTCCTCAAGTTTTAATGTTTTTATTAAATGTATGTCCATTACCAAACCTTTCTTGGTTTCAACCCTTCTCTCGTTAGTCCTGGAAATATGGATCTCACCCCCGCACCCCCAAACCTCCATTCCTTTCCTCAGTGATCTTCTCTGGGGAAAAAAAATCCTCTCTGTAATAGTCATTCCCTTCCTGATTATCATCTGCTATAGCTTGAGATAATGTACCCATTTTTTCACCATCTTGTTCTTCTGAACTAATGGTGTGCTCAGAGACAGTAACCCCTTTTCCCATGTATTTTTCACTTCCTTTTTCGGGTCAAGTCTGTGACAGCGCTCTCGCTCTCGCTTGTAAGACCGTTATTTATCATAATCGACTGGAGCCTGCCCGTTTGTTGCCACTGTTTGACTTCAGTCTCACTCTTTCTTGTTGTCTTCTAATTGGTCAGCACAGTCCAAGCATCACTTCTGTTCCTTTCGGTGGAGCATGAATGAAGCATCGTTTGATTTAACTTGATTGGTGCCCAGAGCTGCTCACTTTGTAATTGAGGTACTATTTCTTCTTTCCCCTCCCGCCCATCCCTTCTCCGTGATGCTGTCCCCATCTGGTGCTTCCTCCCTCATTCCCCGTGCCTCCTTTGTGTTGCTGTCCCGCTCTTTTATTTAACATATTACACAGCAGCGCCGGGTGCAGTGCAACATGGCTTTAAAAAAAACCGATATGGCTCAGTCAACGCTGGCCATGCCATACCGCTTTATTTTCTTGACTTCAAGCCATGTTGCACAGTAGCTCGGTCTGTTGTGTAACATAGCTACAAGCATTGACGAAGCCAATAGATCTCACATAGTTGAGACCTATTTTCTCTGCCAATGCGTGTTGTCCTATGGTTTCTCCTTGCACATAATGATCTTCAGCATGGTTGTCTTGGTGTTTCCTGCTTAAAAAGGTGGCCTCCTTATGCTTTTGGCTATCTAGGATTTGCCTAATCTTAGTCAGCTTTTTGTTATTTTAATAAAAATTCACAAACTGTAATAAAACCAATTTTACAGTAGCTATGCAGTGTAACATTTTGTTTGGAGGTTGCGTTATGAGTGAGGCTGTTTTTCTAGGGTGCTTTGTTGACATATGTCTTTAGGCGCTATTCTCTGTTCGGCCATTAGGGGCTAGGTTTGAGAAATTACACCCTGTTGGGGTAGTATGCCAAAAAGAGTATTTTTAAATTGTTAGTTGACCTGGAGTTGGAATTCTGTCCAAGTTATAGTTTATCATTCATTGATAGAGATATTGATAATTGTTATGAAACTGACATACGCTAAATGCATCCGCTCTTTACCTCAGGGACTATACAATCTGTTGTAAGAATCAAGACCACCATGTATACCCTCTGCATTTTATCAAGAGCAGATTTATAGGGCGATATCTTTACTTCTGGCAGCTTGTTTTTCATTTCCATGGGTTGAGTGATATTTGCCTTTGTTCTCTTTTAAAATTTCTGTTAGAAATGCTTTGTAACACACATTTGGAGAGTATATTACTTGTGTAAGCCTCATGTGGTGTATAGATGATAAACTTTAAAACAAGTGACAAGACTGAGATAAACTGAGCACTCCCTTGGTCTTCTTGATGCAGTCTGTCCACAATGATGTACTACTACAAACACTCATACTAACCAAGAGAACAGGTTTCTGTAGTGCTCTGTGGCCTCTCGTTAAAGAATAAACGGAACTTAGTTAACTCCTATGTTACTGGGATAAAGTTTTTAAAAAACAATGTGCCCTTCACGTGTTAACATGCTCTTAAGATGCAGACAGATTCTATAATGACATTTAAGCAATAAAGAATCATAGGTGTATCCTTTCAGAAGTCTAGGCCTTAACACATTTTTCAGGCCACATTAAAGTCAGTTGTGTTTTTTTGCCCACAGCGCCATCCTAGCCTGGGACCATTCATATGCAGGTCAGTGTTGGCCCTGTTCCTGTGTGAACATAATGGGCCAAAATACCAGCCCATTTACCCACTGAATAGGAAATGGAGCCACCCCTGACAGCTGTCACCTTTTTGAGCTGCACTGTCAAGCCTCTGGCCCAGTAAGCATGGGCCCATGTCTGGGTGCACGCTTTGCAATTGAGTTATCTTGTTAAAATAAGAAATGGTGTTGGGCGGAATGCTTCCACTGGCAGCCACATGTGGCTGCATTGCAGTCAGTCTCTTATTTGCCCACTTTGCCACTCCTGACGAACACCCTTGGACAATTCCTACTAGTTCTGTTACAATCAATAACTTTAGGCATGAAGTCATGCCAGTTGTGAATTTCTGAACATAGCTCAAAATTACATAATGGATCAGGCATGCTTTGCAGTTTTTAGTGAGGAATTTGGTTAACGTTTTGTGATTTCTTTTCTTTTTTTTTCTCCCCATAGGAGGAGATTACAGCAGCAGTCACTCGTGCCATGGAGCAGCAGATGCAAAAAAATCTGGCAGACACCCAGCTGGAGACTACAGAGTTTGATAATTTACTGCAGCCCATCATCGACACGTGCACGAAAGATGCCATCTCTGTAAGTGACATCAGTAACCAGGCCGAAAAATGAAAAGATTTGCCTTCTTTGCCATACTTGTTTTGGTGTACATATGATTTGTGCTAAGTTTTCAAGTTCAGTGCGTCTTGCACTTGTTTAAATTTGTGATTGTATAACACTGCACACTTGCCGGTGATGCTGACGTACCACAAAAAAAACGAACTGCCAGTGGTACTTCGATTTTTCCTCTGGTCACCACTTGTCCCATCTCGTTTTTGACTTTCATTTTTATACTTTAATTTGTTAATAATTCTGGGCATTTTATGCATTGTAGAAAGTTCTCTCTTGGGTTGGGTCTCTAGTTGTGCTTTTAAGTGTTCAAAAAGTTGACACCATGTAGGAAGTGAAGAGTTTCCAGCTGGCTGGAGCCTGCAGTATAAAATGATCTGTAGTGTACGTTAAACCTTGTCACATGACTGAAATTGCCCTAGTAAACTAGATCATTTTATAAAATAAATCCTCAAAAAGTAAATCGAGAAACAGTCATTTGTTTTCGTCAGACTGGACATTGTGTATGGTTCTGGAAGAATAGGTCAAAGCCACATTTTCAGTATACTGACTGAATATGGCATTTATTTCATTTTGGTTAATCAATTGCAAATACTATTTTCATGTGTACTCTGGAAACTCTGGCATGGTGCCAGTCCTCCCGGACTATGTTGGATACTCTTACTTAAGAAATTCTTCCATTTCACTAAGTCTGAATCTGTTTTCCACCTTTTTGTGTCTGAGTAGTCTTGGTAAATGTGAAGTAGTGTGGAATCTGCTTTATTTTATTGACTACAAAAATTTATTCTGGACTTTATTTGCACTGTCATCCCTTTCTGAGCAGCCATTCCAATCTTTTCCATCCGCATATCACTATGGATGCCAGAAAAGGGTTGTGCCAAGACTGCAATGTAGATTTTATGTTCAAACCATGTCACTTCATACACATCTCCGCACCCGCAGCAATTTGGTGATACCTATTGTATTGAATTACAACTATCAACTCATTGATTTTATTTTCAATCACGTTTTGATTGGTTTTTCAAAACCGTACACTAGCCTATTGACCGCAAATGTAGTTGAAAAAATAAATAAAAGGCAACCTAATGAAACTTAAAAAACTAGCTCAACAGACAAAGTGAAAGTTATATCAATCACTTGAAGCATACGAATGTGAAGCATACGAATAAAAACCTAAATGTTTCTGCTGGCGAAAAATAAATACAGATGTAATTATCCAAAACATAAAGACCATTAAACAGTCCTAGATGAGTCCTTGTAATCATACCCCTATCAAGGGTAAAACGTCTCGTGCTCCAAACTGGTTTGATGTCATCCGACTTTAGCCGGTTTTATGTAAACGCAATATCTTCAGATACAGCTCGTAACTCCTTGGCTTCTTTCAACCTTTCCTAGAAATGTATTCATTCCGTGCCTGCTAATGCTTCACCGCCTCTTCTCTCCCACCTCCTGACTCAGAGAGCACATTCTGGTGCCCTACAGAGGCAGTACATTAAAAGTGAGATATGCAGTGTTGGAGTGTGCAGTTGTCAAGTTTTTGTTGTTAGATTGTGTTTAGTATGTGTCTGTCAGTGCACACGTTACATTCTCTATCACCATTCATGGATGAATTAAAAAAAATACTTACTTTTATGTGAAGTCAGAGTTGAGGTGTATCTATGCTCGCCTTTTTTGCCTGTGTAAACAGTAACAACTTGTGAAATATTTTCTATTGTGGAAAACAAAATCTATGCCTCTAATTCTAAAGTGGTGATTGCTTTTTGCTCCAGGCTGGTAAAAACTGGATGTTTACCAATGCCAAGTCCCCTCAACACTGCGAGGTGTTGGCATGGCACCTGCGCACCCGGATAACCGCAGAAGGCGCACATTTTGAACTTCGGCTGCATTTAATTTATCTGATCAATGATGTCTTGCATCACTGGTAAGACTTTATCTGGGATGTGCATGTTAGGGATACTTGCAACCTTGTTTTACAGCTGATCATATGCCAGTGTGCCAAAAGTATTAATGTTTATTCTTAATGCTGAAAAATGATTTGTCTATTTTTACTGATCTGCGGTCATAGCTGTAATTTGTTTCCTCACATACACTTTGCCTGGTATTTTGTGTGTTAGTTGGTTGTTTCGACTAAATTGAGATTTGATGTCAGCCATACACGTTTCAATGATTAACTCTCTGACATTGCTTCATGGGAGAATCCAGCTGGCATGTCACATATCTCAAGTATTGGCGGGGTGAGTGGGGTGGAATCGGAGATAACCTCCATACAAGAATGACAGAGGGGGTTGGACCTCTACATGGCGGCTAAAAAGGTGACATATAATGGTAGACGCTGTCCCCTTGTTTATCAAAGAATGGGGTGATGGAGACCTTACTATGGACTGGCGTCCCTGGAGGGAGACTTTGGGGTGACATCAGGTCAGACTCCCGGTCAGAGGCAATTGCTGTGAGATTGTTACACATACTTTATTGTGCATTGTTTTCTATATACAATGTGCTTGTGTCCTAAGAAGTATTGTAAGCATCCAATTGCAGCATTGTATAACATTGTCAGCTTTATATCGACACTAATGTATGAAGTGATAAACAGTACTGCCTTCGGTTTATGTATCCAGAAGGGGGACTTGAGATGGTGAGCCTCAGGGTTTATGATGTACTGTGGGATTGTGTATTTGTAGAACCGTATTAACCCAGTCTGCACTGGAGGTGCGATAGTACCGTTCTAGTATTCAGCAGCTGTCACGCGCTGGGCACATATTCCATTTTGGGTCATCGAAAGCTCATCTGAACTGGTTTTCAAGAATTTAATTAAAAGGGTGTTTTTGTTGTTCTTTCTTGGAGGATCAATGTACTTCCGGGACTGAGGTGATGCAGTCCTTGAACATATGATCCTAGTATTTGTATTCCCTGTGGCCCTGTATAACCTAATACGGCAGCACAGATTTGTTACCCATCTGTGCATTCTCTATCTGCTATTGGCTTTCGAGGTAACCTATTTACAAAATGTAGATCAGCTGCACACTTGATAGCTCAACATAAATATTGATTACACAAAGGTAGGAGATGTCTTAATAGTACACACAGTTCAAAATGTATCCTTCTGAGCATAGCACCCTATTTGAGGGGCAGATGGTAGATGATGGCTCAGGGTCAAATACGTTATTCATGAAATGGGCTTTTTAGAAGGGATATAAAGTGTGCAGATCAAAGCGTAGAGCAAATTTTGTTTCCATTTATTCTGCATGGATGTGAAGCTTTATCTCTATTCAAAGCTGTGCATTCTGCACAAACTTTGTAAAGATTGCAAAGTTCAAAATGCTAGAATTTCTGTGTAAATAGGGGTACAGATAAATGCAATTCTGCTATAGTCATTCCTGCTGGATGAGTCAGTTTCATACTTTACAAAGATAAGTTTTAAAAACACCTTGCAGTTAAAGAACCCAAACATTGTCCCTCTCTTAGTTCCAAATTGGATGTCATGCCTGCAATGGAAAATAAAGAGTTTACCCCAAGTCTTACTTTCTGTATCTCATCCCTCATTCGCTGTTCTCCAATGTATTTATATAAATAAACTTTTCAGGTTTCCTCGATGTAATTTCAAAACATTGCTTGTGTTTCCCCAATGATATGTGCTAAGGTGAATGTTTCAAATTCTGCCTGGAAATAAAGGGATCCATTCTTAAACCCCTCCGATGGTGACCTGCTGGAATAATGTATTTAGCTTAAAATTTGTTTGGCACAACATCTATAAGACGTTTGTATCTCCTTCTAAGATCTGCATGAAATTTTAGTTTAAACACCATTGGTCAAGGGCATTTTAATAGTTTACCTGCCTTTAAAAGGGAATATTTCCTGTTTTGCATACCCAACGAAAAACTGGGAGTCGTTTTTGAACCAGTCCTTTGACTTTTCATTTTCAGAATAACTGCAGGGAGATTATCTTGTTCTGCGGCACTAATCAAAATAATTGAATGATTTGATGCTGTAATTGAATTTAAGGTTAATCAGTCACTTATTTATGCACCTTTAAATAAGAGTAGTAAATTGCGAGTATCGCCCCACAAGCCTTGAAAACGTATTAAATGAGCAGTACACCGCAAGGGAGCAGATTAGTTGATTATAATGAGCCTCTTCTAACTAAAACCCAGATTTCCCTAAATCCTCTCTATCTCATGTATTGGCTGCCAATTAGATCTATAAACTTGTTGCTTTATCTCCCTTATCAAATGCCTATTTACCTTGCATATGTATAACCATACTATTCTTAAGTTTGCTGTGGTTTGCAGTTTCCTCAATTTACTTTTTCGTTTTTGGCAGTTGCTTTTGGCCCATTTTTGTTATTCAGGCAGTATCCAAACCTGTGCACTTTTGCATACTGCCCCCAGTTTTAGGGAAACCGAGATGTGTGATGTGACTTTAATTACATCTACTTACGAGAGAGACTGATTTTTGGAATCTTCAACATCACCTAGAATAATTGGGAGAGGAATCTTCTCATTAAATAGTTGGTAATAAAAACTGGGACCAAAAACCTAATCAATGGGCCCTTGTGTTTTATCAAGGACTGTGACCATTTTAACTATTCGGGGTTAGCAGGTGGGTTCACTCTAAAGCAAATGTTAGTTTAGCGCTCGCAGGGAATTGGGGCGGAAAGAATGTTAAAACTATCGTTCCATCATAGAGGATTCAATCACTGAAGGATTTGATTTTTACTTAAAATAACTACAATTGGATTCTTAGAAGAGAGGGAGAATGAGCCATCTAAAATCCAAGGGCATTCAATCAGATTGAATTTACAACTTCTTACTTTTCTTTTAGTCGAAGCAAAAATTACCATTCCTCCGGATGGCTGTCTATTTTTCCTGATTTCTCATATACCTATTGTAAGAAAGCCATCTTATTAGGAGGCTCTACCGAGGAAGTGTCCTGAAGTAATAAAAAGTCATTTTGCACTAAGAGGTCAGACCCCTCTTTTAACACCTGTCCGAAGCCATGATTCTGTCAAACTGAGACTTAATTGACAAGCTCACTGCATACTGTGCCACATCACTTAGCTCTTGACGTTCAGACTATTTTGCGATGAACAACATACTTATTGTTTTCAAGTCAGTCACAAAAAGACACAAAAGACTTATCTCTAGTAGAAATTGTTTTTTTTTTCTTTTCTGAAAGTGGTGCAACATGGTTTGTATATCAATGCTGGCTACCTGTGACTTCCAGTGGGTATTTTCTAAGTGGACTTCATGAAAGAGCAGACCAACGTGGTGGGACAATGCAGGGCCCTTTTGAAGAGCCCCAGGTTTAATTTTAAGTCCTGGAGATCGTAGCTGGTGACACTTAGTATTATTATTATTATTATTATTATTTTACTGAACTCATGGCCAGGGGTGAAGAAGAGAAAGCTTTGGTGATTTCTCTTCCATTAACTTTTTTTTTTTTTTTACAAAGCCAATCAAGTGTAAGTGTTGATGTCAATTACTCCAACACTGGAAATTATTTTAGACAATTTAATGGATGTAACTTTTGAGGACTTCCTGTCCTTGTACACATTTCAACATATATAATGAGATGTTCTAAATTAATACCCATGCAAATATTTTGTGGCCCCATTCCTGAAATTGGCATAGAGTTTTTATTTTGTTTTAAAAGAATCATTTTTATGTGTAGCTGGAAATGATTGATTCTGCATCTTTCTGGTCTGGGTGGCAAGAAGTGTCCAGCTGATTGCTTTGAAGGCAGAATTAAATTACCCTCTATTAGTTTAGAGGGAATTTCTTTTTAGAAGATCCATATGAATAGATGGATTCTTGTTTAAAGTCACCAAGTCCTCCAAGATTGTTAAAAGTTCTTTGAATCATGAGGCTATTCAACACTGACGACTCAGTGCATGAGTCCTATTCAGCCCTGTCGCAGAAAGTGTCTGATTCTTTTCTTAACAGACTCGTTAGAGGGAGGGAATTCTCTGACTAACTTAGGAGTTAAAATATTGCAATAAAATATTACTCCTTTCTGTATATGGTTGAATATTGGAGCGTGTGCTTAATACTGGAGTGTTAAGGTAGAGTGAGGAGGAGTGATGGGGAATCCGTTACTACCGGAGTGTAGTTTGTAATCGTCTTCTCAGCAATGCTCCGCACAAACTTCTGCTTTTTTCCCATTTCTTTTCCACCTCAAAGCCAGAGGAAGCAGGCACGGGAACTTCTCGCTGCTCTCCAGAAGGTGGTTGTCCCAATTTATTGCACAAGTTTCCTGGCTGTAGAGGAAGACAAGCAACAGAAAATTGCACGGGTAAAAACCCCTTCTTGCTTTTCAAAATATGCTTTCCCTATCCCTCAGTCATTTGTTCAGTTAAATATTACCTCTCAGAGTAATTTTCTGTTTTCTTTGTTTGCAAATAGCTGCTTCAGCTCTGGGAGAAAAATGGCTATTTTGATGAGTCCATTATTCAGCAATTGCAAAGTCCTGCATTGGGCTTGGGTCAATACCAGGTATGTTGTAATAATGTGCTGTGGATGCTCAAGACTTGTCAGGAGAGGGGAAAAGGGTCTTTGTTCGTTGACCATCTTCATAAAAAACCTCAGTTGTGACTTTTTAGCAGTCCAAAGTAGTTGAACATAGTTATTTAGTAGACAGATAACGAATTATGACACCTTCAAACCAAAATTCACCGGTTATCTCCGCACAAGCCCTTGTCAATAGCCTAATGCCCTACGATGGTGTGGAAATCTCGTGAGTTAAGAAACTCCTTGCCTCATCCCCCTTAATTCATTACCCCAACCTGTGATAATCTGAGTTTTTGCCCAACTTCCCAGTTTCATTTCAACTCCGTAGTTCATTCTACCAAGAGCACCTGAGAGTCTTGGCAAATGTAGATACAATGCTACAACACAGCAGAGTCCACATTTGTGGCCCAAAGTGCAGACTCTTCACCATCACCTTATAGTTACCAGAATGCTGACCCCAGACAGGACCTTGAATATCCTGCCCACAATTACAGTCCTCTCTTTCTAGAATATCCTCTCCCAGTCGTATCTCACCATCTTTTTTCCATCTAGCAGAATTGATTATACAGTTTTCGTCCCCTTGGAATAGGGCACATGGAAATAAGAAAACTGCCAGGTTGAAAATCCATGAATTAATTAACGCTTTGACAAGGTTCTTCTGTGTCCAGCCAAGTCTTTTAGACTACTGCTCTACATCCTGAATAAGAAACAGGACGTAGGTTGGCCTGTAACTTTTACCACAGCACCATCTACCCTCCCCCATAAATCCCATTCCATCCCCCCCAAGGTGTTAACTGTTGTAACAGCTTCTTCGCCCCAAGCCCTCTGCCCTCTGTCAGTGGATCATTCAGTCCAGATTGCACTCCACCTTTAGAATGTTTGTAAGATTTCTGACATTTTGAGTTTGGTATGTCGGGGTATCTCCCGGGTCCCACAGAGCTTCAACCTCAGCCTCTAGATCCCCTCCAAATCTCCATTGTTGGTCATCCCTCCCCCTTTCTGTGCCAATTCTACTTGTCTTTCCTCCACTTACCTTTTTTTACTCCTTCAAATTTTCAACTTTCTTCAAAGAGTCCTTGACCATAAACCAATTGATCCTTACCCCTTTCGCCTGTGTGGCCCTGATTGGGGGCGGGTGGTGTGCAGGGGTCTGGTCTTGATCAAGGGAGCGGTTCAGATGGCCTCAATTATTTTCACACTTGCCACCATTCATTATCTGATTCCTTCTAAATATGAACACATGTTCATTATCCCCACAGATGAGTGTGTACACAGCCTCTCCTATAACTGTTAACTGTTTAACTGCACTATATGGGGGGAATAACTGATTGAAATAGAGGTGGAAGCTATGAGCACATTTTCTAAACATTCTTTCAAAATAACTTGCTAAGGAAGGTGAAGGTGATAGAGATGTCTATTGCTTCATGATCAATCCCAGAACCCAGGATTTTTTGGGGGCATTTCAGAAGAAATCGAAGTAGTTTTTTTACTGCAAACCTTCTGTCATGTGTCCAATTAATGCTCCTGTGCTATTCTGAAATCTCAACTTGGAATCAATGTTTCCTTTTCCGAGTAGTTTTCTATTTCAATGCCTTTTGATTATGCAAAATATGTTTTTGTATACGTTTGGCTCCAGATGTCGTCGTAATTTTTCTGCAGCTACTCTTCAAAAGGAGTCCATTACCTTGCAATGTTTCCTAATTACAGAGTTTGATACCCAGTATGCAATTTGATAATGTCTAAACTAAGGGAATGTATCACATCTGTAAGCTGCAGTAGACTCGTCATCACAGAAAGTTGGTAAACTTAAATCTTTTATCTGTATTGACACATCCTTGATTGCTTTGATGGGTTCAGCAGTGTTTAAGCATTATCTGTTGAGTGTTCTTTCACTGAATCCTATTGAACTCGACCCACTGAAGAATACAACCGCTATGCTGCACTTTCAACTTTAGAACCAGCATGCATACAATTGGAGTGGTCTAAACAGGCTATGGTGTACTTTGGGGATTAACTGTTGGTCCTCTTCTGTTGCCATTTGGTCTTGTAGATTGGTGGAAATTATATTCTTGGCATTTAAGTTGGGTTCGGGAAGGACAGGAACGTTTATCAGACTAGAGCCATACCACCTTGGAGGCATGGAGCAAAATTCTTTCTTTTGCATTAACAGTTCTTTGGCTATTTTTCCTTACTTCACTAATAGTTCGACA
Organism: Lissotriton helveticus; assembly: GCF_964261635.1. Classification (NCBI taxonomy): domain Eukaryota; kingdom Metazoa; phylum Chordata; class Amphibia; order Caudata; family Salamandridae; genus Lissotriton; species Lissotriton helveticus. The sequence goes on from NC_136073.1 coordinate 873,391,959, forward strand.
CTGTCTTTGTAGGCGGCTTTGGTTGCTGAGCACGACGCAGTAGTCCAGCCAGTCAAACTGGCCTTCCAGCAGCAGATCGAAAGTTTGAAAACCCAACACGAAGAGTATGTGAACAGTTTGAAGCAGCAGCAGCTTCAACAGCAGCAACAGCAGCAGCTTCAGCAGCAGCAACTAGAGCAGCAACAGCTGCTGCAACAACAGCAGCTTGAGCAGCAACAGCAGGCCCAGCTGCAGCAGGCCCAGCTGCAGCAGCAGCAACAGCTTCAGCAGCAGCAACAGCTTCAGCAGCAGCAACAGCTTCAGCAGCAGCAACAGCTTCAGCAGCAGCAACAGCTTCAGCAACAGCTCCAGCTTCAGCAGCAACAGCAGCTTCAGATGCAGCAGCAGCTCCAAATGCAGCAGCAATTACCAATGCATGAGCGAGAATCCCCACCGCCGTCGACCATTCCGATACCGCCCCCTGTGGTTCAGGCACCACCACCAGGTACAAGTTTGGGGCTTCTTTCAGAGTTCTTTATGTATTTTCCCCTTTTTGTCCTTCTAGGGATTTCATGGTTCACTTTGGCAGATATTAGGGAAGACCTTTCCCCCTAATAAAACGCAAGGACATTTCTGTGGCTTACCCAATAAGGTCTGATTGGAGTAACCAACTGAGCGCAGTCTCCCAATATGGCACATTTACACCCACTCTAATAGCAGCCAGACGATTACTGTCATCAGCGAAGATTGCATACATGAGCATCTGATGGCTCCTTACTTTCTCCTCCAGTGCAGGTCTTTTCTTGCAATTATTGGACAGTTGAAGGATACCAGGCCTTCCTCCTGATGAGTAAGGTCATTCGTCACTGGTGTCCCATTGCCACAGTATGACTACACTCCACTTGAAGTTTACAAGTGCTCCCTATTACCTCTCGATTCTCAGGGTAGCAAGGATTAGAAAAATAAACGCTTGCTCCCCGAAACCCAGAATATGGTGTAACACAGTTGATAACTGTTATCTTTTAGAGAAGTTTGATGTAATATTGGCCAAAATATTTCAAAAAGGGGGGTGGTGATGGACAGAGTATCTGAGTTAATCAGAACACTCCTACCCAGTCAACAGATCAGGGCTTGATCCATCACCGTTTTTTAGCTCACTGCACCATCCCAGTTCAGAACCTGGCTATATGCAAATTAGTCCGTCCCTGGCCAAGTGCATCATGGGAACAGGGCAGACCAAACTACCAAGCCAATTCTTCACTGGAAAGGAAACAAGCTTCCGGGGACCGGTTTCTGGCATTACAGCCGTCTTCGGCCCGGCTTGCTTGAATCCTGATGGTGCAGTGAGCAAGGGACTCATGTCTGAGCATACCCTTCCACACTTTTTGAATCGTTTTGGCCACCACAAGTGTGGAAGGGTATGCTCAGATGTGAGTCCCTTGCTCACTGCACCAACAGGATTCAAGCAAGCCGGGCCGAAGACGGCTGTAATGCCAGAAACCGGTCCCCGGAAGCTTGTTTCCTTTCCAGTGAAGAATTGGCTTGGTAGTTTGGTCTGCCCTGTTCCCATGATGCACTGGGCCAGGGACGGACTAATTTGCATATAACCAGGTTCTGAACTGGGATGGTGCAGTGAGCTAAAAAACGGTGATGTATCAAGCCCTGATCTGTTGACTGGGTAGGAGTGTTCTGCTTAATTCAGATACTCTGTCCATCACCACCCCCCTTTTTGAATCGTAATATTGGCAGCAGGTAAAAGAACACTTACATTTATGATAAAGTAAGAAATACACGAGTGCCAAGCATCTTCTGGGCCAGAGAACAAACTACAAATATATTTTTGTAATCCCTCTGCCTAGCTGGTAGGAACAAAGTAGACATTGAGCCTTCTTCTTAGTGTTTTCCTATAGGTGATGCTTCGGATTGTCTTTGTAAAGTTTGGAATAACTGGCAAAGGCAGGGATATTTGTACCTTGGAATTACTTTCATGTAGGCCATTCTGCCACAAAAGGGTACTCCTGATTAGAAAGAAGGAACCCTAAAAACAAGAGTCCAAACTACAGCCTCATAACAATGGCTATCCCAAAGTCCACCACACAAGCAGGATTCCTACTCTGGTGGCACTTCCGTGCTGCATCCAGGAGGCTTCTCGTTAGTGACAACTAGGGATTACAGTCCACCTGACTGGAGTACTGAGTCCCACTAGCTCTCTAAATTGGGGACAGACGGCAAAATAGTGAGCCGGCTCCCACCATGGACGCTGTTCAAATGTAATGGCCTTTATCTTGATAGCAGTTCGGAGCACCGGTGTAGTTGTAGTAAAAGATTATGACAAGTTAAACTACTAAACCTTGGTAGCTAGCACTTTGGTAACCATTTCTAGGTACTAGGATGGGTCTTCCTAGTTTGGTATGAAGAGCAACAGCCTCAAAGACCAACAAAGAAGATTGGTACATACAATCCTCAGGCATGAGGACTGGCCTGTGACAATGCAGACTCCCCATTCTCCACTTGTGAATGCAGTGGTAACGCCTTCTCTTCTCAAGTCTCTTGCTTGTCCTGGGCTGCCGGGCTAGGGCCGCTTAGTAGCTCCTCTGCAGTGTCAGTTGCGATATACCCAAACAGGCTTTTTCATTCGGCCACAAATCTGGTTAGTAGCCGCAAAACGTAAAGAATCTCGGCATATCTACTTACTTATTTATTTATTTATTCAAAGTTTTATATAGCGCGAACAAGATCTTTACAGATATCAGAGCGCTTCACAGGGGGGGAGTGGGCAACAGGAGGGTGACTAGACATAATAATTGGGTACAGTATAGTAAACGTGTTATAATAGGATAACAGTCATGTGCTGATAAGATACCAATAGGCACTCAGATAGACAGTAAAATAAAGGGGGTGCAGAGTCTTTGATCTGGCTACAATAGAGATCATGAGATAACAGTAAACACTCAAATAGACAATAATATAAGACGGTGCAGAGTCTGATCTAGCTACAATAGAGATCATGAGATAACAGTAAACACTCAAAATAGACAATAATATAAGACGGTGCAGAGTCTTTGATCCAACTGCAAAGGAGGTCAGGAGGTCATGAATATAAAGTTATTGGACCAATAAGTATCCAACGTTACCGAAACGGTGCAAAGTCTCTGAACAACAACAGTAAGGATAAGGTGAACTTGGCCATAAGGATGGCTTTCACTTCTTTCTTGAAGAGTGCAGTGGAGGAGATAAGCCTCGTTTCAGGAGGGAGTGCATTCCAGATCCTGGGTGCCATTCCTGAGAAGGAGCGTTTGTATGTTTTTTCCTTACGGAATCTTCGAGGTTTCAGGAGCAGAGTTTTTGTACTTCTATTGGATCTCGAGCCTCCTGATATAGACAACTTTTGAGTGAGGTAGTTGGGTGCCTTGTGGTGTATGGCTGAATGTGTCATAACAGCAATTTTCAGCTGTATTCTGGCTTCAAAGGGAAGCCATTTCAGGGATTTCAAGTCAGGGGTTATGTGAGAGTGTTTCCTTGAGCCAGAAATGAGTCTCGCGGCAGCATTCAAGGAGGCTCTTAGGGGTGCGGTTGTTGCTAGAGGGAGTCCGCTGAGGGCCACAATTCCATAGTCTATGCGGGGGATGACTAGGGCTTGTACAGTAGTTAGGAAATCTTTGGCTGTAAGGAAGGGTTTGAGTTTCCTCAGAGTGTTGATTTGGAAGTTAGCTCCTTTCGTTGCTTTGCTAATGTGCTGTTGCATATTGAGCTTTGCGTCAAGTGTGATACCTAAGGATTTCGCAGAGTCCACGATGGTGGGTCTGACATTGAGTGCTGTTAGGTGATTGAGCCATATTTGGGTGGTGGTAATTTTCGCAGGGGGTGATATCAGGAGGAACTCAGTTTTCAGCGCATTTAGTTTGAGGTGATTGTCGGCCAACCACGATTGGGTGTTTCTAAGTGTGCCGTTCAGAAGTTTGATATCATCTGGGGATTGTACCTTTAGGTAAAGTTGAGTGTCATCGGCATACATATGGAAGTGTACATTGGATGCTTGGAGCAAGGTAGCGAGTGGTTCCATGATGAGGTTGAACAGCGTGGGTGAGAGGGAAGAACCTTGTGGGACGCCTAAATCTACTGGTACAGGTGAGGACAGCACGTTGTTGATCTTGAACTTCTGAGATCGGTTGTGTAGGAAGGAAGTGAACCATTTGAGCACAGTCCCGGATAAGCCCATTCTGGTATTTAGGAGCTCTAATAGATTCTCATGTTTGACCGTGTCGAATGCTGAGGAGAGGTCCAAGAGGATGAGGAGGCAGGAGTCGTTGCGATCAAGGATTTGGAGGGCGTCATCAATTATGTGTGTCATGGCCGTTTCCGTGCTGTGTTTCGCTCGGAAGCCTGATTGATGAGGGTCGAGGAGTTCGAATTTGTCAATGTGTTTTGTTAGTTGGAGTTGCACACATTTTTCCAGCAGCTTGGCCAGAGTGGGGATATCGGTGATAGGGCGGTAATTGTTTAAGTCAGCAGGGTCAGCTGTAGGTTTCTTGAGTATAGGCGTGACTTGCCCCACTTTGAGGGAGTCTGGGATGAGACCTTGCTGAAGGGAGCTGTTAATGATTTTAGTCCAGAGTGGGAGGAGAACGGGGGTGAAGTCTCTTACAGCATTAGCAGGTAGAGGGTCTGTGAGGTGATTAGAGGGCTTCAAGGTGCCGAGCAGTTTGTGTATTGCTTCTTCAGAGTAGGTGTCGAAAGACTACCAGGAAGCGTTATTTTTAGGTTGGGTGTCGGGCCTTTTGATGAGGCTCGGGTATCGACTTACATCCTTAAGGAGGTCACCCCTTATGTTGTCGGTCTTTAGCTTAAAGAAAGCAGTAAAGTCTTCACAGTGTGGGATGTCGTTTGATAGTAAGGGTTGCGTCTTGGTTTGAGTTTTGACTAGTTCGAACAGCTTTCTTGGTCTGTTTTTTGCTTGGTCCAGCTGAAGGCTGAAGAAGTCAGATTTCGCACGCTTGATTTTCCTAAAGTAGGCATTTCTCTTGTTCTTAAGTGTTTTGCGATGCCGTGATGAGGGGTCAGATCTCCATGTGCGCTCTGCCATTCGCATAGCACGCCTGTCTTCATTGAGTCTGCCGTCATACCAAGGGTTCGAGATCTTGGTGGAGACTCTCTTTAGTTGCAGTGGGGCGGCTTCATTGATTATTGAATTCATAGAGTCGAGGTAGTGGTCAGTCAGTGATTGAACATCAGAGGTGCCAGGAGGGGGAAGGAGGCGATTGGTGAGGATAGGAGGCAGGGAGTTGGGGTTAAGATTCTTCATGTCCCTTTTCCAGATCTTAGATTTGGTGGGTTGAGCCGTGATAGGTTTGACTTTTTCATTGATGAAGAAGGTGATAATGTGGTGGTCTGACCAATCACAAGGTTGGATTGCCCCTAGTTGGGTGGAGTCTTTGCTGGCGATGATGAGATCAAGTATGGAGCCTTTGTCGTGTTTTGGGCTGTTGCATATTTGGGTGAGGTTAAGCGCGTCAAGGAAAGTTTTGAGACTATTCACCACTGCGTCTTTCTGATCGTTCCAGTGGAGATTGAAGTCACCCAGGTAGATTTGCGTGATCTGCCGACCAGCGTTGGATGAGATCGTGTCCATGAGTTGTTGGGTGAAGATGAGGTTGTCCCCAGGCGGGTGATAGATGAGATGTAGAGCACATACTGGTTTGCCCTCGCTGGAGATATCAAGACAGAAGAGTTCACAAGACGTGAGGGAGGGGGAAGTGATTTTAGCAACGGAGAGGTTGCTCCTGAAAATGCATGCGATTCCCCCGCCCGTCTTGCTGGTCCTGTCGAGTCTAATGATGTGGTAATTGGGGGGAACTAGTATGTCCATGATAGGTGTAGAGGCTTCAGTTAACCACGTTTCAGTCAAAATGGTTAGGTCAAGATCCATAGATGTGACAAGATCTGCAATGTTGGAGGAGTGCCTCTGGGCCGATCTGCAGTTGAGTAGGATGCATTTGAGTCTGGGGGTGAGAAGGGTGGTCGAGTGTTCTAGAGCGAGGGGGATTTTTCTGAGATTGTTGGGGATGGCGCTTCTGCTGCTTAGAGTTGGATGCCTAGTGGGATTTGTGAGGATTGTGGGTATGGGGAGTTGTGAGGACGATGTGTGTTTTACCGGGCCAGGGCCAAATGAGCGGAGGAGGGTGTCTAAGTCTTGATCCAACAGGGAGTTATGAGCGCGACGGGGGCGGTGTATGTTGTTGCGGTCGGGGATAGTGGGCCAACGCGTAGAGTGTGAGCCCACCCGTCTCACCCCTGGAGCGTGCTGAGTGCGAGGGCCTGTGGGGAAGGTGTGGCCTTTGTTGGATACGGAGGTGTTGGTTGTAGGTCGGTGTTGTCTGGGGTGTGTGTGGAGAAGTTCTTTGATGGTGTGGAGCTCGTCTTTGACTTGTAGGAGGATTGTTAAAATCAGGTCGAGCTGTGGGTTGGGGCTAGCGTTGGAGATGAGGGCCGTGGGCGGGTTGTTGAGTCCCGAGTTGGGGACAGGGGGGTGGGGTATGCAAGTGTCAGCGGAGTGTTCTGCGGTAATAGTGAGTGGGGTGGTATTCGATGGATGAGAGAGAATGTGGGCGAGGGGTGTGGGTGAGGAAGGGGTAGGCTGGGACGTAAGGGCGGGGACGTTGATGGGAGGCGACGCCGGTGAGTTGTGGGATGAGTGAAGACTGAAGACAATAGGGGTGGCAGGAAGGTAGTGGGGGCTGAGTATGGGGGGGTAGAGAGGGGGGATGTTAAGGAGCGAGGGGTGGTGAGCTCTGTGTGTCTGGTTGGGAGGGTGGGGAAGTGAGGAGTGAGAATGGGGGGGGAGATAGGGTGGGAGAGACATCTGCCACGGAGGGGGGGAGATATGCTCCGGGCCGTTTTGGGTTCAGCAAGACTCGTAGGAGGTGTGGAGTGGGTGGAAGGGAGGGTGGGGGTATGTGTGATGTGGGAAGGGGGACCTTCCTTGGGACCTTGCCTTCAAACTCCAGACGCAAGCCATTAAGCTTTCAAATGTGGATGCTCCAAAAGGCACCGACACTCCTGGCAAATCTCAGGGAAGCACTCTGCAGCTCAGAAGCAAGAGAAAAGGAACCACTAAAACAATTTAACTGACTCATAGTACAATAGGAGCAAGGTTCACAATACTGCGCAATTTAGACAAAGCCTTTGGATGGCAAAGCTCTGAATGCACTTGCTTATAGGCTAACTAGCACCCAACCCGGAACCTCCAGTCCCTTAACACCAAGATTATCTCCTGTCGAGACCGGTTCCACATAGGCTGTGAATCCATGAGGGTTTAAGCACCCCACTAGGATTAACTACAGCCACAGTGCAGCCGTGTCTATGGGGAATGTATCTCTCCATAGAGTCTAACCTATGTGCCTTTAAGTGTAATTAAGTCCCATGAAAACTAGGGTGTGGGCGTAGCTGGGAATGAGAGGATCAGAGGAGTGCCCTTCCTTTGTTTATCCAGGGATGTCTCTAACATCTCTTTTGGGGAGCCATCCACAGAGTGTTTGTAGAACTTGGGGAAATCTGCCTCTGTGGCAAGCATGGCTGAATTTGTTTGTAGCTTTCTGTCCAACGGCACCCCCTAGAAACTAAAAACTTAAGCCATTGCACAGCAGATTGGTGGGAGAGAGGATTTCAAAAAAGTATTGTGAAATACGGCAGTGGGAGGGAAACAAGTTTAAAGTGAAATATATATAGTTTGTTTTTAAGTCAACATGAAAAAAATAAGATTTATTTTTAATACGTTTTCTGTACCAAATTGCTAGAGCTAAGTGGGAGGAATGTTGTATAGTATGCAAGTCTAAAACAGTTTCAAGTTACCAAACGTTTGCTGCAGGTAAGTACCTAACTTGTTTTTGATGGAGAATTCTTTTTTTTTTTTTTATTTGCCTTGCAGTGACACAATGGAATATTTCTCTGCTTGTTTTGTATACAACTCAGCTGTTGATTTTATTTGTGCACCTAACTGTCTTAATCTGTTGTTTATGGGATCACTGTTTAGACGACGAGCAGCAGCGGTCAGTCCCAAGTCCTGATGAGTATGATGCGGAAGTTGATGAAATGCGCAATCCTGACCTCCTTGACCACATGGGATCCAATAAGGCTCCCTGGTTTGAACCTCAGCCCATTCCACAGTGGGCTCCGCAGCAGGTAAGTATCAGGTTACTGCTTTATGAAGTCTGACTTTACCAAGTTCTTCCACTATGCACTAACCCAGTCTTCTTTTTGCTCTTTAAGTTATCTAGCAGGCCTGGATTTCTCCGTGTGCAAAGTCTTAGCATGATTTAAAAACAGAAGTCTCTCTTGGCAAGATAACTGTGCGTCCCTAGTGTAACTGGAAGGGACTACAGAATTGCTGAAATAAGCAAATCCTTCCTTGTTAACATTTTCTTAAGACTAATAAGATCTGTGCCTTCATGTGTAACATGCCCCTAAAGGGGCTCTACATATTTTCTGTCGAATCTAAATGACAGCACTTCTTCCATTCCAGGAAATTCCGACTTAATTTTTTCTGGCCACTACCCATGCAGTCTGATTTAATCCCCCTGATCTGCTGGCAGTAGTGACCTGGGATTAAGCAGCATGGCGGGTGCGGGGGTCAGTCTTGGCACCAACATTTCACAGCCTTTTCATCACAGTCCAGATTTCTTCCCTATTCTCCAATAGAAAAGTCATGCTGGATCTGAACAATTGTGGACCTATGGGAGGTCTCTAAGTCCCCCAGAGCCTCCCCTGGAGCGACTCCATGATGGACTAGAAGCCGAGTCGGAGGTAAGAGACCACAAGTGCATTTCTTGCGGGAAGATAGTACTCCTAAGTAACGTTGATGGAAAATAAAATACCCTCTTACTAGAATTTTGGCACCTTCTGTCTTATTACCATCGGCAAAACATCTGGTTTCATCCTTCTCGACCTCATCATTATTGCGACATCCTTTTTCTTTTAAATTCGGTTCATTTAGAATAATCACACAATTTAAATGTTCTTGTTTAATACTATTAATGGATATTTTAATGGAAGACTATTGTACTTGGAAGGAGTCTCATTTCTTTACTGTCATCCCCAAACTCAATTTGGGGATAGAAGCACGGATTTCCCATTGCAGCTTTCAGCCTCATAGGCAGATCAGACTGTCCTTTCCCATTTTCTTTATTTTGTCTTCTTGAGTTTTCTTAAAGTCCTAGTTTTTTTAATGAACTTTATTTAATTTTCCAAGATAAAATTAACACAGTCAAGTTGACGACAAATTTCATTCAAATCCCATCCGAACTGCCATATAAATCCTTACCACTTTACCATTTGCCAGAAATGGACATTATATTGACAATTTAAATGTACATTCCTACAAGGAATCTTTGGATCCCAGGTAGGTAGTGTAGAGCTCTTGAAAGTAACCATTTGAACACACCATAGCACACTGGCAGGGAAGACTGTCTTACCTAAAAGGACCTCAACATGGTGGCTTCCAATTGATAATAATTTTATAGCATCAATTAAACTCTGAAAAGTTTCATCTCATCGTCACAAAAGATCCTCATCACTGCTCTGGATACAACTTTTCTTCTGGAGTTTTTAAAGTGGGTATCACTTTGTGCGACTTAAACTTTTAGCTAGCCTGCTTTTTTGTGCATTGAAGCACTCTTGCCATTTGGTCAGGATTTAAAAAAAATGTTTACTACGGTCTGAGCCATAATAGGTGGGACTGCCTCATTTAAAGTTGATATCCATGCACAGAATGGTCCATCTTGGAGAAGATGGGATGAAAAGCAGCACAACCAGGTGAAAAATCCTGAAAGTCAAATGTTAAGAAGCTGTTTTCCTCAGTTGTCAGTAACTCTACCTATTCATAATTAAACTGTGAACTCAACTTAATGATAGACTATAATTTCAAATTGAACATAGATTGTCTCAGCAGCTATTTATGGCATGAATAGTTGCAGTGAAGGCCTGTGAGCTTTAGAGTGCTGAAGTGAAAGCACCACAGCACAATAACAAAATCCGATTATGCATTCTAGAACTCGTCTAATGTATAAAGTCATGGTTTGAGAGAGGTTTTGAAGATTCTCTTGCCTTTACTAGGATATTATATTATGATCCTGAAAGCATAATATGCTCAAACATGGAGTATTACGAGATTCAATACTGGCCATGGACTTCCTAATTAAGAATTATTGGCCCTGGGTGTCCCAGGAACATGTCTGCCTTTGCTTATCCTGGATCATGATTTACCAAGAAGATCCTAATTGTTGTACGGTCTGCTCAGATTAGGCTAGCGTTTGGGTTCGATGGCCAGTTAACTTGTGTCCACTCCAGAGTAGTTGGGAGGATCACTAACTTCTCTGGTTGATTCTTTATCTGCAGCCACCTACGTTTCACAGTCTAACATTGAATGTATTTTTGGTTGGAAGCATTGGGCCATGTGCCTTGGTTTAAAGACCGTACACACTGTACAGATCCCTCGGCAAAGCTTTTGGTTTCAGATTTGAACTGTTTGCTGCTGATAGAAGAAGCTTGTATACCGGGTTTCTTGTTTCCCTTCTTTCCATGTGCACAGAGCAGGCATTGACTGTATCTCTTCACTTTGCTCACCTCTCTTGAAATGAACAGATGTAACTAGGAAGGAGAATTGCTTTGCAGAAGCCTCTTTTTAGCCACAACCGTTCCATGGCTTTATGTGAAACATCAGTGATTGCAAACTATCTTCCAAATACCTGCAATGTGAATGCGATCGCAGAGAAACATCTGAATATAACAATATTTTATTGTATTGTGTTTTTGAGAGGCAACACGGATACTTGGAGTTTTTGTTTTAAGATACGCGTCCACTTAGTGGACCCTTTGAGATGTTTCCTTTCATGAAGCCTGAGTTGAGTACTTAGAAAGGTGAAAATTAACACTGAAAAGTGGGCCTCCCGAATGGAAATTTTAACTGTGAAAACCTCAAGATTTTCAGAACTCTACACATCAAAATTACATGGTGGAGACCATATTCAGATTGAAGAAACTAGACAGCTGGCATGGGATAGCAAAGACGAGTTGATTTTTCAACCTTTTTATTATGTTGTGTAGCTTCATCAGAGTACTTAAAGACCACTTTCTTTTTTGTGAATCATGTTTCCAAGCAGCTATTCTGACTCTGTACTTGTACATTATTTTAATCTGAACCTGATAACCTCGATGAGTTTTGTACTGTCAAAAATATATATTTTTTTAATGTTCAGGATACTACAAATAACAGTAGCTATGTTTTCACCCTTGTGTAAATTTGAATTGAGAGTCAATTCAGGCAACTGTCAGTAGCCTGGTCATTGTGCATTTTGCCGAGTATTTCTGAAGGTAGTTAAGTGAGTGGGCTATTTATCGGGATCCCTTCCAAATCAGATGAATAACATTTTTAACTAACACTGCTCATGTCCAGTGTCTTATCTCTGTCATGGGACTCATTGAGAACGCCGTTTGAGAGTGGTATAAGGTCTTCATCTGAAGTATAAGCAGTTAATAATTGGTACTCTGTTGCATAATTGATCCAGAAAAGATAAGTGATATATGGTTAACTTCAGTAATAGTTCCCTTTTCCTGTTTGTTATTGGCTTCTTTTAATTACGATTTATATCACTAGATAATCAGTGTTACACTGTCAGAAATGGGACTTCTCTCCCTGTGTTTTGATATACGCTTAGAATTCACTCGGTCATCCGTAGCATGGTACGGTAGACAAGACCACTGTTAGTCCCATCACAATTTATTTATTTAAGATTCGTGCCTATGGCTTGTCTGGTACAAAATCACTAGATAAACCTCCCAAATATATCCCTGGATCAGCCGCAGGAAGCGTAACTGGCCTAACTCATTAATAACAGCCACTGCAGATGCTGGGCATGCAGTACTGGTAAAACCTAAAAGGTACATACTCCATCTTTAAAGTGGAATACAAACTTTTATTTACATACTTGCATTAACCTATTTTATCCTATATTTCCTCACAACTAATTATTAAGGCTTCCAGTTTTATTCACTTTTTTTTTGCAGACAATAAACATTTTTATGTCTGCATTTTCTTTTTAATAAAATGGAAAAAGACAGTTCTTCTTTTGAGTGTTTATCAAGAGTGTCGTTCAAGACTGGCATTCCATTGAGTGTGCATTGACAATCAGAGTTGAAAAAGGACCAGGATTCGTTATAAAGTATAAACCGCTCTAGATGTGCACTTTTGTAGTACAACACTAATTTTTTCATATGTGTACTGTCGTGTATGGCTGCTTAGCAAATCAAGCATGAGTGTACATTTATGAATGAACTTCATTATTCGAGTAACACACCACAGGGCATCCTTAATCATAGATTTATGGATTTGAATTTAGTGAATGCAAGATTGATGTAATCAGTCAAGGCAACTAAATGTGCTCTCCTGCTGTACCGAATTGGACAAGGCTCCTGGCCTGCATGCCTGGAGTGCACTATACTGGACAGGACAACCATTCGGGCAGGTTTTGGGTTGTGCTACAGTATGACACTATCAGCAGCAACAATTATTCAAATACTAACGACTTCAATGAATATCCTAACTTACTGTTGAGTTTCAGTAGTGCTGCAAACGTAGGACAAATTTACAGTGTTGAACCAGATCTGGTGCTTGGGTGTTTTAGTAGGTGTGCTACACTGAAAAGTCTTTTTAGGTTGTTGTTCTAAGAGTACCAAGCGAGTGAACGTCCTTCATTTGAGATGAGTTGCTTCATTCGATGAGATTATATGTTTAGCCATGAAGTATTGTTGTCATCAAACCAACTTTTATGTGTTTTCACTGTCACATTTTAGGATTATCATCTTAAATTTTAAGTATTTTTTGCTGATTGGGTTTGGCTTTTGCTGCCGAGTGTTTGTCATGGTCTGTTTTTGAGGGCTGTCAGTGGCTTAGTGGGGAAAATGTTTATTATTCAACATTTTCACTAGAAAAATCAGCATTTTGGTAATATTTGTTAATCGTTTCTCTATTTCCAGTCTCTGCATTTAATCGCCAGAGTTGTACTGATAGTTGGTGTTCTAGTCAACATACCCATTTGATGTGGTAGACTTTAGACAGAAGTGGAACTTGCTGTACCTCTAAACCTGATATGTTGCATATCGACAGAGCAGTGTGGTAAAGCTCTTGTTGCCAATGACTGAGATAAACTTAGCCTGCAGAAACAAACCATTTGATTTCCACTTCTTTCCACTTGGCATTTTTCCAGCACTTTGGAAAATGAAGAAATTAAGACCATCTATCCCACTCAATTGAAAGATCGATTAGTGACTCAATGGAGAGACCAACCTAATTTGGTTACCTTGTCCTCAACACCAGTATTTGGTATTGAAAGCCACACTGTATGTCTTGAAGCTACCCAGTTGGTTGGTTTGGGCATTTATTACTTGTAATCTCCAAGAGTTCTCTGCCGGGCCACTGGCCCATATTGAAATCTAAAGACGAAGGAGGAAAAAAAAGTTGTTTACCCGTCCTCTTAGTTCACCTTTAAATTAATCTTCTTTAAAAGCATAAACGAGGAATAGTCTGTCCAGGTATGAGATCTCAAACACTGGAAATCGAATGTTTGGTTTTTGATAAAGGCTCAGTGTTTATGAATATTAGTGACAATCTCTTGAAGATGAAGGAAAAGTTACTAACCAGTACCTTACTTTCATAGTGAACACTTGTGTTTTAATTTGACGTAATTTGGTTTGCTTCTGCCTGAAAACAATTCATCAATAGAAATATCTTCCCAGGATCATCTTTATAGTTTATAAAGAGTTGTGATTTATGGTATACTACTTGAATGCCGAGAGAGCAGAGTATAGGTTTTTTTAAGTATCCTTCATGCTTGGCAGCAAGCTGCTCGGTTAACCGTAGACTGCTTTTATTGGTTCTTTATTTTGTAGCTTTGTGACCCGCCTCCTTATCCTCATCACCAGGGACCACCCCATGGCCCCCCTTGGAACAACAGTCATGAAGGCATGTGGAGCGAAGAGAGGGACGCTAACTGGAACAACCAGCGTGAGGCGCCATGGAGCAACCAACCTGAGCCAAATTGGAACAACCAGTTTGACACTCCGTGGAACAGCCAACACGAGCAGCCTCCGTGGGGCGGCGGCCAGAGGGAGCCGCAGTTCCGCATGCAGAGGCCCCCTCACTTCCGCGGGCCATTTCCCCCACACCAGCAGCATCCACAGTTCAACCAGCCGCCTCATCCTCACAATTTCAATCGCTTTCCTCCTCGCTTCATGCAGGATGAATTCCAGCCTCGCCATCCCTTCGAGAGGCCGCCCTTTCCCCATCGCTTTGACTATCCTCAGGGAGAATTCCCAGCAGGTAGGTGGAGATGTCCTCTGTCCTGAATGTTTTCTCTTGAGCAGTAGTAGTTCCATGGTAAGATCGAAGGTACGGTGAACAACACCTAAGTCTGCTACACAGAATAAGATTTAACTTCATACATAAATGCTACAGCCCCACCCCCCCATTCCCCAAAATAAATACTTCTGATACCTGCTGGGCTTCTCCAAGACCACTAGACAAATGACAAGTGGGCCCAGGCAGGGGTAAACCTTCTTAAAACAATTAACATTGCTACATAGATGCCATAGCTAAAGGCAGGTGGGAATTCACCCCCGCCCCCCTCCACCACCACCACTCTACTTCCTGTCACACTGCATTTCAGATAGTGTACAACCAACAGGCAAGACCTAGGACAAAACATTTCTCTTGTACTGGTGGAACCCTCCATGCCAAAACATCTGGGTTTGTGACACATTCCAGAAAAATAGTATGATGACCAGCATTCTGTTGTTTGTTAGGGCACTTTGGTGTTTCACTTTAAAGAGGTATTCGAGCCGACCGTTTATATTCCAAAATCTGCTTAGCCGATGTCTCACGCGTAATGTGCAAGCTGCAATGAGATAGGCATTGTTTGACACAATTCAATCATAATTCAGAATGAGACCTTTACACTACCCAAGACCTGTAAGCCTATGCATAGAGAGCCTGGGAAGTGTACAGCAATTGTGATTTTTAAAGATTAAGAGTTGTATCATCCCTTGGCATCGCTGCCCTCATTGCTTTGCACAGTTGAGCTATCAGAACTTTTCTTTCCCTGCCCTGCCCCGATACTGGTATCGTAGCGCTATACTGGCAAACTGCTCTTCACCTTTGTAAACAACTGCGCTTTTGCTCACACTGCTCCTGCAATTATTATAGGTGCCTGAATGTAATTGTTTCGTAGCGCTTTACTATTGAGCTGCGCTTTCATTGTTTACTCGATTGCTGCCTTACCTGCGTGAATAATTTGTGCCTGATTGCCTAATTTGTGCCTTTGCATAGCGATTTGGGGTCACTGTATAGTCGTATTTGGCTGTTGGCTCGCTGCCATTTTGTTGTTGTTGATTGTGCCTCCCAGCCCGGCCCTCCACCCCGCTCCCGCCTCCCAGCTGCCCCTCCCTCGCCCCACCCCCCTCCACTATCCACATATGACAGATGCTTTTGCGCGCTGCGTTCACGCGCAGCGATCTCGCCTCATGCGCGCCGAAGGTGCGCCAAAGGTAAGCCCGTCTACGCCCGTCTACGTCTGGACTGCGCCCAGCGCCAGACCCCCTGGCCCCCGCAAACTCCTCTCCACCCGCATAACGTACGACGCCGCAACCCTCTCAGCCCTTAACCCCGGCCGCACACCAAAATGCTACCAAGCTACCCCAGGACACACCCATGGATCCTTCACCTGCCACTCCTGCAAATTCGACTGCATCAGGACCCACACCAAATCCAATAACCCCAAACAGTGCTCCGACAAAAACCACCTAAAGTGCTTCCTGCTCAACACCCGCTCGGTCCACAGACACTCCATTGAACTCTGGAACCTACTCGACACCACATCGCCGGATATCGCCTTCCTTACAGAAACCTGGATGAACGCCTCTTCAGCGCCCGACATCGCCATAGCTATCCCGGATGGCTACAAAATCATTCAAAAGGACCGCATCAACCAAACTGGAGGAGGCATAGCCATCGTCCATAAGAACACCATCCGCATCACGACCAATTCCGAAGATAACCTCGCAGCCGCTGAACACCTTCACTTCCAGATCCACACCGACCCCAAGACCACACTCAGAGGCACCCTCATCTACAGACCTCCAGGACCCCGCACACAATTCTGCGAAGACATCACTGACTTCATCAGCCCACATGCCCTCCCCTCCGAGAACTACATTCTACTGGGAGACCTCAACTTCCACCTGGAAAAGAATAACGACAACACCACCACCACCCTTCTGGACAACCTGTCCAACCTCAGACTCAACTTGTCGACACCCCCACCCACCTTGCCGGGCACACGCTCGACCCAATCTTCACCTCCAGCAAACACATCTCCTTCGATCACACCACAGCTCTCCATTGGACGGACCACAGCTGCGTTCACTTCAACTACAAAAAGACCACGTCCCACAACCCCCCACAACCTATTCCCCGAAGAAATTGGAACAAAATCACCACCACCCAGCTCTCCTCATCACTTCACCTAAACCCTCCTGCCAAATCATCGGACCCAAACCAAGCAGCCACCAACCTCACACAATGGATCACCCTCAGCGCCGACGAACTAGCACCCTTGAAAAACCATCAAATCAAGCAAGGTAGCAAAAAAGCCCCCTGGTTCAACGATGACCTCAAGAAATCCAAGAAGTTCTGCTGCCCCCTAGAAAACACCCTCTACGCCGGAACTACAGCCAAACTACAGAAAAAACTCCAACGCATCCAAAACGCCTCAGCCAGACTCATACTGGACATCCCCCGTCAAGCTCACATTTCCGGTCACCTGAAAGACCTCCACTGGCTCCCAGTCAACAAGAGAATAACGTTCCGTCTCCTCACCCACGCACACAAGGCCCTCTACGACCTAGGACCCGAATGCCTCAACACGCGACTGTCCTTCTACACCCCCACCTGCCAACTACGATCGTCCAATCAAGCCCTCGCCACAATTCCGCGCATCCATAGATCCACCATGGGGGGAAGATCCTTCTCCTACTTAGCGGCCAAAACCTGGAATTCTCTCCCCACCCACCTCCGCCTTACACAGAACCACCTCTCCTTCAGAAAGCAACTAAAAACTTGGATAGTCGATAAATAAAACACCCACCCTCCCTCAAGCGCCTTGAGACCCTCTGGGTGAGTAGTGCGCTATACAAATTTCTGAACTTGAACTCTTTAAAGATGCCAAGTTGTTAAGTATTCTCTCATGTGCACCTTAAAGAAACACTCCATTTATTTACATATAGGTTTTCCCTTCCTTAGTGCCAGGGTACAGGCAAGAAGGAGTTTAAGTTGCCACCCCCTGCCATTTCTACAAGAGCCCCACGTAACGCATTTTCCACACAGAACTCTCGCATAATCAGAGTGACTTGTAACTACACACAGGCGAATGGGGATAAGACGTACACGACTACTCCTGTGAAGAACAGCGAAGCAAAACACTAAGTACTTCAGTGGAGAAGTGTGGCTCACTGGTTAGAGGCGGCAGACCCTGAAGCAGAGGTCAGACCCGGGACCAGGGTTCAATTCCCGACGCGGCAGGGTCTTGAGCCCAAATATCCACGGACTCGATAATTCTCGTTTCGGTGCCTACTCGAGTCACAGGTTCACACTCTGCAGCTCTGGGCATTAGCTTGCTTAATCTCCACTACGGCGGGATGCCTGGCTTTCACCTTGGGGATGCCCAGTACGGGTATCTCACAGGGAAAAACCAGGACGGGTTCCCAAGGCAAGCGCCGAGATGCCTACGGGTAATCGAGCGCTATATAAGAACGCATAATAATAATAATAATAATAACCTGTCCAGAACAAACAAAGCACACCAGAGCATAAAAACCTATGGCACATAAACTTCCCACAGTCTTCATTCGATGCAAAACTTTGCACCAACTCTAGCATTCACACACGAAAAACATCTCATGCAGTTGTCACACACAGAGGTTGACACCTTCACAGTCGTCGCACACAGGACATTATTGTCACACACTCCACTCTGATGGGCAACCACCACATCTAATTCACTCAGTGCAGTATCATCACAGACTACCCCAAGTGACAAGATCTCCTTTCACATGCATGCTTTTTTTCCACAACCAGTATGGGGCCAATCTACACCTAAAGTAGCCAGCACAGGCTCTTTTATGAGTACTGAAGCTCAGTGCATGCATAGGTACCAGTCATTAACCCATCATCCATGTGAGAGGATAACCTCAAACAATAACAGCAATAAGATGTAGCCGCAGTGTCATACTCTGTAGGGCCTCTACATAAGCGATATCTCCAATTCCGCAAACGCCTGTAAAACCATTGTATTACATCCTAAATTGCTGTCATAACATTATAAGCAACATTTGTTTCAGCATTTGAAATTTACAGGAACATCATAACCTTGTTGGTCCATTGATGGTTCTTTTTTGTGTCCACTTTCTCAACTCATCATAGGCATCCAGGTATAATGCCTTTCTATTACCCTTGTGTTACAGATCTTGGACCACCTCACCATCATCAAGGACACAGGATGCCGCACCCTGTGGAGCACCCTCCTTGGGGTGGTCCCCAGCATCCTGACTTTCCGCCTGCACCTCATGGCTTCAACGGGCAGCCCCCTCATGCACGACGACCAGGGCCGCCTCATGTGAACCATGATGACCCCAGCCTGGTCCCAAACGTGCCGTACTTTGACCTGCCTGCAGGACTCATGGCCCCACTCGTAAAGGTAAAATGCAGCTTTTGCCTTTGATTTTCTTTTAGCATTTTTGAAAGTCATTCTTGAGGAGCTTGATGCCACTTAGTTTGGAACTTGTGAAAAGTTGTCAAAATGAAATATAGATAGGCACTTCTTAAAAGATATTTTCTATCGAAAGCACCATCGTTTTTAAAATTTTAAAAGTTTTGATTTCCTTACAAACGTGTTACCTAACCCTGGCCAGTCCCTCTCATCACACCTTTGTTCTTTACTAACTGGACTTGCGTGGTCCCGTTAGTGACTCTGTGCACTCACAAGGCTGACCCCTTGGAGGAAAGTGGGGTCAGCTATGGCCAGTCTTTCTAATGTGAAATCTAAGTGCTCCCAGTGGTATTGCATCAGCGTAAAACCCCATCTGACTCCTGTGCAATTGATGGGTTTTACGCGCTGTAATGTCATAGTCAGGAGCCGTCCATGTGTGAAATGAGCGCTTGCCTAGCAGAATTTACACCACAGACTGTTAAACTGATGAATATAAGAATTGAAAGTAACTGACCGTGCATAAAGACTCGCACAGACGGTGGGCTAAACAGAAAATTACATATAGAATTGCCCAACCACCATACAGACAAAAATGTAAAAGATGCAGGCAATGAGTGAACAGTGATATTGGCTTTAGATATTTTCATTGAAAACTGAGAAAAATAGTATTGCATAACTTTGGATAATCGTTCAGAATGACCCCCCGCCCCCTGATCTAAACACAGTGATTTTATGACCAGGCAAATAAAGATCTAATACTGATACAGAGCACGTCTTTAAAAATGGCATCCTGTGTGCACAGGTCCTCTAGGGTCCCGCTCCAGGGGTGGGTGTGTGGAAGAGAGCGATGGAGAGCTCTAAATTATTTTTATTTTTTTTGCAGAGTTTTATATAGCGCGAACTAGAACCGAATCCGTTATCAGAGCGCTTTACATAGCACCAGTTACGTTACATGAGGACACACTTTCATTTTAGGCTCGGGGAGATTAAGTGATTTGCCCAGAATCACAGGGGGTTTTTGGCGTCGTTACCGAGACTCGAACCCAGATCCCGAGGTCGAGCGCCTTAGCCGTTAGGCCAACCCCTCTCCCCAAATTTCAAGACTAGGTAATATCTAAGATTAACATGCAAACAATTATTTTCCATGATGACCTCCGGGATCCTGCAGAGAGAATGAGATCAGCAAACCTACCCAATATAAGTTACTCCAGCTCCATGTTCTTATGGTGGCGATGCATCATCAGATCGAGGTGTTGGACCATTGTGAAAGTCCAAAGCACTTGGGAAGCACCCGGTGGAGAGAAATGTCCACCTTATCCCTCATGTTTTTATTGTCCAGTAGGAAGCTCACCAAATGGAAGCATTAATAATTTGGGTAGCAGTTCCTTTTATGATTGCTTGCAAGAACATATAATAGCAATTGGGATGTGATGGAAAATGGGATTAGAGACCTATATTCGGATGTTACACTATGCTTTTAATAAAAATATGGTTTCATGTCTTGAATTGTGCAGTGGGTGAAGGTGATTACGCTCACAATAGCTTATGTTTTGGACTCAGTGCTGTAGCCAGAAGTTGGAACACAGCTCTTCAATTTTCAGGTTATACACTGCTATATCTCTGCCTTGAGGCTGGTATGATAATAATACTCGTAGGATTTGTTACAGATCACTTCTTTCAAAGTTAATAGTTAATATTTTTCCTCAGTGATTTGGCACAGTCATCCAACCCTTGCATTGGGCCAATTTTTCTTTAGTCCTGAAACATTTATCTTTTTCCAGATCTTCTGGTTTGCATAAAATCTCTTTAGCAGTCCCTAGTAAATGGCTAGATAATCAAAACATCGGTTTAGTAGTTCTAAGCTATCTTCAGTTCAAGACATTTGATGCATATTTAATTTGTGTGCTTGTGTACATTATGATCCAGTGATATCCATATTAAGGGGTCATCTGTACTGTGGCTTGTATTTTAACGCTACTTCCCACTGCTTTACAAGATTGTACCACTCATTCTTTCAGCTTTAATAAGGTGGTATTTAACATATCTTGCTGAAATACTTTAAGCTATATATTTGTTTATGAAATTGCAGCCAATTTGTTCAGTTTTAGAATGCCCAAACAGAAGATAAATTGTACTCCTCTTACGGGGGGGAGAAGCACAGAGTTCTGATGTTTCTGCTGCTTCTCTCCTTCAGTGTCTTCTGTTTGAGGTGATCCATTAAATCAGATTGTCTTAGAGAAGGAAGGTAACGTTTTTGTACCTCTGTCTGGCAGAACTAATTGTGGTAGCATAGGTCCTCAATGTTAAAACTCCTTCACCTATGCAGGTTTTCTGACAAAAGTACTAAACAGACGTGAACTCCAATGTTTCTGTGATTTGTACTTTTTATCCTGACCTCAATTGTTCTTATTCGCTCTTTCACCTCCGTTTATGCTCTTGAGGTTGCCGTGCCAGCAGATTGAGAAGAATATTTTTTGAAGTTCAGTCCAGTAGAGCGATGTTTTTTCCTTAACAAATGTGAGCTCTTTAAGTAATTTTGTAAAACTTGAATTCCTTTAACAATGGTCACACGTTGTAGGCATTACCTGCTCTCAGTCCATGACCTGTCTTTGCTAGCTTAGTTCCATATGTTGGTTCGAAAACAAGCACTCTGGCTGAAGGGAAATGATTGTGCCTGAAGAATTCTAAACAGTTATTTCTTATTATGAACAAATTCTTGCATCGTTTGAGAGTTTTAATTTCGGTTTGGAGAACTTTAACACGGTCTGGTCGCAACAATAGATCTATCGAAATACATACTAGAAAGCATTAGCAACAACGTCTCTTATCCTACATGTCCAGTTTGGTAACTGCTAAATAAAACTAATGGAAACCTAGACCGAGAAACTAGGAATGATGAAGCCAAGAGCAAGGACTTCATGACAAAATAAGATATTTATGTAGTAAAAGTCAAATAATTGCTGATCATGTAAGCAGTCATCTCCGTTCAACATAATGCAATATCCACCATTCTTTCAAGTGTAAACATTGTATTTGGGGTAATACAGTATTTGTACAATCTCTTATTTCTGATTTTGCATCAACTTTGATCAAGTACTGAAATAATTCAATAGCATGGTTTGAAGGACCCGTGCATTAATAATGAGAACTTATATACATTTTAAAAAAAAAGCTATTTCTGGCTTATATTGTGAACGTGAAACCTGAAATCTTCTTGGACCCTGCTCCAGCTTCTTTTTTGTCATCTTTTGTTTCCTTCTCCGCAGCTTGAGGACCACGACTATAAATATTTGGACCCCAAAGATATCCGCCTCCCTCCCCCGATGCCGCCCAGCGAGAGGTTGTTGGCTGCAGTAGAGGCCTTTTATAGCCCGCCATCTCACGATCGTCCTAGGAATAGGTAGTTATACGTTTTCTTGTTCGCTCCGGTGTACAACATGTACTCTATTGTTTACTAGTTTTAAGATAGCTGCTGGCTTCTGCCCTTACGTTTCATGCCTTGGTGCCGTACCATGCACGCTGGAATTGTGAAAGGATTTTTGGTGCTGTAAGCCATATATCCCCATGCACTAATCAAAGACTACTTTTTCTGCTTTTTGTTGTCATTTGGCTCCACCTAGTTGTGATGCTCTTTAGTGGCTGCATTAGCTCGAATTATGGAAACGCTGGTATGACTTCAACATTACCCACCATTGAATTAAACTGGTTTCCTTCTCAAATAAAGCACCTCTTCATCCCAGCTACACCACTGTGATGTTTATCACTTTATTCATTCTCTTTCATTAAGTTAATACAGATTGTGCACTTCCTGGTAACGTCAGTGTTGTAATTTAGGGAACACTGCTTTGTATTGTACTAAAGAGTTGTCATGCTACTTAGTATAGGAAACCAGACTGAACTGCTTCAGGCATTTTAAAGATAGCGGGTAGGTTTTGGTGATCCTGCTTGCCATGTCCATATAATGAATGTTGCACAGCTGTTTGGTTACATGGCAGCAAGTTCAGTCAACTACCGAATTGTTAAACCTTATATAATATCAGAGAAAATATTTTCGTCATGAACGACTCCATGAGAATATATAAATATTTCGTTAATATCTTTTTATTAAGAGCAACCATATTTAGAATTTTTCTTCTTGCAGTGAAGGGTGGGAGCAGAATGGGCTTTACGAATTCTTCAGAGCGAAGATGAGAGCAAGACGTCGGAGGGGGCAGGTGAAGAGAAACAGGTAAAATTTAATTACTATTCCCAGCCTAACTCGCATGTTAAGACAGTAAACTTATTTATGTTGCAATGTTGCCAAAGTTTCATCATCATCCTGTATTGTAAGTTTTCGTTTAATGCACTGAACTTTTTCTTCATTGAATAAATCGGCAACATGTGCCACTCCATAATAACAGGAAGTAAGCCACAAGACAGAGGGACTGAGTTTCTACATGGCTCCTCGACCTACCCCTGTGTGAATGATGTCTGGAGGTTTTGTGTAACCTTCCTTGTCTGCGCTGTGCTTCTGGTTGTAATATTGTGCCTTATGCTCTTTGTTTTCTTGTCTAAGAGCACCATCCAGATCCCGTAGCCGGTCGAAGAGCAGAGGCCGCACTTCTTCACGATCCAGTTCAGGATCTTCCAAGTCGTCCGGCTCGTACTCCAGGTCAAGGTCCCGGTCCCGCTCCCGTTCCCGTTCAAGGTCCTATTCCAGGTCTAGGTCCAGGTATGAGCGGCACGTTTTCTTCCATGTTGTAGTGAGCGATGTTGTGTATGGGCTCCGTGCAGTGAATGGATGGATGTGCGCTGGTGTGTTCCGATTTATTTTTTTATAAACTTTTATTAATATCCACTGGTACATATCTTACAGTTGAGTTCTTGTCAAACAATAAGGTCTTATACATATTTGATTATAGCGTTTTTCAGCATTACAGCCATCATTATTATCACAATTTACATCGTTATTGATCACGTTTTTCTGCCGCCTTTTTCCTCGTTAATTCTCTTCCACTGAGGAGTCAATTGTCGGTACCGTGCATATCCTGCCCCTGAAAGTGTTCCATTGCCCCCATAGCCGTTTCATTTATTGGGGCATCCTCTATGTAGGTAGACAGTTATTTCTGCCATCACGGCCCTATCTAGATCATTGCACCATTCTGCCACAGTTGGAGTGTTGCGTTTCCCCCAGTGTCTGGCTATATTTCTTTTGGCTAGCTTCATACCCAGTGTCACCCATGTCTGCGCCGCTGAATTAAGGTCTGTTGGCTCCCATATATTCAGCACGCAACGCTTGGGTTCCGGTGGTACAGAGTTCCCACTCACTATTGTGATAGTGGACATCACTGATTCTCAGTATGTCACTATTTCTGGGCATCCACATATCGTGTGGAAAAATGTGCCTATGGCCCCGCTTTTTCGCAGACATGGGTGGCTTTCAATCTTACGCATCTGATGTAGCGTGACTCTAGTGTAATAGATCCTGTGAAGTATCTTAAGTTGGACGAAGCGCAGCCTAGATGGAATCGCTACCTCCCTCGGTAATGCCAATGCCTCCTGCCAGTCCGAGTTGTATAACTCACCTACATCTTTCTGCCATGTATCTCTGATTGTGTGTGTTCAGAATTGAGTGAAATGCTCTGTTGATAAATATTGCATTACAGGAGAGACAGTAGCAGTAGCAGTTTTTTTCGCTGTCTGCCTCTTTGTTTACCATGTTGATGTGGTCGCCTTGACAACAAGGGTGTCTGCTGAATAGGTTGGTGCTTGCTGAACATTGTCTTGCAACTGCCTACCTTTTTTATGAGCTCCGCTATGGTTCAACAGTACGGCAACAATGTCACTGCTAGGCTGAGGGGAGTTACTTTCTTGGGAGTTAAAGGTTCTCCGATTTTGTATTGTGTTAACTTTAGCAAAGTAAAGTTACTCTGTGGCGTTCCTGTATTTTTTTCAACGTTTCTTCTTGTGCCTCTTTGTTCATGTTCCTTGACAAAGTTTGCCCTCAACTATGCTAATACTATTCTGCACCTTCATGCACTTATTACATACTGACGAGCACTGCTTGCCTTCTAGTCCACATTTTACCTGCTACGTTATCAGCATTTGTAAAGAGTATTTCTATCATGTTAGTGGCCAGTTGCGGTTTTGAGGACTGTGCATCTCATTGTGCGGCTGGCGTTATGTTTGTCCAGTGTCTGTCAATTGTGTTGTTTCTACTTAACCCATCTCTGTAAAAGAGACGCGTCACCATTGTATCCAGACTTCGGTTTCAACTTATTTAAAAATATTTGTATTTCTGTGGATTGACTTGGTATACGTCCCACATGATGCATGAAGCAACCAGTGCTGCTGCATGCCGCTGAGGGTTACGTCTATTGAGAGGGGACAGTTATGTTGTGATCCAGAATGAAAAGAGACTGGCTGAGCAGATTGTATTAATTGGAAAAATACCACATTACAGAGACCTGAGCAATGGAGAAGGGACGTTGCGTCACAGTGGGCCAGGTGTACTTTGCACATCATGGGCCTAACACTACCCACAACCTCAATGTGCTTCAGTCGTACCATGGTCATGCAGTTAGGTTTATTTATCAGTCAAAGGGAAATGCCATTCACACAGTAATAAGTGTATGTTTTTAGCACAGTTTGTCTGACCTACAGTGGTCACATCTCAGAGTCTGGTGCCTTGTTGGATTAACGTGCATCACCTGCAGGGATCATGATGTGACCATGTATTCACAGGTTCCGTTCCCAGTAAGTGTGCTCAGCCTGTCATTGTTCGTAGATCGATAAACTGAGAATCATTGATTTGAGTAGCAATAAACTTCCAATGATATGTCGATAGCGCTGAGACCCTGCAGGCTGGCTGCACTTTTCAAGTTGTGCCACTTATGGTATATCTTACTTAACAAAGTGGAAGACTGGCTGCATCCTCTTCTCAACTATAAAGTAAAGGTTCCTCAAAGAGGCCTAGTAGTACTAGCCTCCATCCATAGTTGGTTTGAACTAGTCTGTGTGTAGGAGGTTCCTGGGTTTACTGTGATTATTTTGATTCAGGAACTTTAAAGTTTAGGGCCCTTGTATGTTGGTAACATGCCCTCCTGCTTCTTTTTACTCTAATACTTGTGTCTTACCATGAAAAGTGGCAGCAACAGAGTGCTAGTTTCTCCAGTAGACTTTAAGGGTCTTAAAGATTTGGAAGGATGATTTCACAAGGCAGCATCTGAGCTGCTTTTAAGGATGGATTTGTGTGATCGTAAGTCTGAAGTATCCAGTGTATTCTGACTGGTTAGTCCTGCAGATCCAAGCATGCCTTCAAAAGAGCGCTCATCTGCCCTGTCTGGGGTATATAAGATAGGTGCGATACATTGACATTGTAAACTTCTTTATACGAAAGTGAGGTCAGCGGGTATTTGGTTCCTTCTCATGTAGCGGAAGTTGGGTTGATGAGCTTGTGAAGGAGTGCCCTGTAAGTCTGATGTGTGCAGCACTAGGACCGCAGTGTTGGCTCTTTCAGTGGGGTACGTAGCTTGACATTTGACGATTTTTCTCTCTGCTGCCTTATCCTCTTCCTTGCCCAGGCAGGTGTTGATTTGAATGTAGTCATCCCATATTTGGAAAAGCACCTGGTGCTATTCAGGTATCTCCGCCAGCTGGCGCATATCCATGTGGAACTGGAAGGGCGAGGGGATCAAACCCCGTGATTGTTCACCTCACACCCTGTTTCTGTAGTCCATGACTTATCTATGATGGAAGGAAAAGATTACTCTGAAGTTGCAAATGCGCCACCCACTCATTTCAAGGTCGAATAGAATCCGGGCTGCTCGCACATCACTATCCGCTGTAGTGGAGAGTTTCTTTCCGAGGTCTCCCAGTGTGCTTTTGTTTATTTTCTTGGCCTGGAGACCTGCCATGGTTGTGAAGGAAGTAGATTCACATGTTCTTGAAGTTGTCGTCATTTTGAAGAATTTTACTGGTAGAAGAACGACTGGAGATTTTCCAGCCAGAGCAAGTATCTTTGTGTTCACTGATTGCTCGTCTAACAGCGGGTTGATTATGAACTTTCTTGTGGTGCATGTTGCCTTGTATATCACTTAGTGTTTTGTACTGCATGTGTGTGTTTGTGAATGATTTACTTTATCCAGTTATCCTGAATGACTGACTACCAGTATTTTTGGTGCAACAAAATAAATACTGTTGTGCAAAAATGTTTTACTTGTCTTGTTTGGGTTTACCGGAGGTTAATCTATCATATTTGTTTCCTTTTAGAAGCGGAAGTCAGTCGCACTCATCCCGAAGTCGATCCCGTTCCAGGTCTAGGTCCAGGTCGAAGTCTGCGTCACCAGGAAGGCGACGTCGGTCGAGGTCTCGGAGTGCCACTCCACCGTGAGTGTCAGCGCACCCATTTTGGAGGGCTGCCAGCCCTCAATTTGTTGGACATACTCGCGTCTTCCTAAGTGTCATTGACCCCAGTGCTTGTCAGTTGTCCCCACTGTTAAATTGAATTTCCCCCCGTAAATACACTTGTTCGCTCTTGGGAGATTTCTGATATTGGGAGACCCATCCCCTGACCCATCTAACGAAGTTTGTGGACAGTTTCAGACCATGTTTGCATCAACTTTATTTTTTATGAGCTTTTCTTGTGATTTCTGTTGTGTTAACCATGGGAATTCTGTTATTAAAACAATGGTCTCCAATCCTTATTAATGTGTTCTTCTGCCATTCTTTTGGTATGTTTTTTAAGTGCTTGGACGAATGGTTTGGGCAATAGCAATGCACCCCAAAGTCTTGTTTTATGATTGGAGTTGTGATGAGGCCTTTTCATTTTAATCTTAGGTCTGCTCCTGGTTTAGGGTCAGGTTCTGCCCCCCTAATACCAGACCATAGACTTGGAGAAGAAAATAAAGGGCATCAGATGTTGGTGAAAATGGGTAAGAGACATTCTGCTTTCCTCCACCCACTGTGGCTTCCAGCGCTGCACTGGCCACTACATTCATTCTTGGTCAGGTTTCCAGTTAGCTCCGTACAGCTTGACATAATTGTGGCTTTATTACAAAGGTGTCATCCCTTCAAATTGTGTCCTGCTGTTTGTGATACTTTCTTCAATGGGGGCTTATCCTTGAAAGCAAAAGACAGCATCAGGACCTAAAGGCTATTTCCAAACGTGTTCTCACTGTTGAAAGTCGATGTGTCAGCCGTAGAAACTGGCCTTCCAACATGCGGTCTTTGCCAAGTCCCCCTGGGGCATCTACAGCCTCACCTTAGTCACAGAGGCGACTGCGAGCGGGTGGCCTCTCATTTCACTGGCAGCTGCACCTTCTTTGAATTGATTTGAAATTTTTAACACCTGCAAATGCCCAATGGTTTCTTGACGCTAACATTATCCTACGCCCAACCTAATATCATAACCTGGACAATAAGAGCTATAGAGAAAGTGAGAATAGCCAAGATTTTAAGTGTTTACGAAAGCGGAGAAAGTTAGCCTGACTCTTGAGATGCATGGGCAGTCTGTTCCAGAGTTTACAGGTGGAATAGACAAAACTGTGCCCGCCCCTTGAAGCTTGCTTTATTGTAGGAATGATCACTGAACTTGAGGCAGCGGATCATAGCAGTTTTTTTAGGGAGTACTACCTGAATTTACTTTTGAGATACTCTGGCCCAGTTCTATGCAAGACTTTGTGTGTGGCTGCAGAAGGTAGCCCCTACCGAAAGAACCTGTAAGTTTAGAATTTCAGTGGCTTTTAACACAGTGCATACTTTCCGCTTTTGCATTTGAAGTAACAACTTAACACCGTTTGATTATCATGGTTGTTGTCACTCCAATTCTCTTGATGGAAAACACGCTTGTGTTCAACATGCTGTAGGTGATTAGGAATTGGTGAGTGCTTGACTAGATAGCTAGCTCTGAATCTCACAATGCTTTATTGACTAGATGCAGTGTACCAAGGGTGTGTGTGTGCGCGCTCCACCTCCGCTACCGTGTGAAGGGTCATGGGTGATTCAGTGTGCAATGCTTTGCATGTCTGTTAAGGACACATGCACCATGGGGAAACTCCTTACCACCAAAGGAAGACCAGTGCTGCTCCTTTTGATGGTAATAATATCACTGCTTGTGTCACGGGGCCTTTCCTTTGTACCACACACTGTAATGCATGCACCATGCATCACCTTCCGTGTGTCTGTTCGTGGGGTTGAGACTGTGTACTAAACGTTCTTACGGATAGTGCTTTGGATTAAGAGCATCTGCTCATATAACAGGTGAGCTGTGATCTGAACTGGTCGCTCCTATTCATTAAGTGAAATATTACAAGTAAACAAATGGTAATAGTTATATATGTGAGTCATATTTACAACTTAGGCATAGATACCATCATCTTGTGGCTGTAATTACTCTTAAGAAATTGGCCCAGGCATCTTTGGTCTAATGACAGTGACTCCTTCAAGCTTTTTAAATGTCGGAGCCGTGGTCTCATGTTGGGCCAACCTCATAGTTCATTGTCCTTTAAAGTGACTTGTACATCAGGTCTCTGGGCACTCTGTACACGGGAATCGACCACTAAAGTCTAGTGCAAGACAAGTAGTCCATCATTGAGTTTGTGAGTGGTGAGCAGTTCTCAAACATCTGTAATAGATGAGCAGGAGGCCAGGCTCCATTAATCCTCAGAAAAGACTGATAGCTGTAGCACAGCGCCTGGATATCCCCTAGGGTGATGAGTAGTGCTATACAAGTACCACTTGATTGATTGAAAAGAGAGCAGTTCTCGTTCAGCGGTGGGGTTCACCAAGGGCTTGAAAGCTGCAGGTAAGGTTTCTGAACAAGGGATAAAGATTTTTGAGGGAGCAGAGTAAGGGACATATTTAGCTTGAATGTGATCGTTATGACACTGACGGACATTTGCTGCATGCTGTGTACAGCCTTTCTCCCTAGTTTGGCCGCAGTTGTGGCCATCTAAATTTGACCTGAGGTTCACCAAGAACACAGACCACTGTGCCACCCATCCAACTCAAAGACTTTTTGTGGAAAGGCAGGATTCATCTACTCAACTAAATACAAACCCACTTTTCCGTGTCAACACTGTAGGCTGGAGTGGCGCTGGTGGGCTAGGCGCTAAAGAACAAGGAATCCAGGACCCAATCAAAGGCGGGGATATACGCGACAAATGGGATCAGTATAAAGGCGTTGGAGTGTCCCTCGATGACCCCTATGAGAACTACCGCAGGAATAAAAGTTATTCCTTCATTGCCCGGATGAAAGCAAGAGATGAAAGTAAGTGGCTTGTGTGCAGATTGTCCTGAAAACTTCCCTTCAAACTGTATGTGTGTACTCCGGGTTTTCTTTTAATTGCAAAGGCTTCTTGCGATTACCATTTTTTCTGTACTTTCTTTTGCTTTGGATTCTCTTGTTTCTTCTCAGTTTTTCTAGGCTATTTCCATATTTTTCCATCTTAGTCTGACTTCTGCCACAATTTATTAACCTGTGTATTTACACATTCTCTCCCTTCTGCCAATGATTTTATTCCTCATTAACTATTCCACCGTTGAGTTAATTTTTTATTTCCTTTTACATTTACGTATTCGCATCCGTTTATGCCATAATCTCCTATTGTGTCCAAACCATTAATTTCAAAATCCCTCTTCTATACATGAAAAACCTAATTCTAGAACCCTTTTTTCTGTTATTGAACTTTTTTCTATTTCCTAATTTTTGGATAGATTAATTGTTGCCTATTATCTGATTTGTTATTCATGTCTATATACTGGGTTTTAGGTCTTCCTCCTTGGAGAAACCCCTTCATGTTTTCCGTGAGCTGGATATATTGAATGTTCACAGAGAAAGTAGCCTGTTGTAGCTGGAATAGAACTGTAGCATATAGTACTGTGCTTCTTTAATTGTTATGTCTTAGCCCTTCCCTGTGTTTTTTCTGCACATTGATCCTGTCTCCCTGGCCCTTTTTCCATCTAACATTGTGCTACAGTGTGAGTGACGTGCATCGTATACAAGGATCACTGACACAAAAGCACTCTCACTCACCTCCTTGTTTCAAATAGTGTTGTTTTTTCAAGAGGGTTCACCAGGGATGGTCACTTTGGCTTAAAAGTACTCAACAATGTTGAAAGGTGTGGAGATGTAGTGTCCTCTGTGGAAAGCTGGCCCCTTCTACCCCTTCAGTTTTTTTTAGTCAATAGTATTTTTCATGCTGAGGTTTGTTATACTTTGTTCCATTCTATGTATGGGTTAGCAATCCCCCAGCATATCGATTACAATTAGCTTAAAAAGTCTTGGCTCCAGTAAATTGCCTTCAGTGACAAGGGATCAGTTGCCAACTCACCTTTCATATTGCTAAGATGTCCTATTCTTCAGAGGACGGTTGCATTATATGTGCCACACCAAAACCTCTTGGCCAAGTTCATGCACCTTGCTGGCCCAAGTCGTCATCTGACGGATGGATACACAGTGACTTCTATCACAGAGTTTTCTTTTTCTTTT
The DNA here is from genome assembly GCF_964261635.1 of Lissotriton helveticus. NCBI lineage: Eukaryota > Metazoa > Chordata > Amphibia > Caudata > Salamandridae > Lissotriton > Lissotriton helveticus. The sequence goes on from NC_136073.1 coordinate 873,423,216, forward strand.
ATACTTTAGAAACATTTCCTTTTCGGTACTTGGACTGTGGGCTCTGAGACCATTGGACATTGCTGGTGAACGTTATGCTGCAGTGAAAAAAGCTATTCTTGCAACGTCTGCATACTGTTTCTGAAAGAATTCTCGAAAGGTCTTTGTTGCTGAAGATTGTTTTGTTCCTTTCAAGTTGTTCAAAGTGCCATGCAGTTAGTCAAAAACTTAAAATGCGGTTGAAGTGGCTCCAACATTTTGTTATCTAACAAATTTCCACCTAGTAAATTGCGGGGTCGGCTTTGGATCGAAGAGCTGCGGCGTGTGACTGCAGTCTGCTCTTCCACGTTAAGCCCTGTAGTGCCTTCATAGCTTTTGTCCTGGGCCAGCTCTGAAGTAGTTACTGATTTGCAAAAGTGCCCCAGTGTTGCTGAAATTTTTTTAAAGCAAACATTAGGTGCCTCCTTGTAATTCCTAAAGCCACTTTGAGGTGCCATGGCCTAATTTAGACAAAGGTGTTGTAGAGGCAAGAGGCCTGTTGTTGTCCTGCTCCTCTTTCGCCAGACCAACCGATAGAAGTCACATACCCTAGAACCTAATAAAGGCAGCTGCTATTTCCTGAATACTATACAGTGCAAACCTACTTCTGCTTAGTACGCTGAGTGCAGAATCAAACAGCTAGTCATAAAGTACCATTCAGATATGTCTTGAGGGTCTCTTCAGAGCATCTTGAGCTCACCGTTGAAAGATAACAGATGGGTGTTTAGGATTTTGGGGGTTGCCGCTGTCAAGCTGGCTTATCCGGTGTGTCTTCTGGTACGTGAGGAGCATACCCATGTCCAGGGCGGTTCCCCAGTGGTATCTGCTGATGTTCTGGTTCAAACTATCCTAGGTAAGCACAAGTCCTAAATAAGGAAGGGTGAATTTTTTTAAAGGCTACGAAAAGTAAGCAAGCCCCTAATATATCACAGCATTCTTTTACTACTCACTCTTTGCACATGTGGGTGTTCTGGGCAGGACATCCGCGTTTATTTAAAGCAAATTTCGATTATAGTTCCCTTAGTGCACTATTAAGAAGAGCCCATTCAGTAAATAAAATGTGCATAAGTGAAGTTAATAGTTAAAAGCAACCAAACTTTTCAGGAAGAAAGAGTATTACTGCACCACAAGATATTTCGTATCGACTGTGGACTGCCAGGACCAGGAAGAAAGATGAATACCCTTTATAATAAGCCTTCCTCCCCATGAGAAGGTGGAAACGAGCACTCATCATTGTAGACCAATAACAATTTCCCTCTCTCCAAGATAATGTGCCGTCCAGGATTAAATTCACGTGAACTAAGCATAGTTCTTCTAAATCTTCTGCTTTTAGGGGAGTGTTGATTCCTTGTTTCATGTTACAAAGTGTGTTTGCAAAAGTCTGGGTCTGAAGTGCAGCGGTTTCATCCTTGGGCGTTCTCACAGATACTGAGTCTAGAGTCCGTGAATGAAGCTTGCGTTATTTCAGTCCTACACGGATTCGGCCTAGAATTGAACGCTTGGTGTTGATTGTGTAAGGGGGACACAAATGAGCCAGATTCCAAAATTATTAATGAGCCATGTCTTGATGACCTGTAGTCTAGGCGATGTTCTTCAACAATAGTTGGACCTGAGCAGGGATTTATGACCTGATCGCCCAGAGAAATTCCTCTCTTGTTAAGTCAGACTGGCCCACTCTCCATAATGACCAGCTAGTATCCAGAAGTACCGTCCTGGAATGGGCTAGAGAAAAAACAGCTGTGAGGGCAAAAAAATCATAGCAAGTCCTGCAAATGGATTTAGATACCACTTGTTTCCCGGTACTTAAATCAGTGAGTGAGAATCGGGCTCCTTTCTTCGAACCTAAGTTTTAGAGGTGGGTAGGTGCGTTTAGCCTTTTCAGATGACCTTTTCCTCGACTGTCTAAGATGACTAGTAGGAGGTGCCCCAAAAGAGGACATAGACAAGATGAGTTTGGCACTTTTGTTTCTTGGCCCACTGATGGTTATCTTCAATGTGCTCAGTCATAGTGAGTGAGTTCCATAGTTTGGCCCCTACTGCAGCAAAGTATCTACCTCCTTTCTAACTGCTGAAGTTTGGCCGCCCATTAGAGCTGTTTGTTGATGATGTTGTGCCCTTTTCATCCAGGCGATTGTGGGAAAGGCAGAGGGATTTGAAAGTAACCTGATGTCAGAAAGCTATTGTAGTAAGCAGAGGCGGGCGGGCGTCATGATGAGTAGCGTATTCATAAATAGGCTTCCTGGTTTTATGTGTTTTTTTAAAAACTTTTGCTTGTACTTATCCAAATTTATTTTGGGCCATTTTATTGGTATTTACCCATATTTATTTTATTGTTTGAAAAGAAATGGGGCCATACAATGGTATATTTCCACATTTATTTAAATGGTAAGCGTGCACTCCTACTTTAATTGCTGTTGATTTTTTGCAAATTAAGCCAAATATTACAATACACACAGAGAAGTATTACCATTGTTTACAAATATATGTTAACATATGCCTCTATTTAAGGTACTCATCATGTTTTTAAATCCCTTTGGTGTCTATCTGCTCAGCAGTTGCCCTGGAATTCATGAAGGACAAGAAGAGTCACTCTCAAGAAGCACTATTTTCTGCAGTTTTCTGCTTTTAAAAATAAGTACAGACAGGAAGTAGATGGTTTTCTGTATTTATTTGTAAAAATCAGTAAAAACGGAAAACTGGAAGCCTTATTTATAAACTTTACCATGTGCTTTACTCGTAGAGTAAGGTTGGGTGGTTGAACTTCTTTGGAGCAGCTGTCCATGCCTTTCAATCAATTCAACATTACATAGTTTCCATCAGAGATAGCTAATAACATAAAGGTATAATCTTCTGAGTATAGTTGTGGTGTGGACTCTATCCATGAACGCAACTTTTTGAAATCACCTCATGTTAATCCACATTAATAGAACGCAGCATTCTGCGTCTCTTGCAGAACTTCTTGCTGCTGGGCGCAGACAGAAAGTAAATGAAGAGCAGCAAACCTATTTCAAGCATTAAAGATATAAATAATTAGCAGGACATAAGGCAGGCATTCATTGCCCATGTATGGAGGCAGTAGATTATTCCTAAGTGGCAACCCATGTCTCCCAACTGTAGCCCCTTTTGATGACTCTGCACACACTCATCCAGACTCTTTCCCTTTTTTCTGTAAGACATCGAGGACAACAGACCATTCAAGAGCTTTAAATGTTTTTAGTGTTATGTGGTACATTGCACAGCTAGCAGCCAAGTTGTGGCAGACACATCCTTTAAAATATTCTCAAACATAAACAAACCTTATGATAATGGGTCAAACTCTCAAGTAATATTGGGATATTACCAGTGCCCTCAAGGAGAGCATACAGGGAATGGCAAACCATCTAGGAATGAAGGGGACAAATCCTCACTGCTGGTGCCCCCCTGCTAAATTGTTGGAATGATTGAAGACTGGTGGCCTTGTGGTACTCGGTCCTGGTGGATCTTCTGAAAGTAAAGCATTATGGTCTCAGAATCTTCAGCAGGTGTTGACGGTCTCCATCCTGCTATTGCCCTCTACCACAATCCATTCTCTGACTGTCATTGCTTATGTTTCTTTTGTTTTACTCACTCGCTGTGCTTTACCTTTCCTACTCCTTAGATTTCAAGGCAGGAGGCCCGTTCCCAGCCGGCGCCACGCCGCCTGCAGGTGGTAAGTTATCTTTGCTATGCTACTGCTCATTTTCAGTTCACCCAAAAAAAGCAAAAGTCTACCCGAAAAGGCTTACATACTATCATGGTGTTCCATTTTGGGACTTTTGCTGTGAAACCGCATTCACGCTGTTGATCATAGTAAGTGATTTTTTTTTCTTCCTGTTGCGCAGCTGGAGTTTTTATTTTTGTGGCTTTCATTTTTGCCTTCTTCAGGAAATGGTTACTTGCCTTGATGCCCTTGGGCTTAGTTCGCGCTTTATAAATTCTCTTTCATTCATTCATTCATTCATTCACTCTAGTCTGCAAAGCTGAACCTAGTTATATCTGCTTATAGTTTAGACAATTCATGTGAGCAACCCCAGTTTGTTTACAAACTCTGCCACCCAACTGCTTGCAAAATAGTGGGGAGCAGTAGTCTTTTGAGAATTAATTCTTAAACCCATTATTCACTGGGGTGTTTTCACAGTTAATTCAGGGCATCCTTTTGTTTGGTGTTAATTGCATTGCAGGACAGTCACACTGCTGCAAGGACAGCAGCGAAGCCATGGCCGCACCGATGCCTGTACCAATAGTCTACCGTGGTGGTCGGGTAATTGAGACCAGTAACCCTAGCGACCCCCATCCTATTTACAGGAAATGGCAGGTTGGGTGATTCCTTGTGTTTCCCAGCGACTCTTATGGATTGCTGGCAGCCCTGCACGGGCTATCCTTCACGTCTCTAACTTATTTCAGGCATTCATACTGCTTTGATAATTAACTAGTAGTGTGTTGCCACTTAAAAATTTCTGCTGTCGATTCACCAGATGCTGAAACGAAGGATGGCAGGCTAGGAAATGTCCTCTGCATAATTGTGGCTTATGATGTACTGTTTAAAAAAGGCTATTTCATGATTATTTAAGCCTCATGTTTTTAGGAATAAAATGTTTAGTTGTGGCGTTTGAGGACAAGCCAAAGGTTTCATGATCTCATTAGAAGGGCTTTAAGTGTCTTTGGAACCTGCTGAATTACATAGTTGTGTGCAAGATTTGTATTGCACGACAAAGTATTGTAGGCCTTCTTGGCTCATAGCCCACCTAGGATGAAAGACGACAGTGGCATCGCTTTCTGTTAGGACAATCTGAAAGAAACAGGTTAGTATTAGATTCCTTACCTTAGAATATCCCCAGGCGTCAGTCTGGATCCGGAAACTGCGCGTCGGTAGGCGTCGTCTGCAGGCGTCTCCTGCGGCTCCGCGTCCGTCGTCGGCGTCGTGCGCCGTGATGACGTCGCTGGAGTATATAGACGCCGCCTCCGCGCGCTGACGTCAGTTCTTCTTTTTTCCGCGCCAGTTAGCGCAGATCCGAAGAGCAGTACTCCGGTCTTTGACCAAAGTTTTTTGAAATCTTTCTGTTACTCTTAAGGTGCCGGTAGGATGCCCGGTTTTAAGAACTGCGACGACTGTGACCGCACGATGTCGGTCACGGATCATCACCGACTCTGCCTCCGGTGCCTGGGCCCGGACCACGACGTGGACGCCTGCGTCGATTGCCGGGCCTTGACGACTAAAGCTAGACGGGAGCGGTCCCGCAAGCTACTCGAGCTCCGGGTGTCGGCCCCGCGTCGGGAGCGGTCCCGGTCCGGACGGAGGTCTAGGGAGCGATCGAGGGAGCGGTCGCGGAGCCGTCACGAGCGCTCCGGGAGTCGTCACCATTCCTCTGGTTCCTCAGGTAGGAAGCACAAGAAGTCGGGGCGTCGTCATCGTACCCCCGACTCCCCCCCGATGCGGCCGGGGGTTCGGGTGGCCCCACCCCCGCGGCTCCGCGTGAGTCGCCGACGCGGCCTGCTCCATACCCTGCGGTCCCTGGGCAGGGCGCGTCGCCCGAGGAGATAGAGACGTTCCTCATGGCCATGAGGGCACTGTCTGCTCCGACGGGGCCTACGGCGCCTGCGGGCCCGGTGTTCCCGTCCGGAGGTCCTAGCGGTTCGGGTGCTCCTGCCTCGACGCCGTCGGGGGCTCCGGCGCCGGCGGCTCCGGCCCCGCAGGGACCTTCAGGGTCGACGCCGGCTGGTCAACCGGCCTCTCCGGCGCCGATTCCATCGGGGCAACCCACGGCTCCGCCCCCGCGCGGCGCCGGGTCTCTGGCGCCGGCTCCGGGCGGCGCTGCCCCCATTCCCTCTCCGACTCCGGCCGCGGAGTCGAACCGGCTTCGCCCGACGCCGAGTCCGACGCCTATGGGGCCTGTTGACCCCGGGGAGCCGGTCTACATTGTTGACTCCGAATATGGTGAGGATGTAGATTGCGGAGAGGAGTGGGAGGGGTCTGAGGACCCTCTGACCCGCGAGTGTCAGTACGATGTGGACTGGACAGGTGACTTGGGTGACGCCAGTGGTCTGGATGACTCCCCCAACCCTGGCTTTGTCTCGCCTCCTACCGTGGCTACGGAGGAGGGGGCAGCTTATTCAGTGGTGTTGATGAGGGCTGCCAAGGCCTTACACCTTGAGCTCCCCGTCGCGGCCGTGAGGACTAACATCCTCACTGAGGTACTCAAACCGCAGTCATGCCCACAGGAGCCACTGCTGCCGTTCAATGAGGCCTTAACTGACGTTCTTTTGGGCACGTGGTCCAGGCCCGCTTCAGGTTCGCCTGTTGATAGGAACGTGGCCAGACGCCACCGTCCGTGTACGGATGACCCGAAGTTCTTGTCCACCCATCCCACCCCTGAGAGCCTGGTGATCCAGGCCTCGACTTCCCAGACAGCATTCCCGTCGGCCCCGCCCGACCGGGAATCTAAGAGGTACGACCAGTATGGTAAGAAGGTCTTTTCGTCCCCGAGTCTGGGACTGCGGTCTTGCAACACCGCGTGCCTCTTGGGCCGCTACACCCACTCTCTGTGGGATACGGTCGCGGAACTGCTGCCTGAATGCCCACAGGAGGTACGGGCTAAGCTCGGCAAGGCTATGATTGAAGGCCGAGACGCAGCAAGATACTCCATACGGTGTGGTCTTGATACGACCGACTCACTGGGCAGGGCGATGTCCACGACGGTGGCGATTCGTCGCCACGCCTGGCTGAGATCCGCCAATTTCTCGGCAGATGTCTAGTCTGCATTGATGGACATGCCGTTTGATGGCAGTCGCCTGTTTGGCGACAAAGCGGACCACGCGCTGGAACGCTTCAAGGACTCCAGGGTCACGGCCAAGTCCTTGGGTCTCTCGACCCAGCGCCAGCAGACGGGTTCGTTTTGCTCCTTTCGTGGCCACGGAAGGGGCGGTCCCACACGTGCTGCCAGCCACGCGCCGCAACAGACTTCTCA